>NW_026453197.1:13125000-13750000 GCF_025200985.1 Drosophila gunungcola
GTTCAATCAACATTTCGATTGCGTGCAATTCATTTTCCTTGCAACCGAAGACAGAGAATGAAAGGTAGATTCTTTGTAAATTAAATAAATTAATCAGACATTAAGGAATGCAACTCGAAAGGTTGTTACTCAATTAGTATTATAGGTTTTTTGTCTTGTAACAGGTTGGAAAACGATTAAATTAATTTTTTGCTGTCCAAAAAGATAGAAATTCTCACAAATGTATTTCTTTAAAAATATAAATCTACATTAAGAAAAACATACCCTCTAAAAATTATGTTAATTATAGTTTATGATAGATTGATTGTTATTTTAAGCCTTTAAATGTTTTATTCTAAAGGTATGGTAATTCTTATTTCTTTATAAATAAGTATTTCTTTAAGTCATTGTTTATATTTAATCTATATAAGTATGCAACTTTTCGTTTTGTTTGAAAAACAATATTAAATTGTAAGTTCCACGTCATTTTTCGGGCAGCCGGCCAAATTAAAAAGACAACAATATTCCGGCCAATCCCCCATGATTTATAATTACTCAGTTCCCGTAATTCAGTTTTCCTCGAATTGTAAAATGTGTCACACCATTCGCGCATAGAATTGCGTGGGTGGCCGCTTGGATTTTGTCAAATCTCTGGCGAATATTTTATGCTAAAGAGGCGAAAACTGAAACCACAATATGCAGCTGCAAATGCAGATTCAGATGCAGATGGATGTGGATGTGGAATGGAAATGGCCATGCAACCGGAGGCGGTTGCATATGTGGGTGGCTTGACTGTGTGCCATCAACGTCCCCATATCATCATCATCATCAACAGCATTGTAATCTGCGGCACGATCATCATCGTCATTGAGATTTATGCTTGTGTTTATGCTGCTGCTTGACATTTCCGCTGCGCTTCTTCAATCAAAAGACGAAGCGCGAAAGAAATAAAATAAAATAAAATCTGCACGTACCAAAAAAAAATAGTACAAAACCATCGTATCTGGTCAGAGTGACAGTGTGAACCAAAGTGGCAAACAATAAAATGCAAGCCAGGGCGATAAATGATAAGGCACGTCGACGAGCTGATTGCACTTTGAGTTGAAATTGCAGTTGGAGTTGAACTTGATGTTGAAGTTGAAGTCAGTTCGGCTTAATGAATGGGACTGTGCACAACTTGGTTTGCCTTTGAGTGGCAAGGATAGCAGGGAAATGACGTGCTGCAGCAATTGTTTAATCTTGAGCTGATTGAGTGGACGGCTATCTATTGAGCCGAGCTCCTTTGAAGGGCTCTAAAGACGGGGAAAATCATTCACGTGCAATTAATTAAGCCATTAGGTTCTGTTCAGGTGGGATCGAGGAGTCCAATTGGCCAATAACACAGACAAAGGGGAACTATATTAGAGGAATATAAAATGAAAGGAGCTTGGAAAGGGCTAACTTAGTTAAATATAATCATTTAAAACCGCAAAAATAACTGAGAACAGGGGTAGCAATAATCAAATGATTTTAAATATATAAAAAATAGATTTACTTTGCAAAAAAATATAAATAGACTTCCAAGTCCAACCTTCAACCAAAATTCACTTAAGATTTGGTTCTTTAATGTCTACGACTCGCTTCTGTTAAAGTTACCGCCCTTTTTGTAGCCTTCTATTTTATCTGATCTTTGTGCCACTGTCAAAATTCGCCTACGTTTATATTTTATTCTTTCTAGTTATTATTAAACGTATTTTGATTGCCGGTTAGCTGAGCTACCTAAAAAGTAACTTCCTCGACAAAGTCCTATATAATTAATGTGAATTTCGCCCACGAAGTTTGCCAATATTTTGCCCTCTAGCGTACCAGCAAAAAAAAAAAACAGGGCCAAACTGCTGTTGACTGAAGTTCGCCGACTATCGAGGGGCCCTCTAACAAGCCCACCGAAAAAGCGAAACAAAATAACCGCAAACCATAATAAATGAAATCAAATAATTTGTTTACTTTTGTCAAGAAATTTGTTGTGGCCACACAGAAAATACCACAGGGTAACCAAAAACGGGGAACGACTAATTGTTTCTCTGTGTTTTAATTCAACAAATAGCTTAGATAAAAATTCTTAAGCAATGAAATTAATTCTGGTATTTAAAGCCCTTGTATTGAAATGAATATATTTAACTGACTTTTTTTTATATAATTCTTTTAGAAATGAAACATATATAACTGACATTGTTTTATATAATTCTGAAAGAAACACTTTTACAATTTGGTCAAATTTTCTAATTTCTATGCTAACTGCAGTTTATGATTGTTGATTGCAGTTTATTTTTAAGTTTAATTATATACAATTTATTGAGGGTTTTCCTAAAAGCAAGAGTTGTTTTAGATGCCTCACGTACAATTTTGTCATCAACTATGGTTTATAAAGTCAAATATACCTTATGCATAGCCCTGGCTTCCAGGGTATTTCCGATTTTGGTTCACACACTGCCCAGAGCCAAGGCGAGACAATCGGAGTCGTGCTAATTTGTAGCGCCCATTTCCGTTCTTTATGTGTCGGCGAGCACTCCGCGAATCCTTCGGTGAGACCTTTTGTATTGGCAACCTCCAATTCGCGCTGTGCGGTCCACGAAAGTTTTTCTTTATTGATGCCCCACAATTAGCACGCCGCAAAGCCAACCGCCGTCCGTCGTAAACAAAGCTTAACGCCCTTTAACCAGACTACGATACTTGGTAAGCAAAGTACACAAACCGCAAATAAACCAGCGACCTTGACTGCAGACCACTGGGCGAGCCATCCGACCGGCCATGTGGATGACCACTGGCCAACGCCACCGCCACCGCTAAACTGCAGCCAAAGTGAGTCACTTTTGGTTAACTGGGAGGGAACCGGTTTTACATTTAACATTTGGTCGGGACGGCAAAAGGTTCTTTGAACCTTCCGTTCTGAACGCGTTGATGGATTTATTTTGTGTTTAATGCGGCCGATTGTCGAGTCGAGCAACGCGTGCCGTTTTCCCAAATTTATTTCAAGGGAAGCGCGCCAGTTGACACAACTAATGGGCTGCGTTAATGATGAGATATTAAAAGAACGTTCGGGGTAGTATCTCTGTGAAATCTCCATGAAATATGGGACGCTTTTCGTAGCCTTATAAAGTTTTAAAATGCCATATATCAAAGGAGTTTAGAATTAAGATTTCCGAGAAAGATGACCTATGATTCAGATGTTATTAAACACTCAATGGTCAATTAAATAATTTTAAAGAAGAAAAACTAAACTCAAAAAGGAGTTTTAAAAAACAAGCCTAAGGTAATTACTCGTTATTAGTATTATTTTCTATACTCCAAACTGCAAGTACTTATTAAAGCAGTTATTGTTCAAAATACTTTAGACATCCAGTGCTTAATAATGATAAATGCATTACTTCTGAGTTAATATGAAAATATTTCCCAAATATATTGTCAACTTAATTATTACAGTCCAAAAGTGCAAGAAAAGTAATTTATTTACAGGCTGTCATAAAATCAGCATTAGAGCAACCCACTAACCCACTCGCCACCCACTAATTGAGGTCTAGGGCCCCTCCACCTAATTGGCAAACACAATTTATGGCCCTGAAAAACACTTTCCACACCTTTGCCAGCCACCATGTGCCAGCAATAATTGGGAACAATCGGGCTCCAAGCGATGTTTGCCGTTTGCAAATTGGACAAATGTGTTGCGGAAGTTGTTAGAGAACCAAGGAGGGGGGTTGGCTAAATGCGAGACACAGAATTCCATTTGCCATGCCATTGAGTGGCAAATCGGAAACAGACAAAACCAACTGACATGTCCGTGTTGTGAGCAAGTTTCGCCTTTGGCATTAATGGGTAACTAACTTGACAATGCGCATCGACGATTAGCAAGAGGTTTTTTTTGTCTTCTCTCCGCTTCGATGGCACTTTAAATTTCTCTTTGGATTAAATGGAAATGGAGAAAGAAAGCACGAAAATGTTGGATTTAAATGATGTGGTTGAAAATTAAATTACAATAAACTTTTTGGCAAAGAATTATACATTTAATTGGGATTTCGCAGAAGCAAATTGCTGTTTCTATAAAAAGGGCATTTGAAAAGACAAGAAAGTGTTATCGACAAAGAGATACAAGTAAAATCAATTCCTTAACTTACAGAATTTATAGTTCGAGTTATGTTTAATAACAAATGGCATTTCCAAACTTTAAATCTCCTCTTGGATTAATTTCAATTTCTCCCTAATTTCATTTTGGTATGCTGGATCACACTTGTTGGTTTTGTACATTTTGGAAGTCTCAATTAATCCAATTTCTCAGCCAGTTTGGGGGCACATGACGCACACGATGACTCACCATCGAGAGCAACTTCAACTCTACCACTTTGCAACTTCATTGGCCCGCGGGCCAAAGTCCACAGACACACAGTTGCAACAGTTGTTTGTCTCGTGGCTGCGGCTTCAATTCAGCATTTATCCGGCTAGACAAGAGGCCAAAAAACACAAAGCCTAATTCCGTCTGGCCAAGCAGCTGTCAGCTGTGCCCATGCCGCACATATGTATGACTACTAGCTTCCCACTAAAAGGAGAATACGGCCTTACTACCAGGGAAAATTAAATTTAATACTCGCCACACCGCCCAAAGCTTGTTAAATTAATAAACTTGCCAGTCACTGAGACAGTTCGATGCAGTGGCAAGTCGGGCTCGATTTAACGCTCAATTTGGTGGCTTAGGCTTAGAGTTAAGCTCGAGTCTTAGCCATCCACGGATGATGAATGGCCGGCGGTGGCCGAAGCTCATCGCAGTGTCAGTGATAAATAAAAGCTCATTAGTTGGCCCAAACTTTGGCTCCCACTGCCCCCCAAAAATAAACAGCGGCAATCGGACAATCTTGACAGATAGCCAGCCATTGGCTTTTCGATTCCCGTTCCCAGAAAGACCAGCAAGCCCAGCGGGTAGCTCTACAAAATCACGTTAACTGCACACGAAATCTGGCCAAAAAGCCACCCAAAAGTCGATCTCTCGGGGGGATTTGTTCAACGAAATTTAATAATCCCCCCGCGTTAACAAAGGTCAATGGCAATAATTATGTAATTTGTAGTTAGAATGGGCATTTTATTGTCAACCTCTGAGGAGCGACCGCCAGCATAGCCATTGGCATCATCAATAAGAGGCAATAGAATGACAATAAACTTGGCCAACAATACGGAGAAATGGGAATGAAAAGGTAATTTAATGTATGGAGAGTACGTTAAGAGTGGTTTTGGAGGCAGTGGCTTGGGTGTTCGATTTTGAGGGGGGATAAAAATAAATTCAAATGAACTAAATTATAAAATTAGTGGTAAATGTTAAAAAAAAAAAAAGAAACCTAGCAGCAAAAAAAAACAGTCTAACATTACTATTGAACAAAAAATCTAGCCCAAATTTCAAGTATCGAAATTGGCGACGCAATTTAATTTTAGTTTCGGTTAAAACTATCAGTATCTTTGGAGACGAAATTTAATATTAGTTTCGTGTCTATAAATACAACGTATCGCATTTTTTTTTAATTGGTGATTGAGTTTTTAAATGATTCTTAAAAAGGACACAATTGGCCAACGAACACAGTGTTCCCCTAGATTTTCCGGTCCCAATTAATATCCATGAAATTCCAATTGACCTATTGACTTCGATTCCTTTTGCTACTTTTGTGCGGTGTTCTACCTTCATTCACACCGATTGCAGCTGAACCCCCGTGGCCAATACTACGCCACTGATACGGCGCAGCTGTGCCTTTTGCCCCGATTTTAGCCGGAATAGATGGGCACGTAGCCGAAGATTTGCCGCACACGCCTAGCCACAAAAGGCCAAAAAATTACCTATATAGTAGGTATGGTATACATGTGGATGGATGTAGGTGAAAAGGTGAGCCGAAAGGAGGTATACAGCATAGAGTAAGGGGGAAAGTCATAAAAATGACGTGGCTAACAGGAGGCAGAGATCCAGGACGATAGGCTAACAAGGGGAGTGGCAATCGCGCCTGCCAGTGGTTTTCCTTTCCTTTTTTATATTTCCCTCACCTTTTGACAGTTGTGTCATGATAATTAGTTTTTTAGCCCGGTCTTTTCCAAAACTGACACACGGGGGTGTCATGCGTGTCCGTATGGTGACTTCTTTTTTATGACTCCTCTCGCATTGTTTATGTTGATTTGATGTTAATTTAACGTAAAATTGATAAATATCTCAGACATAAAAAGGGGGAAACCAAGGGGGGAATGGGTCAAACATTTTCATTTACCTCTTCAACTTTTTTTTGTTTTTTTTTTTTTTGGCTGCTGTTGTTGGGTTAGCTACTTGAGGTTACTTGACCTGCATACGTCGGTGGCACGAAATGGCTTTTGTTTCTCTTGTTTGTTTTTAAGTTTCGTTATTTCGACTCTTTTCGAGTTTAATTGGAGCAAGGCAAAAGACACTTGAACGAAATTTTTAATTGATATAATCTATTGTGGAATTCGCGCACAAATATGTATGTACAATATGCACATTTAAGGCAATCAACGCTCGCAATTAAACAAATGAAATTTTCTTTCTCAAGCTTGAGAAATCATCCCACAAAATTTGCATGAAATCAGCATTTACACTGGCAGAAAACTCGAGCTTAGGCACTTTATTTATTTGTATTTTTTTTTTTGTGAACACTTAGCACTTCTAATTGGTCAATCAGATGCATTTAATTAGCAATCAATTTCATACGCTCGTATTTATTTAAATCCCGCGTAAACTCTGTCTTGTGTTTTATTTTGAGCGCGTTTATAACACACATGAGACTTTGAACCGTTAAAAACCACAACTTACTGCGGCAACAGTTGGTTTTCTACTAACTCGTAACCGGCAAAAGATCATCGATCGTGCGAACGATTCTTCGGCCGACTTCGGCTCGAACTTCGGTTAAACGTTTTGATTGTTTTGGATGGGTATCATCTGTTTTTGCCTTTTGTTTTGTTTGCCCATTGATCGCACAGCTGTGAGGCCCAAAAGTCCCCAGCAACATTTTGCAGACAGGTTTCGTGTGTTGACAGACAGAAACGACGACTGGGAAATGTTGCCGGGCATGGAAATGTTTTTCTGACAGTGCTGACTGTTTGGCGGGCTTTCTAGAGACTAGCGTTTTTTTTCCCAATTAAATAGTAATATACTTTCAAATTAATTTTAACAAGTTGTACGTATAAAAAACTTGGGTTTGTTGGATTTTCCGTTAAATTTGGTTTTTTTTAATAGAGCGTGGGGCGAAACCGAAAATCATCTAGATTATAAATTTAAAAAATTTATATAAGTTCGTATGTTTTAAATCATTGTATGCTTATGGTAATTTTATTTTTACAAATTAAGGTCTTCACGTTCTAGAAACATTCTTTAATATTAATAAATATGTATAGAAAGTCCGCAACCGTGTGAACGAAACCATCAATTTTTATTAAGTAGCAGCTTGGCAACATGTTGCAGGCTAAATATTGTACTGCCTGAAATTGTGTTTGTTGTTGCTGCCTTGCCCAGACATAAACACATTTCAGTTCTTCAATTTTGATTTCTACTTTTTTTGACAGTTGTGGGGGTGTGCGGGACTGTCTGCCATATCGTTCTGGTTGCAATGAGTAAACAAATTTTAAATGGAATTTTCAATAAGTCATCAAAGAGGTACGCAGCCGATACGTATGTACATATAACGCGCAGCATCTCGTTGCCTTTGTCTTGACGGATCACCTCTTGTTTTTGTTCTCCTGAATGGGCTCGTAAACTTCGACTGTCCCACATGCCACACTTCCCGAGATAAACTACATGATTTCGAGGGTATCATCCAATGAACATTGCCGAGTTCAATAGTTTCATAAATTTTAATTGCAAAAACGTGCACGACAATGCCCAAAGAACAAAACCAAAACTCACTGCCAAAATAAAGAAGTAGGCCAAGCTGTGCATTTCGTTCTTTTGAGTTGTGATTTACATGGCACCACGAACCCGCGAGTCAACAGGCATTTAAAGAAACCACAACCACTACCGAATGAATGGCAAAAGTGGCAATCGATAAATCTATATGATGATCACGAACTGTTCGCATCGCCAAAAAATAAGTGCTATTGAAATAAAGAGATGAATTGACTCGGTTTTCTTAAATACTCTACTGAATTTTATATTATTCAACATTTTGTTTGATTACTACATTATGTTGTTGCATTATTAAATTCAAACATTATGATTTGTGCTTTGAAAATAAAATAACGTTTAAGGACAAAGACTAGACAAGTGAATGAATAATATTTAAAGAAGATTTTATTAATTAATTTATACATTAAGCATATCAAACGAGGTAATTAAGTTAAATTTAAATTTCGAAGTCCTAAACAAGCATATCAAACGAGGTAATTAAGTTAAATTTAAATTTCGAAGTCCTAAACAGAACCAGCCACTTTTAAAAAGTACTTTTGTACCCTATTTCTTCATTTTATACATTTTATAAACAAGCGGATATTTCTTATGTTATTTTTGGGAAGCCTTAGTTGAATTCTTAATTAAGTAAGTTTTATAATTTGATGAAATTTTTAAATTAAATCAATCTCTGTTCTTACTTAGCCGAATCCTCTTAAAATGAATGATAGAATCTTATCTCCCCGCTATTATACTGCCATCTCAAGACCATCAAGCAATTGCGACATGCTGCGATCCCAGATCGTTCCGCAGATTGTGAATATCCCCTTTTGTAACCCCAACAATGACAATCTTAAATCATGTGGGTGGCTTTGGCCACAAAATCCAAATCGATGATAAATTGCAATGAACTTCTCGCTGTGGCCTCCAAAAAATGATGTCAACAAGAAGTTCGCTGCTCATAAATTTGGAAAAACCAGACCACAGTGCAAGAAATCGGGGTGAAGAAAAAGAAAATAAATATGCTGGCTGGGTCAACCTGTAGCAAAAGAGCAAAGACAGCCAAGTGTATGTAGAGGCCTTTGGAAGTCAGCATGTCCGTCTAAATTTAGACAAAACATCTTGCAGAGCACTCGAAATGAGGTCGACGCTATGTTCCGCTGTTTGAAGTCGTTTTCGAGGAGGCAGCCAGTGCAATTAGAGGAGCATCAGCCGCATCCATAACGATTCTGGGGGCCCCGTGTCTAATTAAGTGCGTGAATCTTGGCAAGAGTTGCTCAAAAAAACAGACCGAAAATAGAAATGTATTTCCACACATTACACACATTTTGGACTCGGTCCAAACTTCGAGCAGCTTAGCCAGCCAATTGAAGTGTAATTCACTTCCGCTTTTGTTTGTTGGCCAAACAACCAGTCGCAAAGCCAGAGAACCCAAAAACCATAACCGCAGCGAAAACAAAGCCCAGACGAACTGCGGACCAAAGACCATCCAGTTCCAGTCCATGTCCATGACCATGTCCATGTCAACTGGCCCAGCAGGCGACAACCAGCAAACATCTGTCCAAGTTATCAGTGGAGCTAATGCCCGGACCAGTCGCAATCCTTTGCCTCTGAGTCTGGACTTCCCCAATGACAATTAACGGGGCACAACCGCAGTTAAGTACCAGACTGGGGTATCCAGTGCCTCCGCCCCCTAATTCCCCCACTTTGAGCTGCTGAAAAGGCTAAACAAAGTTCTCGAACACACAGAAACACACACGACCGAAGGGGGATTTACATTTGTAATTAGAAAGCTTTGGCGAAACTTTGACGAATGAACAGCCAAAAAAACAAAAACAGAAAATTTATCGAAATGAACTTGGAACATTGCAGTTGGATACCCTTAACGCAAACATAATACAAAATAAGGTTTTATCTGAGCTCTCATTAAATGCAATAAGATTCGATCATTTTTATAATTATTTTGCTTTACTCAAATATAAAAAATTACACATTAACATAATTTCATAAAATAAATTTCAGTTGAACACATGAAAAAATGAATTGTCTTATTTATTTATTCTGTTATATTATATAAATATACATTAAGTCTAACATTTTTGAAGTTTTTTTTGGTAGCAAGCAAACGCAATTAAAAAACTTTCAGTAACCAACTTGTTTATTTCACCTAATGCCTCCCATTTGCTGGAAGAGCACTTCAGAGAAAGAGAACAAACTAATGAAATAATGTTGTGGTCCAAACAGTTTTCGAGATGGCTTTATTTTGCCATTTCCCCTGGCTTACATGGCGTATGATAAACAAACTTTCAAAGCGAATCAAGTGCACTTGTTCTGTTGACCAACAGAAACTTGGCTTATGGGACCCGCTTAAAGCAGGATTAGAGTTGTAATATTTCTAAGTGAAAAGAATTGCCATTGAAGTGGCGGGGTAACTAAAGTTTTTGTGCGGCAACTGTACTTGAAAGTTTTCCGATGGCCGGATCACGTGCCGCGACTAATTTATGCAACAGAAGGCGCACCCATTGATTGGCTGCCACGCCCGGTTTTCCACCCACATTTTCCCGCCTCCAAATCTTTTCTTCTCGTGCAACTTAATTTGTGTGCCGGAATTTATGGATGCTGCACGTGCAAAATGTGCCTGGTTGGGCCTCCCAGAAAGTTTTTACCGCCTGATTTGTGGTTACAAAACTTTTTTGTATTTCTTTTTTTTTTTTTTTTTATTCTCCCCCGCCAAGCAATTGTGAATTGCAAAACATTGTAAAAGGGAACAGTTGATTTTCATTTTGTTTGTTTAACCCGTAAAAACTGCAGAAGATTGTGCAAGCTGAGAAGTCGACTAAATTTAGACAATTGAAATGTACACAGAAAAAAAGCTTAGCCCCCCGACCATAATTTGTGGCATTGTTAACTTTAATGTAGCCATAAAAAAAAACTATGTATTGTTTACCATGGAAACGGTGCTGGAAAAACGAAAGAGAAGGTATTTGGGCAACGAGAGGAATTTCCCTAAAAATAAATCAAAGTCTGCTGCATTAATGAACTTCAATTTGAGGCCAGATGCTGCATCCTGGATGCAAACATGGAAAAAGGGGGAGGAAATCGTATACCCTGCTTTAGTTGCCAGCCACCTAAGCAGATTTCATTTTAGATAAAGCAAACGTAAGCTTTTCCATTGAACTGCGAACATTGAAAATGCCCGACAGGTGAACAGATGGAAAAGCCAACGAAATAGGTTTAGGAAAAGGGATTGGAGTGGAGTGGAAATAAGGCTTGTGCACGAAATTTTTATGCATTTGCATTTAACTTAAGTGGGCTCCGATGTGTAAACTGATTGGAGCAGTAATTTTTTGGAAAGATAAAAATTGGATGACTGCTTAAGAGTCTTGCCTAGATATTGTTGGGAGTCGCATTAGAAATTTAAAAGGAACTTTGTTGATCCATAAAGGTGATTAAGAACTGCTTTCAAAAAAATCAGTAACGCCTTTTTTTTAATAAATCAATCTGCAAAGCTCTTAAGCTGCTTAAATTTTCTATCTAAAATTACCACACGAATAATTATTTCTGCATAGTTTTTCTTCGCTTAATATTTACTCAACTTTTTAAGCACTCAAGTGCCTTTAAGCCTGTAAAGAAAACCTCAAACTCACTTATTGCACTTAAATCTGGGCGTTTATCAAAAACAACAATGGCAAGCATAACTCCTTCGAAAGGCAAATCAGTCAAGCGCATTAAACTGTGCTATTGTTTTAGTTTAATTACATAATAATTGGCTTGTAGGTTGTTATTCATGTTTGTCTTCTGCTTATAACTGAAAGCAGCTTATGGAAAAACCCACAACAACTCCAGCAAAGCGTAATCAATGCAGGCAGAATGGCTTTACAAATTGGCTACAACAGGCGTTTCTTGGCCTGTAAAAGACAGGACGAAAAGGACAAAGGACAAAGAAGAAGCGAGTCGGGCAATTATATAAGACACAGCATGTGCTTATTTTGATTTAATTTCCCATTTAAGACTTTGCCTGCACGTTATTTACATACTTGATTGGGAAAATCTTCATGTATGGCAGAAAGAGGGAGCGTTAACCATTTTACCTTTTCGACTGGCAGCTTCCACATGCTCCCTTTGTTTAGTTTGAGAGTGGAAATAAAATTAGAAGCGTAGTAAAATTCATTTGAGTAAATTTGCACAAATTGCTCTTTGTTACGGCAATGACTCAGCTGAAGACAGGACTTTAAGGACAATGTGGTGGAAGTGCAGTCGAAAGAATACTTTAGGTTTTACTAACCTGCTCCAGCAGGAAATTCTCCCAAAGTGGTTTTAGGCAAATATAATTATTGGGTTGACTTTAAATCAATTGCCTAAGCGGTAGGTACTTTGAATTTAAATTAACTTTGCTAGCTTTATTATGGTATTTACATTTATTATGGTATTCTATTTTTTTTTTTAATTTGTAAAATTAGAGTAATAGGCTGGAAAAGGCAGTGAAAAACTGCAAGATCGACGTTCGCAAAAATATTTTAACGACTCTGTTAACCCCACCGTATTAACAAGAGTGCAGTTCAAACTGCATTCCAATGTTGGCAAACTTTAAGCCTTCTTTTCAACCCGTTTGTGCTTAAACTCAATTTTTGCGGCCTTTAATTTGGATGCCTGAGAACTTTGGCTTTCAGTTTTTCTCCTACGCGTTGGCAAGTGCTTGCGCCAAAGTTGACTTTGAACACTTTTACGTTTCGCTGATTTTTCAAGAGTTTCGTTTTCCATTTCTTTTTTCTTTTTTTTTGCCTGTGGTTCCAGCCACATTTGACTTTAGTCCGGATCCTTTCGCTGTTTCAGCTGCTGGTGCTGCCTGCTTCGTCGTCACTCATTAGAAAAACGTTGCAAAGTCGAAAAAAATGTGCACTACGTGTTGCAGGGGAAAAAAAACGGCAATGAAAACCCTCATGTAAAGTTTGCACTGGCAAAAAGTAGCTGGCAGCTAAAACAAAAAGGTAAAGATGGTGAAGAAAAGACCAAGAAAAGTTTATTACAAAGTTTGGACTGAAACACGCGCCAAAAGAAAGGAGAGCGCAAACTAAAGTTTAATATTTGATTTAAAAGTTGATAAAATTTACTTTAGTCTGCACTCAATGCACTCAGCCCGGTGTTATTTGTTTTTATTGAATTTGTTCAAATGTGTCTTGGCCAGATTCCCCAGTTCGTCCCTTTTTTGGTCCTTTCCCCTGAGGTTTTCAGTTTTTTGGCCGAGCTGCACCTGGTTTGCGTCCTGGCTACCACGTGGATTTCCCATTTCGCCATGCAAATATGAAAAACAAATGGGGAAATGAAAGAAGGGTGCAGTGAAGAGAAGTCGCCGCCGGTTTGCAACAAAAAAGCACTGCCCTGAAAATGGGAAAATTTTCAAATGCATTGTTTGCTGGTTTTGAAATGGAAAACACGAATAGTGCGATAAAATGGGATAGAGCATGGGCATTGTTATGAGCCAGGATATGAATGCAGTGGCGGGGTTCACAAGGGGGTTGTAAAACAGGTATTAGGCCACTGGGGGCACTCGCTTTTGGGTAATAGATAAAGTTGAAAAGGCAGTATCTGTGGGGAATCAAAAGACACAATAAGCTGAAATTAAAATGGCACACAACGCAAAATGATTGAACAGGGAATTACAATTGAACTCAATCGCAATTTTACCTCTTTCCGGAGTTCATCAATTTAAAATCTTTGCTTTATAAAATATAAAGTTTTTTAAATTGTATATTTTGACTATTTTATTTTATTTTTACTAAAACAAACTTTGACTCAACTAATTAACAGCAGAGTTAAAAAAAATGAGATTATTGATTTTATTTAAGACAGATTGAATTTGAAGTTTATTTATAAGACTTAAATTGTACCGCTAGGATAAGAACGACAATCAATAAATAAATAACTAGATAAAGGCCTCAGAACTATCGATTAGAAATCTAAAGCTTTTGTTATAAAAAAACAGTAAAATTAAAAAAATTAAATCTAAAGAAATTTATTGAACAAAGTATCAAAACAAAAGAGTTCATTAACAACTAGACTCTTTAAGAAGTTGCACCTGGACAATTCGTTGGACAAATGTGGCTACATTTCAAAAGAGGAGCATTAAATTTTTGAATTTCATTTTAGCATGCAAATATATTTTTATGTTTTCCTGTTCCGCCCGCAGTTATTTGCATTTCCATTCGGAGCGGAATGAATTTGTTCGCCATACAATCGTAAACTAGCACCTAAACGTATAAACGTTCCCCAGCCAGAGAAAAACACAAAATTTTCGCATTCTACCTACTAATTTTGGTTATATATTTTTTGGCATTCTTTTATTCGTCTATATTTGAGCGGCAAATTGGCAAATTGAGTTTGTTAGTCCAAGCTCCTGCTCGTCAACTGAATATATAGATATATAGAGAAATGTGCAATGCATTGCATGGCTCCGAGCTTCTTCATCTCAAATAAACCCAATTTGGCGCCCATGTCACATACGTCAACGCGACGGGACCACGCCCACTTGGGGGCAAGTTTCGCTGGCAATTTGTCAGCTATTTTTTCCCCCGTTTTTTTGTTTTTTGGTTTTTGTTTTTCCGATTCTTATATTTTCTCATGCTGCATCACGTGCCACAACGGCGCACGTTTAGCTGAGCTTATCATTTTCTCAAAGACTTTGTGTCGCACAGTCCCCGTCGACTATTTAATATGCAAAACGTCAACTAACCAAAAACTGACAAAGTTGAAATAAATTTTTATTTCATGGACCCGTTTTCAGTCTCTGTTTATATATCGGCAATGAACTTGCCGCAGATTCGGTGCGAAACCTTGGGGAGCCTTTTTGGTTTCTAAGCTGAGTAAAAGAGCCTAGCGAAAGCATTTTTTTTTGGCAATCTTCTCACGTAGCAGACAGAAAAGTAAAAGAAAAGAACAAAAAAAAAAATACTCGACATTTTCACCGCTGTGCAGGATCCTTGCGGCATCCTAAAGCCAAACTTTTTAATTTTAATTTTAATTTCATAAATGCAGTGAAGTGCAGCAGGCATCGCTGCTGCAGTTTCGAAATCGCTGTCATCATCCCAATTCAATCAGAGGTACCGGCGGAGAAACTACCACCTGGCGCCAAATTGCTTAGTGCGGCGGAAATCATGATTTTCCAACTCGTAACTGAATTGCGGGAGCTGTCGCCGCAGCACGGATGAAAAAGTTTGTCATACGCCCCGTGGTACGGACAACACGGCGGATGACGGATCTACCTTTCAAATGCACGCCACACTCGAACTAACGTGTGTGTGTGTGATCGGTGTGTGTGTGGAATATTTTCACGTTGAGCCGGCATTTGCATATGCCGGATAATGGTCTGGCTTTGGCCGCTTTCTCTCTGTTTTTCCATTTCCATTACCACTACCGCATTTTTTTTTTGTCATGTAAAAAACAATTAACGCAAAAAATGGGAGTGACTCATGAGGCTTTCGGATGAAATAATCAACGCTTAGATTTTTTCACGTTTTCGAGGGTATTTCGTTGGTGCGGAAAATGAGCAAATGCCAAAGGAGTTCAGCTAGTCATCGTCTAATGGAAGCTTTTCCTGCATTGGACTGGGAAGGTATGCCTTTAAATCAAATTAATCAAGTTTGGAAGGGTTTTTATTTAGGCCAAAGGTTAAATCGATAAGCAGTAAATAACCAAAATTTGGACTTAAAGTTCAAAAAAGTTCCGTAAACTTACCATTTGCTGTTGATTTTTAGGCTTCTTGACCAGATCGGGAACCTTAAAGCTGGTGACCGCCTCGATGACCTCGGCCAAAAGAAGGCCATCCCGACAATCGGCCGATAGATCTGTGACTTTCCTCTTCGATTTGGCACGTTCCAAGTAGTAGTTGGCCCAGTCTGTGTAAATCTGAAAAGTAATTTAAATATATGAATTTAAATGTTTACTAAACGACGGCCTAATGGTCCATTCTAAATTGTAATTAAGAGCCGAGGCAGCCCAGCTGTCCCTTGGTGCTGCACAAATTGCAGTCTCTTACGCAATTTGGTTATCAGGAAATCATTAGCCATCCTGCCCGCTTTGGCGAAAGCAACATATGCACAAGGAGTTGAGCAAACAAATTAAAATTGAAGACAGTTCCGCCCCAAAAGAGCCCTTGGAAGTCGTTAAGAAAATCTGTGCAACAATTTTGGCTAAACGAAAAATCCTTTTTATTTCTTTGGCAGTTCTAGTGGCCCTATCCTTATCCTATTTCTATCTCCCATGCTCCGCAGTGTCCTGCAAAGTTTCATTTATTGTCTTGCAATGTCCTTGGCCTGGTCTATCCTTCATCTGTCTGCCCGTCTTGCTAGATTTGGTTACATAAATTTAACTGCTATGACTACAAGTTTTTTGATATATAATGGCCAATGGGAATAGGATCTTTATGGGGTAATTTGAGTTCTTGATGCCTTAGGTCAGTTAAGCTGGATGATAAAATTTAATAAATTTTATAAGAACAATTTAAAAACAGTTTTCATATTTAAAAAAATAATAATTAAATTGTTTTGGTAAAAGTATTAAAAAGAAAAATATCCATAGTCAAAAATAAACATAGTCAATATCAGAAAAAAATTGAAAATAAAAAATCTGAAAAGAAATCCTTAAATCATGATTCAAATGAAAGCATATCTTGTACACTTTCTTTTGCCTAACTACTGATCTTTAGGGTATTTGAACTTTCCTTTTTGTTCTTGGCAAGGGCATTATTAGCTTGCCAGACATTGGCTGCCCTCACGTCGTTAGCCACATCCTTACATAGTTTTTATTGTGTAACCCCCCCCTTGGTAATCCTAATGTGGTCCTCATCCCCCGGATTTCTCTGCATATGCATGCGACACATTTTATGTTCGCCTTGCTTGGCAATAAAAATATCTTGCATTGTACTTTTGCTATCTTTTGCTATCTTTTGCCAGCCTTCTGTTTGTCTAGCTGCCATTCTGTTATTGTCCCTCGGTTCTGGCCCTCTACTGTTTAGCCATATTCCATTTCCGACCAAGTTACGAGCGGGCTTTACATCTCAAAGGGCCAGACACACAACAATGGACTTGGACCAGGACTTTGAGCTCGCCTATGCAACTTTTTCACATTTTTCAGTTCGTTCTGGTGTTTTCTTTAGGCTCGGGATTTGGCTTTGGCTTTGGCATTGGCTTTTTGAACAATAAACTGAAAACTTGTTAGTGGAAAATAGCTGGGCGAATGTCAGTGTCACTGGCTTATAGCACATATACTGCAAGGACTCCCCTCTGTGTCTGCATATAAGAGATACTTTTGTTTATGAAGCGACATTTTTCCCCTTTACACACTCGCACTGTAACTTAAATTTAGTTAGCTTTGCTGAGCGCAAAAAGCTACTCTTTCGCTAATTAATTTAGTTTCATTAGTTGACTGTCTCGTCTGTTATACAAACCTCTGCATAGTCACGCGTCAGGATGCCGTTGATATTATCGCAGGAGCCTTGATAGCTCACACAGCGACCCAGCATTTTTTTCTCAGCTAAAAGGTTCACTGATTGATGAAGTTGATTACTTTTTTTATTTACACTTTTTTACACATTTTGTTTGCATTTACAGAGAGTCATTTATCAATCGGAATGGGAGAATGGCTTTAAGAATGGAGTTAAATAATAAATTCTATGGCAGTGGAAATAAATAATACATTTATAGAACACTATACTATACTATACTATACTATACTATACTATACTATACTATACTATATTAAATGTTATATTAAAAAAATTAGAAATAAATGTTATTTAAGACTTTTATTTTGAAAGGAGTATTGTTATATTTATTTATAAAGGTCATACATCATTTGCTTACTTTTACCGACCAATTCAAAAACAAATGAATATCAAAAGTATAGAATTATTCTTTAAATTATGAATTTAAGACCATAAAAGTAATCCAGAGCACCAGCATCTAACCGAAACCATTTGTTATACTCGCGTACTTATCACACATTATGCACCTTTCAACCACAGCCGTGTTTATGGGTAAGCCCACTCAACACTTTTTATTTTCTCCAGACCGTTTCATAAATATTAAATTACTTCCAACGGTTGCCCGCAAGTAAGTATGCCCCAAACATTGTGTGTTCTTTGCTGTAAAATGTATTATTATTTTTTTTGCCATCCCCATTAAAATGTCAATTATGATAAAGTTTTATTGAAACACCGAGCGCCGAACACATTAAGCCTTATCAGCGGGGCCAGAACGGAACCAGCTCGGGTAATAATAATAATAAAAAACATTAGGCAACGTTTTCGCTTTCACCCTTTTCAAAAACACTTCTCGTCTTTTGAATATGTCAGGTACTTTTTGGGGTGTATTGCTTTCTTGAGAAAGATGTTACTGGCATTTAGAAGGGTTTATAAATTTTAAATACATTCTGAAATGAATTTTAAACGAACAGTCCTGTATCTGGACGAAGTCGACTTGTTTCAAATTTTGTAACCATTTGTGTTCTACGTTATTTACATTAACTAACTAGCATATTCCACTCAGACTCTCCACTTTAATGGGTATTTTTAATTCGATTTATTTTATACCAGCGTTTGTACTTGCTTTGTTCTATATTTTTTGAAGTTCCGTGTTGAAAATCACACGCCCACTTGGGCAAACTAATTGAAAATGAAAGTGGCACCCAAAACTGACAGTAGCAGCAACACCACCGTAATCATTTTGCCAACAACAGGTTGGTCGATTGGTCGGTTGGCGTTGAACCCGCGTTCCCGGAAATGGGTTTTTGGGTCCGGGTTTCGGTCTGCTCCCCCAACTTTTCCGCTTTTTTGGTGGAGGTAAGGCTTATGCATAATTGGGGCTGACACCCTTGTCAGCGACAATTCAGATTTGTGTAGGCCAAGCAATTTTGTTAGCCTGATAAATTTTAGTTTGCGCCTGAAAAAGGGGTTGACAAATCGTCCAGGAAATCAATTTCGGTGGGGTACGGAAAAAGGTCAAACAGCCATTTAGGAAATGAAAAACCAGCCACGCCCACCGTCTGAAAGTCTCTTATCTAGTGTGTGAACATTTTTCGGGGGTTGAGTGGTGTGGGCTTGGCTGAACTTTGGCCCCGAGTACTTAACTTTACTTTCTGTGAAATGTCAGTGAAATGTCAGAATAAAAGTAATGCTGATAAAAATTTTATGGCTTGTCAGAAATGTGCAAAAAACAAAAAACACAAAAAATAACCGCCCCCGAGGGCTTGCTGTCGCTTTCCCTGCTGCCTCTGTTCTTTATCAAAAAATGTCGCGACTTTGGTACTTTAGTTTATTGGAATTTGCATGGCAGTAGCGAAAGCGACAGGTGATTGGCGTTGCGTGGTGGGAATTTCACTTCAAATTTATGTTAAATCGAACGCCCGTAAATGTTGTCTGCCGGCTGTTAAATAACTCCATCGATGTGTGGCCCGGGAACCATTGAGTTTGGGTTATCTCGCAGTAAACAGTCGCTTTAAGCCGCTTTAAGGATTGGGCCAAAAGCCCCAAATGTGAATTCAGGTGTGTAAGCTGCTAGCACTCGTCCCAATTTAAGCACAGTTCGGTATTGAAAAGTTGATTATATAACAGTGCGTTACGAAAACGATAAGGCAATTTTATTTTTAAAATAAACTTAGAGTTATTACAGCAGTAACTGTATACATAATTTTCCAATAATATAATATAGCAAATGTATATAATTTTTATTTTATTTTGCCTTTAGAAGGGTATAGTTTATTAATATTAAATAAAAAAAATATTTAAAAAAAACCAAAGAAATTATATGTTTATAAAAGAAGTAATAAATGATAATAAACAGTCAAATATACTTAAGCCCTTAAAGAATATGCCCTACATGTATGAAACGCTGTGTAAATGGGCTTTCAATATTAAGCATCTCAAATTCGTTGTCCCTGGAAAATCGAATAGGCTCAATGGCATCCAGTGACAACCTGTTGTCAGGCTCTTTGATAATGGAGCTCCCAAATCTCCCCTTCGGAACTTGAGCAAAATCTACCCCAATGTACGGCTGTGTAGCTGCCATCCCCATCTAACCTCATTAAATACGATTGTATTATCGGCTTTTATCGCATTTGACCCCAACAGTTTCAGGCATCTCCATCTCCACCTCCACATCCACCTGAAACTCAATTTGCCCAAACTCAATTGAAAGCCTCAAAAGAAGAAATCAAATCACAGGCGATTGACATTTGAAAGTAATGTCAAAACAATCTTGGACACCTTTTGGCCGGCAACTTTGATTTGGCCAGGAAGGAAGGGGATCTGGCTGAAATATAAGGCAAGTGGACTGATTGGGCAAATGTGTTGATGTGCCCAATCAACTGAGTTTCATATCAAAGGCAAGTTCGTTGGCATTGCCAAGAGTTGGGGGGCGGAATGGGGCACAAAATATGACATCACTTAAGATGGGTCAATCATGAAAGGACCATAAAACAGTCTTTAAACGATAAATACATTTAAAATGCTTTAAAGTGAGTTTACAGATTGCAACATATAAAAACCACAAAATACACGTTTATTTTTTATGAACTATAAAGAATTCATTGAGTGATACTCCAATTTATATACCTACTTAAAAAGTTTTAAAGCCCCATAAAAACAAACATTAAATTTAGTTTTTAATCTACTAGTTTTGACACAAGTAATATCTTTGTGACCGATACACTAAAATATTCATTTCATTTCCTTTTTAATTTATCTAGACTAAACTGATTTTATTTATTAATAAAAAAAAATATAGCATCAGGAAAAATGTAAAGCGTGTTACATAAATAGCAGACGTTCATACAACATTTGCAGAAAAGAGTTGTAGTTGTTTTAAATAATGCAATAAATTGCATCTCTAGTGCCAATTACTTTTCGCAGGGAGCTTTTTTCAATTTCGAATGTACAATTTTAAATAAAAAGGCAATTCAAATGTTTTATGACACTCAAATGGTCGGCAACAAATTCCCTTCGTTTATTTTCACAGACACATTTCCCACCACACATTATAGCCGACAAAGGCCAATAAACTAAACCCTTGTCTTCGCCATATAAACCCCTCCCTCCCTCGCAATTCATCCATTTGTGTAGGTGTGTCAAGTGAATAAAATAGAGCCCAAAATGATTATGGGCAATTTCCAATGCCCACGCAGAAAAACTCGTGAAAGAAGCTCGAATAGAACCTCTCAAATAACAGACTATTGCTATTTGTATTTCTATATTGGCGTCTCGTTCACTAATTGATAACAATTCGTGACACAATTAATGGAAAGCTTTGCCTCAATTCTTTTATTACCCATAACAACTAGGAGAAGCCCAAGGCAAAACAAATAATGAAAAACAAAAGTTGCAAAAACTCGTCTGAGGGAGCAACAGAAAAATCAGCATTTCTGCTGATAGGCAAAAAAGAAATGAGAAAGGAAAAAGTAAAAGTTGAGACAGAAACGCTTGTCAACTGTCACATAAATAAAATATATAAATATATTTTTAGGCGAAGGCAAGCAGAATTTCCCTCCCCTTCGTTTAGTGATGTTAAAAAAAAAGGAGAGGTAAGGGATGACTTGTCGCATTTAATAATGACAACTCATCAAAAATGTATGTGACCCAGTTGCCTGAATCCTCACACCCCCCAACAAATCAACAAACTAAAAGATGCCAACCAAAAATAAAGGAATAACTTTTACAAATAAAAAATAGCGTAACCGAAAAAAACAAAAATATATATATACAAAAATATATATCATCCGGTAAGTTGGCCAAACTTTTGCCTCACTGTTTTGCTGAAGTGCCGCCGGCACTTTTATGGCAATTGGATAAGGTCCTCGGTGGGGAGATCCCAGCTGGGGCTAAGTGCCCGAATTAGCGATGCACGGGGGTCGCTGGTCCTAAAAAGTCTCATCGAGGGAGTATTTACGGGTCAGATGAGGAGCAAAAAATAACATACATGGGCCATCGAAATTGATATTGATTATTAATAAGTGTTTTATGTATTTTTTATATGTCAATGAGTGATACCATAAAGTAAGGTTTCAGCAGAAAATATTTGGAAAATAAAGTATGTTAACCATTTGATTCCCTTAGATTTACAATAAAGGAAAAACTTTAAAATTAAAATCTTAGAAGATCAAACTTCACTAAAAATAACAAATTAGAAATTTTAATCTGATTACTTATTATACTGAATATCATTTAAGCGTACAAGGTACAAGAATTAAAAACAAAATTAATTTTACAAACTCGATTATCTACACAAACACACCTTTTTTATTAAGGAAAGCCTTGAAAATTTGGCAATTCATTTAAAACCGAATGGCGGGGGATGACAATTTAAGAAGCCTTTCAATTAATTTCATCTCTTAAAATCAATGTGCATTATTGAGGCAATTATCGTGATTCACACATCGACAGCTGTTGATTAAACCAGGAAAACGTTATTGGTAGTTTTCCCGACCATTAACCTGCTTGACCAGCCTCTTCTGGTGGAAATCCAATGAAAGCTGCTTTATACAGACATTAAACTAATTGCCTGACGCATCAGCTGCTTGCCTAATTTTGCATAAAATTTGCACATAGTGAAGAAAAAACAGCAATGGATGACCACAGGCAGGAAGAGAAGGGCGGAATGACCGCATTTGGACCGCAGGAAACACACGAAAGGACCGAAAACCGGCAACTGCGGCCAAGTCAATGGCCATTCGGGCAATTGGGCACAGATGCGAGTTGGATTGCTCGAATCCGAATTCGAGTGAGAGTGTGAGTGACACGTGGGTTGGATTGACAAGCCAAACCCTCCGCATCCTTCATAATGCATCCTGGAACACAATGGAAATCGATATGTGGGCAACTAAAAATAGCTTACGACAAAAAACCCAATTTCATAATGGCCAAAATGGCTGACCCAAAACTTGCAGCCCAAGTAGAAAACATTTTTAATTATGTTTTCAATTAATTATGCGCCTGCCACACTGTGGCACCCTTAAAAAATATAAGAAAACCAAAAGGAAAAACTTTTTGGCGTTAATTTAATTACCTCTAAAATGCGGAATGGGCTTAACTGCTTATTATTATGCCACACGAATGGCAGGGCCGTGTTAACAGCTGTTAAGGCCATGGCGTGTTTGGGCCAACCTAACAGCCATGAGTCACCTGCAATTGACGTCAAGGGAATGGGGCAAGCTTAAGACCCCCCCAAGAAGCATCAGGCTTATATTACGCATACGCAACGAGCAACGAGCCTACGAAGGCCCCAACAAGGTGAAAAGTTGCCCGGGGTGGAAAACAATCAAAGTTTGCCACAGGCAAAGGAAAAAATGTTTCGAAAAGGGTGCCTCCTTTTAACAGCTTGTTTTTACGTTCGAATTTAAAGCAGCTTGGCAGAAAGAGGGAAAAATCAAAGTACACAGCGTGCGAAAGGGCTGCGAGTTTAAGGAGCTAAGTGGAAACGGGAAAATGAGTGGGGCTAAAAAGAAATTGTTGCCTAATGGCTTCATTGGTGATGGGTTAAAAGGGTTTGGGTTTTAGAAACGAGTTCGTCGGAGCTTGAAATGCTCCATTTTCGGCAGACGCGTGGGGGATTATTTAAATACATATATAATACAATTAGGTATTCACCCTCAAAAATGATTTGTGGTTCATTGATTAAGTAAGGAGAAGAATTTCTTAAAAATTTCTTAGTTTAAATGTTTGTGTTATTAATTTCACTGCCAATACCTATTTAAATAATTTACTAATTTTGAAAACGATGTTTAATTCAATTTAAGTTTCAATTAATATTTAAATGTAGTTTGACATTAATTTAGCTTTTTACGCACAATGTTAATTTGCTTTTAACTTTGGAAAATTTATTGTTTGACATTCACCACGACCCATTTCATTAACTGTCACAAGTAGTGGCTGAAAACTATTTAATTTGCAATTTATTAACCACACCAATTACCATGCATTTTGTTCATTATAATGTGAATTCAATTTAATTGTTTTGATAAACAGTAAGCTCTCAGCACTCCGAGAATTGATTTATTATTGGTGGCACTATCATTTAATCGAACATATATAGTGTTCAATAATTTATCTTTCATGTGGTGGAAAAGAGGCATTTTCCGCCCCCGCCAACCGCAGAGCGAACTTTATTATATACACTTAATTAACTGCATTTTCCGGAGCACATAAATTTCACTTGATTAAACCATTTTGTGCACTATTTTCTCAGAATGCGTTTTAAACAAAAAACGAAGGGGCAATTAATTCATTAAAAAGAAGCCAAGGCGGTTGGAAACTTTAGGCACGCTTTTCAATTCTATTTCCAACCGAACAGAACTTTTTCCCATCCGATACGCGGCGCGATCAACAACGAACTGAGAATCCGAGAGAAATGGGAGCATCTTGCCCCTCTTCCAGATGGGGAATCTATTTTTGGTAGAATGCCAGCAACATTTACGAACTGGCCGGCAACATTTCGACGAAACATACGAAAATAAATGCATGCAAAGCGGAAATGTTACTGCTTGCCGGATTATGCGATCGTCAAATGGAAAATCTGTGCACACTCACCGAAAATTCAATTACTCAAACCATTTCGGAAAAAATCTCAAATTTAAATTACAAAATAAACAATTAGATTTGGGCCAAAGTGAGCGATGGAAAAGCAGCAATGCCAATGCCAACATATCAAATGCAGTAGCATGAAAAACAATAAAATGAAAATATTCATGAGGCAGGGAAAACAGGGAAAACCGGGCGGAAAATGGGGTTGCTAGTGGGGTTCCTGTAATACAATATCACTCAAGATGAAAAGTTTTCAGTTTCAGTGGCGAAACTCCGGTGTGGAGAAGATGGTGGCCAATGCAAATAAGTCAAGTTAAAATTAATTTACATTTTACAACGGGAGCAGCAGCAGCAGCAACAACAACATGTTGACTCAAAGCAAATGGTTAAACAAAAAATAAGAAAATAATGCCTTGCATACTTTCTGGGGATGTTCCGAACAGCAAATTGATAGCATGGACACAAGGCAAGACGTGAAAGTCAAGATGGAAAGTCAGCAAAGGATGCCCAGCTCCATTTTCTATGCTTAAGCCAAGGCACTTTAAAAGTTTTCCGTCTTAAACGCTGCTATTTAATTTTCTGTTAAGTCAACTGTCAAGCTGGGGTGAAATTAGCGCTGCAGCCCCTACAATGAAAAACTACAACTTGTGTGCCAGTCATGCAACAGTTTTTCCCTTTTCAACCACAAAACATGCAAAGTCATAAGAGAGGTGAACGAGCATATTCGAAATCCTAGGTTTGGCAAGGGAGTTTGCAATGATTTTGATTTGTGTGCTGCACAAAAAATACAAACAAATTAAAGAATAATATGATTTATTTTAATAAGGCTTTACAAATTGTAGACATGATTTCAAAATAAAAGTTGGCTGAAATTTCTTTTAACTAAATCTACATATTACAACCAAATAAACATAAAAGGGAAAAACAAAAAAAAGGGTACTTTTAAAGGAATCCAGTTCCCAATTTAATATTAGGCGAACAATAATGGTAAACTGTTTTATAGAACTAAACTATTTTATGGTTTTTTTGTTTAAAAATAAATGTATACAAACTATATAAATACTACTTAAATGCTTACCAATAGAATAAGTTGAAAATGCTAAGAAAAAAAAACAATATCAAATATTTAATATATATTTAAATATGGTTAGGTTAAAATAGATTTCCTAAGGGATTTCCCTTATCGAACATCAAAAACGATAACATTAGCATTTTGCCAATTTGTCGCTGTCTTTTGTATTTTTTTCTAAAACCACCACTTGACAACCAGCCGCAGACCACTTCTGATTAACCCAGGCTGAAGTTTATCGATGCAACCGATTTAATGGGAAGCCACTCGTGAGACCCCCCCCAGACTTTCCATACAATTCATGCCACCTTGACAGCACTTCGTCTACATCTACATCAAAAGCAATTGTTAAACGGAGAACCCCCTCCATTCAACGCCACTGAACCCAGACAATGCATCAACAATATCTAAATATATGCAGCTTGTCCACTCTTTTAGCCAGCATACCCAATGGAAAGAGTGCCACAACCACAGCCACAGCCCCACTAACTTTATGCCAGTGCCACACGCTATTTTTACAAACAATTTTGCCAGTTGACAAGGATTGGGGAGCAGAACAACGAGACGTCTAGGATGGAGCACACGACATTGAACCACAACACGGAACAGGCAGTACGGATCGGGAATTGAGGAGCCAGGGAATCCACGGGATCCAGGGGAATGGAGTCCTCAAAACAACATGGCAACTAAGTGGCCCCTTCAAGTGACTGGTTCCTGTGGATGTTTTGGCCCTCCACCTAGTTAGTTGTTTTGCAAATTTCCCTCTGGCTTGGCCAAAGTCAATACAGCACATTTTTGCTGACTGCTGACTGCTGACGTTGGCAACTGATGAAGACTAATTGCAGTTAATGTGGCGTGAAAACGGCGTCATCTATCGGGTCTTAAAGTGTTGCAAGTTATGAATCTAAAATATGTGAAAAACCACCACCACCACCACCACCAGCGTTCCTTCCACTGCAGACATAAACAAAGGGAAAACGCGAAGAGTTTACGCCTAATTAAGTAAACTACTCATGTTAATTAACACAAAAGACAAACAAAAGGGCGGCAAAGCGCATTTCGGGGCATCCGAATTTGGAGCTATTTATAGGACGCTGACAAGAGGCACTTCAAAACCAAAATTCCTCCAATAAGCAAACAGGCAGTGGGAATCAAAGGGGAAAGTCAACAAACTTGAGAGTGGGCAAATCGTTTCGAAAACAAATTACTTTGTTCATATAAAGTTCAAGGTCCGAAAAAGCTAAAGAGAAACTATAGAATGTTGGGTTGCCTATATGTTTTACCAATGTGTTTTATCAAAGAAATAATATTAAAGAATTTTAAATCAAAATTTGCTAGTATTTAAACACAAATTAATACAAAAACTATCAGAGTTTGTTTAGTTTTTTTAGAACCATTTAAAATACGATTATAAAAGCAAGTGTATCTTTTGCACTTCGTTGAATTCTTGAAAAGAAAATAAATGAATGTTTCAAACTATTTCTTAATTTAACAATTTTTTTACTCCGGATGATATATCGGTATTCTGATCGTTCAACCGAACATTATTAAAACATAATTAGTATATGCTTAAGTCAAATAAATTGTTTGTTTTATTAAAGTTTGCTTGAAAGCTAATATTTGCATTTAATGTGCTTGCATATAATCTAACGTCAAGTAATAGTTGATAAACATTTTTCCAGAATAGTCAGTGCTATGAGTCAATGACTGGGTATTCCCCAGTGGAAAACAAGGTGCCAGTTCATTTGACTATGCTTATTTATAGAAATAACACAAGTAACACAGCCGGCGAGAAAAAAACATGTGCCACACTCTCAACTAGGCGTGTCTGCTGGCTGATGGCGCTGCATCTTTGACAAAATAAATTGCGTCAAGTTCAACGCCGCCAAATGTCGAAGGCGAAATAGGGAAACTCGCTGCTAAAAATAAATTATGAAATAGCGACAAGTTGTGAGCAGGGCCGAACAGAGAAAAAACTGTCAACGTGCTTCATAATTAATTGCAACACTGCACCGACCGAAGGGCAACTTGCTTCGTTATTAGAGAGGCAGCGCGTGCGAGGTTAAGAGAAAATGAGAAAAACATAAAACCAATGTGCGAAGCTGGAAAAACTTTTGACTGATCACATGCGGAAGCAACGGATGCGGAAAATATAACCCGAGAAGGGGGAGGATTTTCAGCCAGCTGAGCTCACGGAGACATAATTTATGGTCTCTCGTTAGGAGTTGTTATAATTTCATAATTTTTCAAGGAAAGGGTTCAGCATGTGACAACGCGTCGTAATTAATTTTGCCACTAAGTCTTTAAATTAAATCACAAAATAGTTTTTTTTTCGAAAGAACACTTCCAAATATTGTGTCACGTTTTTATGCGGACCATTGCGAAACAAGTTTATGGGCACACAACTTAAGACCTCTTCAAGAACTACTCACCCTTTGGGCCGTCATCGTAAATTACGAATAAACCACAAATCACACATTATTACAGCATATTATACCATTCCGAGAACATCAATAAAACATAAAGGAGGGCAAGAACAAGTAAGAAAGAGCCCTCTTAACTTTACGGCCAATGAGGCATTTGCATGTTGCCCGGCAACATTGTTGCAAGGCCCAGACCAGTGTGATGACAGTTTCAGTTTCAGGCCCTTTTCACTCAGGTCGCTTTTGTGGTACCTAGGGCATGCCAAAAACATGAATATAATGCACTACATTGATAGAGTATATAGGAGTTTAAAAGGATGATAAAAATCTTTATAAATAGCTGTGTAGATATAGAATTGATGCCAGTACTTTTTCAGTAAAAGTTAAAATATAAGTTATAAGCTCATATATTTAACGTTACAATAAACATAAAAAAAATTGCCTTAAGTACAGAAAAAATATAATTTTAAAATCTTAGCCCGTTAGATATAAAATTTGTTTACTTTCAATGCAACATAATTTACCTTTAATTTTTCAAACCTAATGCAAAGGGGTAATAAAATATCTCATATTCCTGCTGAATAAGGTAAATTTCAGTCGAAAAATGTTTGACACAATGTCATGTGGCCTTTTCTTCGTCTTTTCGCCTCGGCTCTCAGTATTTTTAAACTTTCATGCGGCAGCTCGTCGGATGTCACATAATTATGAGCATAAAGCACGCTTCTGAGGCAGCTGGCTTTATTATTTAAGCCTTTATGCGTGAGCATGTGAACTATATGCATCGTGGCAGCATATAACGTGTACGGCGAGTATATATGCATGAGCTTGTGTTTTAATATGCCTGTTTTTTACGATGCGCTAACTAGGATGCGATGGCCTCGACAAGCGCCACTACGACAAGCGATTTCCTTTGGCTTCCGTGGTCGTGTCTGGTCATAAAGTCAATTAAATGTGTATAAATTTAATGAGGACGCCGGTGGAGCTTAATGAGCCCGTAATGCGCACTGCACAAAGGGCGATGAAAGCGGCTTGTCTCTAGGTGCTTAAAGGGGATTTTGATGCACATACGATACAATAATCGCATGCGAATCATGAAATCGGGACTATTAATGGGACATCAGTTCAGAGGTTAACTATGCCGTAACGAAATAAGAAAGCTTTAAGTATGACTCCCTATTTTTAAAGGCATTTTAAGTATATTCGACCTAGTTTAATTAAGTAATCATATTTATTGAATCTCTATAAGCCTAACTTTGCAAAATAAAAATAAAAAATTTCTTTTAACATAAAATATATAATTTGATTGGTTCTGCGCATTTTTGGATATATGCTTATTCCATTTGCTTTCTGCTGAAGTCATAAACTTTACTTTTCCCTTTAAATTGTTTTTTTTCATAACTATTATAAGGAAAAATTAATTATTAAAAGCCATTATCGACTCATTTCAGTTATAACAACTAAGAAAATTTGATTAGATACTTATGCATAATTAATGCTTTCATTCCTCCAACTTGCCAAGCTTTTTTGATACGTTTCTAATCCACTTACAAATTATTAACATCGACAACATCGAGGAAACAAACAAAATCGCGAAATCGGCTTACCTGAAATGAAAGAAAAGACGATGAAAATTAGAATTTTAATGAGAAAACCCAATTAAAGTTCATTTAAATATGAAAATGAAACAATAAGCTAATTAACGGTAACAGACTCAAGACGCGAACAGATTAAGTTACCAAGGCTTTAGGCCAAATATCAACAGCAATAAGGAGGGCATGATTTAAAATACGTGGAATTCCCTTTACATCTACCACGAAATCTGCTCCTCTTTGGCTTGGTAAATATTAGGAAATTCCTTGCATTTGCCATGAGCTTCGTGGCTTCATTTTACGCTTCAAGTGTAGTTAATGCCATGAAAATTCCTTTGGTCTGCCAAAAAAAAGAACCAAAAAAAAGAACCAAAAAAAAAGGAGCAACAAAAGAGAGGCTACTACTTGGAACTTTGTCCATTGGCCATCTGGCGACCATTTTGGCCTTAAAATGGAGAAACGAACAGCCAACCATGTCCACCAGCTTCCTGTCTAATACTCTAATATCCGTTCCACTCGTTATCCCCTTTCTTTGTATTTCTTTTTCGGCATTTCTTTTCTTTTTTTCGGTTTCCTAGTCTTATCCACTTTGGTGTTGTTGCTTTTGACATGTGTAAGTGGCTGTCAAGCGTTTTCAGAATGATATTTTTCCTGTCGAGCGGCACCTTCTGCTTTTTGCTGCCCTCCATTGTTGTCCCTTTTTGTCCTTCCGCAGTTGATTTTATTTACATTTCTTGAATTTCCAACCTGCCCAGAAATTCAAGACTCGTCCTGAATTCGGGGCACTTATGCTAATATTTTTCGGGAGGGTCAGGCAACAACAACAAGAAGTATTTCTATTTGCACCCATACTACAAATTGTTGAATCCATTTTACAAATTGTAAATCCTTTCTTCAGGCCTTTTACAGGGGAAAAAAAGGCATTGCCTACTTCCTGGCTCAGGCTAAATCTTTTAGTTATTCGCTACCTTAAATAGATCCTTGTCGTTTTCACCTTTTGACAGGGGATGGCAACAAATCAGTCAAATACAGCCTTTTTGATACTTTCCCACTTTTGGACACATGTGAAAAAGATTATAACTTTAAATTGAGTTTAAGTTTTGAGCCTTAACAATCATCGCATTAGGATAATGTAACAATAGAAATGGTATTCAAATATATTGCGATTTTTGAATATATTTTTAAAGAGTGAATGGCACTACTTTTCTTTAAAAATGACTGAAACATTAAATTAAACTAGTTGAATATTACAAAATAAAGAAAAATCCCAATTTTACAAATAAAATATTGCCTTAACTTTGCACCAGAAACACAAACAAATTAACCTTTTGAATACCAGACAGAAACTCTAACTCCCGCAGACCTTTCAACTCCCATTAAGCAACCAGACACTATAACCTTTCTAGTTTCGTTTCTGAACTTTCCGAAACCTTTCAAATTCTAGTTAGGAACCCAAGCGAAATAACCTTTCAAGTTTAGTTTTACAAGCTTAACCCGAACTCCTAACATCTCCAAGTTTAATTCACTGCAGCCCGACTGAAGGAGGAAACCATATTCTGCACATCTTGCGGCTCAGGGAGTGTGGCCCAAACAAAAGTTTATCATTAAACCGAAACTTTGTTGCATCAAAACTGGCTGGGCCTGGGACCTTGGGCTGCTCATGCCATACTCTCGGGCAAAAATCCCGACATGCATATGAGTTTTCCAATCCCCGGTGCAAACGAGTGTCTTTAAACTGATAATTGGATTTAATTTTTGAATAGACGCCCGAACTTGACTGGACCGGGGCCAAGACAAAACCCATTAAAATTTGAGTCACCTTACCCCTAAGTCCTCGATCCGAAATTCTAAGGCCCTATGAGCCAGCAGCAGTTTTCCCTTTTGAGCTGTGAAAATTTTGACATGTGCTTGCCATATAACAATGGACTGGAAGTGGAAGGGTGGGACTTCCCCGAGTGTCGCATAAATATTCATTTTCTTGACTTTAACGTCGGTGAAAGGGTGACTGTTTCCATGGCCAAGCAGCTCTACTCCTGTTGACTCTCCCGAATGCGTTACGTGTTACATAATCCCCTTAGAGCTGCCACGGGCTAATTTTTAATTTTTATGGTTCACATGCTTTCCCCACGTTCAGCGAGGGCTCATAAAATGAATAATTGCCACTTTTTGGATCCAGTAGCTCGTTGGATGCTAATAAAGCGGGACCCGAGCCAGACTGGCCGTCCACCCCATCAAACAAATGGAGATTAATTTTATTATAATGTTTCCCGACTCTGGCGACTCTTTTCCCCCACACAATCCCCCTTTGGCTTTCCCTTTTTGTTTTGTCCTGGTATTAAATTAATTTGGGGGCCATGTATGGAGTGGATACTTGATTACATTACATGGGTCCTGAATATTGGAGGGAGTGCGAGTTTGAGTGCCAGCTTGAGTATGTGATGTGGTTTGGCTTAAAATGAGCGCTTATTTGCCTTTGATATGGCCTTTGGCGGAGTGGATTTTGCGACCGGGCTTAAACGGCTCATTAAGGTCTGCCATTGGCTAATAACTTCTTCGGCTTTTGCAAACATTCGACACTCGAGTTGGCTGTATATAGCAATGCTAATTAAGCATTTACATCAGGGCGAAGGACTTGAATTTATATTTCTAAATAAATGTTTTTTTTTTTATGTGGCATTATTTTGCCATTTCTATTAAAAGAGGGTTTAGTAAATATTCTTTTAAGCAGCAATAAAGTTTGTGTATTTTTAGATTATATAATTAGTAAACAAAATGAAAAAAAAAATCGCTGGGTTTTAAAAATAAATTTCTAGAGGCACACTCTTAAAAATAACATTTTAAGGGAATATTCCCATTTCGAATTCAGGATATAAAATTTCTGTTTCAAAGGGAACGCATTAAGCCCATCCAAACAGACCCCCAAAATTGTCAGATATTTGTTTAATGCTTATGCCTTAAAAGGACGCAAATCCAGACACTCGAAAACAATCATTCGGCTGAGTCAACAAGGACATGAAGTTGGAGCTTTGGGAGCCACGCATTTTGGCGGCCGGGGCGTTATTCCAATGACAGGTTGAGCGGTTGTGGGAGGACGGTTCGTTATGCATAAATCACTCTCACTTGTTTACACAAAAATAGGCGCAGAGTGGAGCGTGTGGTGTTTTCACCGGAAAATAGAAATATTCCTGCCAGTCCTGTTGGGCTTAACGCAATTTTCAATTTTTTCCTGTTGCTGTTTTGCTGTTGGTTCTCTCTCTCTCTTTTTCGAAAAGCAGAAGGACAAAGAACCGAACCGGACGTAGCTTTGGGTCAAACACACACACACACACACACACACACACACACTATATACATATATCCAGACCAGTTTCATTTGGCTAGGACCTGCCACCCACACACACACATTGGCAAATATTGAAAGGGAATAATAACAACAGTTAAGGCAAACAATGTGCCGCCCGTTCAGGTCACGTTCCTGGGCTTAAGCCTGTCAAACTAAATGGGGTGGAGGGCGGAAGAGGAGAGGGTGGTGGGTCTGGAATTTCGGGAAAAACATTTCTCCAGTTGTATAAACAATTTAAGCGATACATGGCATATTTTTTGTTTATTATTTTGCGCTGTGCCTGCCGCAAAATGTTAAATTAATACGCCCTCTTATTTTTGGTCCCTCAGTCAATTGGCATGTTGTATATTTTGTCGCTGCATACTTTTAGGGTGCCGCACAAATAAGCCGCTTTTTGTTCACTGCCCCCAGAATGGAAAAATAAATAATTAACTGAACGAGATCCTGCCCATTTCCCCGCCTCCACAATTAAGTTGATGGCCTCATAACACATTTGGCTCAATTAAATCAACACACAACGTACATTCACATCTAAATAAATAAACAATGAAATCAAAACAAGTTCTGACAATAATACCAACAACATGGCAAAGTTTTACCAACAGCAAACCAAAAAAAAACATAACAATCCAGCGAACGAAAGGAAGTTTTGTCAAAACTTTGGGCAAACTCAAACTTTGCCTGCTATTAGCTGAAACAGCAAGGGAAATGGGCGGAGGTTTTTGAGATGGCATGTTTCTAGGGTGAGGACACTGTCCTGTCAAATTATCTAGGGAAATTATTTTTTAACACGCACCAGGACAACAGCGACAAAATTTGTGGCAAACACTTGGGGAATATGGGCTGGGGAGTGAGGAAAACATGTAAGGAAGCAGTTTTATGTTTCATCAGATGATGTTATTAATGTCACTGCTGTGGGGGATTCAAAATAAATATGACAGCCATTCTTGCCTGTTTATATATTTATCCAACTCCAACTCAAAAAAATTAAGCAAAGCCTTGCGTCTTAGTTTCATACAACTTTGTCCCCTTAACTTTAGAAATATTTATGTACAGCACGCAATTTTTTTTTTGTGACAAAATTATAATAGCATGCTCACTTTAAGAGCGATAATAATCTTGCACGTTTATTTGCCAAGTAAAAACTGTAGCTTAAACATCGTTTAGCTTTAAATGGTGTGTGTTGATAAGCATTATAAATATATCATTGAAGTATTTAATATAACCCATTTTTAAAATTCAAATGTTTTAAATATTTAACAATAAAGATTATTTCAAAAAAAATGTAAATATTTCCAAAATAAAAAAAAATACATGTTAATTTCGGGAATTTCAGCACATCACCAATTAGTGGGAATTCCCTCCCTTTCTAAGTCTAAAGCCATGGCACTGTTGCTTTTAGCCAAATAAATAAAACGCAAACAAGCAACAATCTAAACACTCCCAGCAGAATCATCGGAAACAAGTTTATTTTAACTTCCATTTGCCAGGCACTTTTTGGGGTAATGAAAGGGGTTTGGAGTGTGGTTGGCGGAACCAGGGGTATTTACACTGGCACCGAAAACGTCCTTAATTAACCCCAAACAATTTCAAGTGCCAGTGCGGAAGGCAACAAAATATTTGCACTACAATTTGGCATGGAGGCGCAGCCCACTCCGGCCGCTGCAAAGCAAAAGTCCCTCGGTTCCTGAGGGATATATGTATGTACGTATTCGTTTCGGTTGGCACCTGCGGCTAGTTGGCCAAGTTATAACTGTTGCCTAGGTAAGTTTGCGTTTGACTCGACCACAAATCAAGGCAAAAGTTGCAGAACATTTTTATGACTTTCTCATAAGTTCGTCCGCACGCAAAGCAATTTTTCAATTTTGTGCCACGCTGATAGGCCCGCACGATTTCCGCTGACTTGACAAATCGTGCAGGAATGAAATGTAAACCTTTACATACAAAAACTTTTATTCCACTCTGCTTCTTTCTTTATATTCATGCCCCTTTATTTTTTGCTTATTACGTGCGCGTGTTACCAAACACGGAATCGTCACAGGATTCGGAGGACCCACTGATGATGATGATGAGGAGGCACAAGTGACGACCCGAAGGGACCTTTCTGGACGGCCTAATATGTTCTGGGGCTTGCGGCCTGAGCTTAAGTGAAATCAACGAGAAATATATCCATTTATCTAAAGTAAGAAATCATAAGCAATCAAATGCAGTGAGACTCTCGAAAAATACCCTACAGTTTTTGGGGTATAGTTGGGTCCATGTCCTTTTGTGTGTTTATTTTAAAATTTGTATATATATAAATATTTCAAAATATTAATCTTTAAAAGTTTGTCCTTGTCGTTAAGGATATTATCTTCAACTTTTAGTGAATTGAATACTTTTAATATTTTAAAGCATTTATAAAATTGACTTATGCCCGTTTGCCAGATCAAATTAAAAGTAAGGTTACATCTGAAAAAAGCGAATGGAATTTGAAATCCACATAAAAAAAAAAATGCTGAAAAAGGGAACACTTTTATATTATAATTTAGTTTTTCATAAATTTTAACTATGACAGAATTTACTGAAGAAATAAAAATATCAAACAGGTATCTAAATATGTTTCTATAGCTAATATACTCAGATCGACTGCCTTGAAGGAGTGCACTGTAGAGGCTAGAAATCACGACCGAGACAAGCTCAATGGTTGCCTTAACGGCTAACACTGTCCATTCATCACTCGGAAAAATTGAGGAAGCAAAAAGTGGGGGACTTAGGTGGCGAAAAAGTTGAGTTCAGTCTGGAGAAAGATGAATGACTTGACAAATGCCCTGGTCATGAATCAAATATCAATTTGACAAGCGGAAAACTCCAGGGAAGCTCAGGTGGCCCTTGCTCCGCCAAAATAGTACCAACTTTATTCAATTTAATTGCGGCGGACCCAGTTTAAATGACGTCGAGCTGTGTAGCTAAGAAATGTTCGGCAAAGATTAAACTTCAAATTCGCTGAGGGGCCAAAGATTAATGAAAAACTTTCGTCGGTGCAGTTTGCAATTTTCGCCGAAAGTGTTTATTAAGTTTAGCTGCAAGTTAGATTGGCCTGCTCCGGCATAAAAGAAGCCAAGGAGCCATCAAAACTTGACGACGTTTCATTAGCAGGCGGAGAAAAGCTGAAAGCTGAATACTGAAGTCAGGAGGACAGGACAGCACGTCTGGGGAATTTACATAGAGCCGGCAAAACAGAAACAAACACACAGACACACGCATCACATTAATTATAAACAAGCCAGCCGCATCCGCTGGGAATTTCGGAAAAGCCCAATCTACTTGATTAATAGTGTGCAAGAGGCAGGCAGCTCGAAATCTCCTCGTCACTCGTCTGTTTCCGCTAGATAAATGGCAAAAAAGCAAACAATTAACCCAACAAAAGCAGTGTCACCTGCGACTCCCGAGTTGGGGATACAAAAAGATCTCCATGCCCATCCCCATCGCCAATCCCATCCCCATCCCATTTTTGGCTTATCAAACGGACAGAACACCGAGCTGGACTCGAAATAGTTCAACTTCCTGGCGTTGCACTCCGGGCGTTTCCATTTTTATTGCCACCGTCCGGGGAAAAAAATGAAGCGAGGACCCAAAATGAAACCGGAACTCGAACGGATGCCAAACGCCACAGTCAGTTTTTGCAATATGTCGCCAGTCGATATGGCCACTCCTATCTATATATCCATGGCATCCGTATCCGTTTCTGCCCCACTCGCTCCTCATTGCCATGCAAATCTATGCCAAGCTCGGCGACAGTTATGCCTTCAAAATCGGGATAGGAGTTTGCATAAAATGTTTTATACTTTTTCCGCTATGCAGTCTTAAAATATTCCAGAAAATCTGATTTAAATCATTGAGTAAGAATTCATTTAAAAATCTATTTAAAGAGTGTTATAAATATTGCCTGTTTTTGTATCAATAAAAGGCAGTGTAGATATTTTATATAGATTATAATCTAAGCTAGATCCATTTTCATAGGTGTTTAAGTATTAAAGTATTAAGTATTAAGTATTTATAACCTGTTTAAACATAAACATTAATATATAAATCCAAAAACTTACTTTAATTCTCTAATCTACTTTATGTCAAGATTTTATTTCCTGTCATAACAAAGCACTTAATAAATGATCATCCATAAACTCGTTAGCTAAGCTGCATACCTTAACCAAATAAATATCTTTTATATTATTACGGCTCGGATCATTATTTACGCCGTCAACAGTCTTTTCAAATATCTTAAAAATATGTAAATGCAGCAGCAAAGTGGGTGAGAAAAATTCCAAAGGGTCTGGCCGCTTAGCAAAACGAAAAAGGAGCAAATGCATTTTTCAATGACGCCCCGAGAGCTAAAAACTTGCATTTGCATGCGTAAGCTAGTGAAACCCGGGGAACCCGACCACGAAACATTTGAAATGAGGTTGCACGGTGCTGTTGCTTATGCACAGTTGAAATGTGGCCAAGCCAGACGGAAAGCTGGAAAAATGGAGGGCTAAACTGAGTTGAAATGCGGTTGGTTTGGGGATATTATTAAAAATTCTCGCAATGCCAGTGGCAGTGAAGTTCAGCTATGCGCAGAGGTGTTAGAAAATACCCAGCTCATTACTCGTGGCCCGTGGCCCTTTTTTTCCCCACCGTCTCTCTCTCTCTCTCTCTTAAAAGTGTGACAACCCATTTCCAAACTGGTTAAAACATTTGAAACACTTTGGCAGAAAGTGCTGACGAAACCCGCATTCCAGCTCGCCCCTCAATTTGTCCCAAAAAAACTGAACCATCAATTTCTAATAATGTAATTTGGTAAACGTCATTTTGCACAGGGAACAACCCCCTCGAGGGTGGAAAACTTTCTCTGCCCCACTCTCTAGCCACACTTTCATCACGTTCAGCTGGGGGAGAAATTTGCATTGCCAAAGTGAAAATAAAAAAATTTGTTGTTTAACGAAGGCAGTTAGTCAAATATTTGCAAGTTGCATCAGCAAATGCCAAAATGAGCAGAGAGACGGAAACTCAATTACTGGCCATGACACCTCACAACAATGCTGGCGGAAAATTGAGGGGAGGCTATTGCCAGGGGGATTGAGCCATCCACACCCACATACAAAAGGCAAATGCAAATACAAGCCAGAAACATTCGCACGCAGGATGAATCCGATCCGGAAAGAACTCGGTTCGACAAGGGTGGGCAATCATTTCCATGGGTGCAAGAAGAAATTAAAATCTAATAACACAGCTCAGAGCATAAATATTTGTTATACTTTCCACATCAAGTTTAAGGCTCGAAATCGGAAAAGGACTGGGGACAACCCCTGTTTATATAGTTTACGGTCGCCAGGAAAAAGATGCGAATCCGAAGGGATGAGTTCCAGCTACATAAAAACAAATGATTCAACACTCTATAAGCCCCAGAAGGTGGGTGGTTGGGTGTGTGAGTGGCCTAGACTCCAGGGTAACTGCAACAGACAACCTTGATATGTCCGCATGATCCTGTGTTCCTATTCCTTTTCCAGTTCCTGTTGGCCGGGCAACCTGTGCTGTGCAACATTTTGCTGCCGCCTTAGGTGAGGCTTCTGTTTTTCCGCCCGTCTGCAATGCTCAAACTCCATTTCCGCAGATTGCTCTTTGTTGTTTCGTCCCCTTTATTTTGCGGTGGGAATTTCGGTGGTTGCAAACGCGAGGGTGGACTCAGGAGTTATCCTTTCACTGATCTAATGATAGATTGTAGTTTAATATTGTTCAAAAGATAAGATCTTTGACTGATCTAATGATAGATTGTAGTTTAATACTGCTCAAAGGTCATTATTTTTAATCTGTCATATCTTCTCAGATCTGACAGCTCTGAAAAATTTTAAATTTCAGATAAGAGTTTCTTATTTCTAAATTTGATTTTAATTTATGCATCAAAAGGGTAGATTTTTGTTTTACCTTCTTTTTGCAATTAATACGTTTTTCATTTCATTTAACTATTAGTAACCACAGTCATAAGATGGATACTATCCTATTTGGCTTAGAACTTATGTAATTTATCATTTTAAATGGAAATTTGGAAAGTGGCGTTTTAAAATAAAATTTATTTTAACTGGTCTTAAAATTAGGTATTTAATTTTCAAATATATATAAAATATTTTAACCTAAGTTAAAAAGTTCCCTTTTCCGCATCCGAAATATAAGGTATTTCATATATTTCCCATATGTTTTGTCCATTTCCATCTAGAATAATTTGCTCAATCAGCCCTCTTTATCCGGATGTGCACCCCAGCATCATTTTTGAGCTTAGACTAGCACAAATGTCCTGAAAAGGGAGTTGTCTATGGCAGGTCTATTACAGGTAGAAACATCATGAGCAAGAGGGTAACTTTTCCTGTTTGAAAGTTTTTAAATGAAATTTAGTTCAATTTGATTATGATAGAGGCGCACATATTGCATTTTATATGGCGCTGCTGACTGTAGTTGACGTTCAGTCGATGAGTGTAATCTTGGCTGAAAATTTATTTCAACACCCTTTCACCATTTTCCCCCTTGTTCAGTGGGCGTAATTGATGGGAGGGAATTGTTTCCATTTACTGAGAAAAGTCTTTGAAATTCAATATGCAGTTTGGGTCCAACGTTGGTTGGCCAACATCCCCTTACCGAAGGCCAATACAAAATCAATTATGGGAATCAGCGCGCCTGGGAACGCACACACATTCTGATACCATATATCATGGAGGTCCTTCGAACTGTACGTGCGTGTAAAGCAAGTTCTAAGCCTGTGTAAAACTATAAATGGCACACAGGACTCGGCGATGTCGCCTGCGTAGGCTTAAGTGTGTTTGACTGCGGCTAATATTTATTTCCGGCAAATAAATCCTCCCCAAACCTACACCCAAACCCTATGCCAACATCCAGCACTCCGTCCCCGGGGCGAAAAAAAAAACAGGATCAGCAAACAGCAAAACAAAAAAGAAAATACAGTAAAACCAGGTTATTAATTTCTCACAAAGGGTCCCCACAAATGTATCTATATGGCTAACCTTTGACAGATGAAGGGGTATATCGATTTCAAAGGAGCACAGAATTTAACAAAAAGTTTTCAATTTAAATTTAAATTGTACAATTGTATTGGTATAAAGATACAAAAATATAATTTAGAATTCTTTAAATATAACAGTTTTCCAAGAGTATTTAAGGGTCAAAACTTAGCGCAATAAAAAAACTAGGTAGTTCTTTTCTCACAAAAGATCCCCCATTTGTATCGTAATAAATTGTATATTGACAGCAAACCTTTTTAAATTAAATAGACCAATTTACAAAAAAAACTAAAATAGGAATTTCTTATTGGTAATCAGCAAAGAAATTAATTAAGAAATTAAATTAAAATAAAATTTCAAGGGTATTCAAGGCTCCAAATCCCTTCCACAATTTTTTTATATTTTATTCCCCATAATGATTCTGCATGGGGACACATTTGGGCATTAGTTTTATGGCATTTATGTCGCAACCCCAAAGTAGCACAAAAACAGCGGGAGACAGGGAAAAAATCGTTATTGATAGCCCCCTTGTTGCAGGATATGTGTTGTCTACATTCTGGGTGCACATCATAAATTTCATACTCCTACACCTTCTCCACCCTTAGTTTCAGTTGTTATTTGCTTGTTATAACTCTTATCACTAGGTTACGTCTGTGGCTATTCATCTTGTCAATTTTTGTGAGTTGTTGTCTGTTCTAATTAGCTACAAATCTCAGACATTTGCTTTTGCCCTTCCTATTTGACAGCTCACCATGATAAATATTTAATGCTATCAGTATTTGCACAAAAAGCCAGCCATTTCCAAGCAAGAACTTAAATTCAAAGTAAGCCATTTGGACAAGAAACCCGAAACGGATTCACAATCTGAGCAAAAGGTAAGGTACAAAAGAATCTTTTTGCATTTCACTTTACTTGCGAAAATATTTCTTGCTTATTTTCATTCAAAGTTGGGAAACCCTTATTAAGGAAGCTATGTGAGAATAATAGACAAATAGGAAAATTTTAATGAATTTTAAATGATGTTTAACATAATTAAATATTTATTTGAGTTTAATTGAAAATATTCCCATGACAGGATTAAGCTAAAAAAAATTATGTAGTTTGTATTATTTATACATGTTTCGGTGGTGCTTACCCCTACCAATACCAATCATCACTAATGTTTAAGAATCTCTGAGTCTTTACAGATTTGCCGACATTTCTGTTTATTTCCATTTACATTTATATGTAAAGTGTGTCAGCAAAGCTCTTTTGCCGAGGTAATTTTATCTCTGACTCTCGAGTTTCTTTGGCTTAAAAATATATTAAACAGACAAGAGAAAACTCCTTTCCCGGCATTTCGCACAGATTTATTTGCCATGTTTTCTTACCTTTCAAGTGCACAAATATACAACAACTTGAAAGGGAAAAATGAGGAAGACAGAGGGCATCATGAGCCAAAAGAAATGTAAATAACTGCGACGAGAGAATTCTTTTTGCTGTTCGCCAAGAAATGCCAGAAACAATGCAATTATTTTATGTGCCCAGCATACTTGGCTGCATTGACTTGTAAATTAATTGCATATTTTCGAAGGCCAAGCTCTGGCTTATGGCGCCAGCGCCAATGCAAGCTGTGCCGACCCAAGGGCAAAAAACCAAAAACTTTTAATTAGTTGCACAAACAACAACAACATAAGCAGCCTCAGACTTGAAGTAGAATTTAATAAATAAATTTCTCAATAAGCCAAAAATGCGCAATTTCAGTTACCCACTGCAACTAGACGGCAAGAACAGTTTAAAATATGCATTAACTGGTCGAAAGCGCCAACAAAGCGCCGACTGCAAGCCTCCGTGGAAGCCTGCCCATTCTGGTTAGTGGCCAAAAATTATGGCTATAATTTTTCACAGCTTCCAAAAGAACCAGAACAGCCGGAACGAGGCCCAGGAAACTTTCCCAGCTCCGCTCTAGCGATTATCCCATAAGCAAAAAAGTAAAAAAAAAAAAAAAATGGAAAAAAAAAAAAATAACTCTGAAACTTTTCCCTTTTCAACATTGCTGGTCTGATGCATTCTTGCAATAGAAATAGGGAATAGGAAACCAGGAAGCAAAACAGGATCTGGGGACATTATAAATCTGTCACGATTATTGTTAAATAATGCATAGGACTTGATGTTTTGTTTGGCCAACGGAAAGCAACTTAGTCGCCGTCCAGACGGTGTTATTTTAATTTTAAATTTAAAACTTGTTGGCTTACCTCACAGTTTCAAGTCGTTTGGGATATATTGCCGCAAAAGTTTAGCAACTTTTAAACTAGTTAGCACTTTTCTTTATGTATTTCTTTGAATTTGAAATCAGGTTTGCTTTTACAGCTTGCATATCTAAACGATAACAAATGTTCATATTTTTTCAAATATTACATTTCTAAAAATGTTCTGCAAAATGCTTATTCCAACATATAATGAAATAACCTGCTTAATTATTTAATTTTTCTATGTGTATGCTTTTAATAATTTAACAAAAAAAATATATTTGTATTTTAGGTATTTTATATTTATATTTGCAATACCTTTGAACGGAAATTAAAAGAAATAAAGTAACAAATAAAATACTCTACACAAAACTTCTGCATGAATAAAAACATTTCTTCATTGTTTCATGGCTTTGATTATTTTAATGTACAAAGCAAATACGTTTTAAAGCTTTATAATAAAATAAAAACATAAAAAAAGACCTTAGCAACAAAAATTCTTTTAAGCAATTTCACTTTTATAAATTAGGACTTTCCTTAATTATCCTTAAACTATTTGCAGCACAGCCCATTTCCCCTGAGAACCTAATCTTCGGCTACTGTTCTATTTTCTGCCGGTCTATTACTCTAACTATCATTTAAAAGTTGGCGTGGGTGGGTGATTGGGGGTAAGTCGCTCCAGGAAGAGCTTCTTTCTGCGTCTGTTTGAGTGCTGTCTGGACGGCCTGACATGTTTTAAGCATAAGTGCAACGCATTTAGCTGTCAGGGCTGCATTTTGCAGTGCAGTGCGGAGTGCGGACTGCGCTAGGAGGAGCCTTCCTCGTCCTGGCTGACTGCCTCTGCCTCTGCCTTTGCCACAGCCTTTAATGTCCCGCATGCGGCCACTAAGTGACGTCGACGGAGCCGCCGTCCATGTAAATAAAATGGATACGAAAACGAAAATTCGAGCCCTTGCAGCAAAGGACAATTCTCTGGTACACTGGTGGCTTATAGTGCGGCAAATTGAAAACTTTAAGTGTGCCGGAAAATTATGAAATGTGCATTTAAGCCAGGCATTTCGCATTTCGAGCCGGAAAATGCAAGAATGAGGAAGTCGTTGTCCTTGTCCGACTGCTCCGACTGTCGCCATCACATGAGCAGCCAACATTGGCATTAATAATTCAGTGCCGCCAGCTGGAAAATTCCTCGAAGGACGCAACGACTGCCCACCGAATTAATACAGAAAAATTAAAATTGTTTCATTTCTTCGCCAATATAATTATGAATGAAATAAAAATATATTTTCTCTATAAACTGCAGCTTAATCTCCTTATTTTGTGGGGGAATGGAATGTCCATTGGGGAAAACATGCAGCTTTTACAATATTGACAGTTGCAGTTGCAGTTCCTTATCGAGGACATTCATGCTCGCTTAATTGTTAAATGCAAAAGCGAAAATAATTTATCGTTTTTTGTTTGCATGCAGGCTTTTGTTTTTGGTTTTTTTTTTAATTCGCTGTTGCCTGAAATGCGAATGGCAAATGGATTCACGTGAGCACCATAAGTTGAAAGCTGAGTTTTTTTATTACAGCATTCAGCTTTTATCCTGATGATTTTTATGGAGGAATTTTGTGTAATGTTGTGTATTTTTCATTGCTGTGTAAAACATATTTTCTAAAGCTTATATTTGCTTATTCAACATTTTTATACTTTTCTGCAATTAATTAATTATTATTATAGTAAAAACACACTTTTTCCCTTTTAATAAAAAAACATTGCGGAATTTTTTATTACTAAAGCTAAAACTTTGTGCTTTACTAAAAGCATATACATTTTTTTCCCAGGTACTTCATACAATTTGCAATCATGAAAACTTTTGCAATATTAAATTAAAAAATTTTAAATATGTACTTCTGCAAAGACATCACAATACTAATTAGGTTTTAAAACCAATTTGATTTTATGTCACCCTTTTAATAAAAACATGTAGCGAGCACTTTAATGCCTTTTTGAACAGTGCATTAACGAGCTGCATAAAATGAAGCATAATTTTACTGCAAAAAAGAAGTAAAACAAAATAAGTAAAAATCCAATTCATAATTATGTGCAATTTCGCACATATGGCAATGGCATTTTCCGTTCATTTGTCGCTCCAGGCGCAACATAATTATAAAATGCATTGAACATTTATTGCCGGTCATAAATCAAAAAGTTATCGAAATGAAATCCCAACCCCCGGGATGGCAGAACATCTGATAATCACCAAGGGAATGCAGCAGCCGTAGCGACACTTTTTACAACTTATTGGACTAATCAGAGGCGTTTTTCGAGGGGAAACAGGATAGGGCAGGGTGTGTGTTTGGGATCTGTAAAATAAAGTAGCCGCACGACACGCGACTTGCGAATGGCCGTCACCGGGATGAAGCATCCTCCCCCGCGGAAAAACAACCCACTTTTCCTCCCCAAAAGGGTAAACGGTTTTTGGGAGCCACCCCCTTATTGGTTGCAGCATCCTGTCGCTGCGGCAAGGACACACAACTATGCCTGACAGTTGACAGCTTAGCGCCTCGCGACAAGTTCGCTCTCTACGGAAAACTCCGGGAAAATTCGAGGAAAACGTCAAGGGTGCGGGTGCTAAATTGCATGCCTCGCTGCTGTTTTGCAATTTGCAATTGAGACTTTCGCTCAAGCAGGGGCTAAAAGTGCAAACATTTTTGGACAAAATGGGCAGTAGCCAAACTTAGTAGACCTAGGCCAAAAACCCATTGACCATTCCCATTTCCATTCGCCACAAGCGCAAAAACGGGGATGGGACAGTAATTTATGGTTATGCAAACGCCAGCCGCCGTTTGCATAAATTCCAAAAATGTTTTTGTTTGCTTTGACTTTGATGGAAAGTGGCATTTGGAGTTGAGGAGTCGGTGCTGCGATATAGTGGACTCGAACAATGGGGGTGGAATATGTGAAGTGGAAAACTGTGGTTTAAGTCCGCAAGCAGAATTGTGCAGACAATTACAACACTTGACTCTTGATGCTGCAGCTGTTGGTATCTTGATTATAGCTTCTGGTTTTCACTGGTGATAAAAAGTTTGAGAACAAATGAGATGCTTCAGGGTTGTGGTGTGTAATTTATAATCAAGAATACCTTTTTTGTTAGGACAATATAGTGAACTATTCTGTTTTAATTAAGACTAATGGTCAAAAAATAATCAAAAAGATTGTTTTGAACTTCATTATAACTTCAGGTTTTTCCTGGTAATACAAATTTTAAAACAAATGAGTAGCTTTAGGGTTGTGTTGCATAAATTATAATAAAGAATTGTAAGCAAGAAAAGTAATATTTATTACTTAAAAAAAATATATATCTATACTTTATTTACTTTCTTAAAAGAGGTGGCTAAAATATTGTCATATTGTTATTAAAACTTAAACGTGTATTTTAATAACTTTTTTAAAAGAGCTTGAGAACTTAATAAAATGTAATTTAGTATTACCTATACTAAGTAATGGAAATATATATATTAAACTACTTTATTTATTTTACAATATTCTTTTTCCTAGTATTCCATATTTGTTCTATTATTTATAAATTCTTAGGTGTTGTTCTGTTAAAACCTTTATGTTCTTTGTTTTGTTCAAATTTGTTCTGCCAGGTCATCCTTTTATCTGGTCAATATATACCACCTTCTCGAATGACCTATTTTTCCTAAATTTTCGTTTTTAATCTATTTTCATAACTGTCTTTTATGGAACTAATTTTCCCTTCTCAACTACATCCACTGCAGGCAATGACAGCATTTTACCTTTGACCCCGCCAGCTGATCCTGTTCTGGACCTCCACCCGCCATGGCGCATATCAATTTACATCCCATTTGCTGCAGGACACCCCCTCATTCCTGGCCTTTTGGAGCAAACCTTCATTTGCAGCTCCGGCCATCTATCCAGCCATCTTCCCAACCAACCAGCCAAACAACCAACCAACCACCACCGCCCACAAGGATATGAAAAGCAATGCACTTGACACTTTGCAGGCCACTCCAGTGGGCCAAAAAGTGTGCTTCACTTGATGTCCTGTCGTCGTTTCATTAGTTGGTCCAGACAGCTAAAAATCGCCGCCAGGGGTTTCCTTTAGATTTAGAAGCAATCGCTCAGGGTTGTGTTGTTTCTTGCTTCTTTATTGGTGGCATGCCTCAAAGCGAAAATGTACAGCGCGTATTCCAATTTGCAAATGATAGAAAATGCCTGTGGCTGGGAAAATTGGAAAGGGGAAAAGCTTATGTGACGTACTCCCACTACCGAGCACTCAACACCATGGCAACGAATTTTAATTCAATTCCATTAAAAAAAGAGTCGCTAAGATTGAAACACACACACAGCTGGTGTGGGTGGGTTGGGTGTTTGTTGGTTGGTTGTTGTTACTGACTTTTCCCCGCGCGCTTTTCATTCAACCTGTCCCCCTCGCTTGGGCACACAATCAAACTAATGTTCGGCGGTGGAAAAACTAATGAAGCGAGCAGCGAAAACGCGACGATTGATTGCTCCCCAGAGGCAAATGGAACAACAGAGAGATGGAGGGCGAGGGCAAGGGAAATTGGGAAAGCCAGATGCAGCCCAGCAGAACCAAAGGAAGTCCTCGGAAAACCCCACCCGATTCCGAATTCCGAATTTCAAATTCCGGGGAAATCATTCGCAATGCACTGTGCCTCGAAAATGCACTGCAATGGCTGTATTTTTTGATAATTTATACCCAGCCGTGGGGGTTGACAATTGCGGGTGGTTTTTGGGCCATGGGGTTGGCGAGGCAAGGCTGTACTATAAAGGATGTGAGGGACAATCTAACACCTCCCCTGGGGTGTTTGAAGATGCATAATAAGACTTGTTAAGTTGCTCGCTCGTTAAGATAAGTGAGCCGGCAAATGGCGACAAGTGCGACATCGGAAACAGCCCGCAATGATTACCGGCTTAAGATATGCGAAATTATACATATATAGCAGATAAGTCGATGTGACCTGCTGTGCGGGGTGCTTCCAATGCTTAATGCTGCGATTCACATTACGGTAAGAGGATTAGATGCGAAATGGATGAAAGTTAGTCATAAGGCGACCCCATCGTTGTCTACATTACGGTGGCACTTTTTAGATTTGCATAGAGCAATAGGGAACTTGGATGTGCTTATGGAAAAGCTCAAAGTTAAAAGGTATTAAAGATGGTTTTTTGTTGGCAAATGGATTTAATGTACTTTTTAAAAGCTTTGGAAAAAGATGGTTACCTAAGGAAGACAACGTTTAGGTAATACTAGCATACAAGTGCAGTCAGAAAACAAAGGATTTTAATACTCAGCTCGTTTAGTTAGATTGGATGTATAAATAAAGAAATAAAACAAATGAATGAAACAAGTATTTAGAATTTGAGAGGCTAAACTATGATTTGTCACATTAATTGCGGCTGTATAATAGTTTTGTGTTTTTAGACTTAACGAAAAAGCGAACATAACTAAATCAAATCGTCTGGTCAAGAATTTACATTTTGACTAAAGTTTTGACTAAAATTATAAAACTCTCCGCAAGGATATAAAAATTACTCATATCAAATGTTTAACAAATCTTTGAGTGATATTATGTAAATGTTCCCCAAATATAACTTATTGATTAACATATTCTAATAAAATTTGTTACAAACTCACCTCCAAATACCCCTGGACACTGTCGCACTGCTGCAGCACCAGGATGGCCGGATTGGCCCTCAGTTCGTCGGGGGAGCAGGGCGACAGAAACCCACTGTCCGCATCGCTGTGTGTTGAAAGGGGTCGTGGCTTCCGTATCTTGTACTGGACATGACGACTGGGCACCGGGCCGGGATTGAAGAGCACGTAATTGGACTCCGTGGGCACTGTGTGCGATCGCTGATCCCTTCGCTGTTGCTGCAACAACTGCTGCAGGTGCAGCATGTGATCGGTGCTGACCAATTCGGAAATGGCCCTCTGCTGCTCATAGGTGTTCTTGTCGCAGGACTTTTTGCCACTCCGAAAGGGCGATAGATTCAGGAAAGTAAGCTTCTTTTTCATCGATTGCTGGGCGGGATTGGCCAGGGAGCAACTGCCCGCGGAACTAGCGGAATTTGTGGATGTCGATGATTCCACCAGGGCAGTGGAGGTGGTCTCCGTGTCCTTGGACTCCTGGCTATTCGACATGCTGGTCGTGTGCTCCAGCTCGCCGAAGAGCTTCTCCAGATTCTGCTGCTCCAGTTTGGCATTCACCAACTGCTCGTTGCTATAGGGATTGGGTATGCCAATGTCCAGAGAGAAATCACCTGGTTCGATGATAAAGTAGTTGTGGTGATCAAAGCTGGCCAGGATCTGTGGGCTCTTTGGCCTTGGTTCTGCTTCGGATTCTGCCTCTGGCATGGCCGAGGTCTCTATGATAATTGTCTCCTCCAGTTCCAGTTCTTCGTTGTCGTAAATGACTTCCGGCACCATCTCATCTTCATCCTCGCAAACCAAATGCTGTCTGGAACTGAAGAGGGGATCCCTCAAGCCATGAACAATGGAGCTGGGATATCTCATGGCCTTTTCGTTGATAAAATCCACCGGATCGAAGAGGCAATAGTTCTCCATGTGCGAAGTGGCCGCCTTGCGTTGTCTTACGGGCAGATTCTTTAGCTTTTCGGAGTAGTCAGCAGCGGCATCTTCATTATTATTTGCCGATTCCGGAGCCGGCGGTGGAGGAGATATCTCTTGGCTAATGGGTCGTTCGTCCTGCTGTTGCAAGGACTTCTGCGAACCGCGATGCAAGGTGGCAAACAGGCCGCGTGCTATGCAGTTTTTCAGCTCACTCACACGTCCCTTATAGGGACTCGATTGGGCACTACTACTGAGGATGGAGGCCTCATCGATTCCCAGCTGCTTGCTCAGCTCCTTGCGCTCCTTTTTGCTGAGCACGACCTTGCCCCGACTGGGCGTATTGGGGGCGGAGTGGAGCAGCCGCGAGGGCATTTGCGAAAGGGGCGGTGGTGTGGGTGGCGGTGGTTCCCTGTACGGCGGTGGACCCACCAAGCAGGTGGCATAGCTAACTGGCAAATCCGGATAGGCCGTGCTCGATGTGGTGCTGGGTTCCGTGGGCAGAAATTCCAGCTCCATGTAGTTGGCATGTGGCAGCAATTTCTGTTGATTGTCAGTTCTTTGGCCCTTGGGCTTGGCGCCCAGTTGATTCTCCTCGTTCGCATTGCGATCGGGCTTGGTCGACGAACCCGACCGCAGTTTACCCGCCGCCTGACTGGACATTTCTAGGATTTCATTGCTGCTTCCATGGGCTCAGCACTTTTCACTCACTTACTCACTCACTCACTTAGAATTTTGTATACATTTCTTCCACGCTGGGGCAAAATTAATGGTTTCATAAATCTTCATCTTTATGGTGGGCAAAAAGGCGTTAATGGGTTTTCTAGTCTCACAACAAAAAAAAAGGGACTCTCTCTCTGTCTCTCTGTTTGCATTTGTGTGTGTAATTGGATTTTTGAGCTGATGCATGTCAAAGTTAAATTAAAACTGACCCAGCGAGTCGGGAAAAAAAGGTTATTTTTGCGGACAAAGTCATGGTCATGGTTACGTCGTGGTTTTGTCTGCTTTTGAAGTGTTTTCGGGAGCCCCAAAACAATGCCAAAGTCGAGGTTTTTATAATTTGTCTACAAAAGCAATTAACAGGAAAGCCCACGCTTCAAGGGTTATGAAAAAAAGGTGAACAATTCACATTAAATTACTGCACACTCCGTTTTATCTTAAATTATTGCAATAAAGCTACAGAATAAAACCTTAGAAGCGTCATATATTTCCAAATATATCTAGCTTTGTTAAAATCAATAAACACAATTCCACCTCTTGCTATACATTTTTTTAAAAGAATTTTTGTTTTTTATTTAAACCTCATACCTGCAAAATCACAGGTATTCTTTTCATTGATTTAAAAATACTCGAGTAAAATTGAATGTGCGATGGATGGAAAAAAAGGAAATTCAATACGAAAATGCATATCAAGTGCTCCTTAAAGTTTCACATTTGATTAAGTTTCGTTTTACCTTCAGTGAAAGCATGAAGGAGATATCAATAACAAATTGACTGCAAATGGATACATGAATTTATTAAGTGGAAAGCGAAATGAACAAAAGAATTGCTGAACAGCCAAGTGCAGATATCTTTTCCACTACAATCGCTCAGATTTGGTTAGTAAACATGTAGTGAACAGGAATAATTGAAGCACATATCATATCGCTGTTAACCAAAAAGCGATTATCTCACCATTGTTTCCAGTGGGAAAACCAACACGAAACTTTTCGAGCTAGAGTTTTAATTTCTTTTATTTTAGCCCACTCACAGAACTATGACGAGGCACCAGCAGTAAAAAAGAGCAATTTTGCCTGGCCAATGTGGAAACAACTGAGAGGGAAAACCGAAATGGAAAAAGTTTTATTGGCAACAAATTGAAAACCGCCTGGCCATTTGAGCCAGTGAACCAACAAGTTGCATAATTGTTGGCGCATGATAAAATTAAACGCCCTGAAATGAGCCGATGTCCCAAATGGCTCCTGCTTCTGCTTCTGCTGCTTTTTCCAGCTCCTGCTGCCACTTCTTCCGTTTCCGGCCACTTCTCAGACTGCAGGTGGCATATAAAAGAAGTTACTCCACTTAAGTGGAGTTTCTCTGCCGGTGTCGGTCGGTGCGACGCCCCATAAAGTATACACAAAGTAATTTGCAATTAAAATGTTAATTTTTAATTGAATTGCAGATGACAGTAGGCAATGGCAGTTGTCTCGAATACTGAATCAAGTTAATTAGTGCCAAAGAAGGGATCGGGCAAAGAGGGTGCCTGTATCACTCCAAGGTTGATTAATCCAGATTAGAACAAAGTATGCAAATTAACTGGTGATAAATGCGAATAATTGTAATGCCACTTCTGATGAAAGAAAGAAATCTGTAGACTTTTTAACCATTTAAGCCGTTTTAATTACAATTCTGATAGTCATTTTTAATGATTTGAAACTTAAATGACATCTTGTGTTTTACAAAATTTAATTAAATATAATAAATATATTTAATATTTATAAAGCTTTAATTACTCTTTAAAAGTTAATAAAAGTAAGCTTATCTCAACTTCAAGTTGTTTTGAATTTTGAATATATTTTAAGCATTTGAACTTATACAACTCTAAAATCAAAGACTTTATCTATTCCCTGAAGCTTTAAAACCACCTCAAAGCCACAAAGATAGTGCACTACTTCGGAATCACCTAATCCCTGACACTTTCAGTTTCTATGACTACTCACATAAAGGAGGAGGAAAAAAGTGAAAGACATCGGGAAGAAAGGCGGGACTCAAAGTTAAACACTTTTGCTTTGAGGTTGAAGTTACTCGCACTTCATCTGCTTTTGCTTTGCTTCCAGCTGGCAGCAGTCAAAGTTGACAAAATACTTGTCATGATTTGTGCATTGAGTTCTGGGCGCACTGTGCCCGCCCTCAGTTCTCAACTTGTAATTGCAGCTTTTCCAGCTCTGCGGAGTGAAAAAAAAAGTGTCCCAAGTCCCGAGTTACACCCACTGGGAAACCAGACATTTTGCTCTAGGCCATCAAGCCGCAAACTTTACGAGTTGATAGCTGAAATAAAGTGGAGCATGCATTGGGGCGCTTTTAGCCCACCCACCCACTTCATGACATCATTTTATTTGCACTCAATCTCAGCTCCCTTAGTGGAGCTTTCTGCGCCCAACACGCTGTGCAAACTTCGCTGCCAAGTTGGTTAGAAATGCTTTTGATTTGCTGGTAAGTTGACCAGCCGCCCCTCCGACTTTTCTCGACTCCCTTTTCATACAAAGTCCACTTAGAAAAGTGCACGCTTTTCTTTCTTTCATCCAGTTGCTCTTGTTGTACGAAAAGCCCAACAAAACCTAAAATGTTATTCAAACAGAAAAGAAAAGTATAAGTACGGCGATGCAGAAATAAATACTAGTTGTGGAAGCCCCTTCAAAAACCCTTTAGATACACTATCAAATAGTTTTTATTTGAAAATTATATATTATTTTAACATTTAAAACTTGAAATTGAAATTATAAAAAATACAAAGTCAATGTATTATAAAGTCTATTTCTATTATAAGCTAAGCAAAATGCAATGTTTAAAAAAAAATGTACTTTTATTAGATTTTTAATTTATAAGAACAATTTATAAAAAAGTTTTAAAAAATCGATCCCCTTACAAAAGTTTATAATTATGCAACTATATATTTTGATATTTACTCTAAAATGTAAAACAACTAATTTCGTTGCTTTCTTTAAAAAGGCCAGTGAAAAATAAATAAATATATTGACAAGTTCTAGTTAAATAAAACGTTTTTTAATTATAAATTTAGAGTTTCTTAAGTCTCGGCATTATCCAAAAATACACCCAACACTTTGGTTAATAATTTGAAGTCACTCTAGCACCTAAACTTTTTGACATAGGGTATTATAAAGTGGTAAAGCATGTAACAAAAAATCAAAGAAAGAGGAAAAAGCGAACTACAGTGCGTATGACAGTTTGAAACACTTCTAAAGACTTTTGAAATATGCCGCAAAGTTGGGGGGCGGTAGGCGTGGCAAAGTACCACAAAACCAACACCCCAACGCTAGAGGGCAAAAACAAAAGAAACGAAAACCCTAAAACAGAATCTATGTGCAATTCAATTAAAGCGCAATTTGCAAGCAGTCATCATATTTTCGTTACTTAACGAGCCAACTACGGGGGGCATTTGGTGGATAATGAGGGGGCGTGGGGGGCGTTGGGGACTTGTGCAATTTAATAAGACCCATTGAGTGGGGGAAAACGGAAATCGCTTGAGGAAATTGTGTGTTTCAAGCAAAAGCATACATAATAAACTCATATAAAAGATTGTTGCATACTTCGGGGAGCAACCAGGGGGGGAATCCCGGGACATAAATACCCATATTTGCAATTCGAACAAGTGGAAGTGGAAGTGGAAGTGGAAGTTGGATGGCAAAAGGCAGAAGGAGGGTCTTCTGGAGACAGGCGTATATCCCCAGGCGGACAACGGCGAGGAACAGGAAGAAAAAGGCGAAAAAACAGCGGGGACTACGTCGAATGTTATTAAAAAATAGAAGCAAAGCACTCATTTTCCCTCTGCGCCAGCAAAGTCATAAAATTTATTAAATGCCTAAAAGTATGACAGCAATAGACAATTTATGGTGGGGGCAAGCAAAGAAAAACGAGAAAACGAAAAAACGAAAAAAAAAAAAACAAACTAACTGCGGAAATGAAAACAAGATTTTCTTCTGGTTTCCTTTACCCTGCGAAATTCTGTAAACATAGCGGAATTTTAATGGCCCTGTGCTAATTCAGCCATGATGTATAAATATTTATCAAGAACATTTTAATAAGCGTCAGCTGCAATCGAAATTAGCTGGGAAATATATTAATATTTATGAGAGAACTGTCACTTGGCATAAAATCGAATTCTTGTAGGAATTTAAAAGGGACAACTGTTGTCTATTAAGTATTGGAAATGGCAAAAAGGAATTATGCATTTTTAAAAAAATTTTAAAGAAGAACTCGGGTTTTAATAAAAAAAACTTTTGTAAGGCTTAATCGATTTTTAGGTTATTTTTATAAAAGTAACATATTCAGATAACACTTTAGAAACAAAAAATGTTTCTTATTATTTAAAAAAAAATTTTTGGGATATACTAACTCCAATATTTTATTAATATTAAAAGCAGATGCAGATGATACAAAAATTAAAATACTGCTGTTATTCTGAGATCATCCGTAATTAAAACATTTCATAGTCCCGAAAATAACAAAGCTAGTTCCAAACTAAAATTGCCCGTCTTTTGTTAGGTGTGTAAGACGATTTGTTTCTCCATTAGTGAAATAGCCACCGCTTGCGCCCTTGATAACAATCGAAAAAACCTTTTGAATATTCATTAGCCAGACCGCATACCATTTACACTAATTTAAAGTTACTTCCATGCTCCCGCCTCGACAATTTTCCGAGTCATTGTCGACGTGGACAGCAAAAGCATATTTCAACTTCATAAATTGAGCAAATAAACAGGCGGAGCTGGTGGCGAATGTCCCTGCAGACGGATGTGCAACCATATGGTCACGCCTCAAGCTCATAAATTAGCACCATACGACGACGGACGCAACGAGGACTATTCAATTTGAGGATGGCAAGAGGGACATTTGTAAGGATTTGGCCAGGTGCACGAAGGCCATTAACATAAATGGGTCGCAACGAAGGCAGCTAACAAGGATAACAACCAGTTCGCATTCAATTCGCCGCCCTGTGTTTTTAATTACGTAAGCGGAAAAGACATTTCCAACTTATTACGTGTCTTCACTAATCCGCTAAGGACACAAAAAATTGCGTACAATCAATCCTAAGGATTTCACAGTGCAAGGAAAACAATTTTCCATGGCTGTTTCGGGTCTTGTTTCGCATGGCGCAATTTTCCACTACATCGGATTAAAATGTGATATGTTTGGGATTGTTTACACACAGTTCGGTGGAGTTTTTTGGGGATCGCTGGTGTTGGGGCGAGTAAACGGGAGCAGACAGTCGAGACATGTGTTTGTTTACGAACTTTTGGCAGCTTTGTTTTCGGGGGCGTGCCACGTTTCACTGGAGTGGGTCTTAATTTCCGCTTCGTAAGCATTTCTTTTTCACACACAGCATCTTTTTTTTTTTGCTCGTCCTTTTGCTTGTACTCGTTTTTTTTTTTCTTTCTTTGTATCCATGATTTTTGTTTATTTTGGATTTGTTTGCCCTTTTTCCTTTACATGCCTGCTTGAGTACTTCCGGTTACGCCGGAAGTGAGAGGAGCACATATCAGACACAGTGGGACACAAACGCATGTCAGGGGAGGGGGCTGGGTGGTCTGTTGGGGCTTTAATTGCTACGAGTGGAAAATTGAATTCATCTTCCATGTCTCCATATGTGCGGAAAGCACGTTACACATCCTTAATGCAGTTTCAACTTGCCAAGTCTGTTTTGTATGTTTCCTATGTCCTTAAAATGAAGCAACAAATGAATTTAAGAAAAGCTTTAATGATAAAAATAATCCATTTTTAACTAAATTTATATAAGATCTTATGGGTAATTTTAACGAGGCTACCAATTAAAAATGTTTAATTTAAAATCCAACAAAATAAATAATTTTAGACCCATTTTCTCACATGTATGGTAAGCTAAAAGTTGTCAATTGAAATGTAAATTTGAAATCCTGTTTTAAGCTAACCGTGAAAAATATGTAACATATATTCTAGATCAAGATTAATGGATGAGTCCATATTTCTGTACTGTCCGTATAAACTTCAAGATCTCAACAACTATGAAACACATAGATTTGGGATTTAACAACCAGATTTAACAAGCAGATTATTACATCTTATAGTCTGTTATCTGTATGACGTTTCATTTTTCGAACCATTTTATTAGAAGTAATTAACATAAGTCCAAATTTTGTGGCTCTGGCGACACCTAAAGCCCTATTATTTTCTGTACTCACTGTTTACTATTCTCATCAAAAATATTTTCCTAATAAGTGCTTTTAAAACGCATTGTATATAAATAATGTATAGCGGTATGTAAACGCTTTCTTAAAATGTTGGAAAAACATATTGTTTGTATAAACTTTAAGCTGATTTTATGTTGCTCAACACGTTCGCGGAAGTTTTGGCTTCCGAAAATTAGACAAACACGTCTTACTCTTGTGTGCACTTCTACTTTCGGCGGCATTTGACGCATAATAAGTAAGGGAAACACACATGAAGAAAATAAATGCCGATGGATATGAATGGATTTTTTCGAGGATTTGTTTGAATTAATTGAAATGATCTTTTTAGAATCAATGGTAATTTAGCTATCAAAGCGCTGTGTTTTGGTGTACACAAAATTTGGATGAATAAATAATGCGCAAGCCTTAAAGCTCACAAGCTGAACCTAATTTAACTAGTGAATTAAACTTCAATTGAATTTTAAATATGTTTGCATAGTTAAACATACGGAAATAATACGTAGGAAATAATACGTAGGCTTACCTAAAAATCACAAATCAAATATGTAGGATACATATATGGGAAATTTAATTCGCCCTTTTGTTTGATTGTTTCCATAGAAAGATTTTTAATAGAATCAAATGCATAAAGTTTAGCATTAACTGGCTATAAAGATATCCGTAATCCTTGTAAAATCCATTTCACAGTAGGCTCTCCCCAAAATCTTACAAATTAATACACCCTATATCTTTGACTCAAGAAATCCGCCCTTACACGCACTTTGAGATCCTCATTATGGCACATCATACCATCTAATTTAAGGCATGACAATGGCTTGGTGTTTCTTTGAAACGTTTTCGCCGAACGAGAGATTTTCTGCGACTGATTTTTATTACGCCCACAAGCGCAATAATCGAGCGAGGGCACGCACCAAATGTCAAAAAAGGAGACTTCCTTAAAACGAGAGGCCTAAGCCAAAAAGACGACATTACATTTTATTATCTATTATATCGTGGCTCCTACATTAGCTGAAAAATCCATACACACACACACACACACTCACACTAGACAGAGAGAGAGAGCAGGACATAAAGTAAACATTAAAACAGGAAACGGAAGTCACGGCGTTGTCGAAATGGCCAACCGACATTCATAGACAATGTCCTGTGGCGGTGGTTATGATTATTTTGACTCGCTTATCCTGGCGAGTGTGTGTTCTGGCATTTATGATTTTTTTCGCCGCCCTTTTTGTTTCACATGTTTGCGGTGGCAGGGGAAAGGGTTAAACAGAGGTTGGCAGTGGGGTTAATTTACTATGCATAAAGTGTTGCCTGTGCCGCGAACTTCTTGCCACGTTTGCATAACAAATCACTTGACGATTGCACATATATTTGTTAATTCTTCACTTTTTTTGCAGGTCGTTGGGGGTCGAAAATAACGAAGACATTTCTTTATGATAATCCACAGTTGTTAAAGAATGCCGCGTTCCCTTTGGCCAGGACCCAAACTCACGAAATGACGTAAAAATGACGGCAAAAGCGGCCAAGTGAAATTATGGCGAACGCGTGCGTCGAGCAATGAATACGAAGTGCGCGCCACCACAGTCAAAAAAGCACTGGCAGGACTTCGAAGGACTCGCAGGACCAAAAACACAGAAGAACAGGGAAATTTCCCAAGGACATTTGTCGCTCACTGGAAGCGCTGCCGGTTTTCCCCTTCGCCGGTTGCAATTGACCTTAGCCTTCGAGGATATCCGCCCGCTAGCCGGCTTCGGTTCAATGCACCACCACCAACACCATTAGTTCAGGACGAGGGTTGTGCTGCCTCTCTCGTCTCGGGGAAATTTTCTCCCCTTTAGCCTTGTGCTAGGTCCTTGCTCTGCGTACCGTTGAATGCCACAGGTTTAACAGGTTGATCCGTGACGTCACTGCCGGCCAGGGGAAATGTCACCAAGGGATAGTTATTTTTAGGGGTTCAAGGATATGAATACCGCTTCGGCGGGGATGGAAGTCCCTTATGAGGCATTTAGTTAATGTTTCCAAGAGGAAGTTTTTATGCGAATAAGTTGTAAGCATAGGTATTTTCTAGAACATACTTATTTATATTTTTTTACATTTAAAAATTTGTGAAGGGTATTTTAAAAATGCCATAAGATTTTATAAATTTATTATTTTACCTAAAAGGTTTCAAATCAAAGTTATTTTATGATTGTGACATACCAGGCAGTTACAAATGTGGAATCTTTCAGGCCTAAGCACAAAAATTAATTATTTTAATAAGCCTTTCTTTTTTGTTTCATCCTACAGTTTTAGATTTGTAAAAAAATAATTTATTAAGAAATTTCTAAAAAATTTTGTTTTAATTTTAGCGCTGAAAGTTTATGCTGTGATTAGTGCCATAAAAATGGTTTACATTACTAGTCTTCTTATATTTTAATTAAGTCAATTTTTGAATAAAGTGTCTAATATATATATATATATATACCTCTTCGTGTGGCTTTTTGGCCTGCCCATTTCCAATCAGCAATTTTAAGATCTCATTCTTTTTTTAGCTCCAATTTGATTAGTCCCATACACGAGTAAAAGCCCTCCATAAAACCGAAGAAAGACAGCCTTAAATGATTTTTGTTTTCCACCCTTCTCAGTCTTTTGCCCTCCCATTTCTCCATAACTTGTTCATCATGTGTCTATGTCTATGCACTGATAACTCCCCGTTGCGACTATAAAACAATAGAGCCCCAATTTCCATAGCACGGACCTGCACATTCATTCAAACAAAATAAAGCCAAAACGACATAGAAAATGGATGAAACCATCTAGGGAATTTCGGAGCAATAACTATAAAATGTCCGTCGAGTCGCGTCGCGTCGCGTCGCGTGTATGCAGTCAACCAGGACGCAGGACAACACAAACAACAAAAAAAGGTCCTTCGTTGTCGCAGTCAATGGGTAAAGGATTAAAAAACAAGGCAACGGCGACAACAAAATATTATCTCAATAGAAAAATCTCAGGCACATGGACAAAACAAAAGCCAAGTTAAAAAAACGAGGGGTAGAAGAATTAAGGACAGACTTTGATAAAAACAAAGTGAAAATTTATGCAAAACGCAGATAGAAAGCCTCGCAAAGAACAGAAAAGCCGGAAACGATGAAAGAAATTGAAAATGGGCGGTGATAACACTAGGTAAAGGCCAAACTCAGAGAGTTGCAACTCTTTTTAAATGTTGGCTTTTAATTACGCATTCAATCTACACTGCGTAAGTCCTTTAAATTTGTTATGTATCTAGGAAGTACGCTATAAGTATATTTAATATGTTTTACTAATCCTTATTAATCCTTAGCCTCATTAGCTTTGTAATAAGTTTTCTTTCAGTCAATAGTGACATAAGTTGCATAAATCGTATCATCAGTTTAAATTCAACAAGTAAACTGCCTTTACCAAAATACCTGTGGCAGAGGTGGCATGTAGTGGATTGGTGCAATGTGGTATTTCCCTTAAAAAAAATAACACTTGGCCCTATGGTCAGATCGTAGTTTTAACCCTTTTGTTAAAAAGACACTTTCTAACTGCAACTCAAGATGAAATGATTGGATCTATTTATAAAACTACACTGTAGTCCAAACAAATTCCTATAAGATTCCAATCAAATTTTAAATAGACTTAAGTGAAGAATAAAACTGCTGGAGTATAAAACGATTCTTGCTGTAAGAAATAACTCAAACTTAGCTTCGCGGTTGTGACCTGAGCTTAAGTACCAACGTTGGGATACATTTTAGTAAGTTTTCCTACTTTCCCTGTATTCGTCCTTTACAGGAAAAGCGAGAGAAAAATTTTTAAAGTAAAGTAAATATTGGTATAGTAAGGACTCAAACCTTGTCCTTTGTTGTCCCATGCTGGGAAATTACTGCCGCTCACAAAGGGGAATTTTTCAGTTTGGTCTCACTCATAGATGGCGACTGCTAGGAAATACTCGTAAAAGTTCATTTACTCATTATTTATCAAATGTATGTTGGGCTGAAAATCATTGCAATGTTTTTAATCAATTTATAATGAATTCCTCCTTAAATTACATTTCTTATTTTGGATTGGTTTGAAAACCTATTCTTTGTACGCGTTTCTTACTGTTTTCAACCTTACATTGAATAAAAACATATTATAAAGAATTCACTCATTTGTTGCCCACTAAAAGAGCTCTTCAAGGCCACAATCTAGCCGTACTCAGACTTAATCTTAAGTCAAAGTTAACTAGTTGCGGAAAAAACTTACGGCTGGCAATAAAAAGTATTTCGATTCTTGAACTTTCAGATTGGGGGCAATCAATTCAGCTAAACCAGCCATCCGCAGTCCACAAGCAAGGACAAGTGGCGACATTTGACAAAACAATTAATCAATTCAATTTTCCAAATCACTTGACAACGACGAACGGGAAAACAATTTTCGACAGACTGAAACTGAAAAGCAGCTTGTCTCCGCCCAAAAGTAGCCAAAACAGAGCAAGGCCAAGGACACTTTGCAATGTCAGCAGGAAACTATCCTGACAGACATCCTTTGAATTTGCATGTTTAACAGGAATTGGTTTCAATGATGAACAGCAAGGACTTCCCAACTCAATTGAGGAAAATGTCTTCCACAAGTAGTACAATTTATCAATCAGTTGGGCCGAAATTCTGGCGGTACTGCGTACTGATAGAACGTTTTAACAAATTACAATTTATAAAAAATTATGACTAAAACAAGAACGTGAACTCTTTTTAAGCACTTACTTAGACACTTATTAATGGTAATGTCCTACTGGTTTGGAAAAAATAAAATTGTATATCCAATAAATTTGTTTATTCTCTAACTTATGTCTTTTAATATTTGCAAAGTAAAAAGTATCGGTGTCAGTGTCAGTAAGAACTTAAGCTTTAAACTTTAGGCAATCAGTATACTACTGTCAGTCAAACAATAAAACCCATTTAATTTAACTTAGCTTAACAATTGCAAACGGAGTGCGGCAAAATATTTTCCCTTACACCGCCCCGCCAAAATAGAACAAAATCACAGCACAGTTGTGATGTCAGCTAAAACAAATCTGTTCTCGCAGACAATTTGCATACAACATAGAAATTGACTTCAACTATGAACAGCAGAATTTCACAACTTAATAGTTCCGTTTTCCTTCTTATATTTGCATTTATCAATCAGTTGGGCCGAAATCCCGGCGGTACTGCAATACCGGGCCAACCCGCTGACAGAGGTGGAGCAAGCCCCTAGCACTCCGTCTGATTCCAAAAATCAGTTTAACATTTGTTGTCCTCCAATGGAGGAACTATCAGATGTTAAGCTGATAAGAACAGATACTACACTTTGATCTTAGCCATAAGGCCGAGAAGCGATAACTATAGCAGCACAAACCAAAGAAAATCATTTGAATAAAGCCAGAACCAGTTGTGAATTATAACGTTTCAAATGGTGAAAAAATACAAAAATACTGCTGTATACTTTGGGGGATGTTTTCAGCATTCTTTAACATTTAATTTATTGTCACCAAAACAAACGCAAATTGGTCGACAACAGTAATAGAACAATATAATTGTTTGTTTAATTATTTTTATTTTGCAGCTTGAATCATTTATACTCTCTTATAAAAATGTCAAAACCACATGGTCCTCCGCTTGCACTCACACAAATCCCCTGGCTGTTAATATAACAATTATCTCTCCAAGTGCCGCACCTTTTACGACCTCTAGGTACATTTATAGCTTGTATTGAAATTAGTAAGGCCAAAACAAGTATCAGTAAATAAGTCCTCATCGTGAAAAACGTTTAAGTTCCTCTAATAAAGTTCTAAATTTGAAATATATTGATTAAGTGCCTCTAATAGAGTTCTTAGTTTTAAATAGGTTGATTCACAGCGAAACGAAATATAATTTTACGATATGATAACCAAAACTAAAGTTATTAACCCTATTTATACTTCACTCCAATTTTACTTTAAAATGCAATACCTTCTTTTACGATTTGGCTTAAACTAACTGTTAATAAAATTAACTAAATTCGACAAGCCGAAGTTTTAATACCCTTGCAGTCTAGGAATGGATCGGTATATGTTTTCGGAAACTAAATACTCATAATTCTTAGAAAACAACCAAATTTATCTTATTTTACCAGATCGTTCCTATGGCAGCAAAAATATATAGTTGTCCGATCGGCATGATTTTTTAACATGGTATGTGTACATATGGGAATATTCGATTTTTAAAGTTTAAGGAATCTAGTTTACATATATATATATATATATATAGTCTACTACTCGACTATACCTGTGGCAGCTGTAAAATTTAACTTCCTCCCTTTTCGCAGCTATTTCAGGTAGCTAACAGTGAATTGACTGTTCAGTTTCAACACATTGTGAATAGTAACCCTAATAATTCTCAACCATTTCTAGCCAATATTTAATGTAGAGGCAGAATATTTCGTGGTGTACAATCACTCTGGTTTCTCTTCAATTGTCGAATAAATCTTTCGCCTTTTACTAAAGATTTCCGTGGAGAGGAGCACTCTAATGAGTCTAAACTGAATTTTTAGCAAGGCCTGGCGACTTAAGTTGCCGGGCGCATTAATAATAAATTTTAAAACAATAGCTAGAAAGGGTATTTGCACACTGTTTATTTTCTTTTCAATAAAAAAAAACGGAATTGCTTTCAAATAAAGATGGTATCAAAAACAGAACGCTCGCACACACCTTCCTTGTTGCCAATCCCATAAATTTTAATTGAATTATTTTATCTCTTCCTTGGCTTTTCCCAGGACTCATCGTCGGTCCCTGCTTTATTTGAAAGCATCTTCATCAATGCGGGATTGTTTTGCATAAATAACGCATAAATTGAGGCGATCCAAGAAAAGGCCAACAATCCAAATCAGTGCTACATGCTCGGCATTGACAAAAAAGTAGGCCTTAGCCTACTAAGCGTAAAAGATGAAATATGTTCGGGGTCATGGGTCGCTTCGGAATTACATTTGCTTAGTTCATAAAAAGGAAAAGAAGCCAGCCGTCAGTCTCTAGAGTTAAAACGACGTTACGCCTCGGAAAATCTGAATTCTAAATTGGCTAAGGGAAAAACCAAAAAGGCTCGGTTGAAGTTTTTCGAAAGCCAAAACTAACCAAGTAGTAAATTTACATAGAAGTTAAAGGTTTCCGTTTATCTGGTTTCCTTCCCCTGTCGAACTTGAACTATAAAAACACAAAAATCTAACCGGAGGAAAAAGTTTCCAGTCACATAAACATAAATTGCGACAGTAATTTTCGGTCAGGAACATTTGGAAAATTTTCCCGCATTCACACACCAACAGGCATTATTGGTATGCACAGGAATGGTTGTTGTAATTTGGCTGAAGTAGGCTATAAATGGGAGTTAACATTAAGTTTAATTTGTCTAATGTCCATGAACCCTTTTCCCTGGCTTTGCTTGGCCTGAAATAAATGGTTGGAGCCAAATTACACAATGATTTGCCATTTGTGTGGGTTTCATGTCCTTCTTAAAATGAACTTAGTTAATCCAAAGTATCTTAGTTATATGGTCATTTAATGATTATGACTCATCAAGATTTGCCTTTAGTGTCGGGTTAACACATTTTAAGGACAGCTCTGGAAGACAAGATTATGCTGAGCTCAACTACTCTACATTTAGGGGTATATTAAACTAATATTTTAATGTATTATTAATGGCCCTCTCGGGCTCCCAAAAATTGCCGTAGTGGACGGTATTTCACGTCCCCATGGCGGGGTATTGGTTAAAGTTTTCAACTAGCAATAATCGCACCTCAGTAGAACTTCATTGGTTACGATATCGCCTCTGCGCAAAGATAACTTTTAACACCGATTCAATCCCTATACCACTCGAAAGAGGATAGAACTAGTTGGGAATTATAAGCAAATAGCAAAGGGTGCATTGTGAAATAGGGCAATGTTGCATACTTTTCAAGGACACCCAACCTGAGTAGTAGTTTTTACCTACTGTTTCGAAAACAAAAGGAATGCATTTTAAGGGTGTATTTTCAGAGCGGGGAAAACAACCTATGAGTTCTTTTGCATGTACTGTAAAATATATCCTATGCAGTTAAAAACATTATTTTGGCAGATACATTTATTCAAATTAAATAAAATAATTTTGGAATTGAAGATATTGTATAATATTTATATTTAATTATATTTGTCAAATACTTATTATATTTAAACACAAGACATATATCAGTATAATTCCTTTTTGTTATAAAAAGGCATTTTTTTTTAAATAGGTTAATAGCAATTTAACCTTTTGCATTTACATTTAAGTTTAAATAAGCTTTTAATTGTAATCTTAATGCCTTTAAAATGATACCCATTACCCAAAATTATTTCACAATTTGCTCATTTAAATTTCCACTTGTTCTTGTTTTTTCGGCGAACCATTCTAAATACAATTAATGAAAAATTCAGAGGCCCAAATGGCAATGAATCAGAGAAGTGCGGTGAATGGGGGGCACAAGGTTCCTTGAGGTCATGTTCGCCTACTCTAAAATGCTAAATAGCCACTTTTGCGGCCGGGCACGACAAACTTTTTTCTTTTTTCTTTGCGACTTTCCATCGTTCTTTGCTCCTCCACGGCTTTGTCATAAAAAATTGAACAAGTTTTCCTAGGGAAAGCCAAGTGGGGATGTGGATGGGTGGGTAGTGGTATCCAGAGACAGCGACGACAATACCGGAAATCCGTTTCATGACAAATGCGTCACATTGTCCTGGCGTCCTGGCTGAGTGTTAAGAGAAGTGGTAGTGCCAAAGCCAAGCCAAGCCAAAGCCCGTGCCCCCATCTTTTCCGGCTTCTCTCCTTTACGACCCAGCCGGCAGTGAAATTCCTTCAATGGCAGCACGTGACTTGGCCAAAAAGAGAGCCAGGAAAGCGGCCAGGCTAAGAGAGCGCGACATTGACATTGGGGGAGAGCAAAACAAGTCGAAGGCGCAGGCGCCGCTCTCGCAGGACTCAAAGGACTCGCAGCATTTCCATCTACGTGCCGGCATAACTTTGGCATTTAATGAGAAATCCATATTTATGTTGTTTGTTTTGCCAAAAAAAAAAAGAGGAAAAAAACAAGAAATTGCCAAAACTGGCAAGTTCCAAGCGGGCAGCATATGCGGCGAAAAGTGAAATTAGATTCGTTCGGAGGGTGTGCTAAGGCATTTCTGTAATCATTTTTAATGGGCCGCGTCGTCTGCGGGTATAGTAACACGGCATATGGCCGCTATTTCGTGAATATTCAGGCTGTTAGGCAATATTAGAGAACTGTTAATGGTATTTAGGCGGGAAGAAATGGGTGATCAGCACATTAGATAGTAAAGTCTCTAACTCCTTTAACTGTTTTAAAATCTTTAATGTATCTTACACAATTATTTAATTTTTATTTCGCAAATCAAATAAAGGTTTTTTAAACTCTAGGAAATTTCTTGTATAATATTTTGCAGCATCATTTTAGGAAACTAGATAAGTGATCTTTTAGCATTTATTTTAACATGTTTAAAATAAAAAATAAATATCACACTCTCCTACATTATTTGTAGCTTACTTGTGCTGCTTATCTCATGTGTGAGAGCAAACCATCCTTTCAGATGATCCCGTATGACCAGACATTTTAACTAAACCACGTTCGCAACTTGTCACAATGGAGTCATAACGTTATCATTCCAACGCGAAAGCCATAAAAATAGCGGCTTAAATAGCAACAGCCAACACGTCTAGCATGAAAAACGGAGGGATGCAATTCCACGGGAAAAGTCCACTTCACACATTTTGCTCTGGCGCTTTTTTCACCCAACTTTAATACTAGACAAGCAACTCTAGCGAAACAAAAAAAAAAAACGTTATGTTTTTATTGTGCAAATAAAAGCACGCGGAAACTACTTAATCAAGTTTCGGAGACGAAGTCCACCCTTCTCTTTCTCCTGGTAAGTCCATCTCGCTTTAGCACAGGACCAAAGGAATCCGGAAGCCACGTTCTCCACGAAGAAAAACACAAAACAAAAGCAACTGAGGAATAAAAAGCAACAGCAGCCAGTACAGACTTTCCCGACGTTGTTTTTAGCGATTTTCATTCTGGGTGACAGGGGAGAAAGTGCGGGGAAAGTTGTCGCGGGAAGAGCCAAGGCTGAGACAACATGCAAACCAAAACAAATTGGTAGCTGAAGAGTCATATTGTGTCGAATAAAAGATACTCTTTCACGAGCCCCTAAATATTTTTAGAGCTGTAAGATTAAATTTGACAAGTCTTACTTTGATTAAACTTTTTATAATTATTTTTGAAGTTTTAAAGTTTTTTTTAACTGAAAAATATGTGTAGATAGTAGTAAAGTACTTACAAAATTTTAACATTTAACTTAATGGACATAATTTTACTTAAATCCCTTTCAAAAATACCTTCATTAGTACAATAAATAATCTTATTAAATACAACAGAAGTACCACAAAGATATCGTTTCTGAATTCAGTATTTCAAAGGATTAAGTAAAGACAATTTTTATTTCCCTCAAGAACACTTTCCATTAAGTTACTTCCTTTTCTAATTGCTCAATCTTCTCAGTTGCCCCACAAAACCCTTCGGTGATAGCGTATCTACCCCCTTAATGCCATTTTCCCCCGTCGACCAAAACAGAACAATTTGCCGAAAGAATGTTTCCCAGCGAGTTGAGTTCAAAATTTATGACAGCAATTAGCGGGACAGTGGGCGTGTCTTGGGGGTTGCTCCCAGGACTGCCATTGCCCACACTTCATTGCCGAAAAAAACACGAAAACTCTTCAATTAATTTGTTGAGCTCTGCTCAAACAACAAAACGCAGTGCACATCAATCAAGTCGAGGAGCAAGTCAAACAGAAAGTCTACATTCGGACCTGGGTCCTGCTGATGTCTTGGGTGTGAAAAATCGCCAGGACAAATAGATAGCTGGAGCTGGAAACGCCCACAACTATGGTCGCGTGCCAGACTCCTCAGCTCGTACTCGTAAATTGTTCGTTTCATTTTTAATTATCGCACTTAAGTTGTGTTTTTTTAATGCCCGCCCAGCAGGCGATTCGACTTAAATGGCAAGGAAATTGACGGAGCAGAAGGAAAGCTTAAGCTTTAACTTACCTGAATCGTTTCCGTGGCGGAATACTTTCGATTGTAGTCGACGTGATGGAGGTTCGGCATGTTTGCTCACAGTTTACAAACTGATAATGACTATGGATAGGGCTACTTAACACGTGTCCTTGAGCTGGTGGGTGGCTCTTCCGGTTCCCTTTCCTGTTCCCTTGCCTGTTCATCAAGATATGCCAGTTTATGAGGCATTTGTGTTAATTTCTCTTGTCGTTCCACTTTTTCGCCTTTTTTTGTGGGTTTCCTGCAATGCGAGAGAGCGAGAAAAGTTTGTAAAGTTGGAAAAGTGTAAATTACTTCGAGCAATCTAAGGACTTCTCCTCTGATCCCCCTTGGGTATTTGTTTACTCATGTCGATATTGTTAATACGCCACGTGTTCCACAGCGGGATGCATGTAAGTCGGCGATATTGGGTGGTGGTGGTGGGTCCATGGACGGTTGGGCTTACGGATTTATTGCCAAGTTTACGCTACGTGCTTTGACTAAATTTATAAGCCGAAAACGCACAAAGAATCAAGCAATGGCCCAAAGGCACTGGCAGAAACAAATAAGCACGCACACACAAATATGTACTCTAAGAAGACATTCGAATACAGTTGTATTCAAGCAATTAGAAGCGGATACTCGCTAAACGATGCTGGGGATAACGATTTTTTCTCGGGAGATAATGGTTTGACATTTGATGGCTTAAATTTAAATTAATAATAATAAAATCAATCTACGAATACATTTTTTAAATGATTTTTTAAACCAGTTTAAGTCGAAGGAAGCTCAAGTTTATTTAAAATAATTAAGTTGAATCAGTTTAATTCGTTAAATAATTCAGAACTTAAAGTCCCTTGACCAACTTAAGGAATGTCAAAAAATGCAAACAATGACATGATATAAACCAATTGCTTTATGTTGACTTAGAAAACCTAAAAAATATTAAGCTCTTAACATAATTAGTTTAACCAGCAAAAATTCTGTCCTTAAAGAAAGTAACTTATAAACTGATTAAATCCAACAACAACTTTTCAATCTAAAGTTTTATCTTTTGCTGTGAGCAAATATATACTTAAATCTCTTAAAATGTATCTCCTTACAATGTACGTGCAGTATATATCCAAAGTTAGCCAAAAGCAAACTTTCCGCTAAGCTGTAGACAAGCCCTCAACCTTCACAAAACCATTTCCCTGTCGAAATGTCATTCCGTTGGTGTGCAACTAAACTTCTTAAGCATTCATCATCATGTTTAATACGCTTCAAATAACTAATTAGTCAGTATCCAAGCTATACTGAAGTATTGGGATTGCCTTAAACAACCAGCATCGCTTTTACATGGCTAATTGAGTTTTGTTGCCGTCATAAATGTTGACACACAAAATAAGGACGATAAACAAAGTAATATCCATAGCAAAGGGCAAAGGGCAAGGGGCGTGCAACAGCTGTAATTTTGTAATGCCCATTAAGTTTTATGCGTAGACAGGCCAAATTTACGTCCAATACAAGCTATGAGAAATTATATCGTTAAGTGGATGTTATGCTTTCGTTTTCTTTAGCCTCGTAAAAGTCAAGCAGAGTAAAACTTGTTGACTGCCGTGTGCTTTTTCCACAATAATATTAATTCCATATTAATGGCGAAATAGTTTTCAGAATTGGGTTAAGTAAGGAAATAATAAGCTAGTTTAAGTTTTAAGGACACTTTACTTGGAGTTCTTCCACTAAATTACTTACTGATAAAAGACTTTCAGATATTACTTAAATAAAAGCCTTATAAAATAATTAAATTCCTTTTTTTTGCCATATTGCAATAAATGAATTTAGTGTACTAACTACACAAAATATGGCAACAATACTTAGAAATCATTGTAAAGAACATGCTTAAATAATTTTTAATAGACAGGACTTATTATCCCATAACCACTTTACAATATATTAAAATATTTCATGTATCAAACTTGTCATATATCAAGTTCAAGTCACCATTAATAATATTGCAGCGCTCCCTTGGCAGTGCTTTCAAATTAATGATGCATTTCATTGGCGGCGCCAGAAAACGGGGCAACTTTAATCATAAATTGCGGAGTGGTTTGGTGGTTCCAGTCTATTTCACTAATTACGCCCAGAACAACATCAATGTTTGCCCTCCAGTGGGGGTTCCTTTTAGGCCAGGATATGGAAGCAAAACGCCGCCCAAAATCTCTCCACACGATGCATGACCAAAATTTATTAGCTGCTTATGGATTAGAAATGTATAGTGAATATGTGTGTGAATATTTGTGGGGTGCACGCAAATGTGTTGAGGACATGTTAATCTCGAAACACTCAGATGGCCAAGAGCAACAGGAAGTCGGACCCTGAAAGTCAAGCAGTGCAGGCCCAAATTAAATTGTTCAATAATTGAGTTAGCTGCGGAAATTCCCCAACACGTCCTGGGGCACTTAAAGCCGTCGTTTCGTTTTGTTCCGTTTCGTTTCGGACTGGTGTAAATAACCTGGCCATATATCAATCGATTTACAACTGATTTAAGGCTCCGCCCGGAGGTCCTGTCCCTGTGTTATTGGCTAACAAAAAACAGCTTGAATGCCAGCCAGCCAGTAAGCAGTCATAAATTATGCAGCGACATAGTCAAAGGACAACAGGCCAGGACACGGCCGAACAGCAAGGATATGCAGTTGCATAGTCAAGCTGTCCCTTTTCCTAGGACCTCCCCTCCTTGTGCGCCCCATCACAGTCTATTAACTCCTCTGGAGAACTCAAATGGCTGAGCAGTTAATAAGAACAACTTGTGCAGGAGGAGGAGAAGGACTACGATGTAGTGCAGCAGTTGCAAATTATGACAAAGTAGTGAAAAGAGCTGTGGCAGGAGGCGAGTTGAACGGGTTGAACGGGTTGAATGTGCCCCATGGCGGCGCAAAGGAGGCCCCAGAGAGGCGCTAACTTACAGAGGAATATATACCATACAGGATACTATTTTCAATTAAAACACTGCGGCTTGCATGGCGCAGCCATATGGAAATTTCAGTTGAAAGTTACCTGATTGACATCAAAGAAAACGAACTTCATTCACACTATCTGTTAGTTGTTTTTTATCAAACGATAAATTAAATTAAATTTAATTTAGTCCCCCAATAATAAGAGCCAATAATACATTATTTTAGGTAGGTGATTACTCTCCTTTTTGGATAGGTTAACAAATAAAACGATTTATAAGGAAAATAAAATGTAATTGCTTATACCATTTACCATGACCACTTAAATAATGTGGATTGATGCAATAAAGTTTATAAATTAAAAGACAAACAAATGTTCAGCTAATCATAGTTAAACTGAATAATAAATAATGTTATTAGTGATTGCACAATACAATCCACTGATAGCAAGTTTCGTAAGCTTTAAGAGTAAGCTAATGTAAGCTGATTGAAAAAAACGAACACTATACAATAATCCTATTAAAGCTTATTAAAAACTCCATTACATTAACCTGAAATTTAATTTTAATTAGCTTGCATAATTTGAGATAATCGGATTAGCGCGCTTAAATGTTGTAAAGGTGTCAAAAGGGAGTCTGATTAAAAATAAATGAACCCACGATTGCTTATAAAATTCTATTTGATAAAAAAGGGATGAATAGGAACAGTCAACTACCTAAATTATTGTCCTACACTTCAGAAACTTTCAACCCCACTTAATCCCACTTGCATCAGTTTAGAGACAGCACAACATTTCCATTATCTTTTTGGCCACATTTGGTTCCTCAACAAGTTACAAAACTTCGCACCCCAGTCACAATAACTTTATTCAGAGAAACTACACGAAAGTGTAGAAACTGGCAACAGTTGTAATGGGAGAAAGCCCAACAGGTTAAGAAAAAGCAGACGCCGATGTTAATTACAAAAAGTCCCCACAGTTATGACAATTTGCACAAGTCAGCTGGCAGCCCCAACCATTATCCTTTACTGTTGTTCAGGGACATTAACTTGGTCCTTGTGCTGCAGACGGAAAATTTGACAAACGGGCAAAGGAAAACAGCAAAAATTAAAAACCTAATGAAGTTTACAGTTTGCACTGCAGCAATTTAATTAGATTAAATAAACTTTCAAGCTGAACAACCGCAAAGAAATAACTTTCTGACAAAGTTCAGATCATTTGTCAGCCACAGTTATTGCCGCAAGTACTGCCAAAAAAAAACGCAACGCAAAAGAATTCCTTCGCATTGGAAAATTCAAACAAAAAATCAATAAATGAGAGAACAACCAGACAAATCCAAAAATACAGACCCAACAAACAAGTACACACGAAATGCGGCCGTAACAACAATAAAAATTGATGGTTATCCCAAAGAAAAGTGAAACAATCAGCAATAAAAACCTAAAATAAAAAGTCAAATAACTGGCAGGGTTTGGATACCTTAAAGTCGTTGAAATGCGCAGAAAAATCATACAAAATTGTTTTAAACTCTCTATGTATCAGTAACTGAAAAGCCACAGTTTTAATAAAATACTTCAGGTATTACTTTAAAATTATAAAATGGCAATATAAAAAAAAATAAACTGAAAACCATTTTAAATGGTAAAGAATTACATTTAAAATAAAATCATGTTTAATTGTTTTGCATTAATATACATAATTAAGTTTCTTAGGCAATTAAAAAGTTAATTGTCTTATTACATATAGATGTTTTCAATGCACTTAGTAACAATATTTTCTAGATGCTTAATATATTTAATATTTTAAAGTATTCTAAACAAAAATATAATACAACTTGCAAAGTTGATTTACCAACACAATCTGAGACCCAAAAAAAACCTCCGCAATAGATTAAAAAGGAAAATGTCAGAAGAAAGTTAAACAACATTTAGGAAAATCAAAAGACATCACACATTCTCCCCTCTATGCCTCATCTCACCCATCCTCAACATTTTTTCGGCAAGTAATTGTAGCTTTGCGTACTTTTAGGCCGCAGAAGCGCGTGAAAATACTTGGTCCGGAATGAGGGGGCGTTTAGCCTAATCCGGCAAGGACTTAGCACGGCTGTTAGGTGTATCAAGCTGCTACTCGGAAATATAAGGCAGATGAAGCTTGGGATTCTGGGCCAGTTGGGGTGGGGCCAAAAGAGCAAAGTTGCCAGCTCGGCAGTTTAAACTTGGCAAGACCGTAACGAGCCATCTGCGATTTTTAATTCAAGTGAAAGGCAGCTCGTATGTCTTGACTAACGAAGGTTCAATGCCCTCTAGCCTTATACAGCAAAAACAAAAGATTCGAGAAAAATATTTTCTTACTGAAATCAAAAGCTAATATTCATTATAAAAAAAACAATATTCTTTCAACTCACTTTAAAATATAAAAACAAACCAAAAACAACTTGTTCAACCAACAAAGTGAACCAAAGTGTTTCAAGAGTATCAAAACAGGTGTGCAAACAGCAAGAAGAATAAAGCACGCATAACCGTAAAAGCATAACGGCCCCAAACTGAAATTTTGGGCTAAAATTTCCAAATAAAAGGCAAAAACGACCTAAAATTCAAATTGAAAAGAAAACACTTGACATTGAAGTGCTGGCGAGCAAGGATATGCCAGGATGCGAGTCCAATGTTACCCCACTTGTTTACGCTTGTAGTGTTTTGATTGAATTTTTTTTCATAAGAAGGGAAACAGAAAATGGGAAAGAAAAGCAACAATCTACCGAGGCAACAAAATTATAGAAACTCTGCAGACGGAAAAAATCGTATGGAAAAAACATACAAAATCCGGAATGTAGCGATCCGAATTCAAGTTTGGCTGTTGTCCATTCGCAGGTGGACAAGTGGGCTCATCTCCTCCCGCTCCCGCTCCTTCAACCCACTTTTTCCATAGGAATGTGCAGTGGGAAAATACGAAATCAAAATGCGCGCAAAATGGAGGCCAAATGGGGTTACAAAAACACAAACGCTGTCAATTCCCATCAGAGCATTGGTATCAGGCTTTTAAACAGTGTGACAATTAGTCCAATTCTCTAAATTAAAAGATAGATAAAAAAAAGAAACAAATAAATTTAAGGTTTAAGCTCTATAATAATTTGCAAGTTATTTTTATAAGACCCTAAAATAAAAAATTAAAATTAAATCAAACCGAAAAATTCAGCCACATCATTTTTTTTGAGTATTCGTTGTTCAATTTCAAAAACATTATATTATTTATATTTATAACTGAATATTATAACTAGATCTCAATTTAAGCCAAAAATTTCGTCAATAGACAATTTTTTTTAATTTCTTTACTAATTTTTGAATATAATATTTTTTTCTAATATTAATTAATATTTAAATATGTCGCATAGGAAAAAACTTTGCTTGCTCTATAGAGTTAAAGTCCATTAAAAAAAAGGGACCATAGAATTTGATTATTTCCATTGAAATCAATAAACAAAATAGCATAAAATGTATACCACTGTCATTCTACAGCCCTCTGGGAATACTAAGAGGAGGAGCATTCGCTTCAAATGACAGCGGTTGAAATTGAAGTTGGCAAACGATTTTTCGAGGGTGGATTTTAAAATGCAAACATACTCGATGTGGCAACATGGGACAGGGGTAGCCACAGGTCCTGGTCCTGCTACTGGGGTCCTGGTGAGTCGGCGACCCGTGGCATAGCTTGACATGCCACTGGAATCCGAACACGTGTCCTGCCTTTTCGGCCTGTGTCCTGGGCAGCTGCCAATGCCACGGCTTGCCTCAATTTATGTTTATCCCTGTTTGTGCCCAAGCCAAAAATCAAAACAGGAAAACAGCCAAGAAACCCAAACAAAGACTAAGAACTTATCTCGAGGCAGTTAAATCAAGAACGTTTTCCCATCGCGTGCCAATGAAAACAGGATGGCGGATGGGGCAAATCTTGTGGGTGGGGCTAATAACCAAAGCTAAACAATAGCGGAAATAATTTTATTACACTTGGCATGCTATTTGCATTAACAAGCAGACCATAAAAGTCGCCTGAGCAACGGACGAACGCACTTTTTGTTCCACTCTCTTGTGGCCTTAATATTAATGTCACTCAAAGTGCAAATGAGAAAAAAGGTCAGGAATGTTTTTCCTCTTACCAGCTAAGCAGAAAATTATGGTAAATGTATAGAACATCTAGAAATAATTTTTAAAGATCACAAGATGCTTTTTATTGGCTTAAAATACTCTAACTCATGTATTTATAAGTATATTTATATATATGAGAAATTACCTTTTAAGTAAAAGTTTCAGTCATCTAAATGTATTTTAACGCATTTAAAGTTTTTTCTTACTTTGAAGAGAGACCAAAGTAAATAGCTAGTGTGCTTGCGTCTAGCATCTCGAATTTCAATTCCACTCATATTTTATTCAAGTACAGCAAGTAGAAAGAAATAGAAGCCAGACTAAGCAGGGTATTCTGTAAAATGAAAATGGATTTATGCGTCTTTTGATAACTAATTCCCTTTGGGCAGCTGTCAACAAGCAGATAAACTGCTAGGCAACCCAAAAAATATACACAAAAGTAACCAAACTCATGTTAAGCCGAGAGGAGGAGTCCTTAAAGAACTTTTAGCGATATTGCGCCAGGGAACTTTGACTCATATTAGTTGGATATTAAATGAAAAGAAAGAATTTTCGGCATTGCCTCCATTGACACACGACCACCCCCTTTCACCCTGTCACAGTTAAACGCCTGTCAAATGTGTTCGAAAAAATGGGCGAAAACAATTTGAGGCAATCAGCTGGCAGGAGTACGTGACAAGAGATGTTTCCTCACTCCTTTTTCGAATGTGGCTAGCCATGTACACTCTTAGAACTGAATTTATCTATTTATTTTTATTTTTACTAAAATATTGTAGAAAGAATGATGCACATACTGTTTGTAATGAAATCTATAAGTTATGAGGTTTTAAGAATAAAGAAGAAAAGCAAAATTAAATATTAAAAATGGAAAGCTTAAAAAAAATTGCATTTCATTTCGAAAAATATTTAGATGTCCTCTTAAATTTAACAGTATTTGAAATACCATATTTTGGTTTTACATAACACTAAATAGCCAAGACAATATAAAAAATAATGGTATTGTTCTCTTAAACATTATTTTTGGATGTTCCCTCAAAGATATCTTATATTTTCTTATTACCGCATTGAATAAACTAAAGCGTATATAACATTTTCTAAAATTGTATGTATTTAATTCCGTGTTGTTTATCAAATAAACTTCTTTTAACGATTTTTTACTAGTGTGTTGTTAGGAGAACTCTGAACTTGAGTAGTGCAGAATGCAAACATCTGCTGACCAGTGGCCCAACCCGAGACCAAATCGGGGGAGTCCAGGACCAAGAATAAGGGAGATGCTAGTCGAGTGTCAATGACCTGCTGCTCCTTTGCCTGGACCTAAATGCTAACGAGCACGTGAGGCAAGTGTAGCGGAAAATGAGCTAATTTGTGCTGCGTTTCTTTTGGCCAACTCCAGTGGCCACGTGTGACCCCCAACTTTCCCCCAGACTTGGGCCAAGAAAAAGTCAAGAAATTCAATTGCGAACATAAATCATGAGCGAGACGAACATGCAAGACGTCAGACAGGATGAACACGCAATCAGCTGTTTGTCACAAAGCATATCGGGTGAATGAGAATGTGTTCGAGTGTGTGTGTGTGTGTGTGTGGGTTGGCCAAGATGGGGGCATGTCAATCAAGCCACAAGGAACCATGCGCACCCACAACCTTGGCTGCACCACCACCCAACAACGGGCAGAGCAAAGGGAGTGAACTGAAGAGAAAGGACCAGTCTAAAAATCATGCTGTGGGTGTCAAGTTCAACTTTAGTTGTAACAACTTCAGTTATACCTTACGAAAAAGGGCTTAAAACATATGAAACTCTCAAGAAATGAATTAAGTGTTTCCGTAGTTTTTGGATTTACTGATTCAACATTTTGCCTTTTTAATTTGATTTTGAAACAATTTGAATAAAAAAGAAACACAATATGTGCAATTTAATATCAAAGGTTTAAGAAGGTAGTACAATTTTATTATAAGTTCTACCCATTTTTCTAATCACAAAATGATTAAAAGTTGTATTTGAATAGGAATGCGATATTTTAAATAGACTTAAAATATATAGGATTCTAAAATGTAGAAGAAACGATTTTTTTTAATTTTCCTGAAAAGATTTCGTCAGTCAAACTACCTTTTTCTTAAAGGGTATCATAAAAGGCAGACTCTATGGCAGCGATTTCATCGATGGCTCTCCAAAGCGTAGGCGATAATTTATTTAACAATGTGTGGCATGCGTTTTTCTGGGGAGCCCGAGTCGAAGCTATTGTCCATTGAAATGTAAACGCTATTGGGAGATGTGTTAGCCTGGCCAGCTGTGAGCTGTGAGCTGTGGGCTGTGAGCTGGCTGGGAAACATTTGTTGCCCCGGGGCTAGAACAAAGGAGAGAATCGTTTTTATCTGCCACAGCATTCACTCCTTTATTTGCCAAGTGCAAATTGCAAAATGATATTAGAGGGGTGGATTCGGCGCTGCACCAAGGGAGTTGCGCCCCCCCTTGCAAAAAAGGGGCAGGATGGGCAGGGTGAAAGTGGCAAGTGAAAAGTGGAATGTGGAAAGTGCGCCCGACACCAGTCAAGCCGAGCAGCTCGTCCGTAATGAGCACGAACAAAATTAATGTGATTTGTGTCGAAGGGTGCAACGACTGTATTATCGAGCAGGATTACGGGAATACAGGAATACAGGAAGCCCGATGATGCTGGTATTGTGGCTGGCAGCAGATTTCTATTTGCACTTGTAATTGGCGCGTTGGTGCTGGTCCGGGGATTCCCCCTTTGTAAGCCCTATCCGTAAGCCCGGACACTCCCCACGATTTCACTGCACAGTCATCGACTTTAATAAATAATTGAGCACACAACTCCCCAAAAATAAAAGTGAATAATGTTTGATACGTGAAAATTTTCACATTTTATTGCTATATTTGGTTATGGGTAGACATGGCGCCCCATTTTATCAGATTAAAGCAATTTGCAAATAAATATTTTATCACGAACAATTATTTTAAAATATTGAGCATAAATTAGATTTTTGATTGAATTTTGTATGCGGTTATAAGACTATAAAGTCTGGTTTATAACTCTCAATATATTGCCATTATTTTTTTTCCTTTTCATTTAGATTGCTTTTATGGTAAAAATTTTTAAAGTAAATTTAAAATGTTAAAAAAAAATTTTTACGAGCAAAAAAAATACTTAGTAATAAAAATTTAGTTTTAATTTTGTATAAAAAAAATTAAGTTTCCCACTTCTTCGTTATAAATGTCTGTTGCCCGCCATCATCTTCCATTAATACACATAATGAAGATGATGAATTCGTTATTGGGATGACCACAGCACTTGACCGTAACAACTTGTCCCAAACAAAATGCATTATAATGATTTATGAACGCCAGTCGCTGGCCAAAAAATCAACCCTCTAGACAAATTAACAAGGATATATGATGATGATGATGATGCTGCCCTCCAAAACACACACACCCGCCCAAAAACAAAGGCTGTCAAAGCCACAAAGAGACACTCGACCCAAGCAGATGCCCCAAGGTGTTTTCCCCACCAAGTTTAAACAAAAATTAAAACACCTACCCTCCCCCATTCGATGTCCACGAACTCTCAGCCCCTTTTTCTTGTTCTGAACTTGAAGCTAATCAAAAATGTTTCACAAAGGAGGGAAAGGAGAGGAAAAGGAAATGGAGTTTCTGCTTCTTTTACCACGAACTTATTTTACACTTTCTTTGTTATTGAAAAATGTTTATGAAATTATTTTACTTCAAAATCTAAAATCCTTGTGAGCTACTTCTTTTATCGAGGCTCTGCATTGGACATACTGTAGAAAAAAAAATGTTTTCTTTAAAATTGGAGAATTTTTGTTTAGAACTAAGTATAAAATAATTTGAAAAGGTTATTTTATATATGCTTTCCATTAAAAGCACAAGTTAAAGAAATAAATGGGTTTTATATATTGATTACACTAAATTTACATTATTAACATTTCAAGTTAATAAGCACTTTGGACATACAAACATTGGTTTTGAAGACGAGAAAACAAGCATAAAGTTCTTAAATAAAATGGAAATTCTCCTTGCTGCCCAACTATGTTATGCTACCCAATACAAAAGTAAACAAAAAAAACGCAAAACTTGTGTTAAGCGAAAGTGCAAAAGTTGTTAACGGAGTTTTTTTCTGCCCAACCAACAACCACCGAAAAAATCATAAAAAAAATTCCCAACTTGGATGGATACTTTTATGTTGTAGTGGCAAGTAAGCCAACATTGTTGCCATGATTAGCATTTTATCAGCGGATCCTTCATGCCGTGTCTTAGGACAAACACTTGGCCATCTTTATGGTAATTTAGTTTTTGCTAAGATGCGGCAACAGCTGACAATGTTTTAAGGAATTCCGCACCCCTCCGGAAATAAGATCACGGAAAACCCGAGCTCACCCCCCTTAAGTTGACTGGTAGGCAAGTAGTACTTGCCACATGAGGAAGCTGCGTGTCACATAATCAAAATTGAGGAGAAAACACAACCTGCAGGGTGCTTTTTATGTTTTTATGTGCGGATCCCATTAATTTATTGCCAGAGACATTGAGACACCTCCAGCCGAACAAAAGGCGACATTATTATTTCATTATTATGCCAAACGCATCAGGATCTCGCCCCCCATCCCAATGCACGTGGGCTGGTTCATATTACATGAGGTGGATTCATCGGAGGACGGGGACGGGAATGGCAGGTCGGAATGGAGGCCTTTGAAGGTGGCAGATGATTCATGCGCTGGCAAATTTTTTGACGCCCGCCACATAAATAAAACAGGCAGCCCGGGGAGCTCAGACATATGTTTGGATAGTCCCCGGGTCAAAGGGCCCCGGTCAGAGGCTGTAATATTTACTCGTAAATATTTTTATAGGCACTAAGGTTTCCGCTACCGACGAAACAAAGCGCGAAGAGTCCACAAAAGCAGGTGCTCTATAAAATTAAATTAAATATTTGTTACAAAATATAAACTTTTCTCTCTTTGCTTAGGAAATTGTGGTAAATTCAACGAAGTTAGTTTCTGTATGCACATTTTAATTAAATTAAAAATGTGCCTTTAATTTGTTTTCTATAATTTGTTTACTTTAATTGGTTTATTTTTTACATTTATATGATTTAAAAAAATGGTACCCGGCATTCGTCAATTAAATAGCGACAGTAGAAAGTATTTTTAATTCTCATCTTCAAAAAAAAAACTTTTATTCTGCCCATATTTTTAGAAGCTATCTTTTTATCAGAATATTTTATTGAAATTGAAAATATATGTAGGGTTTTAAATTTTGTATAAAACATAAGTGCACAAACATCCTTATTTAGTTTTATTTCAAATAAATTCGAATATATTTTTAGCATTTGTTTAATAATAAAAGCAATAATACAAAAACATTGCTATCGTTCATAAACACTACATATGTACTTTATGTACTACTAAAAATCGAATTTTTCGTTGCTTCCAAACCATTTCCCCATCTTTATAAATGTTCGTTATTCCGTTTGACTGGCTTTCTGTTTTAAACACACTTCATACACATCTGCCAATTTGTTCAATATATTTCCAATTTGCCAAAATCAACAATGTTAAATACCTGCCGTAAACCAACATCACGGCCCACCTTTTTCACAACGAACTTTTGACTCCTGCTGCTAATCCTTTTGTGCGTGCGCGCGTGTGTAAACCATTTAGCGCCAATTAAAACATAATTGCGGCATTCGCGGATAGCAATCGGGCACTAAATCATTCTCGGGCCTCTTCGTCCTATTCCATTTTGGCACAGCGAGAATTGCGGCACATAAACGCTGAGGAACCGCAACAAATGGCGAAAAGCGCGGGCGAAAGCACGAAAACACTTGGGCGTCTCATTCACCGTTTAATGGCTTCCATACAATCTGAGGCGCACTTTAATCTCATTGCACTTGAAGCGTTGATTAAAAACACAGAGCACGGGCCCACATTTTATTTAAAGGACGTAATTCTGACGAGAGATTTTAACTTAGAAATCTCGAGCGCAGAAACCACCCGCTAAAACCACCACACGCCGCCGGTTAAGAGCAATAACTGTTATTCCTACGCGCTCCTTTTGTGGAGTTCACCTCTCGAGGTGGTGAATTCGGGATCAGCTGATTTTGGGGTAGAACGGAAATAACGGAAATGGGGGTGAAAAACTTTCGAATTTGCCGGGTCGGCCACTGGTGTATACAGGAATTTACATAAACAAAAGCACTAGAGGTATTCCGTATTCTTAACTATGAAATAACAAAATTAAAGAAACTTCATTTTTGCTTTATAAATAGCAAACTGTAGTACATTTTTGCTCACATAGAAACAATATAATTTTATACTTTTTAACAAAAGAAGTGTTTTGCAACATGGAAGTGCTTTAAGATTTTCGGAATTTTATTGATTGTCCAATATGGTTGTATTATACAATTTTTTAAGGCTTATTAAATGAGCAAAATATATATTGTTTTCTATTTCTTGTGCCTTACCAATTACTATAGGTAGCCGATATCTATATATTGTAAGTTTTTCATTATTTTTGCTTAAAGATAAATAATAGGCTTTGACCTAGCACCGATTTTAAAAAATTAGTTAATTGCCCATTCTAAAATTGATTTTAAAAACTGTGACCAGCGAAATCTATATTTCAATCTAAATATTTGAATCAAAAGTTTTTAAATCTAAATAACGATATAAAATTCATCGCATCTTATCCCACCTCTATTTATTAATGATGGTAATCTGCCAGGTTATTTTTTGGCACGCCCGAAACGGTCACTCTGCGCGTCCATCACATTTTTGGTCTAATCGAATTGCTTCGCCCTGAATTGTTTTACCTATTTGCCGATTAAATCAAAATGCCTGCGGTTGTGCGTATAAAGCGGCGCATCGACGAGGAACCCCACACAGGCCTTTGTGCTAAACGGCAAGCGGAGGCGCCTCCAAAACGATGAGAATTCTCTGGAGGATGCGGGAGCAGTGGCGGGAGTGGCGGCATCAGACAAAGACGAGCTGACCACCGTGCTCAAGTTTGCCGGCACGCTGGAAAAGCAGGTGAGAAATCGGGAACCAGTATCCTTTGATTTGCCACGCGGTTCAATCCTTTTTATGAATAAATCATTTCCTGTAACCCTCTTAAAACTCCTCCAAAATTTAAAAAAATCGAATAGCTCATTTGCATAGTTCAATGCACTTTTTCAAAAAGTAAACAGTTCTTGTTAGATTACTAAGTCGGTATTTTTGTATTCCTCTTAAAAAGATTATGGCGATGTCTTCCAAATTAACTAACTTATCTTTAACTCGTAAGCATCCTATAAAAGTACTATAACCATCATTGTTCTAACTTTAAACCTCTTAAAGCAGTACTAACTCTTAGTTACATTTTATTTTCTTTAGCTCAAACAAAACTCTGATAAAAACAATCAGCATTTATCAAATTCTTATCTTTAAAATCGATGTATAAAGTTCTGGACTTTGTCAGCTGTATACCACGTTAGATCGATTTTAATAATAATATTGTATGTTTATCGCTCTGGCGAGGCTAGACATACAATTTAATAAATTTTAATAAAAGTTTGCCTTAACTAGACCTGGTTAATGAGAATGTTACATATTCGGGGTGACCCAAGGTTACGAGCTAGTTAAACTATAATTCATTGTAAGTTTATTGCAAGGCAAGAGGTAAAGATAAAATATAGACCTTATTTTGGTTATCCAACTTTGGATTTCGTTTTTCTCCCCAGGACGATTGTGCCACTCGACAATTCGCGGCTGCCAGACTGAACAAAACCACGGCCCGTGAGCTGGTGCAACAGCAGCGCTCCAATGATGCGGCCATTGCCAGTGCCCTGCGGCGGGATCGCCAGCGCCAGGAGGCCCAGCAGAATGCCCGAGAGCAGCGCTTCCGGGTGGTAAACTGCCTGCGCAGTACCCTCGAGGAGAATGCCAACGAAGCGACATGCTCGGAGGATCAGAACCAGGAGCCACAGCCCAGCAAACGTCACATAACCATAGTGGACATTGAATCACAGCAGCAGCAACAGCAATCGGGATCGGAAAATGCCACAGTTCAAGATCGACAGCTGGATATAGAAACCAGCCATGATCAGCAACAGCCCGCCGATTCCGATGTGGGTTATGTTTACGATCTATATGTTCCCGAGAACGAGATGCAGGCGGCCTATGTCGATATGATGGATGACAACTATCTAAGGTTTGTCATACATATTGAGCCACAGAAAACGTTGAGCCTTACCAATTACTATATGTAACCGATTACTATATACACATATATTTTTATGGCATACATATATGTAAGCGGTGTGTCTGTGTGTCGGTGCTAGCGTATCTGTGTGGGTGTGCGTATGTCTGTATTCGTAGTCCTCGGGCCAGGTCTCATTTGCATATTACCCCCTAATCTAAATCATCTAGACATAATTGCAATCACTGAATATAGTTCAATAATACGATTCGTTCTCCATAAGGTTGTATTATCCGTTTAATTACTACAACAACTGCTACTGGTAAACATGACAAAAATCTGAATCTGAGAGACAGAGAGACAAAGCCCAGGCATTAAAGAAGTGTGATGACACCCAACACCCCACCCACGACAATAAAAAAAGGACTGCAACTGGCATCACACATCACGAATAGTTCATTAACATCAGCATATGACAAATGCCTAAACACTACAAACACGGCATGATTATAACGATACTGTGCTGAATCAACCATTGATGTTGCTGAAAACTATTTCCTATTAAAATCTGAAACGAACATTTACACCTGCTAACAAAACTGTGTTTGTGAGATTCTGTACAATATAATTAAAAATATGTTATTCCATTATTCCAATGTTAAAATAATAATCATCAAATTGTACTATAAACATGTAAAGTTTTCATAATTCCTGCTTGCCAAAGTCTTTAAATAAAAATTAGTATTTCTAAGTATTCTATTAAATTCGAATTTAAAGTAATAGTTTTTATTATACCTTGTTTGATAAATCGGCTTCGCGTTTTAGGCAAATGTCTCATTATCATAAGTTTCTAGATCTAATTAGCTTTTAGCTTCACACGCACACAAACACACCCCGCATATTCTAAAACTGAGTATTTTTCATTTATTTTTCGCTAGTTGTCAGTTGACTTTTTGGTTTTTTATTTCATTCTGAAAAGAACCATAGTGCTGAAGTCTAATTAAGTGCATAGTTTTAGTTTAATTTGCTTTATTTTTGTTGGGGTCTAGCGTTGCCCGAAATCGAAAGTAAACTGAATAAAGAAATGGACTAAAATACATGACAAACTTTGCTGTGTTTCAATTTCAAAGTGCTACTCGATCAAAGCTCCCAAATAAACCAATTAATTATATCGCCTTTTCCACAGAGTGATTCCTGTGGGTGAGATTGTGCTTGAGGATTGCTACAATGATCAGGATGAGGACTACGATTCGGAGGACTCGAATCAGGAGAACTACTTTACGAATGATTACCCGGACGACGAAGAAGCGGGCGGCATGGGTTCCGATGAGGAATTGTGCCGGCAAATGAACAAGTTTATGCTCGGTAAGTACTTTGCAATATGTATTCTTACTTGATTGCATTTATAAATGTACTTTAAGATGACGACGAGGATGAGTTTGCCAGCACCAGCGATGATGAAGACTATGCCACCTACCACGATCCCTATGTCCATACGATTGACACCCAAGAAGACTCATTTGTGGACGATGTGGACTTTTATAATGCGGAGCGGGAAAGGGGCAGCGCCTACGAGCGCTATAAGAGAAGGATTCTAAAAGAGTTGGAGGATCAGAATGATGATGAGGATGATGATAGTGACTCATTCGCAAGCGCTGATGATGAATGAATGCTGGCAAAACCATTCTGCCAATTGAGAAATTCAATTTCAAGCCTTTACAGTCGATTTTCAATAGATTTAAGATACAAATAAATTATGTTTTAGCTTTAGAATAAATAAAGTATCTTTGAAATGGAAATTGGCTTAAATTGTTGTTGTGTTAATTCTTAAATCGTTTTTCTTGTATGTGACTTCAATTTTAATTAAAAATTTAATTACTTTTAAAATGCAAAGTTTAACAATTCTGTTTATTAAGTTTTTTACGGTATTGATAAACTTAATTTAAATCTATAAAAGCCTTAAAAGGCTTCTTTGTTACCTGTACTTCTTGGTGTCTTTTGTTTTCTCAGTCTTTATGTGTTGAATTTGAGGTTTCGGGGCACAACCTTCCATATAAAGACGAAGGGTCTCCTCGTCCATCTTCTCGTTTTCCTTGGGCGGCTTGTAGTCCGCCACATGATCCACTCGTAGGGTTCTGTCGATGATCTTGATGCCATTCAGGTTGTCGACTGCCAGAACTGTGGATCTCTGGTCCTCGTAGCACAGGAAACAGAAGCCCTAAATGACACGACATAACTATTATAGTATCCATTATATATAGTAAGAAATTACCTTAGATTTCCCCGTTTTGGAGTCCCGAATCAGATTAATGTTGACCACCTCGCCGTACTGGGAAAACACGCAGATCAAGTCTCCCTCGGAAAGAGTGTACGGAAAACCGGCAACGAATATCCAGGCTGAGTCCCGGTACATATCATGCCAGCTCTTTTTCCCTCCATGTTGCAGCTCATGTTCGCTCAGCTTGAGCACATTTTTCATGTTTGTCAGCGGATTCATTTCGCAAATAAATTCAATTAAGATTTTTGTTTGTTTGGTAGAAGAGTGACCGCTCGTGGTTCAATAAAAAATACCAAAAATGTTTTTTGGAAGAGAAAGATAAGTTAAGTTTTTTTTTTATAATTCATTGCTTTGTTTTATGCATATAATTACAAGAATACTTTCGAAGATGCATTTTTAGAAACCTTTATTAGCTCGCTTTGTCCCTTTCAGTTTTTAGGATTATTAGAGATAAGTGGCGAAACAGAACAGTAAAAGAGTGTATTTCGTTCTGTAACATACAATTGCAAAAGTCACATCAAATATAAAATTTAAGAAAATAGAAATTTATTTTTCCGCCTAATCTTTTTTGAAATTAAATGTGATTTTAAACTTTTGGATTTTTTAGGGCGAAATCAAGGTTGGTCAAGATTATTTAGGTGCTAACCAGTTTCTACGTCTGGCAACACTGGATGTCGATGTCTCCACCTCGCTGCGCCGCACATTTGTTGTCATTGTAAAAGGCTGCGGAACCCAGTTATTTGTGCAGTGGGACAGTGAAAAATGTTGTAATATTACCACGATAGCTCGGCCAGTGATCTATTCGAAATAAATAAGGTGTGTACGAATGCGAAAATTTGGATTACATAGCCACCGTCTGTGTATGTGCGTTTGTGCGTGTGTCTATGTCCGGGTGCATGTTCGTGTGCGTGCAAAAGAAAAAAGATATGCTGAAAAAAAGTATCTCTTCTCTATTTAAAAATGTGTGTCAGTGTATTGTGCGGCAGCAACAAAAATAATAAATAATAGCTACCGCTGCTGCTACTGCTTGCTGAAAAAGACCAGAAAAAAAAACCGTTTGGCGTCTTTGGGTCTTTTAATCGTGCCAAAGCCATTGTTTTATCATTTTTCCCATCATCATTCAAGACGCGTTCTGTGCCGAATAACAGCGAATAACGCCCCGACTATTTTCTTTTTGTCTTTATTTTTGCGAAGGAAGCTGAGTGTTTTTCGCTCTCTGTCTGGCACACTCAACTATGCCTGCGCCTTGCTATTGGAATAGTTGGTATGTAAAAGTCATAAGTGCGATACGTCCGTTTCACACTAGATTTTTGTCACCCTGTGCCAGCCGCTCACACAACACACACACACACACACTCACCTGAGACAACTCCACCATATGTCTGTCTGTCTATCTGTCTGTTTTTCCTTAACACATTCACATTCCACCCCATTGGCAATGCCTCTCCTTCGTACAGCTGCAGTCAAAATAATAGTAATGGTCTTCCGTTAAGGTATCTTGTTTTTAGGGTCCTTGATAATGCGAGAAGAGCGAACAAAAGCATTCCTTTAAAGTTGTTTTCTTTTGTCTTACAACTTCAACCCCAGAGAACGTGGATTTTGAACCCATAGTAATAACTTTGAAACTTTACTCTTAACTAGTTGTTCCCTTTAGAATATCAAGAATAATTTTATTTTCATATCGTTTGTTTATTTGCTTGACTGCATACTACACTTAAAATTATAGAAATGAGCTTCAGAGAATACCAGAAAAACAAATTCCTTCAAAGCAACTTTCAACCCTAGAGGGAATTTGTAAAATTCCTAAAAACAACTTTCAACCCTATAGGGATTTCCCAACCACTTTTTTTTGCCATTTTGGTATGACGTTTCAAAACATTAGATCATTTTATTGGTTTTATTTTCATACAATAAGATTTGTTCTATGCACTTTCCAATTTGAAACTATTATTGCATAGATATATCTTTCAATCTTTTAATAAAAGGTTTGTTCGAAATCAGAACTTATTATTGACCGCCACTGTATGGTATGTTTGCCTTTTTGTTTTTGTCCACGCAAAAGAAGGAAATATGTACTTTTCTTTGCTTGTTTTTAATGTTTAGGTGTGGTCGTGCTTTAGTTGCGGGCTTACACATATCCAGTTGTATGTATTTTTTTTAAAGCGGAAGCGGTCGTAAAAAAGTTTTCGTGGCGGTGCCCACACAGTTGACATTGAACTCTCGCCAGTGTCTCTGCGAATCTCGCTCTCTCCTGCTCCTGGCCCACAAGCCCCTCCCTCCCTTTCCGCCCACTCTGCCTTACTGACTGATATTTCGGCCTGCTCTGTTACTTTCCAAAAAAACCCAACTCCTGGCCTTTCATTTTTTTCGCTTGCCGGCCACATTTACTTTTCTTCATACCCTTTTGCGAAGCTAAAAGTTTTTGTGAAAGGAGAGAAGCAGTGCGCTAAAAGAATTAAGTGTTAAGGAGGGACAGAAGAAAATCAGTTAACATATATTTTTAGCCGTAGACTAATTGTTAAGGCGGATTTTATGTTAGCTTTTCTATAACAGTTTTATAGCTTATACTAAAAGTTTAGTTTACTCAGCTTTAAATTAGTTAATTTTGAAAGAGGGTTTTGGTTTTTATTACAGCTGTAGCTAAAAAATATAGGTAGCTTAAATTTTAAAGCAAATTTTTTCTTATATAAGAAATATATAAGAATAACATAGATAAGATTAGATTCTTAAAATAGAATAAATTTCTTAGGGTTTACTTGTAAAGGTTTTCATTATTCTTAATAGCACAGTGTAAAATAAACGGCAACTGAATATAATGCTTGAAAAACAACAGCTTTTATCTATCGTATCTTTAAAGATAGGTTAAAACTGTTATGTTATAAGTCATAACCATCCCTTGCCCATCCTTGAGTTCCTCCCATAATTTGAATTATATCTATTCTATGAGAGCATTTTGGGTTCATGTTGTTGACTCATTGTGGCCGTTGTGTGCGGGGGCCTTGTGCAGGCAAGCTTTCTCGTTATTGTTATTACGAGATATGTACAGATATGTACTGGTGCGCCGTACATGCATATGTATGTACGGCTCCTACTGCGGTTATTATGTGGCTCACGTCTCTGGGAAAGATTCGCGCCGCGACTGCGCACGATTATGGCACATTTCGAGTGACGAGAGCAAAGTTGACTGCGCCGCGACCGCCTGTTGCAGAAAACGTGTCAAGTTGGCCAGATACATCTACTATATGTTTATTCGTTGCCTTTTTTTGTTTCTGTGCGGCTATATGGCTACATGTGCAGGAGCATAACCGAGCTATGTAGCTGCCCCTGGGCGAGAGCCCGATTCCGAGTTCGATTAATTTCGTTGCGCCTCGGTAGCTGTGCACTCAACTCAAACATCCGCTCAAACGGACGGCGAGCTCACACTAATTCCGTTGGGGAACGTTTAACTCGCCGCCGACCAACCCATTCCACACTGCACACTGCCCACATCTGCCAGTCCCCCGGATTCCCCTTTCCATACTTCATACTACCTTCGAAGAAACCCTTTTTATCTATGGGGGTTGCATTCACTCGGTTGACAACATCTGGATTGGGGCCTTTGCTCAACTACACTAGAATGCAGGGCATTGAATCACTGAGATACGTAAAGCGAACCTTATTGGTATCAGATTTGTTTGATTTGGAACCTCTGTAACTTGAACTTTGCTACCAGTTTTCTATATTAGTAGTTCTTTATGAAATAGATAACTACTTCTTTTATAAAATATAATTGCAGTAACATAAATAGATTCCTGACTTTTTAATAATTGTACCTAGGCATTTAACAACTCTTAAATTACTATGTAAAATAATGTAAACAGCTTACAATAGCAGAAACACAAAACATTTCAACAGAAAATTCGCTACTTTACACTTTTTACCTTGTATCTTATTGCTGTTTACACCTGTTCATGCCGCCGCCATCGTCATCGTCGTCGTTTTATATTCGCATTTTGTTTTTGCTTACATTTATGTAAAAAATTCTTTTTAAACGCTCCATATTGGGCGATGGACACACCCCCCAAGCTTTTGCGGCTATATATGCGGGGAAAATGCCAAACCCACACACAGAGTATAAGAATTTTTGGGTTGGCGGGCTTTTGTAGCTGCTACTGCTGATGTTGTGTTTCATATGCGTATCAAATAATTGAGCTCAATTGATTTCAATTAAAACTGACAAGTCGCTGAGGCTTTTGTTGTTGCTGATGTGTTATGGTTGTTAGTGCTAAGTCAGATGAAACAAAAACCATCAAAATGTCTGAAATGTGGTCTCTGTTTGCTTGATCAGCTGAGTCGAATACAAAATGCGCTAAGAATTGTTAATTTCTTTTGTCAAAGAACGTCACCTGTATAACATCTCAAAACTAAGCAAATATAAATGCTTAATCTTATATTGACTTCATTGGTCAAATAATAAGTGTGTTTTTCCATTGGTGATATAGTATATCAAATATTGTGTTTGATCACTTGATTCTAAGTTTCATTTACATGTGAGTATGAATACCTGCTGATAAGACTTCGACAATCATTAAAACTGTTAGTGATTACTAGAATTTCGAAGAATTTGAAAACGTATGTTTTTCATAATAATTTTTTGGTCGATTTTGGTTATTTTTTTTTGGTTTTTCCATATCTACCTATTAACCCCCTAGACTCAGATAAGAGAGAAAGTCCCTTCGTTCTTTTTTGTGACTCACCAATGTGACACAGAATCATGTTTAAAAAAATATATATAATTTAGCCATGAATCACCTGCGCAATTAGAATGAATGGAATGTTGCTGTGTTTGAATAATTGGAGCTCGAATAATTTTAATTCAACATGTGTGATTTATTGATAGACAACTTTGCCGATTTCTACACTTACCTGTACTTATTGTAACCCAAAAGAGGAGGCACCAAATTTGGATAGCAGATTCTTTTAGGTTTCAAGATTTTTCTAACGAACGCCCCCGCAAATATCAAACGCCCATATGAAGATATATTGATCCCATTGTGAGCAGACTTTCAATAACGATGAATAAAACATACATCAATAAAAGAATATAAATTGAGCTCGTTTATTTTAAATGTGCGCATTTTTGGAATATTTTTTGAATAAATAAATATAAATTCACTATTATTTAACATTTGTTTTTACAAGTTATTTCTTTAAAACGGGAGCTGGTTTTATTCGCCTTATTTTTAGCATATCGAAACCTTAAGCAATTCGTTGGCATTGCTGTCCATTCTAAACTATTTTTCGCTTCACTACAGGAATAGATTTTCAAGAATAGCTCTTTGAAATACCAAATTCCTACAAAGGATTTTGCAGGCAAGCGAAGATCAACCCTGAACAGCCTTATATGCCCAGCAATTCATAGAACAGCAATCTTCTATTAATATGAACAAGTTTCATATGGAGGGTGTTATTTTGTGTATATTTTCGTTTTTGTTTATGAATTTCAGCGCTTGTGCCAATTGCCCCCGTTTGTTATTGCCGTTTGTCTAATTGAAATTCAACACTTTATTGAACAATTCATATGCACGGCCACTCAGTCGGTAGCGCTGGGACAGAAATGAATAATAATTAAATTATATTGCTTTTGTCTGTGTCTGTATCTCTGCCTCTGCCACTCGTCCGACATTTGTTTCTAAATATTTGGCCAGTGCGCTTTCTTCCAGCAGCTGCTTCGCATATTTGTTAATGTGATTTTTATTGTACGACACATATATATATATTTTTTTTTTGGCTTTGTTTATTTTTTTGAAAATTTGCCATGCCGGCGCCACGAGCCTAAGACAACGTAAAGAAAAAATATTTGGATATTGCCGGCCGCGTGTGTTTGGCTTTTTAGTTTTGTATATTCGTATACGAATGTATATATTTTTGTTGATGCGCGCAAAACTTTCACTTCCATTAAAAAAATATAAAGTCTGGTCGTTCGGAGTGTCGTTGTGTGTGTGTGTGTGTGTGTGTGTTTATGTGTACCTGTTTGTCGACAACGTTAAATGACATTAGGCTAGGTTTTATGGTCCGCTGGGGGAGATTGGGATGAGTTCGGGGGGGGGCAGGTGAAGCGCCGGCGAAATTCTGCACAAATGTCAAAGTAGAAAATTTACATGGGCAGCGGAATTGAACGATTTCGCTTTTCTTTTCTACCCTTTTGCTTTCCCATCTTTTTTTATTATATCTGATGGTCTTTTTTTAATGCCCTAACAATGGCATTTTAATGGGCTGTTTGTAAAGTAACTTTTAGAAATTTGCTGTTGTTACATTTCGATTGTTATGCAATCCTACTTATAATAAATACTCATACTCATGTGCGAATGAGACTGAAACCGTGCATGACCAATTAGCAGATGTTTTTTTTATATATTTTTTAACCATATCAGATTTGATATTTGGATATAACATTTTAATGAGGAAACTTTAACTTTATTTTTGGCAGTTTTATGTACCAAAATATATATTAAATACTTTATTGGCATTGGGAATTGAATGTACCTTAATGTAAATATAATTGCATAAAATGAGTGTATTCAAATGGCATGCATTCCAAGTTTTTCTCCTTTCTGTGACACCTGCTACATTGTGAGTACTTTGCATTTGTGTGTGCTACAGTCCATAATTGTGTGAACGGAAGTTGAAAGCTCGCTCGCTCGACAATTAAGCCGGCCATGGGAGTATAAAGTTTGGCCCGTCGCTCTGGTAAAAATAATATAACGGACTTGGGCGGTCCGAACCACGAGCGTTGACTAATATGCCGGTTAGACTAATTGCATTTCTCACATGCTGGGTCCACAGTTTTGTATTTTGTTTGCTGTTTTATGAGTCAGTCAGTCGAATGTGGGGTTGTGGTATCGATTCAGGGAGCACTCCCCACAAAGGGCTCTCTAAAAAACGAGTGTAGATGTCGCTGGCTGGCTTGAAAGCCAATCCACCATATGATATGAGTCAGCCAAGCGAGCCAAACTGATCAGATTTCCAAAAGCACAAGTGCCACGGCTAGCTGTCAACTGGGGCGCAGATTGATACTGCTCTGTTCAACAGATTAACGGCAGCCAGCAGTCAGCAGCATATACCATATAACATATACCATACAGCAACCGGAGCAGCCTTGGGCTGCAATTTGTTCATGCTGCATAGTTTATAGGAGCGCTGGCTTCAATTGGCCAGTTTAATGACTTCATGTTAGCCCATTAGTCACTCTGTCTGTCTGTTTGTCTATGTGTCTGTGACGAAATTGCTTTCATTTGACTTGGTCCCGTCTGGATATATAATTAGGTTATATAATACGGATCTGCCAAGGCCAATAATAATGCTTATAGCTACAGTTTCATGTGAGTCAGGGCTTAATCGACTGAATTAAACATATTGTCTTAAAGATTAGTGTATTTATTTAAATAAATTGCCTTAATTTAAGAACAAAATTGCCTTAAATTTGAGAATTCCATACAAAATTTAGGAAAACATGGCCTAAAACGAAGTTTATGGGAGTCGTTTTAGGTTATGACTTCCTAACTTTAAGCCAATTATTCCTAAAATCAATTAATTTAGTTTTTTGTAGAGATGTGTTCAAAACTCATTCCATCTAAAACTAGTTTGGTTTAGAATGCTTGGGATATTCTATATCCTGTCATAAAGTGTGATATTTAAGTCCAGATTCCTGGCATTTCCCAAGATAAACTGGCGCGGATCTATTTAATTGTCCGGCGGCGTATCCGTCTCATTTAGATGCACACCAGCATTGTTTAGCACTTGCCGGCTGAAGTGAGTGAGTGACTAACAGACTAACTGACTGACTGACTGACTGACTGGCTGAGTGAATGAATGAATGAATGTCGAACAGACGGACGGACGGACTACCTACCGACTGGCAGTCTCAGTCAGCAACTAGGTTTAAGCACATTATGCATGCATTTGCAGCCTCGTAAGTCTTTTATGGCCGACAACCGACATCATTCGCTGCAATTGCTCGCTCTAGAAACCAGTGAGTGAGTGACCCACTTTGGGCCATAAATTAGCACAAACAACACAGCGGCCTAGACAGGCAACTTTTATTCAGCTTATTAAATACGTACATGTACGTCTAGTTAGTCTCTCGGACTCACGCACTTACGATGCCAGTCTTGTTTTTTATAGATCATTGTCATGTTTAGCTTTCGGTTTCTCGCTGCAAGAGTCAATTGGGTCAAACCCGAGAAGTCAAGTCGGCTGTGGGGGAAAAAAAAAACAGACCAGGCAGACCAAGCAGACCAAGCTGAAGTGGAAAATGGAGCCTGAAACCTGCCATTAAAAAGCCATTAACTATTGTCCAACATTAAGTTATTTCATAGCATTAAATTAGCCTCTTGCAAAGCCAAAGCCGATTGAAATGTTTGCTCTGCCGGTGCTCTCACACACTCCGGACATAGACAATGTTGTGTTCAATTGATTGGAGAAAGTGAGCCGGCCAAACAAACCGATGGGAAAATGTCTTCATTGGGTTCGTTTTTGGCCAAAGTGCAATGGGCAATCAAGAAAATTGAATATGTTGCATTTCTGCATAAATGTTATGAGATTCAAAGCAATCATCATCTGCTTAATTATGTATGTTAATTTAAATCTCACAATCATTAAAATTTTCAATTGCAAAATATATGAGCGTTTATATTTGTAGGCCACAGCTAAAATTAAAGTTTAGCTCGGATAAAATGTTGATTATAAGCTTTAATTTCAAAGTGCTAATCAAGTCATTAAAAAGAACACAAAATATTTTATTACAGGAAATACTTAAAAAGGAATCTGCTAGAAATGAATATCAGACTGTCCATTTTGTTATTTGGAAAGATATAAAGCACATGGTTTATATCTCAAGAACGTGCTGACTACACAGAATTCTTTAAATATTAATGATGGGAGAACAACAAATTTAACAATACGAACCTTAATTAAATTATAAGAACACGTTGAGAAAGCGGTAGATTGCGCATTATCACATTCATTCATTTATTCAACCATTATTGGGTAGCCGTCGATTACAAGATCAATTTGATGACATCGTTTTGATCTTTTGTTATTCGTTTTTTTATTTTTTTCATTCCCAGGTCGTTGCCGTTTGATTTTATATTTTGTTTTACCCGATTTTATATGCACACTTTGCATTTCTGTCAGTTTTGTCGTTTTGATCTTTCTTTATGTGGCTGCATTTTGAGACCGTTAGCGTTAACAATTTTTAATAGTTTTGTTGCGCTACGGCTGCAAGTGATGGACGGCCTCACCGGACTGGACTTTTTCCTAGGCGAGTGGAAAAACCCGTTTGCGTACCGCTCAAATGGTTTCGCTTCGGCCAAAAGTTGTCCGCTGTGTTCGCTTAATTTATGAAAGTTTAAATGCTCCAGCCTGGCGGCGATTGCATTTCGTGTCGCCTGTAAATCAGAACCACCGCTAGGCATCCAGCTTCGTCCACATCCACATCGACATCCACATCTCCCCCAGTTGCATCCATTTCGAATCGCAATCTGCGAATCCCATTCTCATTCTCATTCTCAACTCCATTCCCAATTCGAGTCCCCCAACTGGTTTGAACTTTATAAATATTTATTGTATATATTTATGGAGCCGAGGCGAGGCGAGTCGAGCTGAGCCAAACCCCAACATGTGCCACATCCTGCCGCATGTCTGAGCCAGTGACCTTATTTATTCCAGCGCCAAGACAAGGAAAGAGTTTACCCCCTTTTTTTATTTTGCTCGAAAGTAGAACATTTTGGCCTGGCGAGACTCCAGGTCGCTTGGTTGGTGATGAAAAGATCGCGCGTGCCATTAGAAAGTAAACGCCAATAAACGAGGCCTGAATGTTTAATTTGGCCTTTGGGGGGTACTTTGACTTAAACTGCACTCAATTTGGGGTGGCCTTTTCTACGCTGGAATTGGATCAGACGAAAGTGAATTACTGGCTACTGTCTGCGTTCCGGATTTAAGCTCTAGATTCGCGAATGAGAACGCCAAGATTCTAAGAACAAGTTGATAACAAGTTAGAAAGGAGTTCAAGAGTAGAGTTTTTAGTTTAATTTTTATTAATAGATGGGTTTGCCAAATTGCAGGTATATATTCTTATAATGATGTATGCAATTTACCAACTTTAATATTGACTAAATAAAGTCCGTAAGTGGTTTATGCAAATGAAAACGAAAGGCTTGAGAACAGAATAATAATGATGGGACCTTGTGAATGGAAGAACTGTGGGAAGACTTTTAGCCTTTGCATAGCCTTTGTTATTTGTGATGGGTTTTTACTACTCGTGAAGGCCTTAACCATAAAGCACATTCTTTCGCTTCTTTCAGATGTTTGCAACTGGCGTAGAGTGACCATCGAGTGCCCATCATGTCGGACAAGGTCAGCACATCCCTGGCAGCCCAGCTGCACTCCCACTCCCATGCTTTGGCCTCGACGGAGGGTGGTGCCGGAGTGAATGGCGGCGCCACTGGCTGCCTCACTGCCAGCACTGAGAAGGACATTCAGGCGCCACTGCAGTTCGAAATGGATGCACCGGCGGCGGCGATCAGTGCGCAGTTGAACTTCAAAATTGTGCCCGCCGACAGTTTGCCCGGGCTGAGCTACCAGGACATGTTCGCCTCCATGAACACATCACAAATCTCCAATGCCTCCACAGAGTCCAGCTGCAGTCCGCCCGTTCAGGGCATGGTGCCGCCTCCAAAGCCCAGTCGACACATGGCCGTGCAGCCGCTGAACAGCGTGAGTAGTCTACATTTTCACTTTAGAATTGTTCAAATTATAACCCAAACCTTATTTTGTATCATTAGAAATCCTGTCGATTTCCCAAGCTGGAGGAATGCGCCCACTTCCACTATGAACGGGTCCAGCTGGGTCCGCTGTCCGTGCAGCTTTTGGACGACAAGTCGGAGCACATGGGCAGCAGCATTGCCTCCCAGTCGATCGGCGGCGATCTGCCGCACAGTTCGCTGCGCAGCTTCTCGCCGGAGAGCTGCTGGTTCATCATCCGCGTGTGCCCGCAGCGCTGCGAACCGTTCCTGATCAAGCGCAGTTTCGAGAACATGCAGCTGCTGGACGAGATGCTCCACCGGTGCGTGTACGACCGCAAGATCAGTGGGCTGCGCAACATGGAGGAGCTGGCGGCCGAGTTGCCCAGCGAGTCGGATGTGGAATATGCGGTGGCCAAGTACCTGGAGCGCTTCTCGAAGATCGCCTCCGATTCGCTGACCTGCGGCACCATTCTCACCTGGCTGCAGCTGGACAATAAGGGCAGGCGACTGCCTCTGGCGGATGGCGAGACCCAGCGGACTATCAACACGCCGGCGGTGGGCGCTGCCTACGGAGTGAGGCGCTACCAGGCACAGGCTCCCGATGAGATCAACATCGAGGTGGGCGACATGATCTCCGTGATCGATATGCCCAGTCCGGCGGAGTCCGTGTGGTGGCGCGGCAAGAAGTCGCACCTGCAGAAGTCCCTCTACGAGGTGGGCTTCTTCCCCCAATCCTGTGTGGCCACCATCGGCGACAAGGTGCCCCGGAATTTTCCCATGCCGGCTCCGCTCGTCGGCCACCTGGATGCGTCGCCCACAAAGCCGGTGCTGCGCAAGCACGGCAAGCTGATCGCCTTCTTCCGTTCCTTCATCTTGTCGCGACCATCACGTCGTCGCCTCAAACAGAGCGGCATCTACCGCGAGCGCGTCTTTAACTGTGACCTGTCCGAGCACCTGCTGAACAGTGGCCAGGACATACCCATGGTACTGCGCTCCTGCGCGGAGTTCATCGAGAACTATGGCGTCATCGACGGCATCTATCGGCTCTCTGGCATCACCTCGAACATCCAGCGACTGAGACGCGCCTTCGACGAGGAGCGGGTCCCCGATTTGGGCAATCCCGAGATGAAGCAGGACATCCATGCGGTCAGCTCGCTGCTCAAGATGTACTTCCGTGAGCTTCCCAATCCCCTGTGCACCTACCAGCTGTACGACAACTTCGTGGAGGCCATCCAAGTGAAGGCCGACGAGGCGGACGAGCGACTGCGACTCATGAAGGAGACGGTGCTCAAGCTGCCACCTCCGCACTATCGGTTAGTAATGTGAAAATCTTTAATTTGACACTTATTTCATTTTATTGAGTCGATTATAAGAGTAAATAGCTAACTGATATACATTGGTTTCTATGTAATGTACCAGAATATTTATTTGTAAATGAACGAAACTGTTTAAATGACTTTTCGTACATAACAAAAAACTTAAATCAATTGAAATTTAATAAATTAAGAGGAAATAGCTATCTGATATACATTGATTTATCTGTGATGTATCAGAATATTCATTTATAAAGGAACAAAATTGTTTAAATAGTTTTTCGTACATACAAAAAAAACTTAATTGAATTGAAGTTAAATAAATTAAAATACAATAACAATAAATTCAGAAATTCCTTTTAGCTGAATGCCAACCAAAAGTCAATTTGCTTGTGAAATTGAAAACGTGATGGTGGTAATATTAAAGTAAATGGTTATTTTTTCATTGAATTGCATGGAATTTTAATTGAATTACATTAAATATTTAATTACAAAAATAAACATTCTTTTTCTTGCTTTGCAGAACCCTCAAATACCTTTCCGAGCATCTGTACAAGGTGTCGCAGCACCACGAACGCACTGGCATGACGGACAAGAACCTGGCCATTGTGTGGGCGCCCAATCTTCTACGTTCGCCCGCCCTCGAGTCGGGGGGCGTGGCTGCCCTGAGGGGAGTGGGCGTGCAGGCAGTGGTCACCGAGTACCTGATACGGAATTGCCATAACATCTTCGATGCTCTGGAGGATCATCCGTCTCGCCACAGCATGGTGACAAGTGCTGCTGCTGCCGCCGCTGCTGCCAATGCTGGTGGAGAACTGCGCTTGGAGTCACTCACCGATTGTGAAAGTCTGCTGGTGGAACAGCGGGAGCAGGATCAATCGTTGGGCATGGTGGAGCGTCCCAAGAGCCTGAGCACCGGTGGCGCCAAGTTGATCAGTTTGGAGGAGGCGCAGGAGCGACATTCGCGGGTCGAGGGCGGCGATCTCAAGCAATCGCTGCCCATCAGCATGCTGACCAGTGCGAGCAGCAATGCCGCCTCGAACATTGGCTCCTACATCGAAGTGGGCGGTGGTCCGTCCAGCTTGCCGGATAAATACCACACGGTGCTATCGGCACCACGCAGCTGGCAGAAGCGTAAACCGGACAAGACACCGTCCTGGAAGTCGATATTCACCCGCAGTCAGCGTCAGGGTAACCCCGATCCTGGCCAGAAGAACACCGCGGATGCCAAGGACTCGGTGGCATCGCGGGTCAGCTTTGTGCAGGCCTCGCATGCGCATGCCAGCAAGGAACTGACCAAGGGCGACAAGCCCAAGTCCATTGAGCTGCTGGAGACGACGAGCAACGAACGCGATCCGAAGCCGATGGACCTGTGCATACGCTCCAATTCGATCGATAGCCTACGCACGGTGGGCCACTCGCGGAGCGTCTCGCACGACTCCTACTTCGATCTGCTGCAGTCGCCGCAACGGGGTCACATGACCACCTGTCCGTCGCGGGAGCTCTCCGAGCTGGGTCTCAATTTCGACCGCGAGGAGCCCGAGATGCGCATCTTCTCGGAGAGCGAGTCGCTGGTCAGCTCGCCGCGCGTCGGCAAGGAGAATGTGCCGCCTGCCTCCGGATGTGCCACGCGTCGCATAATGCGCGCCCGACCGGAGGAATTCTCCAGCCAGACGAACAGCGTTAATCCGAGTCCCAAGAAGCAGCCACGCCTCAATCTCCTGTCTCCCAGTGCGGCCAGGACCATGCCGGCGCCACCTTCTTCAGCGGCTCCAGCTGCTGCTGCCTCATCCACCTCCTCCGCCGCCGCCTGTGGCCACGAATCCGCTGGAGCAGAGAACTGCTGCAAGCGCTACAAGCTGGAGGATCAGCTGTGTGACATTCAGTTCATTGACTGCGGCACTCCGGAGAATGTGCCCACCACACAGCAGCAGTTCGCCAGCGTTGAAGTGCATCCGCCGCCAAAGCCGGCGCGGGCGGCCCAATCTCAGATTTCGCCAACGACAACGGCACCTGGTGGTGGTGGCTCCACCTCCTTGACCCGCTACAGTTATCCGTCGGTGCAGCTGGGGGCCAAGCGGAAGGAGCAGCAAGCGGCCAAGGAGCGTTTCAGCTACCAGGGCACCTTCACGCAGCCGGGACAGAAGCAGGAGCCAGCCGCTCCCAGATCAGTGCAGTGAGTATAGATGAAAAGATATGTCTTTTCAGTACAATAACATAATGTTTATTCACTTCTAGTACCAACAATACCGCTGTTCTGAGGAAACCACGAGTGGAACTGCTGGAAGATGGCCAGACCAAGCTGGCCGTGCCCACGCCCACAACTCCCGCCCGCAGTCCTCGTTACTCACTGCTGCTGTGCGACACCGAAAGTTCGGAGAACAGTTCGGCGGTCAACACTCCCCAGTACGACATGGAGCCCCTAATGCTGACCTCGGCCATGTCCGGCGTGTCCGGCGTCTCGTCCAACATGCAGCAGCAGCTGCTCTTGGGTCTGGATGCGGCCAGCAGCTACCTGGGCAGTTCGCACGAGAGTCTGGGGCAACATGTAAGTACATACCTCAAAAAAAAAAAAAAGGAAACCCAAAACTGAACTAGAGTTGACCTTCCCATTCCCATTCCCATTACCATTGCAGTTCAACAACCGCCAGGAGGCTGAGCACCGTGATATGAATGCCATAAAACGGGAGCTATCCCTGGATCTGCAGCCACTGCAGCCGCGCTTGCCACAGCCGGCGAATCGAGCCGCCACGCTGCCGGTGAAGGATCAACTGCAGGCAGCGGCGGCGGCGGCCATGTGCTCCTCGCCCAACAACTCCAACTTCACGGACAACACTAGTCAGTCGGTGACGCCCAGTGAGTTTGGCTACCAGCACCTGCAGCGGCAACTGAGCATGCACTCCCTGCTGGCCACCGACGACAGTTCGCCGGTGTACGAGGACTTCGAGCAGACCCCCGTCAAGATGGTGGCCACCAGCCCGATCAAGTCCACCATTAGCATCACATACAAGTCGCCGGAGAAGGAGAAGAAACCGGCGGCGGTACTGCTGGAGACCAACTTCGATGAGAACATTGTCTACGAGCAGGTGAAGCTGTTCCGCAACTCGGTCACCGAGGTCAATCAAATGATGCACGAGCGATCCAGCCTGAAACAGATCGCCGAGGAGGAGCAGCAGGATGGAGGTGCCTTTAAGGCCGCGGAGATGACCCAGCAACTGCTGCAGCTGGAACAGGAGCACCAGGAGCATCAGGAGCACCAGGAGCTGCAGCAGCAGCAGCAGGAGGAGGATCAGGAGCCGGAGGATGAAGAAGAGTCGCAGTTGCTGTACGAAAACATCGAGCTGCGCAAACCGAAAACAGTTTACGAAAATCTACGTGGCGAGGAGATGAAACTCAACGCAGATGAACAGAAGCCAAGCGGCAGTGATAGAATCGAACTCGATAGTCTAGACAGTTTGCCGGACAACATGGAGCACGAGCAGTCGTCACCCAGCAAGTCGCCCTCGTTCAGTGTCAAGGAGTTGGCCAACAAGTTCGAGAGCTCGCCGGTGGAGCAGCTGCCCAATTTCGATTTCTCGGTGCGCGGCGGCTCCATGAAGAAGCCCAATGAGCTGAGCGTGCCCAAGGCAATGCCCGCACCCGTGCCGCTGAAGAAACTGAGCAGCAGTGCCCAGAAGATAACGCGTTCGCTGGACGAGAACGCCTTTGTCCGCGAGTTCGGGGGCAAGCAGCTACAAGATCTGTCTGCGGCGGGCAAGCTGCCCGAGGTGATGGCGTCGTCGTCGTCCTCAGAGGTGAACAGCCGGCGCAAGAGCTTTGACTTTACGCGACCCAAGACCCTGAATCCCCCCAAGCGTTTGCCAGGCATGAGCATCACCGAGGAGATCTGCCAGAAGCGCGGCGGCGAACCGGACCCCATCACGCCCACAACGCCCACCACCGAGAATCGCATTTCGCTGATCCAGCAGAACCACATGCCCAATCAGTTCCTGCCTCCGGCGGGACGCAAGAGCGTGCTGACTGGGGTGATCCTGGACCGCGAACGCATCGACAAGATCAAGGAGGAGCGGCGTCAGCAGCTGACGCAGAAGTACTACGGCGACACGCTAAAGTCTCGCTCGCGCACCGAACTCAATGCGGAGGACAACTTCCAGGCCGCCGAATCGCTGCGCATCAAGTCGAAGTCGCGCGGCGACATGCACGCCCTGCAGAAGGACATGGACATGAATCTGAAGCAGTTGACCCGCGTGGCTGGCGGTGGCTCGGAGAGCACCCTCCACATGGGCCACGGCCAGGGCAATGGACAGGAGCAACTCGGTCAGCTCGGTCAGCTGGGTCAGCAGCGGGTGCGCCGCATTTCGGACGAGAAGAATCAAAATTGTGATACCAGCAATGGTGGAGGAGTTCAGGTCCATGGTGGAATAACCGCCACCTCGCTGCTCAGCGTCAAGACGGCGGCCCAGAAATATGGCACCAGCACCATCACCAGTACCAGCACCAGCAAGGCGCCAGCGAATAAGTTCGAACGTGGCCAGCCGATGCCGCGCGAGCGTTTGCAGCGCAACTCGTTGGCCGAGAGCAATGCGGGCACTAAGTAAGTGCATATGCCCAAACCTTTTGTATAACTTAACTAACCTTTTCTCTCTTGCAGCAACAGAGAAAAGATCTCACCACAATTCTCAATACGCGATGTGACAGCTATGTTCGAATCTCGTTCACAAAACCAATAGGCTAAGGCAACATTAGCAACTAATTACATCGAAATAATGAGACCGCTACCTACAATATAATCACAGTACTGGAGCAGCAGCATATATGTGCATATAAGAGCATATATATTTTATTTAGTTTTTAGACATTCACTTAAGCGCATCCAAATTCTCGAAAAAGTGTTCTTGATATACATAAACGGCGCAAGCGGCTCCAAAGACATTCAGATTTACAAAGCCGCGCTCGTTTGCAACATTTATAATGATACTGATTACTGATTACTGATTACTGATAACTGATTACTGATGATAATCATAATGACGACGCTTTGCGCCTTGAATCATATGCAAAATTCAATTTTGTTTTGAAGAAGCATGAAGAGAGTTTAACTAAAAGACCATCCTCATCACACCCCGCAATTCCCTCGAACCTGAACAATGCACATTGTTATTGCATTTCAGGCATTTCTTTACATAGGTGTTAAGTTTCATTCGTTTAACCTTAAATGAGAAAACAGTGAATTGTATCTTTTTGAATTTAATTTTGGTTTGTTTTTTGCGTGATTTGTGTTTCGACTGTTTTTATTTTCTTGTTTACCTACTAAAATGTGACGCGCGTGTATCGGAAAGAATCGTTTTCTTAATTTAAAATTAATTTGCATTTGCAACAACTTTGAGTAAGTTGTCCTAAGTTAATTATTATACGATTAATTTATATATATTTTTTAAAACAATAAACTCAATTGCATTGTCACTCAAAAGTACTCGATCTTCAACCAATTTTTGTATATACTGGTTGGCTTTGCTTATAACCTTTTGCCTATGGAAACTATATGCATAACTGAAGATTTGAAAAGTCTGTGTACGCGACTTAAGCGAATTGTCGATTGAAAACTAGACTTCCAGGAAGCTTATACAAAACTCATCTTACATGTTTGAAGTGCCGCTTATGTGTCAGAATCAAAAGAGTTAATATGGTTAGTTTTCTACAATCCTAGAAACTGAAATCACAAATATATTTTCTTTACAAATAATAACATTTAAATTGAGAGTAGTAAAACTAAAGAACAAATAGAAATGGTTGTCTATAAATATATATATATTAATACCTTTACACTAACTGGTAATCAGTTCGCTATAAAAGAATAACTGAATATTTTATATATTAAAATGCAGTGAACAGAACGGTTATCTACTATTTAGGGCTAAAACGCATGTACTAAAGCTTACATTTATTATTGAAAGTAATTCAATAGGTTTGATTCGACGGAATTTGAATAATTTTGTATATTTCAGAAAGCCTATTGAAACCCAGGCGGATATATATTCCTGAAATCTAGACATATATGGCTGGAAATGTGCTGAATGAATTTGTAACCATATTTAAGGGCAAATACAACTTTAATTTGGTCGAAATATTTATGATTTTGCTTTTCCTCTTTAAAAATTAATTAGATTTGTAATTTTATTTTATAAATACATGAACTTGGAAGTCATTAAGCGCGTACACAGCAAGCATATTTTTACAATACACTACCATTATGACCAATAAATGGCACGTTTGGTGCATAACTAAATAAAGAATTTTTACGTGTGGCTAGTGCTTAGATTTGACTAATAGATAAATTTGATACTATAAAAAGAAGACATTAGTTTGAAAAATTAATCAGAAAATAATCAATCTTTTAAATTACTCCAGAGCAGCTGCCAAAACGTTTATATTCAACTTATCAAAATTTTTAATGACGAAGGACAACAGAAACTACAAAATGGATGCATTAACGGAGATTAACAGAATTGTAATACAATAACTAAATAGAAAGCTTTAAAACATAAGTTAGCATTTGATATATTTTGATAAAAACAAAAGAAACCCCCAATATAGTTATAAACAATTGTATTTCATAATGACTGAACCAACAAAATGGCAAAGGAGAAGAAAAAAATTTAGGCAACGCTTGCGACAGCAATTACAAGCAAAATCATTTATATACAAATAAATACTTACAAACTGCATAAAAATCTTATATTTAATAGAGCAAAGATCAATCAACCATTAAAATGAAATGGAACATAAAAAAAAGAACATAAGATGGAAAGTCGTGCGATGAGTTCACAATTTACATTAACATTTTTATAAGCCATAACATAACGACATGAATAAAACAACAACATACTACTATAACGCATTTAAATAAAACAATAATATTAAATACAAATAATTTTGTTGTTTGCAATCGGTATATTATCGTTTTAACTTGACCGCAGTTTGTTTTGGTTAATGCGCTTTTTGCTGATTTGTGGAAATGCATAATTAAAATTATCAGAAAGAGCGATAGGAGGGTATAGTTAGGACTATCTTTACATACTATACTACATACTTCTTAAACGGATTTAAATAAAACAAGAATATAAATATTAATTACAGACATTTTTATCGTTTGCGGTTAGTATATTATCGTTTTAATTTGACCACAGCTCGTTTCAGTTTATTGTAGATTTTTTTTGTGGTTTTGTGTAATTTAAATTATAGCCAGCGTTTCCGACCCTATATTTATGTATATATATATATTTTTTTTATATATGTTTATTTCATTAAAAAATTGACTCTTACACAAATCTTCCAATTAAAACTTTTTTTTTAGAAGCATAAATGTAAGTTTTCGTTAGATGGCTCCACCTTAAACCCTTTTATTTTCTAGGGCACATCTTTAAGGTAAATAAATATTCATGTTATTCATTTATTAGCTTTTACACAATCAACTGATTGTAATATGAACAAAAGCCAGCAAATTCCCGCTGATCTTTTCTTTCGCCCATCGTCGACTAAAAATATGTTCACAAAGGAGGCGTTGTACCACCCATAGTTAAATGACAAGTCCATAATTTTATTAGCCATAAGCTTTGTCCTTTGCTTTCGTTTTTTGAACCTGCTGGGCGGCAGCAGAAAAGAGCACGTGAGAAAATTAATTTGATTAAATTTCCATAGAGACGCGCAGCAGGTCAGAAGTGTGACGGGTTGAGAGGGTAGCGATATGGGATGTCTTATCGCCGCATCAGTTGTTGTTAGCCGGCTACTTAACGCGGCTGCAGAGCCACCACCAAAGGACATACACACACACACACAACACATCCTTCGATGCGGGCTCACAGCGGTGAACGCACTAAATGATGTGCATAAGTGCGAAAACGTTTTGCACATGGAATGCCTCCTCGCCTCTGATGTTTTACATCTTATTTTTTCTTTTACTTTTTTTTTTGCTCTGCTCTGGCTGTCTGTTTGGGTTGATTGACGCTGATAGGGCACGTGCTGGCAATTATTTTAGAATAAACATAACAAGCCTCTCCACGGGGCCAAATCATCAGATGACTTCTCCTCTTCAGCTTCTCGCTCTTGGGCACGGTCGAAATATATTTTCCCTTAAAAAGATGCTGGCAGATTAGAGCAGGCGATAATAAATCACTGCCATTGATAAGGCAAGCCTAATAAATGTTATTACAATTTTGTTCCATCTTGTAAAAATTGTATTTATATAGTATCAAGTCATTTAATTTAAAAATCTATGACTTGTTACAAAAAATTGTAATCAAAATATTTTATTATTTATATTAATAATTTATTTAATATTTATTTTTTGCTGTGAGGTGCTTTTTAGAAGCATACTTTCACAGCACTTGATTTTATATAATTATTGACCAAAGCTATGTTATTTTCGTATCTCATAAATTTTCGCCTTTGTTCACCCGTCATTTGCTTTCAAATATTTAAGCACCTCATTACTTTCCGTTTGTCAAATGCATTATTACTATTAAGGCAATAATTGTAGGTTCTGAAACGGGTAAAATCTCGAAATCACTGAGTTAGGATCGTTAGAACACCCACTATTTCCTCCCTCGAGGGTATTCGAATTCCCAGTTGCTGGTTTTGTTAACGCCTGGTCTTTGGGGCGGTCGGCTGCTTATTAAAAGTCTCTTGTTGTGATCCTAGGCCCAGTAACCTTTTCGTCCTGCCCCTCGTCCTCGAATTAGTCCGCCGCCCTGACAATTAGAGCACTAACAAATGCAATTATCCCGGCACCTCCCTCCACTTGTGCGCCATTCCTTCACCCCTTGCGGCACACAATTGCTCTCATTGGCAACAATTGTAGATGAACCCGGAATCACAAGTCCTTCAAGTCCTTTCCCAGCCAACAGACCAACAAACAGCGAAAAATTCAAAGTAAAAAAAATATGGATAAGGAAAATACGTGCCAAGCTATGAGAGTGCAAACAGGCAAGGCAAAAGTTTTCAAACGCGTGCCACATATTAAATTACATCGAAATATGTGCACACGATGATTCGTCGAAGGGCAGTTTGTAATTTGCTGGCATTTTTTTGATTTTATCAGCCGACGGGGGCAGCATTGCTGTTATTTTGATACAGTTGTTGGCCTCTACGGCCATGTAGTGTGCTATTTAATTGAATTTATCCCGCGCAATTATCGTAAAATTTACTGAACAACCAAGCGCTACAAAATGAGGTAGTTGTTCGTGCCCAACATTTCCGGATATGGCACTTATGGATGGGCGTAACGCCACAATTTTCGAACATATTTGTTATTTAAATGCAGCCGAATAGCCATTTTGTTGGTAGTTGAAAGAAGGGTGTTTTTGGGAAGAACAGTTAAATAAAAAATGGTTTAAGAAAGAACCGGACACATATTAAGTAAATATTTTCTGCATCGTTTACCGATTTAACTAATGGAAGCCTTAGCTTAATCTATTATATTGACTTTGTCTAGAAAATACTCTTAATTTTTACAATATATCTTAGACAAATTTCTTATTTTTAAATTGCTTTACCATTCGTTAAAAAAACTTGTTTTCTGCCCTTAAAACGCGTGTAAATTTTTAAAAACGGACTGTAATGACCTCCTATAAATCGGTAGATCCTAAAAGATGTAGAAAATGCACTATAATTAAAATTTCATATTATTTAAAAAAACAATTTGCATTAAATTGATGGTTTACCATAAGAAAAAGGACCAATGTAAAGGAAGTGTCAGTCACTGAGGATGTAGCCACTTGAGCTCCTGCTCTGAACCCTGCTATCAAGGACAAAGGACCCGCAAGGATGTACAAGTTTGTGTTGCTTGTATCAAAAGTTAATTTACCGAGAATCAAACTTAAATGCGGAGAAAGGATCTGACGAGATGTGCCGCCGACATTTCACCCCCTATTCCAAAAACAGCCACGACCTATGGCTTATGTAACCTGATCGGTGACACACTTCAGCTTTGATTTCAGGGAATTATGCTAACACAAAAAAAAGAAAACAACAGCAAGGAGAAGACGTCGATGTCGACAATACAAAAGGATTTGCCAGGCAAACTGACACAAAATGCTGTAATTGCCCCAAGGAAGCGCACCCTCCTGAGGACTCAACCGCAAAGTGGCTGGCAATTCGATGCCCGGGACATAGTCGCATTTTTATTATTATAAAAATTAGGCTTAGCCCAAATGACGGGACACGTGCAACAATGGAAATTAAGTAGACTAAATGATGGTCTAAAAATATGATCGGCTGGCAGACTTGGCCATGGGAATATATTTTCGAGTTAGCAGATAATCAATAAACATTCCAGAAAAGACATTAAAAAAGTTTAAAAAAAATGATATTCGTATTTTTTTTACAAACGCTCTTTGGCACGTTCATGTCAGCGGGCTAACAATGGATGACAACGCACTGAAGCCCAGTTGAATGGATGGGCCTGTGGAGGTGGAGCAGCAATTTAAGTGCTTTCAGCCAGGTGAGATGAGCTAAGGAGTGTTCATCTCAGTTGCTAAGTGCGCCAGTTGACAGACTCCACTTGTCCATTCTTTGTCCGGATCATTAATGAGTCAGCACCAAAAGCTCAAAATTACTCTGTACGATTTTCGAGCCCCTTATTTCCTACACCCAAAAAACACAAAATAACATATATTTTTTTAATTTTTTCTTACTACCTAACATTTGAAATATGGTATATATGTATGTATATGATTTTTTTTTATGTTTCCTTAACAATACGTTGCTCAATATTAAGAAAATATTCCCATAACCATAACCATGACTATGTTGAACTTTTAAAATTACAAAAATAAAAAATATTAAAAAAAAAATTTTTTTTGTGCCATGTTTTTTTAATTTTAAAAATATATTAAAAGTACCTATTTTAAACCTCTTGTTTTAAGGAAATTTTTAATTTAAAAATATCATATTTAGTACTTTATCTAAAGCATAGGAATGCTGTATTTTAGTATGCCAAAAAGTAGTATTATTAACAAAGCCAAGCACCCAGTTACCAGTAATTAAGTCTCAAAAAATATAAGTGATTTAAATTCATTAGAGAAGCAGAGACATTTTGACTCCAGGGGCGGCATGTCCCACACCCCCCCCACCAACTTCTCCTTCGATCGCTCGAACGCCATCCTAATGCGCCCGTTTTAGGGCTTTAACCTAATAATGATGTTCGACTTAGTTTGCGTGACTTATTTTATTAATAAAACGAGCAAATTTGTCTTGCTTTATGGTCGCATCCTCGTCATGCTCTTTCTCGCTCACTGACGTCCCGTTATTGTCTGCCTTCCTGCTCTCTAGTTAGGCATTCCCCTCTCCTCGTGGAAACGGGACGAAGAAGGACAAATATACTGGCGAAAGCAACCCCTTGGCAAGCTCCACGCTGATTGGTGGTTAGAAGCGAAGGACTCACGCCCTCTTTTCGGGTGGTGGTAATGGTGGGGGTGGGGGGGGGTCCTCTTGTGTGGGTGGTGTACTGCTATGTTGGACACTGATTGAATTACCCGCAGCGCGGGGAAATGATATATCAATGCGAGAAACGGGAGAATATGTCAACCCAAACCCAACGGGAGGTACAGTTGCGTTTGGCTCCACCTAGCAATTATCCTGTCTCGCAGCAGCAGCTCCTTTTGCCACCCACGCGGCAGCAGCAGAATCGATTGTTTAATTCAATTATAATAATTGTGGCATTTAATGCATGCACATCATCAGCCAGACAGACAACAATGGCGGCCATGACACGTTAATTATGATAAGAGGGCGCCCAAATGGGTGGCAATGCGATGGCTCAACAAAATGGCGGCAGAGCAAGGACGCATAGTTGTGCAACTTATTTGCGGTTAACAAAGGTCAATTTAACTAATTTTTTTTTTGTTTGCCAGGGGTGGTGGGGGGTGGAGGGGATTCGGGATTCGGATAACCGGAGGTCCAGCGGATGCCAGCAGAGAAATATCCTGTGTGGTGGATGGGGGGAAAGGGGACTGCTAAAATTAAGCGAGAAAGCAGGACAACCGTATGCGCATTCAAATCCAGGGGGTGTGTTCTCCATATATTACACGGCCGGGGATTCCCTCGAATTGCCGCTCTAAGCGGGCACCGCAAAACGGCAGCCAACTGCAACTGGATTGAAGGGGGGGGTGGCGCAAGTTGGGAAGGGGTTTCTGCCTTCTTCTTTTTTTTTTTGTTCGTGCTGCCAGGATGCAGGACTATAGCGCTAGCTCGCTCGCACATGTCTGCTGGCAGCTCGTTTAGAGCAATTTGCTGGTTGATGTGCGGTGATTGCCGCAAACTCAACGCGACCGTCAACGAGCAAACAACATAAACGCGCGCGCGGCGACCAAGGACATACGCAAACGCATATACATATATCCTGGCATATATCCTTCAAACGCCACCTTCGCCCCCATCCGTCGCAACCAGCCAAATGGCAATGCTTAATGAGGCCAGCTTGAGTCCTGCGGACGCACATGCTCATGCCACCACGCCCACGCACAGCAAGGCGGCGATGGCGATGGCCAGTGGTGCCACCACAATGCTGACCACAAAAACGCCGTTCTCCATCGAGCATATATTGTTTCAAAATTTAAATAGTGCCAGCAATAATAATAATAATAATAATAACAATAATCCCAGCACTGGTATCACCGGTAATACCAGTAACTATCCAGTGCAAAAGAGCAACAAAAACGCGATGAAAAGTGCCAGGAGCAGCTTTGCCCACCACGACAATAATTCACAGAAACATCCGTCGCATCATTCGCATCATCCGCCGCAATCACATCCGCCGGCATCCGCATCCGCCTCCGCATCCGCGACGGCAACAACGCGCGGCAATCAGGCAGCGTCGGGATATGGCAGCGAGGATTATGCCAAGTCCTTGCACAACACCCAACGGTTGGTTGCTATAATACTTTGTTTTGCAAAATGCATAAACACATAAATAGTGAAATATTATTGACTCAATTTAAAACATTATATTTATATATTTATCTAAAATTAAATCTACATTTCTCACCTAAGCGATTAAGTGAAATAACTTTTAAAAAAATGGAAATTACAATTATAGACAAGTTGTATTGAATTGTTTAATGAACGTGAAGCCTTAACATTTTGCCGTCGCCTAACTTTAGGTTAAGTGTTAGGATTGTTGCAACCATAAAAAAGTTTAGTTTTAACAAGTGTAACAGTAGTAAAGTATAAGTATTATTTTGGTTTTTTTTAGTTTAATTTATATACCGAAAAGTCTAACACTGTAATAAAATAATAATTTTTGAATCACACCAGTTTTATTTTAATACTTATTTAATACTTTTTTTGGCTGTGGCAATACTTGTATGAAATATTACAAAAAACGTTACATTTTTAAGAGTATTAGTCCAACAAATGCCATAATTTTGTGCTAAGATTTCGATATTTATAGAAACTTCAATAAAGCCAAGACTAAGTTGCAAACGATTTATATATACTTACTGAACAATCAACTACTGATAAACTTGATAGGTTTCAAAAGTTTAGCATTTTCTAGTAGTATAAATTCATAAACAAACATTTCCTTAAATAAAAATCAAATTCGATGCCCATCGATTTCTAGTTCTACTCACCATTCACGACCGGGAGCTTCCCACTACAGCGGTGATCAGAATTCTCAGCAATTGGGATCTGCGGCAGGACAGCATCCGCCAGTGCCAGCGCCTCAGCCACCTCCTCCGCCGCCACTGAGTGGAGGAGCTGGTGGATCCAATGGAGTCTTATACCCAAATGCGCCGTACACCGATCACGGCTTTCTCCAAATGACCCTCGGCTATCTGTCTCCGTCGTCGGGCACATACAAGTCCGTGGATCCCTATTTTCTATCACAAGGTGCGTGTTGTTTTGGTATTATGATAAGATAAAATTATGTGCCTACCATGTTAAACTTTTCTGCCAGCCAAGTACATTAAGAGTTTATAACTTTGCGATCAATATGCAAATAAAAAGCCTTAACATCCTAAGCTTACTCATTGAATTTATAAAATTAATGCACATGGACTACGTGGCGTATACGTGATAATTATTATCTGTTCAAATTTTATTTCAAATCAAACGATAATAACAATTTGATCAACCAAAACGCCTTATAATTGACATAAAAGTAATGTTTAGTTTAAAATAAGGATTCCTAAAGGCAGAAATTTCTATTTCAATTTGTTTCCTTAACATTTTTTTGTGTTTTATGAACAAAAGAGCAAGGCATAAGGTTTTTGACTGCATACCATATTTTAAAGGGAAACTAAATAAAATCTAGAGTTAGTGTGAATGGCAATCAACACCGAAAGTTTCCATTTCTGTAAACTATAACAAAGTTAACGAATTTCGGCATCCGACCTTTTAGCCAGCCTTTTCGGGGGAGCGCCCTTCTTTGGGGCACCTGGTTGTGTTCCGGAACTGGCCCTCGGATTGGGAATGGGCGTGAATGCCCTGCGTCACTGCCGCCGAAGGAAGGCCCGTACGGTGTTCAGCGATCCGCAATTGTCCGGCCTGGAAAAGCGGTTCGAGGGACAGCGATACCTCTCCACACCAGAGCGAGTGGAACTGGCCACGGCACTGGGACTCAGCGAAACCCAGGTGAAGACCTGGTTCCAGAACCGACGCATGAAGCACAAAAAGCAGCTGCGCCGGCGTGACAATACCAATGGTGAGTCTATTTAGTGACCAAAGATAATTCAGTAAGTGTTCATGTGCGATTGGGATCAAAAGAATTTAAACTTTAGTGGCAGGACTCAAACTAAAAGTCGTAATTTGTTACTAACAACTTTAAAAAAAGATATAAATCACTGGCCTAATGTATAAATACTACCATACGAGAGATATGTATGAAAATTATAATAAGTTTTTCTTGCCTCCTCAGCAATTTTATTTACATAAATAAATACAATAAATGGAATGTCAGTGCAAGCAAAGGAAATTTTTTTTTTTTTCTAGAACTGTAGTGAAAATTGTTTTAGCCATCTATTAAAAACTAATTATGTACACAATGCTGTCCGAATTTTGATTTATTTAGTCTTTAGTAAATTATTTAGAAAATTAATCTTACAAAACATTAAATTTTTGGTTGATAAAGTCTTATCTCTCTGAATTATGAAATTTTTACAAGCTTTTATTCAAATAAGAAATAAAACTCATTTCAAGAATCTTGAACAGAATTTGTCTGCGACTTTTAAATAAGTTGAGAAAGCTCTAAAACCTAAGTCACTTCAAAATAGTTAAACAGACAAGTGTGAGTAGTTTCTTTGTGGAACTTTTCGACTTTCAATAAGACCTTTTGGCTTTTAGCTGCCTTCTTTGAGTTGCAAAAAGTTTTGCTCAAGTTTCTCCACAAATCAAATTAGTTCTAAATGTTGTGGAAATTTCTTTGACTCTTCCATGCCGCAGAGCCCGTTGACTTCTCACGCAGCGAACTGGGCAAGCAGCCGGGCGAGGCCACCTCCTCCTCCGGCGACTCCAAGCACGCCAAGCTCAGCTCCGGGTCCGGATCCGGGGGCACGCCCACTCAGCCTACAAGTGAGCAGCAGCAACTGCAGATGTGCCTCATGCAGCAAGGATACTCCACGGACGACTACTCCGATCTGGAGGCGGATAGCGCCGATGAGGACAACTCCAGCGACGTGGACATCGTGGGGGATGCCAAACTCTACCAGTTAACATAGATAGTGCTATTGGGATTAGAGCCTTGATCTTAAATTAGTAATGTTTTCGGTATTTTAATTGGGGAAATACAACCGATAGTTATAAAATTTGTTTAATATACTTTAAGTTACATAGTTTAAGATTTAAAAAAAAAAAGATAACTCTTTAAAATAGGCTCTCTTTAAAGTGTAATTAAGCAGAGCCATTGTACGATATTTGTTTTTAACTGAGACCATCAATCTTGATTCTTTAAAATGTACTTAAATCTGAAAAGACAAATTTTATATAGTCTTAAAACAAAAGTATGATAAAATTGTAGTTGTATTTCCCCAAATTTTAAAATTGAAACGAAATACTGTGTAAATACTAACGAGCTGCATTCTAGTCATGTATCAAATCTTAAATCTAATCAAATTTAGTGATTGTATTCGAGAACTTCCATTTTAAGATATTTTAGTTCCCTAACCGCTCGATTTCTTATCCAGAATATAGTGCTTACAATAAACAGAACCGAGCAGAATTACATATGTGAACACCCGAAAAGTTTTAGTTGGTTGGGGGAATTCTTCCATCCTTGCTGGGCAATCAAATCCAATTGAGAGCATAAAGTAGCAACTAATATGGTTAAACATCAGGGGCATTTCAGCATGGGGTTGACGTTTGGCTGACTGCCACGCCCTCTGCGCATGTCCAAGTGCCCGTGAGTGGGCGGAATTGGGAAAAGATTGGATTGAATTGGGGTGGATGTAGATGTGGATGTGGATGTGGATGAGGATGGAAATGCACTTAACAATGGAAAAATAATTGCGGGTTTTCAGCGAGCCATTTTAGTGAGAAACTCATTGTCAAGTGTGGGAGTTAAATGTTACAAATTGATTGGTAATTATGTGTTAACAGGAATGGCAACTTAAAAAAATTACTACTTGAAGGTGTAAAAAATATGTTATTTAATTTCATAAAATAAAAATTTAATTTCTTACTAAAATTGTTAGAAATCATTCATTCTTAGAAACAAAAACCTTCTCAAAAACATTTTCCCTTCAATACTTGCTTCTTAACTACATAAACTTTAACTTCTACTAGTTCTGTTAATTTATATTAATTAAGTGTACTAATCTTATTTCAGGTTTACCAATCACTACATTTCCTACTGTAAAATCGTTTATTGACGTAATGGAAGCAAAGTGCAAAAACTATTCCCAAATCTGTTTTGAAATGAATAACAATGTAAGTACAATCTTATAAACATATACTTCTATAAAATATATATGAATTTGTTTGTGTGATTTGTTTTATGCTCAAATTGGTAGACACACTCTAATCGGACGAAAATTAACTAAAAGTCGGGAGATTGCCATCAAATAAAATACAGTCTGAGGTCGAAGCAATGACAAGGCATAGTCCATTCGGCCTTTGGTGTTTTCTAAACGAATAAATATGTACATACTTTAATACTTTACTTTACTTACTTACTTTAAGGCTTATCTTATAATTGATAAGGTCAATAGAAAACAAACTGCTGGAGGCGAGCCTCCCTCGATTAGAATGTGTTGGTAATAAAAATCACACTTTCCACTTAGTACCTTAGATCCATTTAATGCTTAGACTCGAGGGCTCTATTAAATTGTTACACTTATTGTACGAAAGAAAAACAACAACTCATCTATATCTATAAAGGAATTTTAAAAACATTAAGAACAGGTACTTTAAATTTACAAAATGGATTTAAGTATTTTACACAAATAAAAAATGGTTTGCTCCCAGCTGCTTTACTCTCTTATATTAATCTGTTTTTGACTCCCTCTTCATTTTTTCAAACCATATGTCTTCAGTTTATGCTCCCCATTTGCACTCTCTTTTACTTCGACACTCTCTTCTATATACTTTTTCTGTGTATGTATGTTATTTACATGCTATCAGTCGTTGAAAACAAAACAAAAAGTAAGAGACAAAAAGTGACCGAGTTTCGAATACCCTACTCACTGAAATATTTAGACTTATTTACTCGTAAGTTATATTTATGTTATCATTTATATTTGTATGTAGTGAAGGAATAAGATTTCACATTTTGTTCCTTAAATATTAATGTTTACAGAATTAAAAAGGATTGGGTGTTAGGGTGAGATGCTAGCCTGATCGACAAAGTGTATATACTCTGTGAAAGGGCGTGGCAAACAGTGACGTTTCGCTGCCTTTTTTTCCGCTGTCGTCGTGGCCGTGGATGTGGACTAAAGCCAACAGTCTCTTTAGTTCATCCGTCGACCGCGGATCGTTGTTTTGTTTGCCAGTCTTTCCCCGTTTTGTTGTAAGTGAAAGTGCATTGCGGTAGCTCTTGAGTTCTTTGAAGCTACACAAATGTTGAGGGTCATAATAGTGTTAAGGACAAGTCTGAAAGTCATTTAATTTTGTTTGATATAGATAAACTACAAGGAAGACATACATTAGATATATTTCTCTATAGATACTCTGTGTTTGCTTATACTCTATGCGTTGGTATATACATACATACAATATATTCAGCTAATCGGTCGCTACTCGGAGACGTTCCAAAAATAAATAAGGGGGCACGTGTCCATGTATAAATCGACCGGCAGAAATATTATTTTGCGGTTCCGGTTCTATATATTTTGTCCATGATACATTTGTAGAACAAACAGGTTATCAGCTAGTCAAAAACAAAACAACAACCAATAACCACACAACCACACAAAAAACAAACACGCATATTCAGAGTGACAAGTTTTTGATAGTGATTTTTTATGCAACAAGCCCCCCAAAAAAAAAAAAACCAGTAGAGATAGTGGTCGGCAGAAAGACTCGTCAGAGGGTCACTCATTTGACCTTCCCATAGGAAGACACACAGACCCCTGGTACTATATAATTGGTAATTGTTTTTATTTTGATGGATCCCCACAGGAACCGCATCATTTAGAAAGCGTTCATATAACCAATAATGGCGGCCAGTAACGGTGATTGTAAGTGAAGTTGCCTTCTGCTTCCTGCTCCTTAAATGTTGCCTAGCTCCTTTCGTTTATAATATTATTTTTTCCAATTCACACTATTTAAAACCCGCCTGCACCTTCCCCAATTTGCAATGCGCCCAAACTTGTTTCTCTGCCCAGAAATATTTATAACCTGTTGCTAAGCCCAAAATTGTACCGATAACTGCACCGCACAATTCCTTTTGTTTTAATTCCTTCTAAAATCCTTTCCTGTACATAATAACGATATTTATGTATTTTTATGTAAAATAATAAAATAAATAAATAAACAATATTTATATTAACAAAAACGATTAATTTAAAGAGCAAATGTTGCCTTAAAATGTTTAAGGTTAGTTTTATCGAGAAAGGAAAATAAAACAATTCCAAATTAAAATCATTTTTTAAAATTTCATTTTAAATGATTTTGTATAGCTTTTCAGCAATCTTTTCAACTTTGTAAATTTGACAAAAAATTATACTGATTAGGTAGTATTTCTTAACACAAACTATGTTAAATATATTTGTTATTTTTTAACTAATTCCTAACCCATATGTTAATCCTAGTCCGTATAATGCCGAAGATAACTCCCCATTTAATATATTTCATTAAAAATGTTTTAATAGCCAAAATGAGCCAGCAGGGGCCAGCTTTTGATTCCAATGCGATGACGCTGACGCGTTTCGTGTTGCAGGAGCAGCGTAAGTTTAGGAACGCCACCGGAGATCTGTCCCAGCTGCTCAACTGCATCCAGACGGCGATCAAGGCGACTGCCTCGGCAGTCCGGAAGGCAGGAATCGCCAAGCTCCATGGAATCGCCGGTGACGTGAATGTCCAGGGTGAGGAAGTGAAGAAACTGGATGTGCTCTCCAACGAACTGTTCATCAACATGCTGAAATCCTCCTACACAACCTGCCTGATGGTTTCCGAGGAGAACGAGAAAGTGATCGAGGTGGAAGTGGAGAAACAGGTAAAATTTACATAATTTATAATCTACAAAATATCAATGATGCTTTTGTTTAAAGTATATTCTGACTTTAATACGAATCCAATCGTTATGGAATTTGCTATACAGGTGTTAATTACACCAACTAAGAGTTTCCCTTCAAACTTTCCTGTTTTTTTAAGCTTTTGGGGAAAATCTAAGTAAAACAATGTTGTTACATTGAAAATTCCAAGTTTTGGCATCCTGATTTTTATTACAGAGAGACTTGCCAATCAATAGTATTATTTTAACTAATACACATATTCATATCATTACATTAATTGAAAGAACGTTTTATATAACGTATATTTTAAACAGTGCTTAATATTGTTTACCCTTTCAGGGCAAATACATTGTGTGTTTCGATCCGCTGGACGGATCCTCCAACATAGACTGTCTGGTGTCGATCGGTTCGATCTTCGCCATATACCGCAAGAAGAGCGATGGTCCGCCCACCGTCGAGGATGCACTGCAGCCGGGTAATCAGTTGGTGGCTGCCGGATATGCGCTCTACGGCTCGGCGACGGCGATTGTCTTGGGCCTGGGATCCGGAGTAAATGGCTTCACCTACGATCCGGCCATCGGAGAGTTCATCCTGACCGATCCCAATATGCGGGTGCCGGAGAAGGGCAAGATCTACTCGATCAACGAGGGCTATGCCAGCGACTGGGAGGCGGGCGTGTTCAACTACATTGCGGCCAAGAAGGATCCCAGCAAGGGCAAGCCGTACGGAGCCAGGTACGTGGGTTCCATGGTCGCTGATGTCCATCGCACCATCAAGTACGGCGGTATCTTCATCTACCCGGCCACCAAGTCGGCTCCAAATGGCAAACTTCGCCTGCTGTACGAGTGCAATCCGATGGCCTATCTGATGATCCAGGCTGGCGGATTGGCCAGCGATGGAAAAATCAGCATTTTGGACATTGTGCCCCAGAAGATTCACGAACGCAGTCCCATCTTCCTGGGTTCCAAGGCCGATGTGGAGGAGGCGCTCAGCTACTTGAAGTGATTTTTGTAATTTGTGTAATTTATCAATAAAGAAACTTTCTATTTTTTACTAAGAAATAAGAATTCCCCTTTCGTCCTGCCCCCTTAAAGTATGCACAGAAATGTTGGTAGAAACTGTTACCTATTTTACCAAATAATTCCCAAACCGTTCTAGCTGCATTTCAATGAAGTGCTGTGCTTAGGGCTAGTTTGGTTATCGCTTCTCGGCCTTATGGCTAAGATCAAAGTGTAGTATCTGTTCTTATCAGCTTAACATCTGATAGTTCCTCCATTGGAGGACAACAAATGTTAAACTGATTTTTGGAATCAGACGGAGTGCTAGGGGCTTGCTCCACCTCTGTCGCGGGTTGGCCCGGTATTGCAGTACCGCCGGGATTTTAGCCCAACTTAAAAATACATTTCAACATATTTTCTTATCAACTACGTCCTCTATATAAATATCAATATCACATTTTCAAAATCTAGCTCTTTTAAGCCTCTTTCCCGTTTACGTCGTCGAATTTGGCCTGATGACCTAAATTGTACAATGTTACTGTTTTCTCCAGCCCTTTTTTAATATTGAACACCTTGACCGTTTTTTAAAGTACTGTTCACTATTTGCAGGTAAGGCAAGCAAACAATTTATCAGTTTAAAAAGTCGCATATTATTTTTGATCAATTTTAATCTTTTAATGATTCTTAACAATATTGATGTTTTTAATTTCATCATAGTTTTAAAACATACAAAATTATGTACAACAGGGTTTTAAAAGGCATTCGCCTTGTGTTTGGGCACAAAGCTGAAGCCATCTGGCACCGGACCCAGCAACGATTCGCTGAGCTTCACCCAGTCCGCGGAGTTGCCGGAACTCAAGAGGGTTTCCATTTCGTCGCGTCCCCGGTATTTCTGCGGCCGAGCGTTGATCTTTTGAGGGGGATCCGTCTGCAGCGCTTCGGGTATGTAGCGGTACAGGAAAGACTGCCACTCGAGGAGGAAGCGTCGCGTGGTCTCCACACCCTTGGTGTCCGAGCCCCAGTGTTCCAGGCCATAGTTGCAGAACTTTTGCAACATCTCATAGCGCTGTCCCGAAGAAGGAGACCAGGCCTGCTTCTCCTTGATCTCCTGGAATATCCAGGGTTTTATTAGCGCTCCGCGTCCAATCATCACGGAGCTGACGTGCGGTGCCAGCGTTCTTCGCTCCACGTAGTCCTCGTAGCTGAGAATATCCCCGTTTCCGATCACCGGCATCCGCTTGGCCTTGGCGGCACACTCCTCGATGTAGGACCAATTGGCGTGCTTGGTGTAGCGCTGCTCCCTGGATCGCCCGTGCAGGGTCACCGCCGAGGCGCCCCATTCCTCGACAAGTGGCAGGAGCTCGTGCGCCACACTCTTGTCCGCATAGATGCCGGTGCGCATCTTTACGGTGAACGGCAGGCGATCGGATAACGAGGCACAGCTGCGCACGGTCAGCTCCAAGATGTTGGTTCGTCGCATCAGGGCGCTGCCTCCGCCCTGCTGGTAGATCAGATCTATGGGGCAGCCAATATTGAGATCGATGAAATCGACCTGGGCCGTCTCGTGAATAACCTGCGCCGCCTGGTTAATCATATTGGGATTATTTCCGCACAGCTGGACCCCGAAGACATCCTCGCTCTGGTGGCGCTTGGTCAGAGCCCACTCCTGACCCATGCCCTTCAGCAGGGGCTGGGCACAGGCCATCTCGCCACAGGTGATATCCGCACCGAACTCCTTGCAAATCCGCCGGAAGGGCAAGTTGCCCAACGTGGTCAGCGGTGACAGCACGAGTTTCTCGCGAAAATCAACGGCTGGCTTTTGATCAGCATCCCTGCCGACAGGTGAATCATTAATTGCACATCCAGTGGGTGTTTCAATTGCTACTATTGAACAATCCTGTGTGACAGGTTCCTTGGAATCCGTATCCGTCTTTTGTTCCGTCTCCATTTTTTCGCTGGTCTCATTGGGTTGCTTCTCCTCCTGTTTTGCGTCCTTCTCCTTTTGCTCTTTTTGCTTTCGAGCATCTCGTAGCTTCTCTGCCATTTTGATGAGCTCCTTGCTGCGACTAAAATCATACTCATGCTTTCGCAGGCGCACCTGAAGTTCTAGGAAAGAAATAATTAATTTAGTTAAAGATGCTTATTATAGGTATAGTTATTTGGGTATCTTACCTGAACTAACGCCATTGAATGTGGTTGGAGGAGCCTTCTCGTCGTAGTCCTCCCTTTTGAGGTTTCTGCCCTGGTCATTCGTGTGCGCCTTGGCGAACCGACAACTCACACCGCGGGCACAATATCCCTTGGTTGTGTACACGTAGCACTCGGAACCCAGATCCTCGCCCTTGGCGGCCAGAAAAGCATCCAGATCGTGGACATAGCGACAGTTGGCCAGGGAACACGGTTCTCCACCGGTTCCATCGATCAGCGAGTGACACAGATGCGAATAGCGTTCGTCCTTGAAAACTGGTCGATTCTGTGGGTTAAAACTTATTATTAATATGTCAAAATAGCAATTATTATTAACTAGCCTTGTTCTGTCCACGCTTGCGCTCCTTTTTGTCCCATTTCTTTTTTCCGCCGGCTTCAGCTTCGCCATCTTCGCGTTTTCTTTTGTTGGTTTCGCCGTTTTCGGTGTTAATAGCATCACTGCTGCTATTGGCTTCAGTCACCAGATATCTGCAGGATATATAAAGTAAGTTTACATACCAGTATTTGGCAAAATAAGGGTACATACTCTGGTTTTATATAGCAAATACCCGGTTCCATTTCACAATAAACAATCGCACGTGTTGGTCTGCGTCTGCTTGTTCTTCTTCTTCGTCATTGTTTTCATCAATCAGCTGGTTTAAGTCGTATGAACAAGCTCTCGATAAAACGGAGGAGTCATCGATAGTTTTAAAGTCACTGGGCGCGTTCATTGTAAAAAACGGAGGGACGGATATTGGATCGCCTATGCATACATATGTATATATAAATTCTGCGTTGTAAACTTCTTACTGTTTTATTCAATTTGTATATACAAACGAATGTGCTACGCTTTCGCAGTGGTTATAATAAAATACGGTGGTTATAATAAAATACATAAAATGAATCGATATATTTACCTTTATGGTCACCGTGAACCAGTCACTGTTAGTTGGAGCGCTCATCACTGTTGTATAATGCCGCCGTGCGATGGTGCAGCTGTTTAAATTCTTGTTAAAATCCAGCAAATCTGTGAGAATAGAATACATCTAGAAATCTAGTTCAAAAATAGGATACTCATTTTTGTTCAATGTTTAGCCCGGTCGTGCCCACTTCCGGCCCAGCTTCCTGGACACCCTGCGTCTGGCGGTTCGCGGCGGGCATGGTGGCAATGGGTTGCCGAAGTACGGAGGAGTCGGTGGACAAGGCGGCTGCGTCTACTTGGTGGCCAAGGAGGGTCTAACCCTCAGGAAGGTTATCCAGGGATTGAAGGACAAGCGGGTGGCCGCCTCCAGCGGCGAGGACAGCAGCAAGGCTAGCATTTTTGGACGCCGTGGTGTCGATCAGAGGATCGAGGTGCCGGTGGGTGTCCAGGTGTACGACGACCGTCAGAAGCTCATCGCCGATCTGGACGAGAACGAGGCCACCTGCATTGTGGCGGGCGGAGGCACTGGCGGATGCACGGCCACCAATTTCCTGGGGCGTCCCGGAGAGAACCGCACTGTGAATCTGGACCTGAAGCTCATAGCGGACGTGGGCCTAGTGGGATTCCCCAATGCGGGCAAGAGCACGCTTCTCAAGGCCGTTTCCAATGCCAAGCCCAAGATTGCGGCATATCCCTGTGAGTGATGATTCATAGATATTTGTACATATTAATGTCATCTTACAATTAACTTTAGTTACCACCATCCGGCCCCAGATCGGAACCATCGAGTATAGTGATCTGCGCTCCATCACTGTGGCCGATCTTCCCGGTCTCATTGAGGGAGCTCACGCCAACTTCGGCATGGGCCACAAGTTCCTCAAGCACATCGAACGCACCCGCCTGCTAGTCTTCATGGTGGATATATTCGGGTTCCAGTTGAGCCCCCGGCATCCGCATCGCGATTGTTTAGCCAACATATATGCGCTAAACAAGGAATTGGAGCTCTACGATCCAGCGCTGCTGGAGAAGCCCAGTGTCCTGCTGCTGAACAAAATGGATCGGGAGGGTGCCCACGAGATCCTAACCAAAGTCAAGCCGGTGATCAGCGACCTCGGAAGCGGATTGGCACAATGTCCCGAGGAACTGCGTCCGAAACAGGTCCTGAAGTTCGAGAGTATTGTGCCCATATCGGCCATAAACTCCACAAAGGTCATCCAAGTGAAGTCGCAGCTGAGGCGAACGCTGGTGCGATTGGCTGAGAAACAGTTTCTGGCGGATGAGGTGCAGATCAAGGATCAGCTAAGACAGCGTGTGGGCCTGGTGGGTCCCAAAATTACCTAGTTCTAAGTGTAAATAAATTTGTTTATGTTTAATTGTGTCCGATATGAAGAAATTAAGATTTAAAGTGCTATGAACTTCAAAATTTGTTTGTGTTTACTTCAGTTAATGGTTTATTGGAATATATTTTATTTAATGAAATGTTGTATTTAAATATTAGACCAGGGTCTAAATATTAGCCACTAGCTAAAAGACTACAATCACTACTATAAATCATTCGTTCTATCAATAAATCAATATTGAAATAAGTGTTTAAAGTAAAAAAAAAATCACGATCTGCTTTATTTAGAAATAATAGATAGAAATGCTTTTTAAATAAGTATCCTTTAAAATTTTAAAAATGTACCGAAAGCTCCTCTTTTGATAGTAAAGCTCCCTTATCGATATCACCTTCAGGTCTGTTATCGATAACCGGGCTAACCCCATCGCTAAGTGCGCTCCACAAACAATTTGTTGTTGTGTGTCGCTGGACGTTTCGTTCGTCGCGCGCTCAGTTGCCAAAAAATCGCGAAAAATGGTCAAAATCCAACGCCCGCCCAGAGCCATCAAGATTAGCAATTGCAGAGCAGTTGCAGAGTGCCATGTGTGAAGTGCATCCGCAGTTGTAAAATGCCAATGCCAAAGGACAATAGCAACAATGCCAGTTCGATACATACACACAGACGAGGGCCGATGAAAAACTGGTATATAAAAGACGCCAAAAGCTTGCGAAAAAGAGAGCAAACGCGCCCCTAACTTGGCTGCAGGATATCCAAGAAAAAGCGTCACAAAAAAGGCGATAGGCGATTGGAGGGACAGGATAAACAAGCAACAAACCGTCCGCGATGTCACAACAACACCCCCATCACGCCCATCCCCACTACCACCACTACCCGCCCCCTGCGACGCCCATGTCCCTGCAGCAGCAGCAGCAGCTGCCGCAACAGCAGCAGTCGCAACAGCAGCAGCAGCAGCAGCAGCACGCCAATTGGTACTCACATGTTGCTTCCTACCCCACACACCATTCGGCCTTCGCCACCGCCCATCCCACCCCCTGCAAGGCCGCCACCAACAACAACATCCTCATGGGTGGTGGCTATGGTGGATCAGGGGTGCCGGGGGGGGTTGTTAGTGGTGGCACGCAGGGGTATTATGGCGCCGCTGGCGGTGGCCTCAATGTCAGTGGGGCGGCGGTGGGCGTGGGTGTGGGTGGGTGGTGGCCCGAGCTACGGCCTTGGGGCCAACACAGTGGCATATGCCCACAACCAACTGCTGCAGTACCAACAACAACAACAACAACAACAACAGCAGCAGCAACAACAACAACAACAACAACAACAGCAGCAACAACAACATCAACAACTTCCGCAGCATCTGAACCCGCAGCGGTCCTATATGGGCCACGATATCATGACCGGCAGCTACCCTTATATCAAAAGCGAACCGCTGGAGGCCTTCCAGCAGCCGCCCAATCCCATGGCCCCGCCCCCAGCGCCAGAAATATTAATAAAATGTGAGTTATAAACTATTATAAATATAAATTGAATACCTAATACACACCATTATTAAATAATTAAATTAAAAACAGAAGTACTCCCTTTAAAAAGTCAGGGAAATAATGAGTTTTTTTGTGTATACCTAGAGAAAAATAAATACTATAATAATAAATGTAATTAATTGGAATATGTACGATAAATTATGAAGGCAAAATTAATTTTCCATGATACGAACGCAAATACTTAACTAAACCTATGATAATCCGTTAAATTAAGTTAAGAATGTAAAAATCCCTTTTAAATAAGCTAGGGCAATACCGAAAACTTAAGCGCAAAATCCATTTTCGCCATTGAAACAGATACAAACTTACATGGGGCCATTTTCCTATAAGTAGCGTAATTTCAGCTCCGTTTTGGCGTCGAATCAATAAAACGTTTGTTGAGTTTCGCTGAGGTTTGGCGTTTGTTTCGTTCGGTTGGTTTTCGGATTGGGATTCGGATTCGGATTCAGATTCGGTTCTGTTGCTCGTCTCGTCAACCTACGGCTCTGTATCTCTATCTCTGCCCCCCGTTCGGTTCGGTTCCGTACCGGACAATTCTGTTCTGTTCTGTACTGTTCTGTTTGCGCGTCGCTCGGTATGTGCGAAAGTACGTTTGCCTGTCTATATGTACATTTGTATGTATGTACGTATGTATCCATTTAGCAAATGTATACTCGGATAGATGCTTTATACTACCGGCGTAACCTATTCAGTTCAGTTCAGTTCAGTTCGATTCGTACGCATACGCATACATATGTACATATAACCCAAACCCAATAAGTGTGCATATCATCTCCCTCTTTGGGTTTTCGGAATGGGTTGTTGTTGTTATTGGGGTTGTACGGGTTGTGGGGCACGAAATGGGAACTGTCTTCCAAGTCGCATCTTATGTAACGTGCTCCCATAGACTAACCTAAAATTTATTGGTTCCGCCCCGAACTCCCGGCACTGTCAATTTAATGGGCGTGTGGGTGGGGCGGAATCAAGAGAGTAAATCAAATATTATTAGGTACGCACAAAATACATAGTAATGATATTATTATAACTATTACACATCTGATATATTTGTTTTTAAATAGAAAATATATATATGTACAAGTCTCTTATCTATTGTTTTTTAAAGTAATCACATAAGCATATGTTTTTAAAACTATTCTATTTAGTTAAAATGTTCAAAGGCCAAGTTGGTAGGCCATAAATAATGTAAATAGAATAAATATCTGTTTGTCTGCAAGAGCACTCTGTTATCTATCAATTTTGTGTGGGCACAATACATTCTTATCAACCGCCAAAGGGGAGTTCAAAATACAATTCGAAACCATAGAAACAAACAATGGGTACAGAATTTTTCATCTGCGCAGAGTTTTCCGGAACAGTTAATTTTGTATTTGTGTAAGACAAGGTTGACCAAAATTATATAATCAAGTAATTATTATAAATAAGAGAACTGCAGTTACAATTACTACAAATATTATGTTTAGAAATCAATTCTAGGCTCTTTTATTTCGAAAGAGTTTGAAATTACTGTTCGTAGAACTCTTTTCTGTCGAATTTTACCCTTCCAGAAATAACTCGTGCAATAAATAATAATAAATAATTATTTTTACAGCGGAACCCATTGATGAACATTCCTACAAGTCAAACTATATAGACGACAATACGCCCTTTGCCGACTTTAGCAAGTTCAGCGAATTCAGCGAGGACATGCTGAGTCCCAAGGTGGAGTTGACCGTCAAGGATGAGTCCTACGGAAGGGTAAGTGTTTAGGTCTACTTGGCAAACAAATCAACTTATGACCATATCTCCATTTCAGAATACCAACAGCTTTCTGCGCCGGAAACAGCAGTTGGATCGCAGCGCCGAAAGTCTGCCCATCTGCCAGCGCTGCAAAGAGGTCTTCTTCAAGAAGCAAACCTATCTGCGGCACGTGGCCGAGAGCAACTGCGGGATCCAGGAGTACGACTTCAAGTGCAGCACTTGCCCCATGTCCTTTATGACCACCGAAGAGCTGCAGCGGCACAAGCACCATCACCGGGCCGACAGGTTCTTCTGCCACAAGTACTGTGGCAAGCACTTCGATACGATCGCCGAGTGCGAGGCGCACGAGTACATGCAGCACGAATACGATAGCTTTGTCTGCAACGTAAGAAGCTTGATTTAATGGAACCCCCGAATCGTGTTTCATTGATCTTCTGTTTTGCAGATGTGCTCGGTGACCTTCGCCAACCGAGAGCAGCTATATGCCCACCTTCCCCAACACAAGTTCCAGCAGCGCTTCGACTGTCCCATCTGCCGGTTATGGTACCAGACAGCCCTCGAGCTCCACGAGCACCGCCTGGCGGCACCGTACTTCTGTGGCAAGTACTACACGGGCGGACAGTCATCCTCAGCTTCCCAACCGCAAACGCAGTCGCAGTCGCAGCACCAAAACCAGACGAACTACAAGCTGCAAGACTGCCACATGGCGACTATGGAAAGTAAGTTTAGAGGGGAAGAAGACCCATAAATTATATGTTTGATATCAATAGTTTTTTTTAATGCCATAAGCATATTTGATTTAACTTCATATAGAGTTCATAAACAAAGCTTATTCGTAAGCCAATACCAAATCCAATTGTCACAAGAAATTTTCTTTAATTCCCAAAATAAAAACTCAAATAGATTTTTTTCCAAAAGATAACCCCATTACCTCTACAAGAATAATGTTTTGTATTCTTGACCTCTAAAGTGCGGGTACCCATGTATATTGAATTGTGCATTATAAACGCTTAAATAATTTCATATTAAAGTTATTACACCACTAATGATAGATAGTTAGTTAACGATAGTTGCTATGGCAACCCCATTAGCTTTATAAACTATAATGATGATTAACTATATTTTAGCTAAAAAGTATTTGCATGAAATGAAAAAACATGCATTCTAAGGAATAAACATATATAATGATCGGAAATACATTACCCTTTAAGTACTCAAAGCTATAAACTTATCTAAAGAGTTATTTTTCTCTTATTTTAGTGCCCTCCGGCCCGCATCACAAGGCGAACCCATCCGGCTCTTCCTTGCCGGCCACGGCTGCGCTAAGTTCCCTGCTGCAGCAGCGGCAGGCAAATGCCGATGGAGCGGCCATGTTTGCCGCATCCGCGCTGAAGAACGAGGTGAATGTGAATGTGAAGCTGGAGCGCAGCTATAGCAACTCGACCAGCGAGTCATCCTACAGCGTTCAGGACAGCAGCTACAACAATGCCTACGGCAGTGATGGCTCGATTCACGGCGGAGCCATCGCCGGACCGCAGGCCCACTCATCCACGCTGGACGACTCCGAGGACGCAGTGTGCTGTGTGCCGCTGTGCGGAGTGCGGAAGAGCACCAGCCCCACGCTGCAGTTCTTCACGTTCCCCAAGGACGAGAAGTACCTCAACCAGTGGCTGCACAACCTCAAGATGTTCCACATACCCGCCGCCAGCTACGCCAATTTCCGCATCTGTAGTATGCACTTCCCGAAGCGCTGCATCAACCGGTACTCGCTGTGCTACTGGGCCGTGCCCACGTTCAACCTGGGCCACGACGACGTGGCCAATCTCTACCAGAACCGGGAGCTGACCAACACCTTCACCACCGGCGAGGTGGCCCGCTGCAGCATGCCGCACTGCACCAGCCAGCGGGGCGAGAGCAACCTGAAGTTCTACAACTTTCCCAAGGACATCAAGAGCCTGATCAAGTGGTGCCAGAACGCCCGACTGCCGGTGCAGGCCAAGGAGCCGCGTCACTTCTGCAGCCGCCACTTCGAGGAGCGCTGCATCGGCAAGTTCCGGCTGAAGCCGTGGGCGGTGCCCACCCTGCATCTGGGTGCCCAATACGGCAAGATCCACGACAACCCCAAGAATCTCTATGTGGAGGAGAAGCGCTGCTGCCTAAACTTCTGCCGCCGGAGCCGATCCTCTGACTTCAATATGTCGCTCTATCGATTTCCCAGGGATGAGGTGCTCCTGCGACGCTGGTGCTACAATCTCCGCCTGGATCCGGGTGTGTATCGCGGAAAGAATCACAAGATATGCAGTGCCCACTTTATCAAGGAGGCGTTGGGTCTGAGGAAACTATCACCAGGTGAGCTTGTAAATGACACAGCAACATAAAATATAACTTTTTGATATTCCACGAACCAATCGTACTTATAATTGTAATTGGGTAGTGCAAACTGATGTTCTAAATATATAAAAACACGATGTTTGGCGACATTTTTAGTGTTATTTATTTGTTTTACTGTAAAGTACGCTTAAAACCGCATTATAAAAAAGTCTTTGAAAAACTCCATAAAATTAAAATCTCTGATTTATTTAATTTATGAAATTCTATTATTTTGTCTTCAGTTTAAAAAAAAAATCAACCTCTTGTTATAAATTCAGGTTAACAAATTAATTGCCTTTGTTTTGGCGAACGCAATAACATTTTATATATTACCATGACTTTTTAAATTTGGAGCATGGTAAAGTACAAATGGTTTGTGGTTTTTTTGGCTGTGTACCTGTGCAATAATTGCACTTATGTTTATGTATATCTATAATGGATTTCTTTATTTCAGGAGCGGTTCCAACGCTCCACTTGGGCCACACCGACACCTTCAACATCTACGAGAACGAGCTGTGGCCGCCACCGACGGCCTCCTCCAGTGGCATCCAGCAGCACCAACAGTCGCAACATCTCACCTCGCAGCACTCGCTGCAGCAGCAGCTGCACAGCAAATCCTACCAGCGCCACTCGGCGGCCTCCACGTCGTCGTCGGCCAGTTCGGCCACCTCCCATTACGTGGATGCGGACATGAACGCCTCCTATCTGGCCATGGGTGCCGGCGGATCCTCGGCGCTGAATGCCAGCGACAGCATGGACATCTGCTGCGTGCCCAGTTGTGAGAGCAAGAGGCACAACAACGAGAACATCACATTCCACACGATCCCACGGCGGCCGGAGCAAATGCGCAAGTGGTGCCACAACCTGAAGATACCCGAGGAGAAGATGCACAAGGGCATGCGAATCTGCAGCCTGCACTTCGAGCCCTACTGCATCGGCGGCTGTATGCGTCCGTTTGCGGTGCCCACCCTGCAGTTGGGCCACGATGACGACGACATTCACCGCAATCCGGACGTGATCAAGAAGCTCAACATCCGGGAAACGTGCTGCGTGGCCGTGTGCAAGCGGAATCGGGACAGGGATCATGCCAACCTGCATCGCTTCCCGAGCAACGTCTCGCTGCTGACCAAGTGGTGTGGCAATCTCCAGCGGCCCGTGCCCGATGGCAGTAAGCTCTTCAACGACGCCATCTGCGAGGTGCACTTCGAGGATCGGTGTCTGCGCAACAAGAGGCTGGAAAAGTGGGCGGTGCCCACGCTAATCCTGGGCCACGAGAACATCCCCTATCCGCTGCCCACGCCGCAACAGGTGGCCGAGTTCTATGCCCGACCCACTGCACCCAACAACGGCGAGGAGCAGGGCGAGTGCTGTGTGGAGAGCTGCAAGAGGAACCCCAGCGTGGACGACATCAAGCTGTACCGGCCGCCGGAGGAGGCCTCGGTGCTGGCCAAATGGGCGCACAACCTGCAGACGGAGGCCGCCCAACTGACCAGCCTGCGGATCTGTAATCTCCACTTCGAGGCCCACTGCATTGGCAAGCGAATGCGGCCGTGGGCCATACCCACTCTCAATCTGGCCGGCAACATAGAGAATCTCTACGAGAATCCGGAGCACTCGATGCTGTACAAGCGGCGAACCCATGCGAAGACCAAGCTGCCGGCCTCCGTGAAGCCCACTTGGGTGCCCAGGTGCTGTCTGCCGCACTGCCGCAAGGTGCGGGCGCTGCACAACGTCCAGCTGTACCGCTTCCCCAAGCTCAATCGCTCCACGCTGGCCAAGTGGGCGCACAACCTGCAGGTGCCCATGGTGGGCAGTGCCCAGCGGCGGCTCTGCTCGGCCCACTTTGAGCCGCATGTGCTGAGCAAGAAGTGTCCGGTGCCGCTGGCGGTGCCCACGTTGGACCTCAACTCGCCGCCCGGCCTGAAGATCTACCAGAATCCGGCCAAGCTGAAGGCCAGCAAGCTGTGCCTGCAGCGCGTCTGCATCGTGGAGAGTTGCCGCAAGACGCGGGCGCAGGGCGTCCAGCTCTTCCGGCTGCCCCACAGTCCCACGCAGCTGCGCAAGTGGATGCACAACATCAAGACGCGTCCGCGGGCAGCGATGCGGGCCCAGTACCGGGTTTGCTCGCGCCACTTTGAGACGCACTCGTTCAACGGCCGCCGGCTGAGCGCTGGCGCCATTCCCACACTGGAGCTGGGCCACGACGACGAGGACATTTATCCTAACGAGGCGCAGGCCTTTGCCGACGAGCACTGCGTGGTGGAGGGCTGCGAGTCGTCCAAGGAGCAGGCCGAGGTGCGACTCTTCCGCTTCCCCACCGACGACGACGACATGCTGTGGAAGTGGTGCAACAACCTCAAGATGAATCCCGTCGACTGCACCGGAGTGCGCATCTGCAACAAGCACTTCGAGGCGGACTGCATCGGGCCCAAGCACCTGTACAAGTGGGCCATTCCCACCCAGGAGCTGGGCCATGACGACGCCCAGATCGAGCTGATATCGAATCCCAAGCCGGAGGACCGCTACGTGGATCCGGTGTTCAAGTGCATCGTGCCCACCTGCGGCAAGACGCGTCGCTTCGACGAGGTGCAGATGAACAGCTTCCCCAAGGACCCGCAGCTCTTCCAGCGCTGGCAGCACAACCTGCGGCTGGAGCACCTTAGCTTCCTGGAGCGCGAGCGCTACAAGATCTGCAACGCCCACTTCGAGGACATCTGCATTGGCAAGACACGACTCAATATCGGATCGATTCCCACCCTCGAGCTGGGCCACGACGAAACGGAGGATCTGTTCCAGGTGAATCCGGCCGAGTTGCAGAGCAATCTCTTTGGTCGCCAGCGGAGGGTTCAGGAGGAATCGGGTGGGATAAGCATCAAGCAGGAACTGTCCGAGCCGGAAGATGTTAAGCCAGATGTGACGAACATGCCTGCTGTCAGGGATTCCATTACCAGACAGGTGAGTTCCTCTCTTACGTGTACAGCAGCGGTAAAAATAATAGTACTGGAAAGATGTAAAGTGCAACAAAAACATCCCCTTAAGGCTTACAACAACTTTTACTTAAATCTATCATAATGCTTACTTACCAACAAACAAAATGAGGCTTAAATATCCTTTGATATTTATATCCATTTCCTTAAAATTCATTTTTCAATATACTGTGGTAAATGATTCTATAACAATTTAAGAAAATAAACTTAAAACTGCACATTGTAGTGAAAAAAAATGTTTAATAACTTACTTATTCTTTAAAATTTATATTATAAAAATTTAAAAATTAAAATTAAAAATTAAAAAACAATTTTATTTTATATTCTACCTATAATAAATGTGAATTTTTAATTTTTCAAATTCAGTTTATAGTATTAGCTTCACGAAAATATAAAAAAAATAAAATTCAAAAGTTGCTTCATAAGCTCAAAAAAACTACCATTATTTAGACCGCAATTGTAATTTTGAAAACATTCTACAAAATTCCCTGCTTTGGATTACAGGTGAAGTTCAAGAGAACAGTGTCCGAGCTGAAGTGTTGTGTGCACAGCTGTGGACGCAGTCGTCTGGAGCACGGAGCTCGGCTCTTTCCCTTTCCCACGGGCAAGCAGCAGCACCTCAAGTGGCGCCACAATCTGCGCCTGGAGCCCGACGAGGTGGACCGGTCGACGCGGGTGTGCAGTGCCCACTTCAACAGGCGCTGCATCGACGGCAAGCAGCTGAGGAGCTGGGCCATGCCCACCCAGCAGCTGGGCCACCGGGAGCAGCCGATCTACGAGAATCCCAAGAACATACCCGGCTTCTTCACGCCCACCTGTGCCCTCGGCCACTGTCGCAAGCGGCGGAGCATCGACAACGATCTGCGCACCTATCGGTATCCCAGAAGCGAGGATCTGCTCGAGAAATGGCGGGCGAATCTGCGACTGGCGCCGGATCAGTGCCGCGGCCGCATCTGTGCGGATCACTTTGAGGCCCAAGTGCGGGGCAAGCTGAAGCTGAAGACGGGAGCGGTGCCCACGTTGAAGCTGGGCCACGATGAGGGCTTGATCTACGACAATGAGGCTATCAAGGTGGGACTAAACGAGGACGAGGAGGGCAGCTCGGAGCTGCCGCGACTGAAGCCCAAAAGGGAGCCAATCGACGAGGCGGAGGAAGGCGGAGGAGGAGGAGGAAGACGGGCAGGCTGAGGAGGAGCACCACCACGACCAGGACAACGGGGATGAGGACGAGAAAGACGAACACTATTTCGATCCCCTTGAACTGGTCGAGACCTTTGCCGAGCATCCATCCGATGACGAAGCGGAGGAGGAGGAGGAGGATCGAGACGAGTTGGAGGAAGAGGAGGAGTTGGACCACTTCCTGCCGGACATGCCACCCACTCCTCCTCCACTGATCGCACCGCTGCGTCGCGAAAAGCCCGCCAACAATGTGACGCCCATTTGCTGCCTGAAGCACTGCAGAAAGGAGCGCACTGCCTTCCACCTGCTCAGCACCTTTGGGTTTCCCAAGGACCGCCAGCTGCTGCTCAAGTGGTGCGCCAATCTCCACCTGGATCCGGACGACTGCATCGGCCGGGTGTGCATCGAGCACTTCCAGTCGGAGGTGCTCGGCACCCGCAAGCTCAAGCAGAACGCAGTGCCCACTCTCAATGTTGGCCACGATGAGCCACTCAGGTACTCGTGCAATGGCGTGGATCTGGATCGGGAGCAGTCACCGGCACAGCAGTCGGTTTTTCGGCTTTGGAGCCTGAAACACTGCCGCAAGAGGAAGCTAACAGAGCCGCCGGACATTCGCCCCGGCAAGTGGAGCTCGATGGAGGTCCAGATGATGCGGAGGCTCAAGATGGAGATGCAGATAGAGCGGGAGATCAAGCTGGAGATGCAGATGGAGAGGGAGATAAAGACGGAGCCGAAGACGGAGGCGAAGACGGAGGCGAAGACTCCAACGAAGAATCAGAGGGAGAGTAAGCCGGAAAGGTGTTGCATCAGCACCTGTGCCAACGAGGACGTTAGCCAGTTACTTCCAATGCCCGAGGAGCAAACTCTTCTAAGAAAGTGGCAGCACAACCTTCAACTACCCATGGACACTGTTCCCAGCAAGATTCGCGTTTGCCTGGAGCACTTTGAGGCGCAGTTTGTGCAAAATGGAAAGCCCACGGAGCAGGCAGTGCCCACTTTAAAGCTGCACCAAGGCAGTTGCAACATTTACAGAAACACTGGTTCTTGTTTGGTGACCGACTGCATGAGTTCTTTAGCGGATTGCTTTGTGGATTTGCCTGGCAACATGGTCATAAGAGCGGACTGGATGTCCTACCTGAAGCTACCTCCCAGCAACGAGGGTTTACTATGTGGTGCCCACTTTATGGAACTTCATGAGAATGTGGACTTGCCAAAGGTTCTGTCTGCAAAGGATTTGGATGAGCTGCAGTTTACCTTTGACGAACTCAAATGCGCTGTGCCCGGCTGCTCCTCCAAAAACACGCAGAGTCTTCAGCTTATTCCGCTGCCAGAAGAGGAGGTGAAGCTTTTCAAGTGGCTGCATAACACCAAAATGGCTTACGAACGCTCGAGGCACAAGAGCTATCGCATCTGTCTGCTGCACTTTGAGCCATCGTGCTTGGAGGCGGATTTCCCGAAAGCTTGGGCCATACCCACCTTGCATCTCAATCATGAGGATAAGATTCACCCGAATCCCAGGCAGGAATCACGCAGTGAAACGCCCAATAGCAACTCCAGGCTGACGCCGCTGAGGATTAAGACAGACCTCGCCTCGCTGGGCAGCCCGTGCGCCAGTGCGAGTCCCAGTCCGCGCGGCAGGACCAGGATATGCTGCATTCCCACCTGCGGACAGTTTGGGAACAGTCAAGTGAGGCTCTACCGCTTTCCCACCGAAGAGCAGGCCCTGCTGCGTTGGCTGGTGAACACGCAGCAGCAGCCTCGCCTGGTGGATCCCCTCGAGCTCTATGTGTGCCAGGCCCACTTCGAACCCGATGCCATCTGCAAGAAGCAGCTCCGCAGCTGGGCAGAGCCCACCCTGAAACTGGGCCACGACGGGCACGTGATCCCCAATGCCAGGCACAACGGTAACATTGCCGACAGCCAGGAGACGGAGCAGGCGATGTCGTTCATCCGGGAGCGCTACTGCTCCGTGCTGACTTGCTTCCAGGCCGAGGGCAATGGCGTACGGCTCTATGAGTATCCCAAGGACATGGCAACGATACGGAAGTGGGCGGCAGCATGCCGACATCGCTCCATGCAGGCCAGCAGTCATGGCTTCAGGGTGTGCCAGTCGCACTTTGCTCCGGCTTGCTTCGAACCCAACACTTTGGATCTGATTGAGGGATCCGTGCCCACGCTGGAGTTGAGCAGGGATGACATTGAGAGGCACTGCCTGGTGGCGGGATGTGCGAAGGAGGCGGGTGGCGAACGGCTGCGCTACTACAAGGTGCCGAAGACTGCGGCTCAGCTGGATGCGTGGAGCAACAACCTGAAGATCAGCCCCGTGGACCTCGTTCAGGGGGATCAGTTCATCTGCGAGCGTCACTTTGAGTCCTTTTGCTTTGGTGCCTACAAGGGACTGCGCCCGGGAGCTCTGCCCACCCTCCACCTGGGTCACGACCAAGAGGCGGAGATGTTGCCCAATCCCGAAAGCCTCTGGCAAAACAAACCGGAGGTGTGCTGTGCCCCCGGATGCGGGCGTATTTGGCAGCCGGGAGACACTCCGCTCAGTGGATTCCCCAAAGTATGGGCCCTGGCCGACAAATGGATGTACAATCTCCGACTGAAAGTGGCCAAGGAGCAGCTAGGCAGGCTGAAAGTGTGCAGTAGCCACTTCGAGGGCTCCCTATTCGACAAAAGTGGATTGATCTTCGGAGCAATGCCCACTCTGGAGCTGGGGCATGACTCACCGGACATTTTCCAGACGGACAAGCAAAGTCTGGGCAAGAGCTTGAAGCTTTCTAAGCGTGCCCAGGTGACGGAGGCCGTCTGCTGTTATCCCGAGTGCAAGGAGCTGTCCAAGAACTTGTCGTTCAACCTGCCCCAGGAGGAGAACCTTCGCGCAGCTTGGCTGCGTCACTTGGACACCGAAGAGGGGGATGCGTGCGGTGTGGCCATGCTCTGTCCGCTGCACTTTGTCATCCTGTATGAGCTCAGTGTGAAAAGTTTCCCGGAGCATGTTCCAGATCGCCTGCTCGAGGATAACTATCACTCTGCCAGGAGCAACAGGCGCGTCAAGATCGTGAGCTGTGCCGTCAGGGGTTGCGACATGATCCGGCCCCGGGACAAGGTTCTCCTGCACGGATTGCCGCAACGGCGGGACATCCTGAAGATGTGGGTTGACAATGGCCAGCTGGAGATCACCGAGCAGCAGCAACAGTACATGCTCAAGGTGTGCCGCAATCACTTTGAGCCACAATGCTCGTTCGACGACAGGCGGCTGCACCCCTGGAGCGTTCCCACTCTCCACTTGCCGGCGGAGCCAGTGCACCAGATACCCAGCAAGGAGGAGTGGCTGGAGATGACGGCCAAACTGAGCCAGGAACCAGAGGCCATCGTGGAGGAGGGGGAGGATGAGCTGCTGGAGCTGGAAGAGGGTGACTCCCTGTTGGAGCCCATTGTGAGGATGGAGCACGTGGAGTCCGAGGAGGAGGAGGAGGAGTCGGAGATGCAGGCCCTCGAGGTGCTGCTGGAGGTGGGTCACGTCGAGCGCATGGACAGCTACGAGAAAGTGGACACCACCGAGCATGCCAACTACCAGTCCGCCGGCACTCGAAATCAGTACAATGCCAACCACTGTGCCGTCGAGGGATGCCAGGTGACCGTGGAGGATGTGGACGGGACAATCAAGCTGCACAAGTTCCCCGCCTCCTCGGAGGCCGCCCAGAAATGGATGCACAACACCCAGGTCGACATGGACGAGAAGTTCTGGTGGCGCTATCGCATCTGCAGCTACCATTTCGACCAGGAGTGCTTCCAGAGTGCCAGGATCAAGAAGGGTGCGATGCCCACGCTCCTTTTGGGGCCCAACAGACCGGACAGGCTGTACGACAATGAGTTTGCCTTGCAGGAGGCCGAGGAGCCGCCACCCTTGTCGGCAGATCTCCAGTCGGAGGAGGACCACGAGCCGCCGACCAATCTGTGCCTGCCGCCACCGGCTCCTCCCCGCAAGTCCAGCAAGTTTTGCCAGATTGAGGGCTGCACGAATCACCTGACCACCGAGAACATGACGCTGCACAAGTTTCCCCACTCCGAGGACATGTGCCTCAAGTGGCAGCACAACACGCAGGTGCCGTTCGATCCCTACTACCGCTGGCGCTACCGCATCTGCAGTGCCCACTTCCATCCGGTGTGCCTGGTCAACATGCGACTGGTGCACGGCAGTGTGCCCACTTTGAAGCTGGGCACCAAGGCTCCCGCCGACCTCTTCGACAACGACTTCGAGGCCATCAACTTGCGGCTGGACAAGCGATCGGGAGTGGATCGGGAGCCCAGTGCCCTGCAGATCAAGGAGGAAAGGGAGGAGGACGAGGACTCCTCCATGCTGTTCCTAGAGCCTGAACTGCAGCTGCACGAGGACCAGGAGGAGGTGGAGATGCCCTTTAGCCAGTCGCACTGGAAGAGCCAGCTACGCCTGCCCGTGAAGCAGGAGAAGGTCTACTACAACCAGGTGAAGTCCGGCTACGACAAGTGCTCGCTGAGCCATTGCCAGCGGCAGAGATCCCAGCACGGCGTGCACATCTACAAGTTCCCCAAGTCGAGGCGCCAGCAGGAGCGCTGGTCGCACAACCTCCGCATCCGCTACGACGAGCGGCGGCCCTGGAAGTTCATGATCTGCAGCGTGCACTTCGAACCGCACTGCATCAGCCTGAGGAAGCTGCGCCCGTGGGCGGTGCCCACTCTGGAACTGGGCGACAATGTGCCCGCCAAGATCTTCACCAACGAGCAATGCCGGGAACTTTCCACCGATCGCAGCGAGGCGGGCAGCGAAGGCGACGAGAATGGCGACGAGGATGGCCTGCAGGAGGACGAGGAAGACGAGGAGGAGGAGGAGGTGGAGGAGGATGAGTGCGACGAGGACTTGGAGCCAGAGGTTCGCGTCAAGCGGGAGAGGCGTTCCAAGCTGGATCCCTGGCCTCCGGGCCAGGTTCCGCCCTGGAAGGTCAAGCAGTGCTGCCTGCCCTACTGCCGTGCCTTCCGCGGTGACGGCATCAAGCTCTTCCGGCTGCCCAACAACCGCACCTCCATCCGCAACTGGGAGCAGGCCACGGGCATGGTCTTCAAGGAGTCCCAGCGCAACACTCGTCTCATCTGCAGCCGCCACTTCGAGCCGGAGCTGATTGGGGTGCGGCGCCTCATGCGCAACGCCATTCCCACCCGCCATTTGAATGCCCAGGGAGCGCCGGCTGCTGTCAAGAGGAAACCAGATCCTCCCGTCCCCGTGGCCACCTGCTGCATGGCCGACTGCCATCATAATGGAAACGTCAAGCTGCACAAGTTTCCCAGTGGTAAGTGAAACACCTTTTGCAAGAGAAACTTGGATTATTAAAAAAAACATGATGAAATCTGTTTTACTTTTAAAATAAAATTGAAAATAAAAACATGTTTTTCAATTTGCATAATAAAAATCAAAAGAAAGTTATTTATCAAGTTTTATTATAAAATAAAACTTATTTTCCTATTTTTAATATATATTGTTATAAATCGAAAAATAAGTTTTGTTGGTCAAGTTTAATAACAAAACTTGGAGTAATAACTCTTAATTTTAATTTTTATCAAACAAATTTAAAAAACATTTTTTTGTTACCTTTGTACTTCAATTTTTGAAAGATTTGTATAATATCATCATTAGTTTAAAACATATTTATATTTTTATTTTGAATTTGTATAATCAAAATAATAAAGACTTTTTATTTTTATAAAAGATATTAGAAAAAAACAAGAAAGAAAGCAAACTTCGGCAAGCCGAAGTTCATATACCCTTGCAGCTATTGCAAGAATTAAACATTTTTGAAAACATTAAAATTATGATTTACTTTCGTATATGTTTAAAAACATTGAAGCTATGATGATTTGCAGCTCAATTATTTGATAGTTATTTTATATATTTTTATTATTTCTAAGGGAGCTATATGATATAGACGTCCGATTTTGATAAAATTTAAACCATAATTCTGAAATATTTAACCATTGCTATATGTCGAAGAACTAAACAAAAAATTAAAAAACAGAAAAGTTATAATTTTTTTCATTTATTTTTCCGATTGTTCCTATGAGAGCTATATGATATAGTCGTCCGACTTTGATGAAATTTAATCCGTAAATCGGAAATATTTAACCATTACTAAATGTCGAAGAACTAAACAAAAAAATAAAAAACAGAAAAGTTATAATTTTTTTTCATTTATTTTTCCGATTGTTCCTATGGGAGCTATATGCTATAGTCGTCCGATCCGGCTCGTTCCGACTTATATACTACCTGCAATAGAAAGACAACTTTTGGGAAAGTTTCATGCAGATAGCTTTAAAACTGAGAGACTAGTTTGCATATAAACGGACGGACAGACGGACAGACGGACATGGCTAGATCGACTCTACTAGTGATGCTGATCAAGAATATATATACTTTATAGGGTCGGAAACGTCTCCTTCACTGCGTTGCAAACTTCTGACTGAAATTATAATACCCTCTGCAAGGGTATAATAATCGCGTTTTCTAATATGCCATAAAAAATCAAGAAACTTTTTTTTTCACTTGTAAAGTTTTTTTTTTTACTTAAATTTTTTTTAACTCAATAAATCTTTTATTTTTTCTAGATCCCACGCTGCTTAGGCAGTGGTGCCAAGCCCTGAGGCTCACGGATACGCAGCGGTACCGGGGCAAACACATCTGCTCGGTCCACCTGCCCACCGACAAGACGGTTAGCTGCGTTGTCTGCGGCGTGGACAACGTTCAGCTGCCGATGCTGGACTTTCCGGAGCAGCGCAATCAGCGCGCCAAGTGGTGCTACAATCTCAAGATCGAGGCCATACCCAAGTGGGACCACTCCAAGCACATCTGCCGTCGTCACTTCGAGTCGCATTGCTTTGCCCAGTCGGATGAGCTGCGTCCGGGAGCGATTCCCACGCGGCATCTGGGCCACGACGACACGAACATATTCCTCAGCGACTATGCCACTGGTCCTACGACCGGCAATCGGATCAAGGACGAGCCCCTGGACAGCGACGACATGCTGCTGGTTTAGGCCACCCACAAGGAATCATTTTAGCCTAGTTTTAGCTGCCCCATTTTATAGACCTTTTTGTACATTTATTGTACCAATGCCACATCACGTCTTCTAGTTTTACCATGTAGTCTCTACCGGTGATTTTAATGCGTTATTTACTCGTAAGTGGCTTTAGGATAGAATGCCATACAAAGAAACAAACAACACACACAATGTTCCTTAAGTTTTTGTTTTTACTTTTTATACATCGTACTTTAACTGTGAAAGAAATGTGTTTTAGTTTCCATGATACATATACATATATACATATATATATATATATATAAACTATAGATACATACGTATTATGTAATATCCTTGAGCGTATATGTGTAGACCTGTAGAAGATGAACCAATAATAGATGGTGTTTTTCTAAATATACATATTAATGAAAACGAAACTAAGTGAATTGAAGAGAGTTAATCATAATAAAACATAAAGCTTTTATTTTGGGGAGATAGGCTCTGAAAATCAAAGAACAACTAAATGTTTTTCAAAATCATTCTTTTTTTGTTAATTTAAAAAGAATTTGAGTTTGATGATGAATTCTACAAACGGTTAAGTTTCTCTTCTTAATATATTCCATTTTGACATACATCGCTTTAAAAATTAAATATTCCATTTAAAAAGTAGCGGGTTTTGTAAGTGTTTATCACATCACAACATCCGCCTAGATGTCACCCACGAGGACATGAAGGGCAAGAGGGTGTGCGATGAGCACTTCGAGACTTGTTTCTTTACAAGTTTTAATGCAAATCGTGTGCGCTTGGGCGCGATGCCCACCCTGAAACTTGGCCACTCCCATCGGGACCTCTTCCTCACCAACTTCGATGTCCTGGGCAAAGCGGCAAGGCACCATCGGTCGTACAACAGAAAGAACAAACTCGATTGCTGCTATCCGGGATGTGTGGAGCGGCATATAATAGTGTGTTACGACCTACCCAGGATGGTCGAGCTGCGCAAAGTCTGGCTGAGCCACATGAGCATTGAGGAGCCATCGGATAGGCCACAGCTTTGCCCGCTGCACTTCATCGTTCTGTACGAGCACAGTGTTAAGAGCTTCCCAAAACATGACACCGATCAAATTCTGGATGAGAGTTACAAGGATGCCCGAAACAAGAAGCGCCTGCGAGAATTCAGGTGCTCCGTTCAAGGCTGCAAAACCTTTCTGCCGATGGGCAGCCTAAAGATCAGTCCCTTGATGTTGTTCTCGAAGTGTCCCAAGGGATCTGCCCTGAGAAGGAAGACGAGGTGACCCTCCCCGAGCGGAAGACATACAGTACCAACCGCTGCCTCGTTCCGGACTGCCTGATAACCTTCAAGGACGTCACCAGAACTTTCCGGCTTCATAAGCTCCCCGACTCCGAGGATGACGCTAACATGTGGCCACACAACACCCAGGTGAAAATTCCCAGGGAGTTCTGGCGCATCTTTCGCATCTGCAGTCTCCACTTCGATTACGATTGTTTTCAGGGATCCAGGGTGAGAAAGGGCGTCAAGCCCTCGCTCAATCTGAGGCCTCTCTTGTTGGGAACGTTAAACGAAAGTGAGTGGATAGCCAGGAGGCTTAGGAAACTGCCGTCCCGGTTTCCGAGGGCAGTAAAAAATAGCTTATAAGAAATAAATGTTAAAATTTTCAAAAGTATTGTTATGAACACTGAAAAGTGATATCTGATTTGAATATTTTTGGTTATATTATGGGTAATTTTTCTTATTACGTATCTGTCACATTATCCATTAATATTACAAATATGTATACCTTATAACTTGAGTTTGACTAAATGTTGGGTGGAGTGCAAAAACAGCGAGTGCTTACAGTATCTGAATTGCAATTTGTAAAAAAAGATGATTTATATATTACTTAAAAACTAATTGATAGTTTTGGCGGGAAAGTGTTTACTTAAAACCTAATTTTCTAACCTTGTTCCAAAATATTCTAAGATGATGTAAAGATTAAACAAATATTTATAAAAAGGAGGGCATTTAGATATTATACTTTAAAAGCTGGTAAGGGGAGGTAAAAAAAGAATCTTACTTAACGCCAGAACTATGTTGGAAAGATGAACTGCCAATGCTGGCGAGCCTGGGGCTACTGCTTTCCCGCCTCGTTCGCGGAAGATCCGTCTTCGTTATGTGGATAGCCGGCGTCCAAAAAGAGATTGCGATCCGATTTGTTTGACTGTAATGGAACGGGGGCTTGGATTAGAGCTGATGGTGTTGGAAGGTGGGCTCGCATACCTCTCGGTACTTTTGCAGGTAGATGGACAGTGGCTCCACGTAGTTGTCGAATCCCAGATTGCTGAAGGCCACCAGCAGGTCGTCCCCGTTGACCGTCTTGCGATTCTCGGCCACGCTGCGTTCGATGGCCTCGCTGCTGATGAAGGATATGAACTCGGAGACGCACTCCTGGATGCACTCCCGCGCGTCCTTGGCAATCTTGCCGTTCTGCGGCACCGGAACCTTCATGATCTTGATGATGTTGCAGATGGGCAGGAAGCGGTCCTGTTCCCGCAGCATAATCCCTCCATCCTGTTTGTCCGATTCGTCTGCGGAGGGGGTGAAATCAGAGTAATTTGTATGCAAATTTCCGGTGCGTAGTTGAATTCCCACTCACCACCGGAGGCCTCGTCCTCCTCCTTGACCAGCATGTCGTTCAGATACTGCTGCGAGTCCTCGCTATTGCTCATATCTTAAGATTTGCGCTGATTTCCTCAAAGGATTCGGTTTTGTTTACTTCACTGTTTTTTTTTTTGCCTTTTACTGTTAGTGGTGGTGGCTTCGCTCGCCTATCGATATGTGTACTTTAAGCGATAGTCGCTTCGCGGGGTCCGGCAACGCTGTCAACTATCGATAGCCAAATAGATCAGCGAACGGATCGCAGCGGTATATTTGTTGCATGCATCCTCAAAAACGGAGAAATGCGCGTGGATCTCGCTTTGGTCAAGGAGGAAATGGAAGTGGATGAGGTCAAGTTGCAGCCGCAGGACGATTTGCAGGACAGTGCCATCGACATTCTAAGCGGTAAGCTTGCAATTTGCTCTCCGCTCACATGGGTATGTGTGAGTGTGTGTGTGCAGCTGGGTGCGCAAGTATGGGTGTCGCTGTTCTATTACGCACTATACCGTTAACTTTTAATTTGTACTAATTTTCGCAAAACTACAGCATGTGATACGTTGAAAATCCTTGAAGAAGGTTCCAACATGATAACCTTGCCGGTCAGGGACCGCCCGGAATCGGAGGACGAGCGCAGATTCATCGCCAGCCTCGGACTCGATCCGCAACAGGTAAATATAACCTAAAAAGCACGCCCACACAAGAGCGAGGAGGATCGGTATAATTTCGAGATAAGTTTTTGATTCTGACGAATGGGTGATTCTGAAAATTGAGACCTCTATGTACATATGTACAAATTGTTTATAATCATTTCACCACTTTTGCTCAATCAAATCCTTCTCAATCGCGTTCTTCTATATGTTTACATACGCAGTTCTATAAAAATACGATTAGATAGGAGGGAATATTCAAAGTTGTAAAAGATTATTGCAAATAAATGTGTAAATCAAGATGTTTTTTTATACGACTGCAAGGAAAGGGAATTCAAAAAGAGGGTAACAATTGTTGCTATTACTTATGAACTAGATATTAAAAGAAACAAGTATTAAAGTCAAGTATATGATAGGTAACTAAAACCATATTGTTAAAATTCCTGATAATTATTTTATAAATTTCTTTTGGGTTGGTTATTTTTAATTCATAATTTAAAATTTAAAACTAACTATATTAAGCAAACTTGTACAGATCAAAAATAGTTTAGATTTTGCCTTTCATTACAATTACAGGTCTCTTTGGAGGAGAACAAAACGCCAAAAAAGTGCCACATTTGTCACTACGTGCTTGAAAATCAATTTGAGATCTCGGGCCACCAAGTCAATCATGAAATGAACCGGCATTTCTGTCGCCTGGGATGTGGCATTTGGCTGGACACCCTAGAGCAAATCCTCGAGCACGAATATCGCCAGCACTCACAGCCAGGACATGTTTTCTGCTGTAGGGTAAGCTATTATGACTATAATTATTTTTATAAAGGTACTAAAAAGCTATTTTCAGGTCTGTGATTACTTGGCCAGGGACGCGGATTGTCTGGCCAGCCATATGCAAAGGCACATTTATGTGTATCGTTTTGTTTGTGCCATTTGTCGTCGTCACTTTGAGTCCTACCAGAGCCTTAATCAGCATTGGAAGGACGACCAGTACGTCTGCGGGCAGGTGCAGTACATGGCGGGATTAGCCTACAAGGCAGAGCTAGTGGCAGTCAGTACACCAGTTTCTGCAGAGTCGCTGTGCGATGTACAAATCAAAGGGGAGTCGCTCAGTTCCGAGGACGGAGTACGAAAGCTATTTGAAAAGAATCCTTCAATCAGCGTTAAACTCGAACCGGAGGACGAGGAAATTCCAAAAGTTAGCATTAAGGAGGAACCTGAGGAGCAGTCCTACAATAATGGTACTAACTGGACAACCATACCCACTCCGCTCAGGAGCAAGCTGCGCTTGCCTGCTTTAAGCTCCAACAAATTCCAGACGGATTTAAAAAGTAAGCATTTTCAAATTTAATTTGATATTTGTATTTATCAATATTCCTTTTTGGCAGGTGTGAATTGGAATGATCGGCCAACTTCAAATGTTACGCCCTTAAACGAGACAAATTCTCTCTCAGTGATGGCTGACAACAGAAGGGTTCTGCAGAATCCTAGTCAAGACACGGTGGCACTAAGAAAGACGCCCATCGCAGCAAATATACTGAAAGTATTGCCCAGCAACTGCATGGTCATTAAGTTGCCGGTAAACACAAAAATCTTCAAGATGCCAGATCCAGCTTCGGCTGCCTTTAAGCTTTCAGCCCAAGCTCCAGCTGCCTTAAAGGAATCCCTTACAATTGGTGTAAGTGGGGTGGAAAAGTCAACCAGTGCCCTTAAGATTCCGCAGGCCATAAGTATAACCAAAGTTAGTTCGATGGATGCATCCATTCCCACTCCTGTTTCTGTGCTGCCGGCACAGACCCACAATCGGTCCTGCTTCCTCAGTGACGCGTTCAACAAATCGGAAAGCAGGCCCGAATCTATGAAGATCATTTCAGAAATTCGCAATAAAATTCGTTCTATAGAAAAGACGTTGCCTCTGCCGGGAACAGTGCTGCAAACTTCCAAGATCAAGGAGGCTGCCCCAGTGCCACCTCCATCGATTGCTTCCGTGGAGGCACCAAAGCCCGTTGAACTGATTATCAGTCCAATGTCTTTAATTGTGGCGAAGGAGCTGCAGGCCAAGCATCCACTTTATCGTTTTATGTGGACTTGTCCGCAATGCAAGCGATCTTTTGAGAAGCTCTGTGCACTTCGTACTCACTGCACTACAAAGCATGATTTAAGCCAGGAAAAGTTCAACAGTCTGAAACTGATCTTAATGCCATACAAAAGTAAGTTGTGGGAAATATTGAAAAAAATATATATATAAATATATTCTTATCTTTCAAATTTTCTTTTTCTTAGTACTCTCACAGGATTCATTGGAAACGCTTGTAGAATCTAAGCTAGAAATACCAGAACATGCTCCAGTCCTTGAAAATGTTGATAAATTGCCATTTCTGCCAAATGGTATTGCTCCCCTTACAGATCAGGCATCCGCACTTTTAAATATTTGTGATGATTTATTAGCTCCAAAGAAAACCAATGATAAATCAACTGGCTCAAGGAAGAAGAATCAATCGAAAGGCACAGAGTACCAGTGCACAGAGTGCTCCAAAGTATTTACCACTTTTGGAGCCCTACGCATCCACAAGTCAATTCACACGGGGGAGTTGCCGCATAAGTGCAACTATTGTGATAAGCGCTTTCGAACTCCTGGGCAGGTGCGAGTGCACCACCGTCGTCACACCGGCGAGAAACCCTTTAAATGCAAGGTAAGCATTTGAAACTAACACATAAACACAATTATATAATTTTTATTTCGCCTTGCAGGTCTGTTCATTGGATTTTACTCACCGGGAAACTCTAATTTCTCATCTGTCGCGTCATATTGGGATGAAGCGTTATAAATGCTATGGATGCGATAAATACTTTGTAGTTGTCAGCGGATTACGTGCCCATCGACGCCTCCGGCCGGACACCTGCGGCCAGGTCAAATTTACAGCGCGAGCCCACGGCCCCCGGGTAAGGGTCATCAGGGGGGAGGTGGTTTTCGAACATCACCCAGAACACAATGGCTACCTACGCAGTGAGGATCCGCTCAACATTTTGTCACAGCGCAATCAGACGGACTCATCCCCAGCAGAAGTTGCTAGCGTCTAAACAAATTGTTATGCTTGATTTATTGACCATTATTATCATTACTTTATTAATTGTTTAATCATTAGAATGGCCCAACAATGATATATTTTGTATTTTTTGAAAATACGATCAGAATTAAATTACGTAAAGGTTAGGGATATTGATCCATAAGACACACTTATTATCATGAATAATCGCTGATTTCTAAGAATTCATTTATGTTTGAACAAAGCCCACGCACATCTAAATAAAACTGTTTACAAGAAGACACTGACTAATGTGATGTTTATAAAATTTTCAGAGCATCTCTTATCAGTCAACTAAATAATCTGGAAGAATTGCCCTCTTTGTATATTTTCCATGTTTCCATGTTTCAAAATTACGGCTCCGAGTTGCGTAGCTCTTATGAACTGCCGTCAATAGTGATATAAATGTTGGTCGCATATAAATGTCGGCAATAAATAAAATCAGCGCTAGTTGTTTGTATTTCATCTTTTATTATTTCTTGTCATTTGATTTTTCAGTTTTTTGAAAATGATATATTATTTGTATGGAATTTTAAACATAATATGTTACTCTTACTCATACATTAATGCGAAATACATACGCTCATCTTTTGCTTGATATTATAATCATTATAATGTTTGCTTGTCGTCTGTGTTATTATGTTACCTTTAAAAATGTTATATCTTTCTATTGGGTAAAACATATAAAACAATTTTTATTTTAACAAAATTTGACAAGCCGACAAATTTGTGTAATATACAATATACTCGTACTTTTCAATTGATTTATATGTTATGGTTTAATACGATTGCAACACTTTGCGGGGTTACCTTTATCTAGACATCTATTGTTGCTAGCTCTATAGTTTAATTTTGTATCTCTCGTTTAATTCCAAACATGCCCAGCCGGCCAACATCGCCGCAAAATTTACTACTTCCTAACACTTCCGATCCAATTGGCTGGGGCAACGCGCTAAAGTTGTTATAACAAATACTTTTATTCCATATAAATATTTAGTTTACATATGACTATTGTTGTTTAACATGTGTTTCAGCTATTAATTTAGTGTTTGCTTTTACGCTTTTGCTTGCTAACTTGTTTGTTATATATTTATATATATATTTATGCATAAATACGAGGCCGAATTTAAACGTTCTGCAAAACAGCTTATCAGTTATATACATTATTATGTACCTTAAGACCTATTGCCAATGTCTCCTATAATCGTTATTTAATGGTATTTATGGTAAAAATTATATGCTACAGTACATATCTACAGTTATCATTCTAATCTGATCGCTTGGTTATTATCTATGCCTTTCATACACCTTAGGTACAATAATTGTTTAGCTTTTCGATCTAAATTACACATACAAGTACATACGTGGCTAGCTTGGGCATCTGGGTATCGACTGTGGTATATACAGGAATGTACTGGGGAACTGAACAAAAATTCGTGGGAATGAGGTTAAAGTTTTAATAAGCTGCTTAGCTGGAAGTTACGTCCGCGACTCTTATCCTTTAAAAAAAATTAGAACTTAGAAAGTAGAACTGTTAGCTGCCAAGATCAGTCCTTCAAGTTCGTCATCTTGTTTGGGGGAGATCAAAACTTAAGTCGTGTTTGAAAACTTAATTTAGAAACTAGCTGCCCTATTTAATATGCACTATGCAAGACTTTTGACTAATTGCACGGATTGTTTATACTGGTTTCCAATAACCTAGGCATAAAAACTGATTAACATAGCTGTATTTGATTGATTGTGTTTATAATATATATGTATATTGGAGATTGGATTTACATAGCTGCCAATTCGCCAGAAGATCGCGATTTAATTCAACTGGCCGGCCTCCTGCTACTTGCGACCCCAACCTTCCGTTCGAGATTCGATTTAGGCGTTAAGACTAATAGCTACCAAGTCCTTAGTTCAAATATGTATCGGTTTCCAGTGGTCCGCCCCATCTATGGCCATTCTGGCGGCAGTTCCACGAACAACAAGTTGATTGACTTCCTCCGTCGTTTAGCGAGCAAACACACACGCGATGCACATATAGAAGTGTACATATATGGGCTGATATATCAATTTCTGATAATTAAACGTGTAACAGTCTTTTTTAGTTTACATTCTTATTAAAATCAAACGCAGTGAAAGACCGACGAGGCCCCGAAAGTATCGTAATGGTAACATATTCTGCGGGCGGGGAGGTGCGCTTATCAACTAAACATATCCACGTATATAAGTATGGGCGTATTAAGTAAGTGTGGGCAGTAGCTGGCTATAATACTTGAGAGTTATGATATCCGTGTATATCGTAAATGCGTATTATGCGTAGAGTTCGAAATAAGTATGCATCTAGAGCTCTCAGTTCGCATAGTTGTCGAATGAGCCCAAGTACTCCAATGCAGCGCGATAGCAGAAGTGGTATTGATCCTATCGTAGTGGAAAAAGAAAAAATTATTAAATATTTACAAACATTAAAAGTGGGCGATGCCAAAACTCACCTCGGTTTGCACCATAGCCGGTCGCTGGGAGCGCAGAATGCGCACCGTCTGGAAGACATCCAGGACTCCCTCGTACTGCATCCGCTCGAGCACGATGCTCAGGGTGATGAAGACACCCGATCGCCCCACGCCCGCCGAACAGTGCACGGTGATGGGTCCATCCTGGCCAAACTGCTCCTTGGTCTTGTGCACCTGTCCGATGAAGTCGATGAAGCCCTCGCCCGACTTGGGCACCCCCTGCTCCGGCCAATCGATGAACTGGAACTGCCGCACTGTGCGCGAGGAGCCATCTCGAGCATCAGTGACCTAAGCACATAGAATATTTAATTAGTTTTGGGCTTAACCTCATTGTGTTTGCTGTGAGCTCACCTTGAATTCACGCAGCTTGTACTGCGGCATGTTGTACTCGGCAATGGGATCCACCACATAATACTGATAGCGCACAGATCGCTCATGAGGCCAGTACTGAAAGCATTTCTCCTGCGAAAGAAAAGCAGCGGTTGTAATGAAGCTGAGCTTAGAGATCCCTTCTTTTTCTACAGTAAGTGTATGCTTTTGAAGAAATTACCCCAAGTTACTATGCAGAGAAAAAATAGCTAAGCTAATATATATTTTATATAGAAAGATACTAAAACTTTTTTTTAAGTTTGCGGATTCTTTTCTTTCAATGCTCATATCTTTATAAATTGATTTAATTTATATATAGAGTATAAATTAAAAAAAATAAATTGTTTTTAATTTCAAAGGTACAGGCTGGGGTAATCCCCCGTAAATGAAGATACTATAGCCTTACCTATATACCTATAAATGAAATATATTAAATCAATCCCAATTTGTACATGAACCGTACAAGTAAAGGAGGAGTAGGAGATGGCTTACCCTGCCCATTTCCTTGAGCTTGGTCAGCATGACCACAATGGTGGAGTTGTGCTCCCAGAGCATGCGCCAGAAGTCCTCGGCGGCATCCTGGACGGGACCCTGGGCGGCGATGTAGGCGGAGCGGTAGCGATAGCCGTCGATGAAGCTGGCGTTGACATAGTCGCTGCCCTCGATGCCATGGATGGGGGTGAGGAAGACGCGACTCGACTCGTACGGCAAAATGTGAACCAGGCGGTTCTTATGCTTGTTGCACGGCAGATTGGCCGTCACGAACTTGGACGAGTCCATCTTGACGTTGGACAGCTTCTTGAACTCCACCTCCATGCCGGAGATGCTCTCACCGGGCTCCGTGATCAGTAGCTTCTGCAGGTGCGTATGCAGATTGCGGGCCGGCACCTCCGTCAGGCCGCAGATGATGGCCTCCAGGATGGCGTCATGGATGAAGATGTACTGGTCCTCCGTCTGCACCATATAGTTGCGCTGCGCCCGCAGGCATGTCACATGCCCATAGATATCGATGATCTTCTCGTGCTTCATGCGCTCCAGCATCGAATCGATCACAATGTAGCAACCGGTGCGACCCACTCCCGCCGAGCAGTGAACGATCACGGGTCCCGATTCCGGCGGCGTGAGGGCGCGACAGCGTCGCAGGAACTGCAGGAACGGAGCCGGATGATCGGGCACACCGTGATCCGGCCAGGCGGTGAACTGCAGCTGCTTGATCTCGCGGCGATCGTTGAATCCCTGCCGGCACAGCTGGAACGTTCGAATGCTGTACGTGGCCAGCTCCTGTGTCTCCGTGATGGTCACAAAGATCTGGCCGTACGTCTCCGTGCCGCGCGTCGGCCAGTACTGGTCGCACTTGATGCGCGTCCGCTCCTCCAGCCGCGTCATCATCACAATGGTGGCCGTCTTCAGCTCCCAGCACATGCGCCAGAAGTCCACGAACGTCTCCTGCAGCGGTCCCTGGGTGGCCACGTACGCATTGTGCTTCCGATAGCCGTCGCAGTAGTTGGCATTGATGTAGTCCGACCCGGCCACGCCCTCCGCCGGCGGCAGCTGCACCCGCGAGTGATCGTAGGCGGTCACATTGGCATAGCGATTCTTCGACTTGTTGTGCTCCATGTTGGAGTTGTCCCACGTGAACTGCTGTCCCGGCTCGATGCTCTCGTACTCCTGCGAGAATTTCTGATTGTCGTTCGACTTCAGCCGTTCGATGTGGTTGGCAAACTCCGAAATGGGTATGGGCGGGTGTGAGATCATTCCGGGCGTCTGGAAGTTCAGGCGCCGCATATCCACGGGATCGCTGGGCGTGGGTCCCGCACCCAAGTCGGCGGCCATCAGTGGACGTGTGACTGCTGCCTGATCGGGCGTCTTGCACGGCTGGCGACGTCGCTTGACCACACACAGGACGATCAGGGCAGTGGACACGATGAAGGTGGACACCATGAGGAGCAGCACCAGCCACATGATCTCGGGCTCGTCCTTGTTGCGATTGACCGACACCTCCGGCTCCGACGGCCAGTTGGGATCGGGTCGGTGGGGCCGTTCGCCCGGCGGCGCCTCCCTCATGTCCAGCGAAAGAAACTCGGAGAAGGGACTGGAGGTATAGAGATGCTTCTGCGGCGTGTCCACCACGGCCCGCACAAAGATGCGGTAGCGCTTCTCCCGCTCCAGCTTGCGGTTCGTAAAGTTATGATAGTCATCGCCTGATCCCAAATGGAAAGTGAACGGTATCGAACGCTGCGGGAACTTGGCTGCAATATAGGGTGCATTGGGACGCTCTGGCTTATTCCGTCCCGGCAGCAGATCATCGGTGAGGAACTGATCGGGAATCTTGTGCAGATTGGACTTGTCCTCCGGCACCACCACCAGATAGTAGTGCGAGATGGGTCCATACTCCTCGGAGGCCTGCGGCAGTATCACCAGAATCTCTTCGCCAGTGACCACGCCGTAGAAATCCGGCTTGACCATGGGCTGCGGTGCGGCCATTTGGGTGGTGACCGTGATTTTGGTGGGCGGACGATAGGAATAGTCTGACGGGATGGCACTCACATTCACATTGTACGTGGTAAATGGGCTCAGCTCGTTGATCGTGTGCGTCTTCACATAGTGCTTGAGGATGATCTCGCGCTTGGGCACGATCTGAGTCTGCGAGAAGCCCTGCGAGTCCACAAACACCTTCATGGCATCGAAGCTGATCTTGTAGTTGACGGGCGTGAGGCGGATGGGTGGCGACCAGCTGAGGGTCATCGAATGGGTGCTGACATCGTGGGCGCGCAGATTGAGGGGCACATCCTCCGGCTTGATGCGCACCGTTACCTTCTCGCTAAGACGTCCCAGTCCGTTCTTGAATCGCGCCGCAATGGCCACGGCATATTGGGCAAACTTCTCGAGATTCACCAGATCGGCGGATTCCGTGAGTCCCACCGTTTTCGTCTGCCAATCGTCCAGATCCTCCACAGCCGTCATGGTGTAGAATATCTTGTAGCCCAGCAGTTTGCCACGACTGGTGACCGGTTCCCACCAGATCTCCGCCGTCTGTTCGGATGTGGCCTCCGCCTGCAGGGACATCGGTGCCCGTCCCATATCCCGCTCCGTCTCCACAATCAACTTCTCGCTAAAGGGTCCCGCGCCCTGTTTGGTATACGCCCTCACCCGGAATATGTACTCGGTGTTCTCCTCCAGATTCGTGAACACCGCCTTGCGAAGCGTCATATTTCGCTCGGACCCAAGTCCATGATCGATTTTCTTGTGGAACTGCACGTCATAGCGGGTGATCAGGCCATTGCGGTGCTCCCTGGTCGGTGGATCCCAGGTCACGCACAGCACATCGGGAGTTTGGAAGCGGATGGTGATGTTGGCGGGCGGTCCACCGGGTGTTCCCTCCGGCGTTTGGAATATTTTCACCGTCTCCTGGCCAATACCGATATGATTGCTGCCCGCCACCCGGAATTCGTACTCCACGCCACGTTCCAAATTGTCGAAGCGTTTTCTTCGTCATCTGCGGTCCCGACAGCATCTCCTCCTTGAGCGACTGATCCTTGACGCCCCAGCGCAGTCGATAGCCACGCAGTTCACCATACGTCTGCGCCGGACGCTCCCACTCCAGTTCGATGGACACGATCGGCTCCCGCTCCATGATCTTCAGACTCACCGTGGGCCGGACGGGCACGCCACCCGGCGTTTTCACCACTATCGCCGCACTGCGGTCGCCGTCGCCCTTGCGCGTCAATGCCGCCACCTGGATGGAGTACTTGGTGTCCGGCTGCAGACCCGTCACATTGAACTCCAGCGTGTCCACCACATCGAACTTGAAGGGTTCGTTGAGGAATCCCTTGCCCTGGTCGGAAAAATCATTTGATCAAAAATCATCAATCATACTTTCAAAACCAAAGCATACAATAAATCAGGTTTGTTGATTAGTGGAAATTTATGAAAACCCATTTAATTTAGACCTATTAAATCAGTTATTGAATATAGTTTTAAAAAAATTTGTAGTTTATAATAAAAAGTGATTTAAATAAACTTTGATAATGAAAACCAAAATTAAAATCAAATAAAATTAATTTAATAATTACTTAACTAATCACTTTAATTTAAAGTTTATTTAATTAGTTGATAAATTCCAATTCAGTCATCAATATAAAACAGGTGTCTTTACTAAATTTGGGTTATGGAATATGCAATTATTTTGAAGCTCTTCAATCTGATACACCTTTTTGAAATAGCTTTTTAGTTTTAGGGATTAACAAGATCCCCTTTTTGAAAATAGCTTTTAGTAGTTTCCAAATATATCTGTTTTTATAATAAAGAAATTAGAGTGTCGAATATCTTCGTAATTAAATAGATGTTTTCCTTTTCCGGTTAAGAGCCCTGCCAACTCACCTCGTCGCGCAATTCCTGGGCATGTATGTGATAGCCACGGATGATGCCATTGCGGTCCTTTTCGAGTGGTGGCTTCCAACTGACATGGATCGATGTGGAGTTCAAGGGCGTGGCCTTAACATCTTGCGGATCGCCGGGCACTAAAGGCGACGACGAAGATAAACGAGATTAGAGGGGTGGTACTCACAGGGGCGAAAACAACTGGAGTTTCGTATTATAAAGGTAGCTTAACTTAACACTAACTTACTTAACGATGTATTACATGTTTTTAAATCTTAAGTATACAGACAGAAAACTAGGCAACTAGTTCTAAGTGCTTAGACCCTAGGAGTAGAGTAATACATATATAGAAGAGTATATATGTTGGTAGTACAGAACCAGAACAAACCTAGTTCCAAGTCAATGCCATCACCACATCACAGACAAAAACAGATTCAAATCAAAAATAAATGTGAAGGAACCGAACAACAAAGTGCTGCTTAGGTGCTATATAGGTATGTAGTTGGTATATGGAAGGGGTTGCTCAATTGGTGCTCAAATTAATTAATAGGAGGTGCAGTTTATACCTTGCTATAGTAAAATAGTATAGTATAGACCAGTACTTAAGGAGTATGGTGACAAAAAAGTACACAAAAAAGTTTGGCTATCGTAAAACACTTTGATTTCGATGTCCATCTCGTTTCACTTAGCAAAAATCAAACATGTAAGCATTCAAAAATTTGTTACTTGGTTGTGTGCAAAAAACATACATTGGTAAATCAAAAATTAGTTTATATATATATATATTTTCTAAACACGTATGCTGCTTTTTCAAGAGCATCAAAAATCCTTGCCGACCTCTTAAATGTTTTGGTGAGATTTTCAAAAAATGTCGAAATAGAGAAACATATCAAAAAACAAAAGAGATTTGATTCTTTTAGTTATTGGTCGATATTTTACGACCAATTCAAAAATATATTGTGGGAAAAAGAGTATAGGTATAGAAACAGAGATGTAAATTATAGTATAGTATAGATAGTATGTTGCTATAGGGCATTCTTAAACATAATACATAGTCAACCATTAAATATACTCACTCTTTTTCTCTAAATAGTTTTAAAATGTTTTATTTGTATTATATATATGTAAACCACCATCCATTAAAGGTTGCGTTCAAAAATCAAATTTCGCAATAATTTCGTATTCACATCAAAAAAGTTTCAAAAAGATTTTGGTTTATGTTTTTTTGTTTTTTTGGTTTTTTTTTTTGTTTTTTCCATTTTGATTTGCATTCAAAAAAAGGTGCACGAAACAGAGCAATTGGTGCAAGGTGCGAGTGGCCAAGCAAAGTTATTTGATTTTGTTTTTATAGTATGTGAAAAAAGATATAAAATATAGGTATTTAGTTTACAGTATACAGTTCCAAAAAGGGTTACTAGTGCACAAAAATAGTTAAAATCCAGAAAAGGAAAGTTGAACAACTAAAGATGGAAAAGATGATACAAAATCTACATATTTGTTGGCACACCGCTTTGATACTGTACAGTGTTGTTGATATTTTTAATAACACTTTAAATTTATTTATACAATTATGTGGTAGTTTGTAGATCTAGAACACCCAATTAAAATAAACTAAAATTTATTTAATATTTATTAGTCTAAATGCTATAAGTAACTTACCTAAATTTATTTATAGATCTTAGGAATACCTTATAAGACATTTTAATTATTTACTAACTAATTAGTCTGGTTGGTCAATGAATTTATAAAGTGCTTAACAGCTCTCCAATATTAACTAATACATTTTTGTTAAATTTTGTAGTAAGAAACTCATTAATCGTAGGTCAGGCGATGTGGGAAACTTGTAAAGCGCTGGAGATGAATTTATTTTATAATTTCTTACATATAGCCATATAGCACTCATTTTTTAGACAGCGATTCGCTGCCTGGACGTTCCTTGCATTCAATCATTGCGTTTGGGTTCATTAAAAATGTTAAATAAATGCATAATACAAATTATTCAAATGCAACTGACGGCTCAAAAATGTTAAATTATGCTTCATTAGTGTCCTGCAGCTTGGCAGCTGCTCATCTGGTTAACTTTTGCAGCCGAAAGCAGATGGAAGGGGTCAAATGCTGTATTTTTGTCTCATATTTTTTGTCGCCGCACCTCCATTCACACCAGGTGAGATACCTATGCACACAAACACACAAAAACACACACACACACACATCAGTGCACTAAAAATATAAAATAATTAAAATGCTACCGTAGAAGTGTTCTCTATTTTATATTTCTTTTTTTTTTTTTTTTATTCGCAGTGCTTCTTTTTCTGTGCTGAATGGAACAAACGAAGCAAGGAGCGCGTGCTAAGCTTCCAATGCTCGAGGTGCTCATTTTTTAACTTTTTTCTTTTTATTATTTTTGTGTATGTTTTATTTTTCGGTGTATATAAAACGTGAGCAGGACGTGTGCGAGAGTGCGACTGTCTGTGTGCACAAAGGGGAATCTGCTTGCCAAACGAATCTCCCGGACTCCCAGGCTGGGGCGGATTGAAAAGCAAGTGCCCAGCTTTAGACAGGTGGAATGCATTTGCGTTTGTGCTGTGCCAGCTAACAAGCGCATCACATCATAACGAAATACGCTCGCAACATACGAAACACAAAAATTAGTAGAAAAAGGAACGGAAAGAAATAATAATGCAGTCGAGTGTGTCGACCGTTGAATACCCAGTACTTTCTAAAAAGTCATTGCATACTTATACAACGAACGAAAGTAAGATCGTTGTTTTGCTTCAATAGATATCTAAAACTCGGTATGTGGGTGCAAGATATAGGTTTTATCTTTAGGCTAGAACTCCATTTCTTACAAGATTTAGATGCTACAGAATTTTGAGGTTTGCAAATAGATCAATGTGATCATTTAGAAATAAAGACGACTGAAATTACATTTTTACTTTACTTTTGTTTTGATAAGAATGTTTGTTGGTGGCAATCAAAAATATATACTTGAAACGTTCTCTTTGTCTTTGTTAAATACTTTTAACAAACACAACACACCTAATCATCCTTCCTGGTACTGAGTATAGTATAATAAAAATTAGTATAAAAAGAAAATGATAAAATGGCAAATCGAGTTGCATGTACAGAGAGTACTACCTTGTGCTGACCCTTTAATACTGGTCCAGATGCTTCTACTGCAGCTTGTGAGCCGCTGGCTACAAGTGTGACAGGAGGAAACTGAAGGTAGGTGAGTTCGGTTTGAGATATGTGGCCGTTTGCCTCTGGTTATGCCAAATTGAGTACAATTAAAACGAAATTCAAGTCAGTCACAGATAGCTCAATGGCAGTGCGGTGCTCAGGTGCTGTTCTTGCTGCTGCTAGGTCATACACAGAGAGAAAATATACACCCCGACAATATGCGATAATTATGTCTTTTGATTTTGAGGATATAAAATATCTTATTCTTTTTAGCGATTTGTGTGATTTTAGTTTACTAAGGGTTAACGATAGAAATACCTGGCAATTTTATATTTTACTTTTTAAACTCATATTCGTCCTTTTTTATATTAATATTGTGTTATATAATGTTGTGATTAACCCATATCAATTATAGCTGTTTAAGGCATATTTTCCGAGCTTTAGTATTTTGAGATCCATATATAAATATACCAACTGATGATATTTTTTCTCTGTGCAGCCCTGCATGTGATTGTAGTAAACGTTCTGCAAAAAACATTCACTCATTTACGTGTCTTTCTGATTGACATTGTGTGAGTGCCTGTGCATAAGGTGCGGTGCTATCGGTGCTATCGGTGCTATCGGTGCTGCAGACTTAATGCTAAGCTTATTATACCATCTAGAGTGAGCTAAAAGATGCCAGGAGCGTGTCACAAAGAGACAGAGCGAGTGAGACGTACACTAAGGTGCTTAACAATAAGTACATTTAATTTACAGTGCTTAGCCGAAATAAAATGAAGTGAATGGGCCACCACACTCAGATGGTGTTGAGCTCTTAAAACACACAAATTGAGTAGGTACTTTATAAGGAAAACTGTTTTCTGTTGAACAAGCAAGTAAACAGCTAACAAGCAAATGAAGGAAGGTTAAGACATCGTGTGTATATATGTATATGGGTTTCTTTTGTTGAATGATATCCATGAGGTGAGTACGAAAATATAAATCACTTTAAAATAAATCATTTGACTGAGTCAAATATAAAACAAAAACTCAATTTAATATTGTAAAATGCAGTTAGGTGAGGATATATCCCAATTAATAAGGTTTAACTTAAGTTATGTATCTGTGAAATGAAAATACTGATCAGTTATTCACGGCGACAAAACCATTTTCAATCGGACAAAAACGCTACAGGGGAGGGACCGCAATGAAAAGTGCAAATATGCAAATGTGTTAACTGTGCAAACATGCAGGTGATTGCAAATAAAACTTAATAAAATGGGTCAACAACACAAAATATACAAAATTATGTGCGTAAATAAAAAAAAATTCGGTTAATTTTGTGCAGAAATCAATTTAAGGATTTGTCATTTGCTGTGCTCGGCTTCGTTATTTGCATAGCAGTAAACAAAAAACAAAAATCTATTTAAAAACGTGCGACAGTGCGGGTTGTATATGAGGCATTCGTGTTCGAGGTGGGATGTGTGGAGCTTCACTGGTGACAAAAGTGCAAAAACCGTGTGCCAAAAACCAAACAGATAGGGTAAGGTAAGTGCTGCAGCTGGGTGGGGGGGCTCAAAAATTATAGCACACCGAGCTTTTGTAAACGTTATTAAGTATGTATGCATTTATGTAAATATCACACATGTAGATGTATTGGCAAAAAGTATGTTTGCAGGTGGGCGCGCAACTGAGGAAAAAAAAAAAATAATAAATAAATAGAGCGAAACATTTTGCGCTATTTGCCCTGGGTAAGCATTTGAAATCCAAATAAAAATGTGCGGGAAATTTATTGGGTTCAGGAACGGGGTTATTATGGTTATTGCCCCTGTTTAGGTCGGAATGGGTATGTTTACATTTATAATTGCATACATTTAATTATGCAAATAATTAAATAAAATATATTTAATGCAAACAACCTAAAATCAAATTTGTGTATTAGTTTTGGGAATTTAGATTGTTGTTGTTGTATAGGTTGTGCTTACAAAAACTATATGAAAAGGCCAAAAATACAAAAAGATTACATTGAGTTCATGGCGTTTTTTTTTTTTTGGTGCTATACAAATTACCACAAACAATTGATGCATTATATTCAAAAATATTTGTTTATAAAATTGTATTCTTTATTTATATTTAGAGATATATCTTGGTTTTGTGCATTTCTCGAGACGATTGCGAGTCAAGAAGTAAAAAGAACAAAAATATTTTTGCTTGCATATAGTACACAATACATAGGAGTTCTTCTAAAAAGAGATATTTCATTTTTCATAAGAGATTTTGTGCAAAAAAGTAGTCAAAAATTGCGCCAAAAAATATGCAATTTCATAGTGCCAATGAGAAAATTTTGTATACGCTTTAAAATTTCATTTTACAAACGAATTTTTGTAACTAATAATGTAACATAAGTTATAAAGTAAAATATAACTATAATTAAAAAAAATATATGGTAGGTGGTAAGAGAGTTCAAATATCTTTCTCTTAACATTAAAAACCCATAATCAACGGATCCCTAGCGATCCCAAATAGGAATAACTATTCTTTATGAAATATGAAGAGAATATCAGACCAGTTGAAAAAGAAGAGACAACAGATAAGATATAAGATCAAACTGTTAGCAGCCTGGGAGGCATATAAATATTCACTTTTAATTGTAATATTAACAATTGAAATTTGCAAAAAAAATAGGATTGATCTGACCTCGGAAGTACTTTTAATTTTGAAATTATAATGTTTAACTAAACTACAAATGAAAATATTAGCTGTTTTCAAAAGGCTTTTTTTTCAGCTAATTGGTTATGCATTTAAGTAAATGAAATTTGGTTGACAAAAAATATATATATATATATATTGAAATCTCGATATATATCAGATAACGCTCCATAGTGCTTAGCCGCTCCTGTGGTGAATGCTCCCGATATCAAAATTCAAAAATTGTACAAAATACGTTCGATTAGTTTCAGGTTGGTATCTTTTATTTTTCTGGGGATTGGTAACGAGATAAGAAAATAAATGACTAAAACATAACTTAGGATGAGTGTAAAATGAAGAAGTAAAATAGTAAGTAAGTAAGTAAATAATAGGGTAAACGAAAAATGTTGATAGGACTTACGCATAGGTAAGATCGTTATGGGCATACATACCATCCTCTTGGGTGCGCAAAATGATGGGATGAGATCGCGGCCCATCGCCGACGGATGTGCCGGCGAGCACCCAGATTTTGTACTCTGTCCAGCGCTTCAGCTCGTCCAGCACAATGCTGGTCATATTGAGGGTCATTGTGGTGGCCTCGTCGTCTTCGCGACCCACCTCCACGAAGAAGACCTTATAGTAAATGATGCGACCGTTCGAACGCTCGACGGGCGGCGGCAGCCAGTTCAGCGATATCGTCGTCGAGCTGCTGGCTATGGCGGTGATATTTCGTGGCGGAGCACCTGGTACTAATTACATAGATGGGAACGGAACGTATTTGTGTGTGCATTGATTTTTTTTTTTTTTTTTTTTTTTTTGGTTTGGTTTTTTTTTGTTGTTGTTGTTGATGCATAGCCATGGTTTTTGGATATGAAAGAGAGTTGGATTGTTTTTTTTTTTTTTCATAGCGTTCAGCAATTAGCGCAGAGAATACAAAAAATTTCAAACCAAAATTAAATGGATAACATGAAACGAAAAAGCCATAAAAGCAAAATAATATTAAAATCAAATCGAATAACATGGTTTATATAGGCATAAAAATATATCAAAATAAATTCAAATATCAAGACATAGATCCAATGGTTTATGCAAATAATGTTGACTCCTTTTTGCGTTCGTCAATAATTTGTGCATATTTTTTGGTAACGACTTTTTGAGCTGAAAATTTTTTCCAACTATCTACTGGGTGGAGAAGCATGCTTAGCTTAGAAAAAAAACGATAACAAAAAAGGTTAACTACTACACATTCACACAACATTTACATACACACGAAATGGCATTCATTTGCATAAACCATGGGAATTGGGCAAACTTTAATACATATAGAGACGAATTGAAATTAATAAACTACAAAACTGAATGATACTGAAAGTGCGTAAAATATTAAAGGCAGACTAGCGCTGTGTTACAAATTGAACTTAACAATAAAAGTGGTCTATCTAAATGGGAATGCAAACTAATTAGGAAACTAGGAATTTTCACTAAATTAAGCAGACAATGCAAACTCTTAACTAAAAACAGTTTCAAAATAACTTTGTGGCTTGTCTTTATTGCAAACGTCTGAGCCACAGACAACCAACCATCTACATTTTAATTATGCGAATATGGAAAACGTGCAAATATGGAAACCAAAAGTGATATTTATGCCACTGCCATGAACTTTGCACTTCCGGCATTTGTCTTCGCGCCGGTCTATTAAAATATCATTCAAAATCAATTTTCTAGACACTGATGCAGACAAAGACAGAGACAGAGGCAGAGAAAGAGTGAGAAAAGTTAAGGAATTTTCGGTTTTTGGTTTTGTGGTCTCAGTGCTTTTGGTGCAGAGTGCAGTGTGCAAAGTGCATTAGGAATTTTAGCACTTAAATAGTGGTCTAAAGTTGGAAATTGTTTGGGCATAATTTACATGATTTAACACTCACAGAGCCACAAATGATAAATGCAATATAATCGAGCATTGCAAAACACATCAATTCAAATATTCATTCCGTAATAGTTAAGTTTTTTTTTTCCCCCTTTATATTTTGCATTACATTGTCGTGCAATTTGCTTTTGAACTCAAACTAAAAAGGTGTTCTTGGTTTGGAAATGTTGTTTGGTTGCGTTTGATGTTTATGGTTTAATCCTGTGTGTGATGTGAATTGTGGACTGATAGCTATTGTTCAGTGAGTTTTGGTCTGTAATTGGATTAGTCGAACAGATTGCAACGCAACATTTAGTACAAAGTATTGAAAATAATTTAGATTTTTGAATTACATATAAATATGAACGGATTCATTTGATTTTGAGGTAGTATACTATAAAATTTACATTTACAGTACATTTAATGCATTCTGCAATCTGTTAAACTCTAGTTTATAAATATATTTAATATGTATTATTTTTGTACTGCTAAGTGTCTTATTTGCTATGTATGTAAAAGTATATTTATGTGTAAGCTATGTATATATTCGTCTGTAGTCAGTGTAATTAACTAACTAATAGAAAGTTTTTCTATTTCAATAATAGAATATATAAACTAAGCAACTAAAGCTTAAGGCTAACTTGCAAGGAACCAGAACAATCACAAGTCAAACAATATAGATATATATATATATGTAGGAATAGTTATGTATAGTTAAGAAGTGGGTAAGTGCATAAAATTCACTGCACACCGGGAGCACACATCCGATATCAATTATTCATAACATTCACTCACACTTTACCTGTTTCCACGAAGGCACAACTCAATGAAATGTAATCTCGCACTCAGACACTTTTATGGTTTGGGTTACTGAATAATCAACTACATGTTTATAGACACATGTTCATGTATCAGGGTTAATATATCATATATATATATATATATATATATAGTATATAGTATATGTGAATTTGTATTAAAATCAATCAGTTTTTCGTTGTACTTAAGCCTATGGAAACTTGTACGACTACGGCTTTTTGAGCTAACTTAAAGAGTTATGGATTTCAGCGGCGGATTGGCCAACTTACCATATTGCTTGGTGCGAACCGGAATTTGCGGAGTGGTGGCCCCCTCGCCTCGTTGTGACCTTGCCGCCAGCCAGATATAGTAGAGCGTATCGGGATACAGGCCATCCAGAGTATATGCCTCCGAGTTCGAAATGCGCCTGTACAAAAAAAAAAAAAAAATGAAATGTTTAGTTTCGAATTTGGGAAATCTTGGGGGAGGAGGTACACTCCAGAAACTCACTTGTGATGGACCAGATTGGCGTATGTGTCATTCCAGTAGAGCTCGTAATGAACGATATTCTCGCTGGAATGCGTCGGCTTGGTCCATTGCAGTGTGACTGCGGTCTCACCGATATCGGTTGCCCGGAAATTGCTCGGTTGCGATGGCACACCTTTGTAGACATATCCGTATTTCATATTCCATTTTTCGCAGGTTTCGCAAGTTTGGGGTTTTTGGGGTTGTGTTTTTGCCGGTTGGGAATTGCATTTGGTTTTCGGTTTGGTAATAATGAAACGGAAATTACGGAAATTAAATAAAATACAAACAAATCAATGTGGGCATTTGTATTGTTCGTATGCCGATGGATCCAGCCGATAGCGATTGCGTTTCGGTTGCCAATTCAGAATGCTGCATGATATTGATGAGGTGACACACGCACAGCAATCGCTGCATCAGCATTTTGAATTCATATTTGGTTTTTGCATGAAATTGATTGAGATGTGCCCATCTAGTCAGCCATTCCATTCCCCATTTCATCAATGTTTGAATTTTTTAGCGCTAACCACAACAACCAGATGGGAAAACCCGGAGAGAGAGAATGATTATCAATTTTCCAATTATTTTTGCTCCCCAGGGAAACCGAAGAAGAACCTGTCATCGCTTTGAAGTTTTTACGGTATAATGCATATCAACCGAAAACATTTTTCGGCGGTTGCCTGCCAAGTGGTTGTGTTAGTTATTGGCTTAAAGAGCTATACCAAACAGTTCAATTGGTTAAAGCCATTTTGGCCGCAAAATAAGAGTCACGTCTGACCCAAATGTATGTGGACATTTTGTAGTTTACATAACCCCAAGTAATAAGTCTGCGCAGTTCAAAGTTGAGTCCCTGTTTGCTTAGTTATTGTTGCAGCTTAAGCTGCTTAAGATGGCCACAATGGCAGCAAGTCAGCTGTCTACTGGCCGGCCACGCCCGCCACTTAAGAGCCTAAAATACACTCGGTTAAATGCATTTGCATCCAATATCGAATATCCAATGCAATGATTTCCAGCAAGTTAATGAATAACTGCCGGACATGCCCACAAGTGCAGTCGAAGTTTATATTTGTGTGTTATGTTTTGTGTGTCGCAGGGAGATAAATATTTCATTGAACGGACACACGTTTCGCCAGACATTTTGTATTATAATTAAATAATTGGTGTGATCTATGTGGGGCCGATTGAGTTGAGCAATTAAATTGCAAAATGTGACCAATTCAAAATGCAACGTGTGCGTGTGCGTGTGCGTGTGCTTGTGGCCATACATAGATGGGCCTAATTGCAGCTGATTGCCCAATCAATTTGGCTTAGCTTACCTTGCTGGGCCTTCACTTGGACCGGCGTGGACATGGGACCGGCTCCCATCGAGGTGTAGGCCTGAACCCGGACCGTGTAGATGGCATGGGGCGTCAGCTCCGAAACTGTGGTCAGCTCGCTATTGTCGACCATCTGTGAGTTCCAAGAGGCCTCCGGTTGATTCGAATTGGTCGTGTAGTACACCTTGTAGCCCTGTTTTCACCGACACAAAGAGCAAATTGAGTTGGTTAAGTCATACGAAAATTGTTGGCACAGCTCCTTATTCAAATATTATATAAATGGTAAAGGGCAAGACAAGTCAATAAAACAGAAAACTAAATTTGATTTGGCTTTGTTTTATGACAAGTTACCAAAGCACTTTATGACTTCATTTATGTACTCTTATAAGTAAAACGTGGTAAAGAATTTGTAAAGTTCTAATTTTAATTTTGGCCTAATTTAATGAACTGTTATAAATTGGTAAGAAAAATGAGGCAAGGTTTATAACTTTTTGAAATAAAAATAAATACGAATAAAAATTGTGAAAAATGGGCCTTGGATTTAGTAAAAGTAAAGAAAATAGAATTTAGAAGTACCATATATGTATATTTTGGTTGTTCATACAAATATCTTTAATAAAAGACTATGGTTTATTATAAAATAGTGTATCTGTTTTATATAACTAAACAAAATATTTACAACTTTCAATATCCGAAAATGACTTTAACATAAAAAATTGTATTTGAAATTCGTTATACTTTTTTTTGCAGTTATATGATTTTCCTTATTTGTTATTAATAAAACCAGTCTTGTTGGATGTAGTAACTCTACCTTTTGGTAAGAATATAGATTCAGAATGTACTTTTAAGTCACATTTGTACTGGCTTAAATCAGAGCTGCAATATGAAGGCTATTTGAAATCTGAAAACCAAATCCGATTTTCAGCTTTCATTAACTGATAAACCGAAAATGATATATTGCTGCTGGCCGGAGCCAGAGATTTGTGAGCCCATAAGGATTTTGGCCCCGGCAAACTTGGCCTGCCCCGCCGGCGACCACAACGATTGCCGACCCGGAATTGAGACCTGTGGACAGGTGTCTAGCATTTGCATACGAACGTTGGCCATCGTTGGCCATCGTTTTGGCCATCGTGCCCGAAACATGGCTAAAGGCATTTTGCCAATTTCCCCTTCGACTGACGTGACAAAGTGCGTTGGTTGGGCTCCGGTTTTTGGGGGACTCCGGGCTTCGGGTATCGGCTACCCGGTCTCTCTGTGTCCGGAGTCCGGATCTTATCGTTTAATATGCGCACTTGATGCTAGGTACTTACGGTCACTTGTCCATTGGGCGTCTCTGGTGGTTCCCAAGTAATAACCATGGTGGACGAGCTCAGCGTGCGCACTTGAACATTACGTGGTGCACTTTCCATTTCTGCAGGCAAAGAGGTAAAGAGGGTAAATGGATAATATTAGCATTGTCTTGGCAAAAGGGGTCGGCTAGTTGGGTTGGCCACTTGCACAGTAGAGATTTGGCTGCCTAAACGAATTTCGAAAATGTATTGCTCTAATGAAGAATCATTTGTTACCGGTCTAGAGATTCCAGACAATTGGGGTTATTATGACCGGTATGTTTGGTTCGAGAGGGTACTTATTCTAATTAAACACAATCACTCTTTGTAAACAGTCGAACATTCGTGTTTAAAATTATTTTAACACAAAATCTTCATGTCTAAAATTTGGTCAAATGTTCTGTTCATATTGATTGTTTCTACAAAACGTGCAATAATTTATACAATAAGATGTCTATTTGTAATATGCCCAAAATGTATTTATCTGTTTGTTATTAATTATATTTGCTGCTCACTATCAATATTTAATGATTTTAAAATATGCTGCCCAGACCGGCACACAGCAATTCATAAATATGCAATTTTGTTAAATGATTTTAGGTTGCAGAAATGCAGAGAATGACAAACAAATGCCATTATCGAGAAACTAGAGTGAAGCCATGAGGCGAAAATGTTGCGGGTGGATATACTATAGTCCATGGCATTAGGGCTGCGCAAATGTTTTGCAAAGCAAACAATACCCATCCATCACAATTTGTTTTACCCATGAACGGTTGGCTGCTGTTTTAGCTTCTGCTTCTGCTTCTGCTGCAGCTGGAGATGCGTATTTCATGTCGTTTCATGGTGGATGTGGAGGTCAGCAGGATTTGGAGCAGGAGGGAAGGAGGCATAGAGCCTCTGTGCATTTGCGGGAAAATTGAGAAAATTGTTATGACGCGGCGGCTGTTATAGTGAGAATTTTGCATTTATAAACTGATTTTTGTGTGCCCGCGCCACAAATGATTTCCTAGCGCTATTCGTCATGCAATTTTCTGCCATGAATTTGCACGATTCAAAAATCTCAGTGTCGGTCAACTGCTACGCAGTGTCAGCCGCAGAATCATCGGCGGAATTCAACCATTGCCCCACACAGCATCATGAATTGCAATTAGTGGAAGGCCTCTATCACTCAATTTTCCTTATGTGTGAGATGGCGTGTGTAACCGATTCGTAAACCGATTTGTTAATGGCCAATCAATAAATTCCAATTTCTCACAATTTCTACTGCAATATCCACAAACGGTGCAGCAGCAGCAGTTTTATCCACAATTTATATCGCAGTCATCTCATCTGTTTCCCAAGTGGAAGTGTAAGTGGAAGTGAAATTGTGTGTCTGTGTGTGTATGTGTGTGTGTGTGTGTGTGTGTTGGCCTGGTCCATTGCTTGTTATAGCCAAGATTTGCATGCAGCTCGCACACACCGATTTACCGATAGATTCTGGCAAAAATTTCCTCTTAGCCGCCCGTTCTCTGTATGTGTTCATATGAATGCTGTGTGTGGAGGAGCATCAGCATCACGTAAGCTGCATTTAAGGGCATATACATTACATACGGATACGCTCCATTAATATGTATCCTTGCATGCCTGCGCACACGCCTACTCCTTATAGCACCAGCACCAGCACCAGCACCACTACCAGTACCAGCACATGGCATTAAATCGTGGCCCCCTCAAAATTCAACCCCTCACAGCCAAAGGATTCGAGGCAGGAGCATGTGCAGGCCATATATCTGATTACTTGACGAAAGGATGTGCTGAAGACTCGTTCAAGGCGACCCAGTCCAGCCCCAATTGTGGTCCCGGTCCACACACTTTAAATGGTGCCTTTGATCACTGCTGCCCCGCAAAAACAGTATCTGCCCTCAAACGCTTTCACAAACATTAATGAGTGTGTTTGCTTGCCAAATGCAGCAGAAGCTTATTTTACTAATTAACTACTCTGTTGTGTTGGCATTTGAAACAACTAAGAAATAGCCAATGCTTGGTGAGAGAAATCATTTTAATACTGAATTATGATACAATTCTATACATTTAGTAATGAGGTAGTATAATTCAAAGGCTGTTTGCAGAATCTATTTTAATTTCTAATGTTCAGAATAACTGGAAAATGCCTTTACTTTAGGGATGCAATAAATAGGAGACTAAAATATACATTTTGTTATTAAAGCAGGTAAGGCAGGCAATCAAAAATGTTTAAATAATGTTTTTATTAGTGCAACTCAGAAAGTGAATAGAAATTGAAAGATTTTATTAAATAGAATCTATTAAGTAACCCAAATTTTACTTTCATATTGTACCGTTTTACCGTATATGTATATGTATATATATATATATATTTTCTTTTTTTCCAAATACTTGAAAGAAACTTAAAGAAAATATGAAATATTTAATAAAATTAAATTCAGTATACTTTAACAATCTATTAAGTAACCCAAATGTGGTGCTGTATTTGAGCACAGGTGTGTGAGATGGCATCACCTTGAATTTCCCTACCCATTCCGTTAATGTACTCATATCCTTTGTAGTGTAATGTTACTGGCCATAAAGAAAGCTGCGGATTATCCACTTGGCCCAGCTGCTACCTAAGCCAGTGACACGTGTTAAGCATTCTTTTGACCTGCTGATGCCAGAATGCGGGCTCAGGAGCCCAACTTCCAACTTCCAACTTGAACCGCCCATAAACGTTGCTATCGAAATATTATTTCGAAACGATATTGGGCAAGCGATAAGCATAATTGCGGCAATAAAAGTTTTCAACTTTTGTACGACACGCTCCTGGATCTGCTAGTAAAAACTGCAACTGCAGCTGCTCCTTTTCGTACGTAAAAAGTCTTATATGATTTAAGAAATACCCTACAAAGCCATTTTCGCTTTAATAACGAATACCATTTAAGTTTATTTTGGTTAAAAAAAACAAAATACATTTTAATTATCAGCTTGCCTTTTTAAAAATTGTTTTTAATATTAATGGAGACATTAAGTTAGTTTTTAATTGAGATTTAGTTTACCTGATTGAGATACAAATTGGTCAAATAAATGAAAATGATTTATTTTCTGAAATGGTTGAGTATTGAATTTGGTAAAGTTAATGAGTAAGGAACTCTTACGTATCGCATAAGCCATGAAAGGGCACAGAAAGGGCAGAAGTAACCGGAAATTCTTGTCAGACAAGCACATGCTTACGCTGGAATTGCGAGGACTAAAACAGCGTTGCATGCACCCAAATACAACCATCCGCATCGAAACGAACGCATAACAATGCGAACTTTATGGGATGTTCGGGGAGGATATCCCCATAGTCATACCCATCCCCATACCCATAACCATACCCATCCCCAAAAACCACCCACCACCCACTCACATACGTCAGGATATCGCCAGGACTCGTGGTTTGTGGATCGCAGCTGCGTATGCAACGATTTTTTAACATTGCATTTACCTTTGATTTCATCTAGCTACTTGTTATTCCGCTTTCCTTACTACTTATTTTTTTTGCTTTGTACCCTTACATTACATTATGTTTTCTTTTTTTTTTTTTTTTTGGTCGGATTTTGTGCAGCTCAACAATTGTTATTGAAATTGTTTTGGCAATTTTTTGGCCAACCATAAAATTTTGTTTGCCAAGGATACTTACTTGTGCCACCGAATGAGAAATCGCCTGAGAAGGAGGATAGCGAGTGAGCAGAGAGAAAGGACAAATAGACATTTCAAGAAGGGTTAGTACGATTGCCGACATAATGGAGCAAAGCAAATAAAAACGGATCTAAGAGTGCTAGACTAAATTTCAAAACGAAATTGGTTAAAAATCCTTTTGTGCAGCATGTGAAAGACAGCGAACGGGATAAACGGGGGCAGTTAGTTAATATGTCCTCCAAAGGGAGAGTGGGCAGCAGCCCATCCGCGAAGATACTCACTTGTCTCACCGGTGGTACATGTCGCCGGAGCAGATGGCGGTCCACGTCCAATATTGTTCACGGCTATCACGTAGAACTCGTACTCGGTGTAGGGACTCAAGGCACGGACCACATAGTACATGGTGATGATGCCGCTTATCTCGCTGAAGGCCTGGTTCGCGTTCTTCGGCTTGTACTGGATCACGTAGTACTGCAAATCCTCCGGACCCTTGTACGACCACTCCAGACGCACCGAAGTGGCGGTCACCTCCGAGATTTGCACATCGGTGGGTGCGGTGGGCAGAGCTGTTCAAGGATATAGAAAGATAGATATATTTATTGATCTTAAGCCGCAAAAATAGAGAGAAATTAAGAGAAAGGCTTATTCACCATTTAATAGATCATAAGTTATATTTTTTGTTATTATATTTCGAAATTCCAAATCTTTAATGTGACAGATACTTATAAATTGTCATATTGTAAAAACAAAATGATTTTAAGTTGTTTTGCTCTATAAACTATTGATAAATATTTATATTAATATTTACCTTTTATTGGAGCATACTTTAAAATTTTCATATTGTTTAAAAAAAGCGTTTTTTAAGATGCTTTTTTTTTATTTTACTCACTAATCTGCTAAAATATATTTTTTCAGTTACGTTACTTTAGTTTAGCTGTCAAGGAAAAACCATACGTTTGACGCACATAATATAACTAAATTCGCGGTATCATTGTTATAATTAAAAACGAAGAATTTTGCATTTAACCATTTATATATAATAAAAACATTATAATTAAACCATGTGTTCATAATTCATAAAGCTTATATTCTTATGAATTACAAATTTTCGTTTATTTTATTTTGTATATTTACTCCCAGTTCACTTACACTGCACTTTAACCACCGAAACGGAATCGATTTGTCCTAGTGTAGAGGCTGCTATGCAAGTGTAGTTTGCGCTCTCTTGAATATTAATCAGGTGCAGGACATTGCGGCCGATTGGCATTTCATTCTCGGGTGTTAGATCTTCAAAGCCTAAACAAAAACATTGATTAACGATGGGCCAGATAGTTGAGTATAGACCTTTTCATACCCTTCATCCACTTGACATGTGGCATGGGTGAGCCGACGGCAATGCAGGAAAGATTCAGATTGGAGCCCAACATCACCTCACTGATCGACTCTGGTGGCCGGGAGAAAGTTGGCGGAACACGACGGACTTTCACATACAAATTGGTAGCTTTCGAGTGCTCCGTCCCAATTGAATTCTCGGCCACACACTCGTATTTGCCTTGATCCTCTTCGCGACTGTTTTCGATTTGCAGGAAGCCTGAAATATAAAAACGGCAAGAGTTTATTAAAATGTTGTACTATTTAATGCATATTTTCTTTACACCAAAACTAATTTTAGTTTTTCTTATTTGTATTTAATTCACTATTCATCAAAAGTATATCTTTGAAAATGAAAACCTTATCATAAATTAATAAATAACTATTAAAACATTATTTTCCACATATAAAGAGATGGATTATTTGACACAACTTTTAAGTGAATGGTTTGACACTTTCTCCGTACCTATTTATTGCCTATACCTAAGCTTATTGATGGTATACCCTAAAAACAATTACATGAAACAGCTGCAAGTTTTTAAGTTTATACCTGAGAGTAGGAGTGTGCCTACCTAAAATCCAGCCAATTGGTTTCATGGTTTAACCCTTTGAGTACATCTGCGCGCAGGGACTAGCATTATGTTTTAAGTTATAACACTACCTGATCTGCAATATAACACACAGTTCCTTGAAAAAGGCAATCAGTACAAACCCAAGTCTTGTCGAGAAAACAACCCAAAAATGTTTACTCTGTTTATAGTGACAAGCTTTATGCATTTTGTTGGTGGCACCACTTATGTAACCACCAATAGTCACATTGAGATGCCAGTATATCAGAAACGACCGTTAAACGAACAAATGGAGATGATTGACATCCTGGATTTGGGTGACCGACCGCGACGACAGGCGGAGCCCAATCTGCACAATTCTGCGTCGAAATTCCTGCTGGAGGTGTACAATGAGATTAGCGAGGACCAGGAACCCAAAGAGGTCCTGCATCGGCGTCATAAACGCTCGCTGGACGATGACATCCTGATTTCCAACGAGGATCGACAAGAGATTGCCAGTTGCAATAGCATCCTGACCTTTTCGAGTCGAGCAAAGCCCGAGGAAACGGCTAACGAACTGGATATGCACGTAACCTTTAATACCAACGATGTTCCAGTGGATTTGAGTTTGGTGCAGGCCATGCTCAGGATATACAAACAGCCTAGTTTGGTGGAAAGGAGAGAGAACATCACGGTTTCTGTGTACAGAAAATTGGACAACCGGCAGGAGTACTCCTATCGCATCCTGGGCTCCGTGAACACCACCTCCAGTCAGCGTGGCTGGCTAGAGTTCAATTTGACCGAAACTCTGAGAATGTGGTTAGCCAACAGGGGTTTGCCACGTCGCAATGAGCTGAGGATCTCGATAGGCGACTTCCAGCTGAGCACCTTTGGAGCCGGATTGGTGGCTCCTCAGGCCAGTCGCTCCAACTTGGAACCCTTCATCGTGGGCTATTTTAATGGGCCCGAGCTCTTGGTCAAAATACAGAAGCTTCGTTTCAAGAGGGATTTGGAAAAACGCCGGGCAGGTGGTTACACACAACCACCTCCGCCGCCGCCGCCACCCGTGGATTTATACAGGCCACCTCAATCCTGCGAGCGACTCAATTTCACTGTGAACTTTAAGGAGCTGCAGATGCACAACTGGGTGATTGCACCCAAAAAGTTCGAGGCATATTTCTGCGGCGGCGGCTGCAACTTCCCGCTGGGCACCAAAATGAATGCCACCAACCATGCCATTGTCCAAACGCTGATGCACCTGAAGCAGCCGCATCTGCCCAAGCCCTGCTGTGTGCCCACTGTTTTGGGAGCCATCACCATATTGAGGTACCTCAACGAGGACATCATCGACCTGACCAAGTACCAAAAGGCAGTGGCCAAGGAGTGTGGTTGCCATTAAATAACATTATAATTAATTCTCACTATAGTTTTAAATGGAAATAGGATTCAATGTAAATACAAATATTTTAGATGTAAATAAAAACATTTTCTAAAAGAATACAAGATGTTATTTTATTATAAATTAAACATGTTAATGTTTTATTAAGAAATACTGGGAGTAAACGGAATTTTAAAGATACTTTTAAGCCAAAAAAATCTATGCATATACAAAAAGAGTCTGGATTCCATAAACCTATCCTATAGATAAAGAGCCTTTTAAGCCAACCAAATCGAAAAATATACTTAAGCATTGTCATGAAAACATCTTATAAGACCCAAATAGTTTTTAAGCTTGAGAGTACTTATAAGCTTGCCTTATTTAAATTTTGGGAAGTATACAAACTTTTATGTTTATTTAGCAAAACCTTGACGTTTTACGCCCTTTTATGGTGCCTTTGGGTTATGGGGGCATGGGTTTAACCGTAACAGAGTCGTAAGATCTTAGATTTATCAATAAATTTGAAAGTCAAATGATGTTTGTTTATCTCACATCACTTTAATAGGCAACCCACATTATCCTCATTGCCCCATAAAAAATTCTCAATTCACCTTGCTTTTATGTACGGAATCCATCCACTCCACTTCAGGATGTGGATGCTGCTGCACTGCTGCCAGTGAAGCAACACATGGAAAATTAACACTTTTTATATGATTTTAAAAGCCATATAAATTTTACGACAAGTCTCCAGCCCCCAAAAAAAAAATGTTGCAATCTCTTCACCAACGAGAAAAGGCACACACAGGCATCTATTAAATATCGACGCTTGCTTTTCCGGAATATTACGCTAATGTGAATGACAAATACGGGGGAAAAACTGGAGGTTGGTAGGAGAGAAAGCCATAAACCGCCCTCACTTTGACATTATATTTATATGACTAATAAACAATGATGCACGAGACGGCGATGAGTAGACAATAAGAAAATTTACGTAATCAAAATTCACTTCTCTTCACGTGGTTGCCCCTCCTAAAAGCCAGTGGCTTTTAAATCAACAGTTATGAATATATATTCCAGGCACCAAAAATTTGTTTAATAGCCATTGGCATTTTTGCTCTGGCTGAAACCATAAAGTTATGGCTCAAATATGTCTGTTATTGCGCTTTTTAATTGACCAATAACTATTATTTCACGCGATAATTTAGAGCGACATAGTTGAGAGCCAATGATTTGTTTTAGTTGGTTTATAATTTATTTTGCAAATTTATTTTATGCTTTTTTGATCATATTACCATTTTTAATGAAGCATGTTAAATTTGTTAACAGCGTTTGCATTTCTAAGCGTTTAAACGCAAAAACTATGATATCGTCATGTTACTGTGTGCGTTTGTGCGAAATTAATCACATTCGAGTTTCGATATTCAATTTTCTTTCCCATACAATTAATCAACAACCTCAATTCAGTATACACACAGACCCGTGTGTCTGTGTCCATATACCATATACACATAGTAGGTAAGCAAATTTTAAATCTGCATGAAATATGACAATTAATTTACAAAAAAAGAGTTTTTCATACGCAATATTATCGTTTAATTATTTATTGCTGCATTTTGTGCATATACAAGCAGTTTTGATCAGGCTTAAGCGGAAAGCTTAAATTACAAAATCGTATTTTCGTTTAATATGATAGTGGACTTAATATTGTGGAGAGTCATCAAATGAAATTTAATTTTATTTCATTTATGTTTCTTTAAACAGATTTTTTTTTTGCAATTATAATTTTATTGATTTTAAATTGAGTGACGTAAGAATTTTAAGTTTATATTCAAAATATATACTAAATTTTATACTTATACTTATTCAAACAAATACCCACCAAGTATTTTTAAATATAATTGTTACATTGTTTATCTGCTCAATGAGCTATAAAATAAATGTTACATATTGATATTGCATATGCAGTGAATATATCTTGATGAAAGGTTATGCTGTTCCAAAAGAAAAATAAATAAACCGTGGCAATAAACAAATATAAGAGTTCTGCCACAGTTGAGTGAATCATTTTAATGACCCTTGTTATTGAAAAACAATAAAAAATAATTGTGACCAGAGGCTTTCAATGTGGGGTACAACCAAATTGCATTAAATAATGCTTATAATTATTACAAATTTAAAACTACTTTAGTTGTAATATATTGAAGAGTTTTTCACTATTTTCAAAAACTACTTAATTAATTTGGACATTTTAATGATTTTTAAGGGGCTTCAGCTACACTTTAGCCAGTAACATGAAAGTAAATCTGAATAAATTGATTTGAATGCTGGCCCCCACAAAAAATGATCTTAACCTACGCTTCTGGCATGCGAATATCGAACAAAATATAACCAGCAGCGCTAAATTTGGAAAAAATCGCTTGGCTCGCACTAAAGTCATGTTTATTGTGTCTATTTTATGTACCTTTCCGTTTTATTTTAGTTGTTATTTTGCGTTTGATACACAAAATAGTCGGGGAAATAAAAAATAAACGGACTTAAAGTGATGTATATGCTGTGTAGATTGCTGTGTGGTTTTTAGTGCACCGCCATTGCATTTATGTTTTGTTTTCGCTAGTGAAAAAGGACGCTTTGTGCTTTTATTTTTGCTACTCTGCTGCCGTTCACCTACAACATGCATCAAAGTTGATTGTTGCGAAATTTATTGCATACTATTTGGCCTGTATGGCTGAACATTTATTACGCTTGTTGCACTTCCTGTGTAGCCGGGAATTCCCCCCGGCGTCTGGCCCATTGTTTAGCAACCGTTGAACCATTCAAACAACCATTAAATGTTGCTACTTTTATAAATAATCGACCACTTTCGTTTAAGCTGACATGTGTAGTTCAGCGGTCCAAACCAATATTTTTTCACCTTCATCCAATGCTGACATTATGCCAGGTAAAGCTCTAAAAAAATTTAAAAAAATATTAAAAAAGAAAAAAAAAAAAGACAACGTCTGCGGAGAACGTTGATTAAAATTTATGAAGGCAAGTTTCATTAAAACTCCAGGCAACCTTCTGCCGAAAACATTAACGTAAGCCGCACACTTTGCGTGCAGGATGGCTGTAGCAATAAAAATTAAGCTAGCATACATCTGGGCGCTCGTCTGTGTCCCGAATGTAAGTCTTTCCATTCCATGCCAGTCCCCGTGTTTTTTTGGCCCTGTCTCACCCTGCGTGCGTGTGCTACTCTTATGAAAATTAAAAATTCTTTCAAGGGTCATAAAAAAGAAATATAAACAAATGGACAGGCTGCTGACTAGCGAAAGAGTTCGGCTTCGGCCGGTGAACAGGTGAAAAAGTTGTTTAAGCGAAAGGATTTGCCACCCAAATAACTTACCGACTTAAAGCTTCTCAGGACTATCTTCAGTTTAAGGTTAACTTATTGCTTGTCCAATACAGTTAAGTTAGAAATTTAATGAGGATATCATAATTTTCCTTACTGAACAAAAAAGAAATGTTTATAAAAATTATATTGTTATATATTTTTTAAAAGAAATCCCATTGCTAAAAGGTTCAATTTAAATCGATAAAAATTAATCTTTTATTTTTAAGGGTAACAGATCGAGAATTTACTTGAGAATCTTTTTTATTTTTTAAGTCAATATCTGTAAGTCTTTTAGAAAAGGTATGAATTCTTTGGTGTGTTTCCCAGAAATAATATGTCCAAAATAATTTATGAATTTTAGCTTATTCCAAACATAATGTTTTCGCGAGAATGAGCCAAAAATTATATTGCCCAGGTTTAAGATATAGACTATTTTAGACGAGCTCAACTGGAAATGGTGCCCTAATGTTTTTTTTTTTCACTTTTTTTTTTTTACTTTTTAGGGTTTTGTCTGTAGACTGCCATAAAATAAAAAGTTTAAATACTTTTCAATTCAAAATCCCGAGTTGGAGAAGTCATAAGCTATTAAGAAACCAAAGTAACGGGCCCTGGAGAACCCAAACTAGCGCCCCAAGCAATTCTTCCACATATTTATGTGACAAGACATTGGTTGCGGGATACTTTGGACGTGGCACACATGTGGCACGCCACACGGCTGCACTTCCGCTAGTGCAGTCATTTTCGTATTCTGCAACTTCCGCCGCTCGCACATACACACACACGCACACACACACACACTTGTAGTACAAAGCGCCACGAAACGCACACTCTGACACATTGGTTGCCAAGGCTTTGGCTTTCTCGACTTTGGCTTCAGCTTCAAACGCTTGGCTGCACGCCCAAATGGGATTATTAATTTAATTATGCTTTAATTTAAGTAGTCCTCGTTGTCGTCGTTACAAAGTGACATTTATGGGGCGACTGGCTGGCTGACTGGCTTTCTTCTCCTGTGCCGCCACCGCCCAAGTTCGTTCGCATAAAAGTGTGCAAAGTTTCAATTTTGGTAATGCAAGTGACGACGACTTATCGTCAACCCAAAAAAGAAGAAACCCAACTGACCACCTCCACTCCCCTCAAAATACTCGAGGAGAGGGAAAATTGAGGGGAGAGGGGAGAGAAAGGACATGCCCCCCGCTGGGAGAAAGCCGTTCTAGTCATGCACATTTTGGCAATTACTGTCTCATTTTCAACAAAAGTGACTGTCAACTCTTTCGAGCAGCAGCAAGTGACAAGGAGAAGCTCATAATTTAAGCATTAAACTTTTCCCGAAATGCTTTCAAGTTGACTTGTCTTAACTACAGTTTTACGGCTCAAGTAAATAATTGCGTGCAGACCCAGTACCCAGTGTTCCTCTTGCCCCACAGGTTGGTCACGTCAAGTGGCAAGGCGATTGTAATGATGGAGCCCAGCAATTAAAGAGTTGGAGACCAGGTCGCAGGTCGGGGGGCCATCAGCTCGTCGCAGCTGCTGCTCCTTTGTTTGAGGAGAGCCGGGGAATAGCGGAGTGTGCCACGTGTAAGTTTCGAACAAAGGAAGGCATAAAAATGTCATATAAAAAAACGTAAGACGATGTTGCAAGCTGAGCTCTCGACGGCCAATATTCGAGCCAAACGGGTCGGAGTTGCTTTTAAGTTTTAAACATAAAGGTTAACCCCCTGAGTTATATGGCCTCTATTCGTTGTTTTACGCCCCGGCAATCCAGCCAGCAATCCAACTCAATATTCAGCTAGTTAAAACGTAAGTATCCACTTGAGGAAAGTTGTGTTTAATTTTAACTGGGCTTTTATAATCATGTTCTGCTTATATCTCACAAATTGTGATTCTTTATATTCACTTAAACGTTAAGTAGAGAAATTATTTTAAGCAGATTATAAGTTTGAAATTATTATAGACTAGCTTGAGTCAAAATATTGTGTCTAAAAGGCTTACGATAAAAAGGAATATATTTTTTATATATACACAAAACCCTAATCTTAAAGTTCTTTAAACGAAGGACATTTGAAATCAACTATCCATACCCAAAATACGCATTCAATTCTGTCAAGTACAATTGCTATTGCACCTGCTCAAGCAAAGGAAACCATTATCGTCGAAATTGCTCCCTGACAGACCCTTCGTTGACACTTCCATTCAGTTGAGTTCATCTGCTCACACACAACCCATTAAGACAATTGGCTCTGGCGAAACCAATTTCTGATAAGCCTCTTTTGCTTAAAAGCCAAATTATGATATTTGAAAAAGCCCAACATTTTTCTGTTACTCCTTTCCCTTTTGCCAATGAGTATTCCAACCCCGAGAAAGTAATTTCCCCAGACGCTGCGCCAGAACCTTTTCAGAAAAAAAAAATAAAAAAAGAAGAAAAACAGTAAGGAAAACAGGGAAAACCCGTGGTCACTACGGCAAAGGTTATTTTTTTTATTCCTTCCGTTATGCTTTTTATTGAACAAAAGCCCTGAGGGACTATTTGGCGAAATAAAAATAAAGGTATAATACTCAATAATATTGTCGCTGTTCGTTGCCCGATTCGTTCTATTGGAAGCCTACCCTTTGGCCCGGTCTCAGCTCGAAGGACTAAATTAACTACCAACTGCCAAAGAGTATGAAAATGACCCACGAGGTAATTTTAAATAAATTATTTATAAATGTATTTGTGCATTGAAGTGCGACCGCTGTCATTTGCCTTACGCTGAAGTGGAAAATATTAAAGTCTCAAGAAATGTAATAATTCGGGGAATACAGAAGAAGAAATGTATGCCTTTGAGAACATGTCGTTGTTATAAGCCTGGCAGATAATTTTAATTATGCTTTTTTTTGGTAAAAAATATATAATTATTATTTAAATTTTAATTTAGCTTGACAGTAATTTTTTATGTCAATTGAGAGGTATATTTTTTGGCAGTGTTAAACAATTAAGTATTTTTGAAGACCGATTAATACAAATTATTAAGAAAAACAAGTATAGCCTTGTTAAACTATTTAAGAAATATGATGCTTGGTGAGAAAAAAGTCTTTGTAAAAAGTTGCTACAGTTTCTGAATATAATTTGGTATATTTAATGACCCTTCTTGTGGCTATTCTTTTGTATTTCTTAGAGAAATTCCGACTTACCCAAAGGCTAGTAGTAAAGAGGAGTGTATAATAATCACATTAATGCATCCAGCTAAGGCGATTGAGTCCCCGACAAAGGAATGGGGTTTACGTCGCCATAAGGTCCTTTGGGCGCTCGAAACGGTTTTATTAAAATAATAAAGTTCTAATTTAATTATGGCGCGAACAAAATGAAGTACGACTGCCGCCGAGTTACTTTTCATTTGATAACTCACGTACCCCCCATCCCCCACCCTCCACTGAGGACCGCGCCCCCTCTATCCACCGCCCACCTCGAGAGTAAAGTCCCTGCAGGCTCTAATTAGCAGGCGGCGGCCGTATAACCGAAAAATCAACGCGCTCTGGGGAAAAAGGAGCGGGCGTAAGGCGTACAATAAAGGACCATAAAGTGCTAATTGAATAAAACGGCACATGACTTGCATAACTTATTATGCGAATTATACATCTATATATATTTATATATATATATATATATATATTCTCGCCACTCGGTTTGGCGTCATTGGGAATGCAGACCCAGGTCCCAGGATCTCCCACAATAGAGCAAACCCGTCCAAAAACCTCACCTCAGGCGAATTATTTACTTTCATAAATTTAAAGCGCGCTTTAAGGCAAAACGGAGTGATGGAGGGGGTTTGGGCGTTAAGGGCACCCAAAAGGATATTTAGCTGGCGGAAATACTTTTACGTTTCGTTTAACGCGGCAAAGATGGTGCCAGTCTGGTCGGACCTCCACTCCCCACTTCCCGCTTCCCCCTCCCCTGACCATTCCTCACCTTTTGAGGGATAAAAAAAAAAGAAAGTTACTCGCCGGCCCACGTAAAACTAATTTAACCCGCAAAAACCTTCTCCATCTTCTTCGTTCTCCATAAGCGAACACGGACGGGGGCCACTTTGGTTCGTGTTGCGCTAAATTAGTCGACCTCCATATCCGTGAAAAGCGAGCAAAAAAAAAAAAAAAAGAACAGAACAGAACAGAATCCAACAAATAAGCCCGGACTATGTTTGCATGAAGTCTCATCGTTGAAGCGGTAAAAATAATTCCACCTTGGGGAAATACATGTAACAGTTTTTAATTTGCATCGCTGTAGGCCAACAAAAGGCGATGGATAGTTTGGTTAGCATTTGAAAAGTGTTGCAAATAAGAGGAGTCCGGGAGAAAGCTAAACCAATCTATTTTGCTTGAATGGTGTAATGGAAGCCATTTGAAAAGTTAGTTCATTTTTATAGGAAATACTTTGTCGGTGAGAATAATGCGTATTTAGTTCTTTGAAAACTGAGTTCCTTTTATTGGATGTTTTTTTGAAATATTTATTATGCGATTAAATAACACAATGTTAAGTTCTTGAAGCCTTATTTTCCTGAATTACAATTTCTGAATTTTGTTTATATTTATTAAAAACATATTCAATTACATTTACTTCTTAACATTATTCTTTTTTATTTTTGGATGCCCTTTTGGAGTTCAAATAAAGGATTATATTTTGTTGTATTTGTATAACGAAACTTTACAATTAAATAGGCATCTCAACATTTACAAAAAGCTTACTCATTAAAGGGCATGCACTTTACGAAATTAATGCCATCCTCGAACACTCATATTAAAGTGTACAGACCTTTTTTATCTCCGTCGGAGATAATCTTTTTGAACATGTCCTTTGAACAGCATATACCATTAAAAAAAAAGAACCCTAGTTAATCTCAGGGCATTTGAAAGTCAGTGGCTGCATGCGAAGGACATTTAATGGAGCCCACTCAATTGTTTGGCAGGCTGTCATTACGCGTAAGCGACCATTTCATTAGCATTGCGGCTCCATAGGCCGATTCCAGGATCCCCAGGACCAGCGAGGACATCGAGTAATGTTTTTGTTAACGTCGTCGTTGTTGTTGTTGTTGTTATTGTTGTTGTTTTCTTGCCATGCCCAACACGTTCCAATTGTTAAGGCCCGGCTAGGCGGATGGCTCACACCGCCGCCCCCACTGATTCGGTTGTCAACGTGACCATTATTGATGTCGTTTTAAAAGGCAATCTTTAATGCATATTAATGTCAATATTAATGTCAATATTTGAGCCTCTAATGACCAGCGGCCCTGGCCCCTGCAGGTGGCAGCTTTTGTGTTAGTTTTGAGCCCACTTTGACCCGTTTGATGTGACACAGATACAGATCGGCGTTCGGCGTTCGGCGTTCGCTAACGATGCGACTTGACATTGAACATATAATTATCAAATGCTGCCAATGCTGCCGACGCCTGATTAAAGGACCCGTCCAAATTTTGTTGACATTCGTAAAGTTTTCTGAAAGCTGGAAAAGGTCTCCCCCGCCCCGACCTGCAATTCAAAGGACAAACTTTGCTCAGGTGAGCGACGTAGTAGGTTGAGTAGGTTGCCTCATGCTGATGCCTGACAAAAGTCAAACGTTAACTAAGCGCCCAAAAACTTGCGACACAAAGTGCGTCGAACCGTAAGTAAACTCCTAAGAAATTCAAATGAGCGTAAGGAAAAAAAGCAGCTGCAAAAAAAAAAATAAAAATAATAAAGATGGAACCCGCTCAAAAAGGTAACGGACACAGTCTGGGTCTAGAATTTTAATAAATGAAGTCTTTTTGCCATCGAAGCTGCCGAGCGGACATAATGTAACATAATGTATAGCAGATGGAAGATAATAAAAGTCTACGTATATACTGACTTTCTATGGCTTAGATAGCCATCTCAAGTTTAAAGAGCAAACAATACAATTTTTGTAAAGTAATTTAATATTAATTTAAATGCATCAAAGGCTTTTAATATATTAAAAATGTATTGTTATTTATGGATTTACGATAATAAAGTCGATTTCTTTTGAAATATCTGTTTGATATTATTACTTAAGTTAAACTATTCTCTATAAAAACAAACTTACTGAGTTGTACTTACCGTCTTTAAGTGAGTAGCGCGGATTGGTCATATCAACCTTTGTCTGATTCTTAATCCAGTAAATGTTTGGCGTCGGATTGCCGATGGCTCTGCATGTCATGAGGACCGTGTGACCCACTTCAATGACGCGAGTGCCTGGACCCTGCGTTATAACCGGAAAGCCTGCGGGTGTTTTATCGCCTGCAACGGAGAGAAAGTCGCGAATAACAAAGGGTTAAAAATTATTATGTTGCGAAATACAAGTAGCGAGCGAAAAATGTTCATATGCCAGTTTTAAGGCGATTCAGGGGGTCTAGGAGTTTTGGACAAACAATATGGCGTTACACACACACACACACGCAAAGCATTGTTTTACACGACTCTTTTATATATACGGAAGTTGCCGTTTTCCATTTTTTTAAATATATTTTTTTTGTGTGTGAAAGCTTGGCTGCGTCGTCAGTTGCTTTTGTTGGCGCTTTCTACGCCATTTTGTAAGTCAAACAATGGCTTTCCCACACCCCCACACCCGCACACACGCAGTATATGCATATAAGTAAGTGTGTGAGGTCAGCATTTACCCCTACTCTAGTTGACATTTCCTTTGTTGCAGCCAGCTAGCCAGCTTTAAGGGAATTTCAGTTCAGTTCAGTTCTGTTCTGTTTCTTTCACTTCCATACCCTCTTTTTGTAAAAACCCATTTTTATTTTATTTTATTTCATTTTATTTTTGTCGCTTTTTTGCGACAAGCTTAAAGAAAACTCTCTCGCGGTGGCTGTCAAGTGGCCCCGGCTGCGACTGTCATCTGCCCTCCCAACTGCATCTTTCAAATGAACAAAGCTCATTTACATTTTCCAATTAAATCCGTCGGCGGCCATGGCAATTGGCAAAAACGGAGCACGGAGGAGGGGCCACACAGGATGAGGATGAGGATGAGGATGAGGATGAGGATGAGGATGGGGATCAGGATGTGGATGCAGATGCAGATGCAGATGAGGAGCAAGCGGATGCGAATGCGGATGATTCCAACTGCCATCGTTGCCGGGCAGCTGCTGCCATTGCATTCCATCTGCCCACTTACTCTACGCGAAAGAGTTTTGGCCTAATTGGTTTTGCTTTCTTTCTAAAATTTGTATTCATAAAAGGAATTCAAGACTGACTTTGTCTCAAGGTCATAATTACTCAGGTCATAAAATATTTTAGTCAATTGGCAATCAAACTATAATCAAAAATTGCATCTCAATGTTATTAAAAGAGTCTCTGAAACATGAAAAAATGTTTTTTATGTCATCTGAAATTGAAATCTCTAAAGAATGGTTTAATAATGGGATACTGGGGTTATTAAAGTGGAACTTATAAATCTAATAGTTGACCAGGTAAAACTTAATTATTAGAAATGCAAATTACATTTATTTAAAAACAATATATATGAAATATTGAGAAAATGATTTCTAAGTCTTCTCAAAATAAAAAGTATAATTTTTTTGAAAAGGGTATAAGGCGGTTGATGCTGCCCCTTTTGACTTTTCTAAGCCAGTTTTTTTGGCATTTACTGAAACATTTAACAGCGACAGAATCCACAATAAACGGGCACCCAGAAGTTAGTTGCAGTCGGTTGTTTTTTGCTCTGGCCTGTCTCTGTTAACTGCTGCGTCCCTTGGCTCCACTGCATTCCCTGAATATCCTGCCAGAATGTCTTGCCTCTCACTTAGTTGTTCGGAGCTTTCACTGCAATCCTGATGCAGGATTCGGGGTCTCTGTGTGTGTGTGTTTTTGTGTTTTTCAGCGTGAAATTAAAATTTTAACACAGAGACGAAAAATGCGGTTGCCTGTGAATATGTATATGTATATGCTTTGCTCAAAGGCATAAAATGCAAAACTACAGTTGCAAAAAGAATAAACAACGGCGGCGCATTGATGTTGACATTTGACGTTGCCGTCATCATCACCATCATCCACACATCGTGCCCCAATGTCCTTCCTCCTTTCAGCCCTTTATCCCATATTGTCTGCAGCCATTTTCAGTCATTTTCACATCACCCTTTCTGTTTTCCCGTAGCGCCGTTTGTTTCGTTGCTTTATTTATTATTGCAGTGTCACTTCCTCGCAAATGCATAACGAAACAAACACAAGAGCACAGAAAGAAAAAAAAAATAAAGGCGCAAATGGAAAATAATGAAACTGGGCCAAAATTAACAAATAAAACTTCAACATTCCTATTAAACAATGTAGAAAAGTGCATTCTGTTTGACAAACAAATATGCATGACTGCATACGGCGACAAAACTCCGACTAAGCGCACACCAAAGGAACAAAAAAAAAAAGAACCAAAGGAATAAATCCTCTGTCGAAATAGTTCAGTTTTGCCAATGGTTGAGAGAAGAATGCCGAATGTTTGCATATGATAGAACTTCAAAAAGCCAATCGGAGTTTTATCAATTTTGGGACAAGCTAACGTCTTTTTTCTAATGGTTTTCCAAATAACAGAAGGACCACTTTTGAAATAGTTTAGTTTCACCAATTTTCGAGAGATAAATAAAGTTATATTAAATAAATATATTTTATATAGCTATTTAAGTAAATGAAAGTATCAGAACTTAAGTTGTTGATTCATTATTAAACTGATAAAATAAAAGAAACTTGCACAGGATGTGCATTAGCAAACATTTTAGCAGACTTAAGCACTTATAAGATTATCAAACATTATTACGATTTATTCATACAAGTAGATAACAAAATAAACAATCGAATTTAAAGTTAACAAGAAAGAAAGCAAACTTCGGCAAGCCGAAGTTCATATACCCTTGCAGCTATTGCAAGAATTAAACATTTTTGAAAACATTAAAATTATGATTTACTTTCGTATATGTTTAAAAACATTGAAGCTATGATGATTTGCAGCTCAATTATTTCATAGTTATTTTATATATTTTTATTATTTCTAAGGGAGCTATATGATATAGACGTCCGATTTTGATAAAATTTAAACCATAATTCTGAAATATTTAACCATTGCTATATGTCGAAGAACTAAACAAAAAATTAAAAAACAGAAAAGTTATAATTTTTTTCATTTATTTTTCCGATTGTTCCTATGAGAGCTATATGATATAGTCGTCCGACTTTGATGAAATTTAATCCGTAAATCGGAAATATTTAACCATTACTAAATGTCGAAGAACTAAACAAAAAAATAAAAAACAGAAAAGTTATAATTTTTTTTCATTTATTTTTCCGATTGTTCCTATGGGAGCTATATGCTATAGTCGTCCGATCCGGCTCGTTCCGACTTATATACTACCTGCAATAGAAAGACAACTTTTGGGAAAGTTTCATGCAGATAGCTTTAAAACTGAGAGACTAGTTTGCATATAAACGGACGGACAGACGGACAGACGGACAGACGGACAGACGGACATGGCTAGATCGACTCTACTAGTGATGCTGATCAAGAATATATATACTTTATAGGGTCGGAAACGTCTCCTTCACTGCGTTGCAAACTTCTGACTGAAATTATAATACCCTCTGCAAGGGTATAATGACACCTCTTATAGGCTTTATATTTGATTAGCACGTTATGCCAACACAAATTCAGAATATATAGCCCGGTTTTCGACAGGTTATAATGCAATTTCATGCGACACTTTGAAAACCTTTTATTATGTGACAAAAATTGCACAGCCTGTTCTCGCAAACTGACGACAAGTGCCACCCAAAAATATCCACAACAACAGTTCACACTTAACACTGAAGCTGCCGTTCAGTGTTCGTTGTTAGCCGCCATGTGCGAACGGAAATTTTTGGGTAAAATGCCAGTGAAAAGCTGGCCAACACTTAATTTACAGCATTAGAGTGGAGAGCCCGAGCAGAGGCAAAACTGTGTTGCCCCAGAATGCCCCTGGCCCAAAAAATATAGAACGCATGGTTGGACAGCAGCAGCAGCAGAAGCAGCAGCAGAAGCAGCATGTATAGTATGTGAGAGGCGGCAGTGCGTGGCCAAAAACTGATGAAGGCAGGCAGAAAAGCAGACGGGAGGGGATTTATTAAAAAGCTAAAAGCAGCAGCAGAACCAGCAGAACCAGCATCACCATCATCATCGAATTCGTGTGACATTTTCATGCATTTCAATTAAGCTGTCGTCTGAGTGTGAAAATGTACAAGGCTAAATGGATGAATAATTTCGAAGTTGGGGGAGGAGGGGGGATCGCTGCTGAAGAACATAAAGGCTGACTAGACGGCAGCCACCACCTTGTTAATCTCGGCGACAGATTTTAATGAATTAGCTAATAAAAAACGAACGAAAGGAGCTCATGGGTTCCTTTCATATGGAGTACGTAACGTGGTGTATGTCTTGGAAACGATAAACATCATTAGCCGGCACAAAGGGCTGTATTTGCATCTCGTCTGCTTTTTAGGTGCCACTGACCCCCGCGACGATGAATGAATGGATGAATCCGCCGGGATTTGGATTCAGGTTTTTGCCTTATCGAGTCCATTTCAAAAGGCGCATTTTCACACCGTGTTTTCTACCTCACACACAACGCAGCACACAACAGCGCAGCACACAAAATTTTGTGTTTTTCCCATCTTTTGTATATGGTCAAAGAGATGGAAAATATGTTGTTTATAGGGGTGTTTATAGGGGATTAAGCAAGAAAAGGTGGACGCTGGATGAATGTCACTCAAAGAAGGTGTTGGGCATGGGCAAACAGTTCCGAGCCAAGTGCTTTAAGAAAACTTCACTTTCTGGCTTTAAAGTCACCGACGACGGACGAGTCGGTGTCACACACACAGCGGCACAAAACGACGACTTGTCACAAAGCATAAATTTGCATATTTTAATTATTCATGCATTTTTAAGATTGATAAGGAATGTTGTGGCCAAGCGGTGGGTCGTCGTGGTCGACGTCGTCGTCGTCTGTCCCAGGATTTCTGGGGAGCCTCTTTGCCCGAGGCTAGTTAAAATACCATTTTCTATTGGTCAGCAGAAGCCGCAAAACCGGAAAATTTAGACCCCAGCCTGAATGACAAAAAGTGTGAACTGTCATGGCAAAAGAGTTGAAAATATGATTAAATTGTAGCAAAATAAAGTTGATATATTTTGATAGCCCTTTAAGCATAGAATAACTGATAAATTGTTTAGCACAGCAAATGCATTGTTTGCTAGAATTTGTATATGTTTTACAAATTATGTTTTTCATTATAAGCTTCTGAAGCTATTTGGTCAATTTATTAATATAAATTCGAAAATCTAAAATAACAATGAGTAATTTAAAAAACTTTCCAAGAAGCTTCAAATTTAATAATTAGTATTTAATAAAAGCCATACATTTTTGTTTTCTCTTTTAGGAAATAAAATTATGTCTTAAGATTCTCTTGGTTGAGAAATTCAATGAACAAGAAAAGACAAAAGCCAAATCAAGCAATCCAAAGCAAATCAAACTTGGTGTCAACTTATTTCGGATTATTCTCGGCAAACTTTTCTCCTTCTGAGCAAGCCAAGCAATTGAAAACAAATCAAAACCAAGGGAGAAGCGGTGCCAACCACAATTGACAATCTTGGTATATATATTTATAGGCCGCAGAGCTGCAGCTCCATAGCTAAAGACAACCAGAAAGTTCCTCACCGACTGAGCAAACAGTTGCGGGCTTCTAAGCAAAGTTTCCAGCTATAGTTAAGGCAAAATCCCAAACAAAACATGCTCGAAAATTGAGTGTTTATTGTGTTAAGTAGACGACACACTCTCACAGAACCACCGAGGGGGATAAAATGGGGTCTACGGGCGCTACACATCCAAAACATCCAAAGGAAGTGAAAAGTGTGCGACAGGATGAGCCAAAGCTGAAGAGCCTCTGGCAGAGTAAATAACCGTTTTTTAGTGGCAGGCCGGGTACAGAAAACAAAAAAAAAGACAACTGGCTAAAGATGTTAGACAATGCCAACAATAAAGCCGCAAGTGCCAGCGGCTTCAACAAAGAATAAAAAAAAAATGAAGTAAAAAAATGAAATGGAACCCAAAGCAACAAGAGGAAGTTTCATGCCCAAGACGTTGGCAAATTTGTGGCCAGTCAACACTTCCTGTTTCCGGATTCGCATGTGCCATGTGGCTGTGTGATTGTGTGGCTGTGTGACTGTGTGGCTATATGGCTGAGTGTGCGACTCGGACTGTCTTTAAGTGACATCTAGGAGCCCCATTGATCAGCGTAATGAAGGGGCCGACGTTTCCCTAATTGCTGTCGCTTCTAGGCCCACTCATAAAGCGACTCCGGCTCAGATGCAGTCACGCCCGAGAAGATGATGCGGATGAGCTCTTGGGTTTCCGAGGCTCGCCGCCTTCGAGGGTCCTTCGAGTTGAAGCTGGCAGCCATGATGGCAGTTAATAGATAATAGCAGTTGACGAACTGATGCCACACAGCAGTCCTACAACAATGAGATGAGTTTAAGTGAAGTGGATGGTCGATGGTAGATGGTAGATGGGAAAACCTCGTTTAATTATAATAACATCTTTCAGTATTCTGTAGATTTGGAAGCAGACTGTAAATTACTTTAAAGTTCTAATGATTTCAATGTCTAGCATTGAAACTTAGATGTAAGTGTTTTGATTAATATAAGTTATATCGACAGATTCTTTTGAGTGCGAAAGCATTAGGTTCAACATAAGAAAATACAAAGGTTTTTTAACCTTTGTAAGCACTTTAGAGTAAACTGATCATTCGGCGCCCTGCATCGAAACCAACACCCATATAAAACCAACTGCACTTTAGGTCGAAACTTAAAATGTTTGCTTATTACGGATATATATGGGAATAATGTACATATATGAAAACTGTAAAACGCTCGCAACCATTTGTCGATTCATGCCAGGGGCCAGAGTGTCCGTACAGAAGAGATGGAGGAGATCGAAAAAGGATGCGATGTCCTCTCCGTCTGACAAACTGACGGACTTGGATGGCTTGTCTGTTTGTCTAACTGTCAGTTCCGTCTGATGGCTGCATGTGTATCCACTGACAGACGACATGCACAGCGTACATCTTATTAAGTTTGCATTACGATGTTGTACTCGGAGCTAGGTGCTTGTGTCCTTGCTGTCCTTCGGCCCTTGTAGATAGCCGAATCGACTCAACTCCTAAGACGGCTACCACTGAGGCAAAGATAAAGTTAAAACTTGAATATAATCTAGGAAATGGAGTCCTAGAAGAACACAAACGAATGGCGGTTCAAGAAATGTTTATTAAAAAGGCGTTAAGTTTGGTCATAATTTTAAGTATTATAAAAAAAAGTGTCTAAAAGTATGCAACATTATAATTTAAGTCCGAAATAATGTACGATTCATTCCGAAAGACAAAGCTATTTGTTTGTTGCATACTTTTAGACGCCTTTTGAAGTTATTTCTTTACAAAAAATTTTATTCGCACTTTTAAGGGCCAGTTTTGAGTTAGTTTTTATCATTTCGACTTTTGTATTTGCAGTTTATTTATCAAATGATATAGATTTCAAAGCGAATTGATCTCAAATCGAGATTTCGTTAAAAATACATTTTTCCACAGTGCACAGCGATGAGATAGTGAGCTGCCGAGCGAAGTGGATTGAAGTGAGCCAGAGTTTCAATTTCTCTGTCCAGGCCATGACTATCGAAGTCTATTTTAACATACGTCTGCCGACTCATCCCGTCGTTCGCCTCAAATGCCACTGACTCTCTCTTTCGTTCTGCATTTCGCAATTTAATTTAATTTTTTCTTTTAGTAGACGTTTGATAATGCGGCCCCGCCTGCCGACCAGTTACTATTACTGCTGCTGGTTTTCTACTTTCCTGCCACTGGTCTTTCTTTGCAGTTATGGGCTGGCTGGCGCATTTTATAAATTTTTAAACTTATGACTCATTTTTATGCATTTCCACAGAATGCGCAGTAAGACTGCAAGGCGAAATAAACGAAAAAAAAAAATAAAATGGAACGAAAGCGACGAGAAGGAAAGGATGACGATGACGATGACGGCGAAAATGCCTGGGAGGTATGCGGACCTAGCCGATTTTCTCTGCAGCAGACCCCTGCACTTGTCTCCCCTTGGCCATCTCTAATGCGCTTTAATGCGATAATAAATCATTGGATATCCATTTGTATTGTCAACACAAGTTGACAACCGAAACGAACACAAGACGCTTTGGCTGGCATGCGTGTTGACCATTAAACGCCAACTGGTATGCAATAAAAATAAGGCGAGAATCAAGGAAAGCTGTTATATTTAGACAGCGAGACACATAAACACCTCACCTTCTAGCTTTCTTTAATAGTCCTCACTAATGATTTGCCAGCTCAAATTGGAGAAAGTTTTATGGAAATCGAAAAAAGAATAGGAATGTGCTGGAAAAAATGAGTATACTGGGAGTAAACAGAATACACTAAGGTTAAATCGATATCGTAAATGCAGAATGGTTTTGTATTTCACTAAATTTCAAGTGCACTCCTCTCGATTTATTGTTGATTTGATGCCAATGAAAAGGGGGGTACATTTATGTACCTTTGACCCACTTGCCGTCATAGATCACGCGCCGTTCAGCCTTGCAAACAACAAAAACAGCGACGCCAGCAGGCAGAACAAACAAATAGCCATAAAGGAGACGGGGAAATTAATAAATAAATTAATAAATTACAAATAATTTATCACGATTCGCGCACACACACACGGCGGCGGGAAATTCTCTTATTCCCAACCACCACCACCTTCTGTCTAAATAAGTCTATTAGAGAAATGAAAATAAATTGCGTGCTTTCAGGCGCCTGCCAGTTGCCAGGACGAGCCATCGATTGCCGACAACATGCCAACTTGGACAGACACAGACACAGACACAGACACAATAGCAGCAGCAGCAGAAGCAGCAGCAAAAACAAAAGCCAAATTCAATTATAAATGCGTGTAGCGAGGCATTGTCTATAAGTCCATATGGTATATACATACTACATATACACAGACGATATGGTGTGGCTGTTTGTCTGTGTGTGTGTGTGTGCCTCTGTTTTTGTGTACTAAGTGTAAGTGATTAATTTTTGACAGGCGCTTTTGTTGTGCGGTATTGAAAACAATCAATGTTCAATCTACGACAAGGCTCCCCAATGGATTCGATCTGCCCTACCCTCCCCTCCCCGCCATCAGCAATTAGAGAACTTAAGCAAAAATTCCCCGGAAACCTCAAGTGGATTGCCCGAGATTGTGTTTATTGAGAACACAGCAGATGTGGCCAGCATTTAAATAAATATTTTGCATATCATTCGTAATTGACTACAGATCGAGGCCAACTATGACAGCCATTGGTATAATTTGTATGTGTCGGCGAAGAGTGGATTTTATTGTTTCTTAAATGTACGTAAAATGAATGAAACAACTTATTTATGGGGAAGTGGCTTTAGTAAATAATTGAAGGAAGTAAAAGTCTTTTGAAACTTTCCACTTGAAATTACTTTGATAATTTGATAGATACAAAGAAGAGTTTTAAACTATTTGTTGCAGAATATTTGTTTATTTTTCTGAATAATGTCAATAATAAAATTATGAAATCAATTAACTACATTATATGAATTACACATTGTAGCTGTCCGCAAATAATGAACATAATATGTTATTGCCGTGTTAATTGTAAGTGGATACAAATGTTATTGACAATAAATTGATTTAAAATTAACTTTAAAAATAATCAATAAAAAGTTAAAAAATTAAGGGACAACGATTAATGTTTATATAATGTAGAGGAGCTAATTGAAAACCTTCAGAGAGACCAAAATGCAGTTTAATTTTATTTTTGATTTAGTAAAACTCTTTTCTTCTGAAATTATAGCCATAAAGCACATTGTAACCATCCCACTTTTTATATTTTCATCTCATTTAGTGGCGATTCCTCAAATATTTACATGCGGCCTGTTTTTACGACTATCTGCTGGAGAAGCCTCCCTCCAAAAACCCCGGGCCAATTGGCAAATGTGCGTTTTGGGTAAAATTATAACATAAACCACCTGCTCCCCCGACTAACCGATCCAGGTTTTACTCATGCCCAAAGCGCCTTCGCATGCAGGCGGTACATATAAAAATCAGGCAGGAAAACCAAAACCAAAGCTGAAAGCCATCAGAAACCCAGCGAAGCTCTGGCCATAATGCAAATTTATGATCAGAATTCAATTATGTGCTTATTGAAACGCAGCTGCTGCCAAATGTTGCCAAATATGAGGGAAGAGAAGGTGGGTGACGGGGGAAGGGGGAAGGGCGAAGCGAGTGGGGTCAAAGGATGGCCATTCGGCCATTCACGCATCCGGCCGACAGTTAATACTGCCCAGTTTAACGGCTGAAGCCAAAAGGCTATGATTTACGCACACCCAAACAGATACGTCGTACATGAACGTGGTGTCCGTAATGTCCGTGTGCCCAAACACAAAGAATAACAATTGCGGCTTAAAGTGCGTGGCAAGCATTTTATGAGCAACGGGAGGCGTCATTAAACCAGTTAACAAATAAATACCAAATACAACACAGGGCCGAAAGGAATCGCGGCTTTAACTGACCAAGCCAGTTATGGCTGGCCTAATGCCCTCGGTGGCGAAAAGGGGCATCATATTACTGGCTTCAAATAAGGTCAACCGGAAAGTTGTTTGTACTTATATACTGAGCAAAAATTAAAAAAAAAAAATTAGGAAAACAATAACAAATAACAACCAAAAAAAAATACTTAAAAAGTAATAAATAATAAATAACAATTTTGCAAGTCCACTCAAAGTAAACAAAACAAATAAAATAGAATAAATATATAAAATGTACATACTCTGTTCTATGTTAATATAAAATTATGTTAAAATTCCTTCGCTATCAAATTTTTAATGTAATTAAATATAATATTTTTAAACAGATGTTTTTTTAAGTACTTTTTTATTGGGTCATGGTCTCAATGAAAATAAAAGGTAAGCCACTAAAATATAATACAGCTTTTCATTTTTACCGAAAAATGTTTAATTAAACTTCACCAGATTGCAAAAATACTTCCTCAGTCAAATAGTTTTCCTTTTTTAACCTTTTTCCCTATTGATATTGTGTTTATTTACTGTTTTGCTACCGTTTAAAGCAAGCTATTTAATTGAGACACATAAACACCGCAGGCTGCTGCTACAATAGATGTATTTCTTTTGCATTATTTTTGTTAGCAGGATGCTGATAGTGCCATTGCTGCTATATTCACTGTCTGGGCGTTCATGTATAAATAATTTGAAATTAATTACATGTAACAGGCTACTGTTGCTCCCGTGCATTTGTTCATCTGTCTGCTTTGTTGTTGTTGAAATAACACAACACAGAATGAAATAAAAAACAAAAAAAAACGAGGAAAGGACGAAAAAGGTTTCCGTTTTATCGCTGTCAAAGGTGGTCGGTCGGTCAATTGGCAGTAGTAGTGTGAGCCGTGGGTTATAAAATATAAATAAAGTATATGGGGAAACAAGATGTGCGACGACTGCTGCACAGATTTATGCTACGCAATTAACAATGCCGGCCATTAAGCGCAACTACAACTATAGCTACATCTACAGGCCACAACTACAATTGCATATCCGCGTGTGAGTGCGTTCAGAATTTTATAGCATACTTTTATGGGGCAACAAACAGACTTTTATGCGCATTCACAGCCACACGTACACACGCACACACACAGCCAGGGGCAGCTTAAATGTTTTTGAATTTAAACTTATAATTAAAAAACTTTTCTTCTCTGCCGGCCCCCACATTGTTAGCCCTTTAATTGGCTCTTTGTTACAGTAGTTGTCCACTTTCCGCTCCTTTCTTGCCCTCAAAAGTGTGTGTGAGTGTGCGTGTGTTTGTGTGTGTGAGTGGTGTTGTGTGCTGCATTTGCAATTTCAATTCATTGGCATTTTTGAATTTTTTTTTTCCGGGGGGAGCTACTCGGCATTAAATCTTTCATATGTAAATGGAATGTTAAACATTGAAATGAACTTGCATTAAGTTGCATAATTACATTTCGCAATAAACGTTGGACACCGCACACATATAATTGAGTGCCTCTGCCTTCCCATTTGGATGGCACTGCCACTGGCACTCTGGTTGGGCATCCGGCGTGTATGTATATGTATACCATATATTATTTATTGCAAATATGCCCATAAAAAGCACAATGTTGTCCGGAGTGGGGGAATTGGAATGGCGTCTGAGGTAAAAATAATGGCAACTACCTTTTGCACTTTGACATATGACAGCAGTTGCGCTGCTGCAAGCTGTGCATAGTGCTCCGCTGACATGGTGCATAAAAAATTATTACAACGCACAAAAGTCCACAAATGCAGTGAAATGTTTGCACTTTTATCCCGTGATAATGCTCGTGCAGGGATTTCACAGGAGTCTTTTAGAGTCTGTACATTAACATCAGTCATAGAAACGGTGGGAGAGGTTATTTTTCTTATTTATTTCCAACTTTAATTTCGTTGGCTGTTAGCTTTAATTAACTGTTGGCACTTTAATGAAGACAGTAATGCCATAACAATAACAGGAATAATGTACACCAAAATCCCTGCCACGACTACCATACACATATACATACACAGACGAAACCAGAGAGCGTCGCATATGGCGCATAAAAATTCCGGAAATGCCGTACAAAAACTAATAACCAAACGGAAATGCATAAATGCAAACGAACACATACGTATTTAAAAAACAAACAACCAAAAACAAGAAATGAATACAGGACCATAAAAACGTTCGCCGTGCAGGAGAATCAACAAGAGTGAACCAGAAAATGGGGTCTGAACTGAATCCTGGCACTATAGTGAAGGTAGCGACCATAAACCAAAGGACATTTTATGTTCAACTGACAGCGTAAAAAATGAAATTTAATTAATTTCATATGCGAGTCGAATATTTTCAGTTACCAGCAATAGGTCTTCCCGTTCTTATAGTATTCACGTTGCATGCCCTCTTTTTGCAAGTTAACCAAGCGCTTCATTTAATATATTTATTCTGAATTTTTCACCCTGCATATGTTTAAATGTTTTTCCTGCGTTTGCGTTTCAATTTGTATTTGACATCTATTAACATTTTTCCTGTTTCTGCTGAATCCTTTCGTTTATTTTTTTTTTTTTTTTGTTTCTGGTTTGTTTTTCTGGCCAGACATTTACATAATTAAATTTGTAAACATTATTGGTAGCATGCTTTTAGCTTTATTAATTTTGTGCCCGTTTTCGGACGCATATGTCAGGGGAAATGACTGTGGACACACATCGCGATACTCGGAACCCAAGAGTTTGGGGAAATGGGCTTTGCTTCCTGTTTGCAAGCCAACAAACAACATATGCCAGCTATGTGCGGTTCGGCTTGTTTATTAATTATATATGTTTGCTCACAAGCGTATCCTTTTAGGTATGTGTACGCATGTGTGCAACTCATTTAATCAATTTACCTTTACTCGCTGATGGCTGCAAGAGCTGTAAAGGCAAATTAATTACAAATAATAGATCTTGATACGTTCATTGGGAATCTTGTCTACATCGGAACAGTATTCACCTTTCATTTACTTTCAAACACTTCAATCGAGGACAAAAAATGTTGTTTAATGTTTAATTGCTTATGAAAATTATGCATGTGGCATTTCAAAACCACATTAAATAATTTATGAAGCATACAAAAAACATATTTAATAGATTGATTGAATATGTGCCAAGGATAAGTCAAAACTGCCATTGAACTATCCATAAAAGAAACGTTGGCATTCTGGTTAGTGCAGCTTAAATTTATGTCCAAATAATTTTATTGGGAATTTAATTATGTGTTTATTGAATGCATTTATATACAGGATTAAAGTTATAGCGCACGCGATGGCAAAAAAATACAAACAAAAAACATATATAAAAAAATACATTTCTTTAATCATGCATGCGCATATTAAATCCAGAGTAAATAATTTATGTGATTTTCTTTAGAGCTTTCTAAATGGCTTTTTTTCAGGATATAAGTCTTGATAGATTACTAAAATGCGTAATTAGTCCTGCCTTTTAATTATCCAACCATATTTTGTAAAAAAAAAAAACATGTGTAATAGATAAAATCAAATAATTTTGATCATTTATTTAAATAATTCCTTTTAAACAATTTAACGGTTAGAGATTATTTCTTTCAATTTTAAGTTCTTTTAAAGTGTTGGTTTATTTAAGTAAATTAATCAATAAACCAAAGCATTTCATTGGAAAATATTTGATAATAAATAATGGCAAGGGCGAAGGAAACGTCCGACATTTAATTAAAAAAATCTCGCCAATAAGGATAAATAGTCAAACAGAGAGGAGCTCTCTTATTAATTAGCTCATAATTAACGCAGAAGGACTTTTATAAATATCTGCAAAAGCAGAAGCACTCGTGCGTGTGGGCGTGTCCGAATGACAGAGGCAGAAACCAGCTGCAAATGGAGATGAGCTTGAGTTAAGTTGAGTTGAGTTGAGTTGCTCGAGAGTTGCCTTATGATCAAACAACAAGTGCATCCATAATTGCTTTCGCCGGGGAGCAGTGGTTGTAGTACAAGTTTTTTAGTTGTCGTCTCCCGTCTCAGTTGGACTTGTTATTTGCTCATAAAGCAAATCCATATAACTTAGCAAAGAAGTTTATAATTATGCTGATTGCGGCGACAGAGTGGCGCTGACGTTGGGAATGCTTGCCCATTGGGCAGTGCGCGAATACTTATTCACGGCGATTTAGCTTTTAGGATTTACTTGTGTGGGTGTGGGTGTAGGTGTGGGTGTGGGAGTTCTGCCGGATTTTAGGCCAGAAATATATCGGTGAGCCGCATTTCCACTTCTGCCATAGATATGCAAATGTAATTAGTTGCATGCCAGGACATGGACACGGATGCAGCCACGGATACGCGGGCACAGGATACGGACAGCAGCCAACTGTGAAACGCCACACGGCGCTCTCGACGCTTGGCGCCTTGTAAAATGTTAGCGTACCGAAACAATTTATAGCGAAAATAGAATTAAAACCACAAAAGCAAAACATGCCAACAAAGAGGCAAATAGAACAGAAAGCAAAAGAAAAAGAATTAATTCGCAGAAGAGGAAAGGAAGCAGTGAAAAGGGAACTAAACGATATAAAAAATACAAGCAGCTAGCCAAAAGGCAGGACCTACTGCTACAAAACAAAAAAAGTTGGGTGGCATGGGGCGGTAAGAAAGAGCAGTCGGCTAAACCAAGATTTATATGCGGAAAAAACGTCTGTGGAGTCCTCACTGGAGTCATATAATACCCTTTTAGGCGTGACCATAAAATGAATTTTTTAAATGTTATTTGAAATAAAAAAATTTAATTATATGAACAGCAGACTCAGGAAACTGCTGAAAATTTTAAATATTTCTTATGCAAATAAAAAACATAAAAAAAAACCATTAAAAACAAAATCCTTTTAGATTTGTCAATCAAATTTATTTTAAAAGCTTACATTTTTCTTTGTACTTTATTAAAAGAAAATAATTCATGGTAAATTCAATTTTTTAAAGATGAATAAAGACATGAACAGGCAATTTTTTATGGCTCTTCGTTGTACATACCAATTTGCAAAAGATATTTAATCAGGCAATTCCCCGTTGCATATATGCATACCTGTGGCTACAGGGTATGCGCACAAGAGGCAACAAAATCAAGATGGAAAAGGCTGAAGGACCCAGGTGCGGAGATTGGGGGGCACCACGGCTAACAAAAAATGTGCATAGATTTGGCCACAATGCCTGGAACGCGGCAGGAACTCTCCCGAGCGAGAACAACGAAGAGGGACGATGCATATAAATTTGTAATTCTTGATGCAACCGCAACGTTTATTAATTTAAAATTCAATTTCAAAGTGGTCAAGACTTTGTTTTGCAATAAAACGTGGCCACCAGAGACCATCCAAGTCCTTCCAATCGTGGCACGTCCTTTAGTGGGTGGACTTGAATCAATAGTATTGGTATTAATGTTCAAGCAATTAGTAAGATCAAGTTTCTAATTGTTTTTCCAAAGTCCATTTCAAATCAAATGAAGTTGGAATTATTAATGTGTTGGACATTTATTGCATGTGGAGATGTGCAGCTGTCGTATACAAATTTAAAGCGGAAAAGTTTCTTTTGCTAGGTCTTATATAATCCGATTGCATTTCTCAAACACTTTTAGAGATTTTAGTAAAATCTCAAAAGATGATCATGTCAGATGCTTCAAAAATTGCTTTTCGGTATAACAAAGTTTTCAGAAGGTTTGTAGTTTAAGTTTCTAATATTAAAATAACAAATTCCCTGATTACACTTCTTAAAAAAAGTCTGTGATGCAATAATTAGTCGGAATACTTTTTTATTTAATATTGCTTAAAATGTTGGCTATAGTTTTTAAAATTATAATCATAGCCTAAGATAAGCTCTTATTTAAAAACCTGATTTGTTTTTAAAGCATAAACAATAGTCTTTATTTTTAAATCGCAAAGTTGCGCATTCTCTTCAATAGATAACGCTGTAAAAGTGGCAAAGAGGATACCAAGAAAGAAGAAAGAAAATAATGTAAGGGAAACGAAAAGAAAATGGAAAAGAAAAACTATGCAGAACATTAAACACAACTGACAGCTCGAACATACGTCACGTGGCGCTGTCGTAAAGTTTCTGGCGTTGTGTTGCAGCCACAATTTGTGGAGGGCCATGGCGATCCCAGACAGCAACAATGCAGCGACACACATGGCCAACAACATCGATGACTCCGGGCCATTTTTAATGGAAACTCATTTTTGAGGTTAATTGTGAGCAAAAGATGGCTGATGGTGTCGATGAAGGGGGGTTTTTGGCCGGGTTCCCTGCGTTTCAGCCACTATCCAAAGGCAAATGCAGCCGTACATATGTGGCAGAGCGCCGGGTTCAACTGGCTCAAGGCTAGTAATGTTCATTGTGTGCGGAAAATTATGAAAAAGCACACTGGGTGGCTGACCTGGTGGTACAATGTGGCCTGGAGGTACCCCACACTTGCTGGCACTAGCACCACCACCACCACCACCACCACCAAATGCGGTTAATGTTGTGCACTGCATTTTATAATGAGCGGAAGAATTTTAAACGCCGTTTTTCAAATAAAGTACCCAGCTTACTGAACAACTGTCTTTAGCATTTTATTACTTCTAAATATAAATTTAAAGCTAAGCAACTTAACAAGTTTGTCCTTTTGAAAGTTTTTAAAATTAAACTTTTATTTTATTAAGTTTAGTTTTTCATAAAAAAATTTTAATACATTATTATACACATTTCAACCCGAAAAAGGAATGCCAATGAATCTTGAAAAGCCCGCTACCGTGGAATATAAAAAAAGACATTAAAATTTCTAGAGAGAAGCAAACTCGTAAATCATTGAATTCTGGGCAACACATTGTAATAATAAAATATATTTTGATGTGCTGTGCATAAAATACAGAATTAAAGAATAACAACGTTTAAGTTTAATTGCGATAAATTAAAATTAAATTTTGCTTATATCATAGTCAAAAACTTTTACAAGTTATATTCCTGCTGCTAAGCAAAGAACTTGTTTTGGAAAAGTCGTTTTTGCCAATATGGGTTAAAAGCTTACAGACCATAGAATTGGCAGCTGAAAATTACCAGCCTCTCAACCATTAAAGTCACAATTAAGAGCATCGAAGCTTGATTAAAAATAGTTACATATCGCAAAAATAAAATTTTAAGTCTGCACATTTTTTTATTGCATTTTCATGTGTAAGCCTCATTTTCATGGTCCAAAGAAAAGCCTCTTTAGTCCACAATTCACACACATTTTTGCTGACTTGACTTTGGCCCAACCAGTAAAGCCGGTTCAACATCATCATTTGCAGCTGAGCAACCAAATTCCACTACGTATTTCCGTTTGCTGATGTTTACCCTTAACCAAAGTGCTTTAATTAGCCCGTCGCACACAAATTCAAGTTCAGTAGAGGGTCCCCTCGTTCCGTCGTTCCTTCGTCCTTTTGCAAAAGGAAAGTGCTTAACATTTTTCCGCTGCCCTGGCATAAATGGCTTAATCGGCGCCTTCAAGCGACACTAGAAGAAATTCCATTTGCAATTACTTTAATTACGCTGAGGCAGATTTATCGGTTGGGGTGCCGGTGCCCCGAAAGAACGCAGTGTTATGATACTACAAAATTGTTGCCACATATTTCAAGTTGCTGTGTTGTGCTGTGTGTGTGTGTACGGTGACAATGACATACACAGATGTTGCTCTGCTTCTCGGGCACGCTTTTGCATACTCGGAGAATGTTGTTTATAAAAATGACAGACACTTCTATTTCGCCTCGGTCCTTTACATAGTATCATTATATATATATTTTTTCATGTTTTGTTTTTCTTTCGTTGGCGGGCAGGAAAACGATGTGAAAAATGGTAATGTTTGCGCGGCATCACGTTCCAGAGTCAGCGAGTCGTCGTGTCGCACATACCACACTAGATTAAATTATAATCGAGCAACGAATGGGCCCCGAACTTGGCCAGATTTGTGCAATTGACTGTGTAAGTGCTGGCATTGCCAGAATACCTCTCGAGATTTTGGCCCTTCTCTGGTTTTTTAATGAAATGTCAGTCACTCACCGAAACCATTTTTCATCGCAACCCAAGAACAGCAACAACATCGGCAGTAACTGATTAACTTTTAACAACCGCTTTTGCATTAAAAAATAAATAAAGAAGCGTTAGAATATCTTTGTGCCTTGCCATTTTGATAGGCCATCGTAAATCATACAAGTCAAAGCAGAAGCCATTTCCCCACGGGCTTAACTCAAACCCTTTTGACTTGGCTGCAAGTTTGACATTTTGCGTTAGTTTATGTGATATTTCATATGTGATAAGCTAGTGACATTTAGATAGGTCTCGACCTCTGGAAACGCGGTCAACTGCTTTTTCTCGACCCTTTTTTTTTACTTTTTTTTTTGTTCTGCTTGGTGGTCAGTGTCAAAGGGCATTTGACGCCTTTTTGCATGGCTCATTGAGCATTTTGTGAGGGTGGCGGCAAAAAGGTCGAGGAAACGGTTGAGCTAAGCTAAAAATTATTTGAGCGGCAAGAGTAAGTGATAAACTATGAGATGAAATGTCCGAAAAAAGTGTCAAATAAGACATTTTCTGGTATTAGGTTAAACACAATGTTTATGGACTGAGGCAAGAAGCTTTTTTTTTTTTGGGTGCTCAATGAAGATAAAGCGCTAAAAAGCTGATAAGCCAAAAAAAGCGAGGAAAATTTGCCCAAATAAGGGATGCAAATATTGACCACATTTTCCTTGAAAAAAATTGTATATTTCCTGGAGAAATCCAATTATTAATTAAGACTCTACTGTCAATGTGTGCTGGCATTAAAATACAGGATATGTGAAAGCCTACAGCTCTAACAGGGGATAATATATCAACGTAAAGAATTTCCTAGGCACCCCCACTTCATCCCACTGACTTATTGCCGGATCTTTAACATCCTGACAAGCCGAAATAATTTTTCAACTCCCGATTCGCAATTTTTGGTGAAATCCAACACAGGGAAATTGGAAGCCACCCGCAACCACTCTGCACTCGTTTACAATTGTTTTACGCGATTTATGCCACATGTCAAATGCCTGACAAAGGCTGACCTCCTTCCAATCCCCAATCCCGCCATTCTTAACCCAACTCCACATGACAGATAAGTAAAAACTTTTTCTGCGTATGCTGCAAATAAATAAAAAAAACGAAAACGAAAACAAACAAACAGGAAGCCAAAAATAAAAGTGGAAAGGGGTTTGGAAAAATTTCACATGTTTCAAATTTTTTCAAGATTTTTTGTTTTGTTTAATGTGTGACATGCTCAAAGCAAATGCAAAACTTTGTTACACATGTAATGAAAAAAATAAATAAATAAACAACATTTTTGGGGGATGACATCGGCCGAACTGGTGCTGTGACACGTCGAAGGTCCTTGTCTGTCTGTGCTATAACAACGATAACAAAACATACAAACACAGGACGATTGCCTCGATTTACAATGCGCTAAGTGTCGCCAAAGCCACGCGCCCAAAAGTTGAGATATCAAAAGGCAGGGCAAACAAGAACAAACAAATAAACAAAACCAGGACGAGAGGGGAAATAAAGCAAACGGAAGGGAAACAAAGACATATCGTAAGTGGCATCGTATGTCAAGTCGTGTCAGGATCACGTCAAGGTGTTTTGCGTGTGTGTGTCTGTGTGTGTGTGTGAGTGTGTGGCAAAATGACAACCCCCTCCGCCTCCTAAATTGCCTGCAAGGCAAACGAACTTCACATCATGAAAAACGGTTGATTAAGTTGTAGGCATTTCAACTGTTGAAGTGTAAAATATATTTCACGAGAGCAACGGAATTTTCCATTTCCCAGAAATGTTCGAGTGGCGGGCAAGTGCATTTATTATTTAGCAGCCCAAAATATAACCGCTTGACATCTTCTCCATCATTGTTGGCTGGCTTTTCTGTGGCCGCTGTAAAATCCCCAGTTGCTGCACAATGCATTTCCTAAACAAAGCAGCAAAAACTAAAGCCGACATGGAACTACAAAAGACAGCTCTGCACGCTTTAAAAAACTTATTCCCTGTTATTTTATTCAGTTTTTTGTCGGGGAGTAGAATAATAAACAAACAGTGCCTGCTTATAGAAGCTCAAATTACGTATGAATGGCTGGGTGAGCACGGCGAAATTCGCTCCCCGAGTGTGTTTGTGGTGGCATATTCAAGTTTTACAAAGAAACTCCCAGTTGAACAGAGCTTAGCAGCAGGAGGGAATTAATTAAGTTGAATGTGGCTTCCATTTTTGTGTTGGTTTAGATATTTTCACAATACACAACGGCGGAAACTTATACTTGATAAACAAAACCATCTAAAACCAAATATATTTTATTGAGGTAAAATTCGACAAACTGCCATGTTTTTTTAATATTCTAATGTCAAACGTTAGCTGCCTATTCATGAGTAAAAGTTTATATGGCTTAAAAGCCTGATAAAAACCAATATACATGTTCTAAAACTGAAAAAATAAATGTCATATAAAAGTCAAAATATGAAGAAATGGTACATACATTTTCTAGGCTAAAAATAAAACTAAGCGCTTTTATCTAGATAAAAATAAACTATTCAATCAACGGCAACGGTACGTATGTGTGATAAATTTTAAAGTTAAAATAAATATTTTCTGGTATACCTTTCATGTACAAATGCCTTAAAATGTATATAAAATTTGGTTTTATTATCTTACTAATAATTTGTTTTAGTCTCAACTTAAACTTTTCAGGAATATAATACAACTGCATAGCGTCAAAAATGTTAGCTCAACATCAGCTTTTATTGCTGAGCTTTCAACGATCTGCTTCACAAAGCCATTGTTATGATTGACTGACATCTTAAAGCAAATTGATATGAGTAGAGAATATAACTATATTGCATGTAAAATATTCTTTACTGTGCAAAAGCAAGCAATTTCACTTTTCATATTTATTTTCGTTTTACTTTTTTCGGGAAGCCAATAAAAGTTCAATTTTTTTAAGTCGCTTCCAATTTTATTTAACGTCATTACGTCTGAAACTTTAATACCGAAAAAAATTGAGATGGCGAATGGGAAAAAGAGGCGGCGACTGACTTGCACTTACTTGGCAGCCGAGAGAACCAAAAGTGGGTTGATTGAAGGCGGAGCAGGAAAAGATATATATATATATATTAAGATATATCAACTATATATATATTGATGCAAAAGCGAACTGCCATGTGTGGGTATCTATCTAGGTCTGCTACCTATTTCCACTGATGAATTTCAAATGCATTTTCCGGCATAATAAAATGTGTATATTGGGGTTAGAGGGAAAAATCGAGTGCAGCCTTGAGGAAACGGAAATCCGATTTAGATGATATAAAATATATTCCTCTCGTCACCACGGCTTCATGTATTATTCAGACTAACTTGGCTAATCGCCAAATACAATAAAACCTTTGCGTTCTAAGCCTTTTCGATTCACTTGTAACCAGGGGCTTCATTTTTCATTTCAACCAACTATTGTGACTATTCCATCAAACTTGCAATATACCTTGGAGTGAATTTTCTGCTGCATTCTATTTCAAAAGGCAGCCAGCAAGTTACCCAATTTAAGACGACGACTTTTGATATTTTCGTGAGCAATTCGCTCACACGCAACTCGGCAATTGCCGTTTATATATGTATATGTGCATATATGTATGGTCGCAAGTTTTTTGAAATATTTCGCAATTTAGACCGGCACTTTATGGCTTTTCGGCAGCACAAATCATATTAAGTGAAATGCGAGTGAGCGAGATGTGCATTTAATTGGTTTAGATTTGAAAAGCAGCGAGCTGTGTTTAGTTGCACTATTACGGAATAATTTATTCAAAATCGTTGGTGGTTGCCATGTTAAATTATGACCATAATAAAAATGAAAATTCATGGAGATGAAGTGACAAAAATTTACATTTACCGAGTTTTTTTTACGACATTGTTAGTAATTTCAAAATCATTGCTGTGCTAAAAGTTACTTAAGTATTTGAAGTTTATTATAATTTGCTTTTGGTTATGAAAATCTAGAGATTTAAAATTAATCCTTAAATCGAACAAAGCATTGACTCATAAATTTATCGCAAATAAGCTATTGAAGTTTGAGTATTGGCACGAGCTAGGCAAGTTTAACAACTCCAACTTTTCAATAATGTACGTTGGCTGAGTGGCTATTGTGGGCACTTTTTTCGCCGGTCTTGCAGCAGTTTTGGCTTTAAGTTGAGCACTTTTGTCATAAATTAAATATAAACAGCTATAAGCCCAATAACTTTGCAACACACACACTTCATTGTATGGCTGTCCAGGATCCTTATTCCGGGCACAGCTTGGTGCCACAGCTGCATTGCTGCAGGGCTGAAAGTAGCCGGCTCTTCTCCGCAGCAAATTTCGCCCATTTAAACTTTTCGCTACTGTGGAATTTTCATTATTAATATGACTTTTTAGGCAAACCGCAAACGGTGCTGAGGGCCAAGGAAGCGGTGCAGGACTGGGTAAGGGATGAGGACTAGGACGAGGACGAGGATGAGGACTCCTGGCCGAGGATGTGGCCAATGCCGTTGGCCAGTTAAATGCGCCCAGTGTATTGTCAATGTTTGTCTATGTGAGCAGCACAGCGGGATCTAGCCAAGGACGAAGTTTTCCCCAATGCCCAGGACATGCCATTTGACTTTGCAACAAGTGCGGGCTAGTTTCCCCCAGTTCAGTCCAGCGTTTTAATCAAGACCAAAATAATGGTCCACCAGCTCGGACTTCCCTTCCTGCATCCAAAAAAACCAAACCGTAACCAGCAAAGCCGCTTATTACTATAAAGTGAGATTAATGAATGCGCCCGGCCCCCAACTGCGAAACGCTAGAACGACGATGCCATCGCAGTCTCCTTTTTGGCTGGCAATTAATGAAATTTATTTGCGCCTCCACGTCGACGGCATATTGTTTTTGCCCAGGGATTGCCCAGGAAGCGACCAGCCACCAAAAAAGGCTAGATTGCTAGCTGTTTGAGGTGCTAAAATGTTCTTTTTTTTTGGCAGGCAAATTTAAAAGCAAATTGTTTTGGGTTTGCCGCTCTGCGGCCAAGTAGATTGGCTTTCAGATGATTTTATTGCAATTTTCAGCCAGGCAGGCGGCAAGCGGCTTTCATTAGCTGGCTTGCCCGTCTAGACAACGCCAACGGAAGCTACAAATATTCTGCAAATAAATGGAAAGGGTTTTCCCACAAAATAATTAAATGCTTAACAGTTTAATAAAGTACAAAGAGGTTGCATACATTTGTTGTGTGTTTAAAATCGTTGTAGTTTTATATATAATTTGCTCGAAAATGTATAAAATCTATTTAAATTTATCATTGTAATAGAGCAAAATAAAAAACCTACATGGAACAAAGTATAACATTTCACTGCAAATTAACAAATTAACTTTTTAAGGTTTGTCACTGAGAAATCAGTTTTTTATGTACCACTATTTTATATAGTTATTCAATAACCTACTACTCTTTATAGCTTTGAACTCTTTTTTAACCTTTAAAGAACAGACTTAAAATAAGGCATTTAGTTAATTAGAATAGATAATGAAACGCCAAACACTGGCAATTAATATTCGCATTTAAAAAGTAACAGTGCCATGTGGCAAGTCTATACATTTTTGACTTTTTGTTCGCATAACTTTTTCTACCTTTGTTTCACCATTCACGCGCTTATATGTATGCATAACTCTTTTTAGTTTTTTTTTGTTTGTTTTTTTTTTGCGTGATAAATCTCAATGTAAAAATGTTCACACACATCGGGAGAAAAGCGTGGAAAAATAAACGCCATCCCGAATGCCAATAAAGGCGCCCACATATGCAGAGGAGTTGCGCTGGGGCACGTTTGAGTTTCACGTGAAAGCATTTTTAATCAAAATTCTCAACAGACTAAAGCAGCGCGAGATCAAAAACACTTGCCACAGCGCGTATGCGTGTGTGTGTGTGTGAGTGTGTGTATCCTGAAACTCCTTGCCACAAAAGCCGACGAGCTGACACACCCACACGGGCTGGGTTTTTGGATAGATTGCAGCTGCAACACCTGCAACACCTGGAAGTAACGTGACTCTGTCTCCTCACCTGCCACTAGCAATATCTAAAAAAGGGGGCGGTGGCTGTAAATCCCCCTCCTGTTTGCCTTTGCAGCTTTATGCACTCCCCCTTAAAAAAAAGGGTGGAAAAATGAAACAAAAAAAAAAACCTGGAGAAGCAGTTTCACGCTCTTTATATACATATATTTTTTGACATGTTTGTTTTTTATGCAAATATCGAAATAAAGATTAGTTTTGTGCGGATAAATCTCCACACCGGAGGCGTGACTCCGCAGCATCCTTCTCCATTTTGCGTGTATATTTATGCCCGAAACGCTTAACCAACTGACTGCGTTAGTCGTTGCGATTTAGTGCTAATGTGGCCCGGTCTTTTGGACAACTCACCGCCCCGTTTCGCTGCTGACTGCTGAAATTTACTGTTTACAATTTGTTGGCTGATTGCTTCTGTTCTCCGCACGCTTTGACTAAATTTATAGCAAGCGATAAGTTCTTTTTCTTCCCCCCCTGCCCGCACTACCACTCTATGTTTTCGGTATTAGTGTATTTATTATAATGCTGTCTTCCATTTGCTGGCTGCATTATTATTTTGCTATTAAGTCGAGCATTTTTCCCATCTTTTTGTTGGTTGGTCAGTCTACTGTGAGACTTTGTTATCTGCGGATGGCGGTCATGTATTCAGCTGAATCTCTGGATGAATGTTTTGCTCTTGACACTACATGCAAAAATTTTAATTAAATGCCAAAGCAAAAAACATGGGGTACTGAGAAAAAGGGGTAATAAATTTCGGTTTTAAGTTGTAGAACACAAAATTTCTTAGCATATTTTTTGGAGGGATATCTGTTTATTATCCACCACCATATTTTCAACCATAATCGCACCCACAAGCTACACTGATGACTTCCAGGTGTTTGGCAGACATTTTGTAAACGGAAAATAATTACGTACCCGAAGGCTGGGTGGAAAATTTATGTACGCGGCGTATGAGTAATGTGCACTACTTTATACCCGAGTCTAGGAGTTATACAGACCCAACTTATAATTTACTACTGTCTGCCAGCTATTTTAGCTTGTTTATTATTGTTGTTGTTTGGGCTTTGGCCAGTTGTTTGTTGGTTGTTTATGAGGCCGCCAAAGGGAACCGCAAAATGTGTGAAAATTGCACGGAGGCCAGGTGAACGAGGAAAAAAACAGGAGCATATTTTTGTGTTGATACCCGCTCTGACCCGCTATACCTCTCCCTGTCCCACAATGTCTCTATCCCGGTCCCTCACTTGGTCTTTCAATGCGGCTAGTGGCAACGTTTGCATTTTTAGTTGTTAATTATGCCAGTTGATTATGCTCTCTGTGCACTCTGGCGCCACGTAATTGGTGTGCATTTGATTTGTGGCAGGTTGTAACGCTCGCTGATGGACTCGAATGCGAATGGAGGGGAAGTAATTAGTGTAGTTTAGCGAGGACTAAAAACCATGCGTGTAATGAAGGTAAAAGTTTTGCACAAGACTCAAAAGGCAGGCCAAGGTAAAGTAGTTTACTAGCCGCATAATCAACTTAAAAACATTGAACGACTTTGATTATTTTATAAGCCAAGACCGCACTTTATTAATATACCAAGAATTTGAATTCACTTCTAATAAACTCAACCATCCAGAGACCATCGATCAATATGTATTTTGTATTGGAGTTGATTTACCAAATAATTTGCTGCTTTAATCTCATTAAAAGTTAAAACTTCTCCCTTTCCCCACGTTCAAGTCCCATTAGGGAGTACAATTTTTGTTATTGAACTTTTTGCTGTTTATAATTTGGGAACGAAAAGAGTGAGAGAAAAAGGGGGCAGAATGGATAAATACTTGGTCTGCTCTCAGTTTAAGCAAATTAGTTCAATTGCCTGGCCATCCAAGCCCATCCGCCCAGCACAGACTTGATTAGGCTTAGAGAGCAAAAACTTTATCCTTTGCACAGTTGTAAATAAGCAAAAGTAAATTTTGGCAAGTAATTTAAGCCACACAAACAAGCTGGCAAATAACTTTCCACCGCCTTTCCACCCTTGGGGAACTGGTGGTTTCTGCTCCGCAAAAGTTTACCATTTACGCCAAGTTCTTTGCCCAGTTTTAATTCAAAATCAATGTATGAACGTAGTTTACATTGCGACGCATACTAAACGAAACTTTTTGTGTCGCTCTATCACGACTCTTTTCTTCTTATACCGGAAAATAAAAGTATTCATTTAGATGGGTAATACAAACTTTGTTTTTGAAAAACATTAAAAAAAACATTTAGCTAAACTTTGTTCAACTCTTATGAATATTAATTTAGTTTCCAACCATTTTTAGCCTTACAAAAAAATGTATTAACAAAAATTCAGCACTATATCGCATTGTTTTACAAAAATAAAAGGGTTTTTATCAAGTAAATCCCAGTATTACATTATAATGATATGCATAAAAATATTTATTTATGAATTTTTTTTGGTTTGTTTTTGTTTTTCAGATTTTTAAATTCTGGTTGCCTTTTATGACTTTATTGTAATTTTAATTACAAACTTCTTATAAAGAGAAACAAACATTTTCGACAAATCAGTTAAATCAAAAAATTGAAAATTAATTTTCTAAAAATTGCCAGCTAAAAATTCCCCTTTATTTTGCAAGTGTGTTTTTTTTATTTGTAAGAGATTCCAAGAAGAAATTTCCTGTTCGTTTTCGGCCATTCAAATTTTCGCCCAGTGCATCTGCCATCGAGTGGGGTTCAATTAGGAAGCTGCACTCGACAGCCATAAATAACTGCACACGATGATGCCGATGACGGCATGGCACTTACCTTCATAGATGGTTAAAGTTGCATCTGCGGAAACGGCATCGCCCACCCCGTTCTCAGCCACACATTCGTAGGGAGCATCGTCGCGTCCCGCCCGCACGGGCTCAATCCGGAGTATGGAAATCCCGCCGGGCTGCTCCAGCACCGTGTAACGAGACTGGGTTCCTGCAAAACGCAAAATCAGGAGACTCATTTAGGAAAGGGTTTTGGGAGAGCAGTTGGGAGGGCGGCTTCCCTTCGTCGTCGTGGCAGAAACTTACCCGAAACTTTTTTGCCATTCTTGCGCCACACTATCGATGGTGGCGGATCACCGCGGGCCGCACAATAGTAACTGGCAACGCCGCCCACTCGAACGCCCTGATTCTGCGGCTTCCTGATGATCTCCGGCGGATCTGTGGAGGGTCGTAAAAGAACATGCCAAACATGGGTTACTAACTGGGCTTAAAAAACGCTCTTCAAAGGCAAAGGCTTATAAGTTTAAAGTTTCAAGCGCTGTTTTTGATGCCACATATGCTGAGTTTCCCGACCAAATTCCCTTGCTTATCTGGGGGCGGTAATCCTTTTGAACACATAGTTTTTAATATTCGGTTTTATTTCGGAAAAAGAAAATTTACAAAATAAAGAAGCTGACATGTCCAAGAAATATATTTACGTTTGCATTGATAAGTCCATCAACAAAGAGTTCGCATTTTTCGGTTTTTTTTTTCTTATGGAGTTCTTATGTCCAAGAAATATATATACATTTATTATTTTTTTTTTTTGATAAGAGCATTAAGTAGGCACCAGTCGTTTTAAAGCTGCTGCTGAAGAACTCGAATGCATTTCCATTATTTAGTATATTTCGCTTTTTACTCGTTCCTGACTGTGAGTGTTTTACGTATATTCTTTTTACATATTTGTCACAATATGCTGTCAATACAACGCCGCATGTTGTTTGCCCACACACACTCACCCTCAGCGAACGTGCCTCGCCGATGTGTGAGTGTGCCAAAAAGGATACCAGGACACCAGGACACCGGGATTGTGGAAATAGGGAAGACAGGCGGCGGCAGGGAAAACAGATGTGTGGCATTAAAAATCTGGCAAAAATCACGAAACGTTAAACAACCAGCAAAAATATTGTCATGTGCATGTTGCATGCTGCATGCTGCAATAGCATCAGCAGCAGCATCACCAACAGAGGCCATGTCCTGCCTTCTGTCAGAAATTCGCTCCTGTCGTAAAGTAGTTTACCCAACATATCAATTGGATTTATGATTTTCATTCTCTTTCTCGCTCTTTTTTGCATCAGTTTTTGATTGAAATTAAATATAAAACGCGACATTTAAATGGTTGAGCAAGAGCAAGAGAGAACCTAAGGCCGCAGCCAGACTTACGTGTGAGATATTGAATATATGGTATATCCGAATAATTTGCATCTGTAATGGGCATCAGACCGGTTAGTAATGACGTTACGAAACGCGCACGAGAACGACGACAAATTTGTTTCCGATAAACGCGAATTATTTATTATTTGATCTTTGGTTATATTTTATTTGATTTATATATTTAATTTAATGAAACTGAGACATAAAATTTGTAAGATTTTACATACTTAAAACTATCTTAGCTGTGTAAGAAAATATACATATTTTAGCAAATACATAAAACTGTCTTATTGTATTTTCTACTTAAACTTATTGAACAGATTTGTTCTAACAAATTCTATATAAATAATTTCTACATATATACTTGAAAACTATCGTTTCGAGTTTAATAGTCAGTCAATCAGGAAATGCACTTGCAACTTAGTAGAAGAAAAATAACATTTGGCAGCTGTCTTCTCCACAAAAAGGGGCTCAAAAACTCGGGGACATTGTGCACCGTACATTGTAAAAGTATTCTAAATAATTTAAAGTTCTCCACAAGGCAAGCATCCTTTGGCTACCGCTTTTGTGGGCAGACTATTTTGGTTTGCGATGCCTGGCCATAATAGAAGCAAATTTGCTGTTGCTGCGGGATAGTCAGTCTGTATCATTTACAAAACTTTCTCTGCTCAACTTTGGTCGGACAAGTTTTCTGACCAAGCCATGTGACAGTGCAATAGGTTAAGGCAGTATACAAAAAGTAGTTGAAATTTTACGAATATATTTAAATCAATTAATTTTAAATGATTTATCATTTCTTGCTTTGTATACTAATCATTTTCATTGGGCAGCAAATTAAGAAAAGTTAGCTTGCAGGGAGCAAAAACATGGTAAAAAGGAAAAAATAAAGTTGCCACCTACAACAATTGTGGATTCTGCTCATTATAAAAGACGAAAGGGAAAAAGAATGATACGCCTTACCACCCCACAAGATGATTTGCCAGCGTGGGTTTGCTAGATTTGCGAAGCACTTGAAAGCATTTTACGCTTACGTTAACAGTTTTTATGGCCATGGCTGAGCTTCCAGCGAATCAGCAATAAGCATATTGGTTTTTGTGGCTGTAATGAGCACTTCTTTGCACCAACGCTCTGCCAACTTCAGAGGCAAACGCAAATTCTCAGTAAATATTTTTTTCTCGCATTTGTAAAGTTTTATGTTTGCTTAAACAATTTGATGGCATGGCAATGGCAATGAAGGCAATGGCAAATGCTCAAAAAAAAAAAAAAGAGAAACATGTACAGAAAGACAGACGTTCAAGACACTTCCGTGCCGACTCATAAAAAGCGTATCATTAAGGCCATAAAACAGGGATTTCTGTTTATTTGCCGGATTGCCAACACCGCTCGTTGTTGGTTTTTAGGCGAAAATACAGAGATAAAATTTGAATAAATTTAATTATGTTTGTGCTATTCGTGGCTGATACTTTCGTGGTTTCAATGCTTGTTTTTAAGATTAAAGGCATAGCAAATGAAATGAATTGTAGATTACATAGATACATAGCCAAAGGCATTTTGAGGGGAGCGAAAATCAAGGAATCTGAAATGCAGCCAAGTATTGCTCGCTCGCGTGCAACTTTTTGCTGATATTTCATTTCGCACGTCCGGGTGGAAAACTGAAAACTGAAGCACTGGCAACTCAACGCAACGCAGTCCACACTGAGCAAACAATTTCGTTGTTGATATGTGCAAATTGATTTGAGCTTTTGAAATGTGCAGTTATAGATACACTCTCACACACACACACACAAACACACACTAAACCCTCACTGGCACACTCATTCGCACACATGTACACAAATACCACTACAAGCATTCAAGCAATTTATATGGAAATTAATACTAACATTTTTACTATGGCCTGTACAAAAAAATAGGTGAAAAAAAGCCAGTCCACATGAAATAGAAAATTCGAATTGATTTTATGAAAAATATTCTATAAGCTTTTTGCCCAATCAGGGGCGTAGTTAAATAGAACTAAAAAAAAACATAGGGTCAGACAAATTGAGAATGGGTGAAAGTGTAAATTGATAGATGAAAATGTTAGAAGGTCAAGTGATGATAGGCGGATGATAGGCAAAAAGTATAGAACTAAATGGAATTTTTGGAATTTAAGGCAAATAGCCAACAAGGTGGTTTTACTTAAATTAATTTCATTCAAGAGGATCCTTTTAATTTATTAAAATCTACAATACGTATTTACAATGTGTATGCATACTGCATTTTGAATATTGATTATTTATATTTTATTTCCACTCAAGCATTTGAAGTTGAAACTCAAATTAACAAGCTGAATAGACTTTTTGTAAAATTAAAATAAACTTGTATGCGAAACCAATTATATTGATGGGAGCTATCAGATTATGTTTAAAAATATTCAATTATCAAAGCTGATATTTTAATATTTTTTCAATTTAAGAAAATACCTGCCTACCTAGCTTTAAGATTCAGTAAAATTCCAGACCAATATATTTGCAAATACCTTTGCTTAACATACGCCAAATGCATGATAAGTCTTTCCCTTTGGGCGCCACCGCTGGATTCGTTTTCATTTTTCCCCCCTTTAAATTATACCCATAACTTTTGGCCCCATTTTCCAATATGCCAAAATGCTCATAAAAATTGACCCCGTGTGGCATTCACGGGGCAAAAAAAAAGGGAATATGCCTCAATCTCAACTTCAGCCGGCATGTGAATGTGTGCATATATAGAAAATCAGCATATGCTGGAGAGAATCGTAAAGTATGCATCTGGGTTTTATGGCCACAGGCCTAGTTAGGGAAAAACTTCAAAGTTAGGCCTGCTACATTCTGGCAAATTTATGCTTGGGGCCAGAATTTAACCCCACATCAAGTGTACGACTTTTTAATAAGTGCAAAGTGCGAGTGCGAGTGGGAAATGGTAACGTTTTATGAGCGAAAGGGGTTCAGGTTTGTGTATAGTAATGGAAATGCTTCCCCTCTTGCAAATAGTAGTCATAAGATGCTGCTGCATAGGAAGGATGAGCTGCTAAGCTGCTTGCCCGGCTCTATAGGTCCGTATATAAGTGTGGGCATGTTGGGGACAAATCATTTGGCAAGCAGCAAGGCTAAAAATAGGAAAAAGATGCCTTCGAAACGAATGCTAAGAGAAGATGAGCCAAGCGGGTTGTTTCCACTGACTGACAGCTGCAATTCACCTGTCAGCATCAGAAGCGCTTTCGTTTCGTTTCGTATCGTTCCATTTCGTTCTACTGAATTGCATTGAAATACGATGCTAAATTTAACGATTCATTGCATTTACCACCCTGCCTGCCCTGGTGGGGGCACATTGCCCCTCCCCGATTCCAATGGGCAAATTGCAACTCTGTGTGTTTGGCACAACCAACCAAGCTCGACTCCCGACCCTCAACCTGCGACCCACGACCCTCGTGTTGCATTTTTAATGCGGCAACTTTGGTAGAGCATTGCTAAATCTGCTGAGTCTAAAGAACAGAGTGTGCCATGCACCTCCTCCACCTCCTTGGGGATGCTACAAATAAAATTCTTATAAAAGCGCAGCATAGTTTTACACTGGAGGATTTTTATAGCCAAACGTCCGCCTCTTCCTCTGAGCTGTTGCGTATGCAACTAAATTTTAATGTTACTTGAAAGAGTAATAAAAATAAACTTTACGCCAGTTGAGAAACACCGAAGGAAAGGAAGGCAGCCAGCGATTATGACCAACTCCTTGCAAAAGTATGCAGTTGAAAATTTTAATTAAATTGCTATAGCGAACGTATATTTCTCGGACTTCGGAAAAGCTCTGCCAGCGATTCGACAAAGTGTCAACCGAATCGCACAGGGCTATTCATCATGGCATCGATAACAACAAAATAGAAAACTTTCGGGATAAAGTTTTAGAAAGGCCTACTCGGTCAGTCAGGCATATAAATGATGCGGGCCAAAAGGTCGACATTGATGCCATTAATCAAAATTAGAAGCGTGTTACTTGCTGTTAATGCACAGAAAATTTTAAGAACCAATTGAAAATTGAAAGTAATTATTATATTTCTTAAGTAAATAATTTTTTTTAAAATAACTTTGCCAACTACAAAACCTTTTCTAACTTAACGAATTATCTTAAAACATTGAAGAAGTATTGTTTTCCATTACTTAATCAATAAATGTTTTCCAAAGTGTAGTCTATATAGTATAAAAGAACTTTGTACAAGCTGACATTGATGTAAAGGTGTTAAAAAGTGTATAATTTAAAGGGCAAGGTTTCAAGATGATTATACTTATATACAAATTTCAGTAAACAACCCTTTCGAGAACTTTATTGAAAAAGGTAGTTCAACCAGCTGTCAGCTGTCAAATCAAGCCCAAAACCCGATATTCAAGTAAATTATTACTTCAATTTGGTTTCGATATCAGCAAAAGTTAACTGGGCCATAACAACTGAAGCATCAAACATTTATGGATTGTCAATTAGTAAAAATACCGACCATTTCGTTTGCAAGCTTTTTATCGACTTTGTGTTGATTGGTTTTTCAATATTTTCCGGCCTGACCCACTTACCTCTTCATTTAAATATCCATTAAAAGGCTTAGCAAAGTTTCGGCAGCAACTTTTAGCCCATAACTCGTAGCCACATCTCCAGTTGCTGTGCCAAAAATGACTTGGCAAACTCACACGTTTGTGTTTGAATTAAACTGTATAATCTAACCAACTGGCTGGCCAAACTGAAAATCCCGACAAGCAAATTTTGACCAATGCCTGCGCCAACAGCAAGAACAAAAAAAATTATATATATGTACGAACAATTTTCCATGACATTTTAATATAATTAGTTTTTGCTTCTAGCCTAATGTAAAGTTGTGGCCAAAAAATTGTCAACACGTGCGAAGAGGGTCGAATAGAGAGAGAATCCTTCGCCTGAAGGCATGGCGCATCCAGGACATGGCAAAGTTAACATGACTGGGATGTGGTTTTGTGAAAACTATTCGAGCTTCTGTGGAGAGACAGAATTTCATAGACCACAGCATATTTAATGGTGGAATTTCTCAATGCCCTCACGCCTACTCTATTAAATGGGGATTTGTTTTTGTTGTTTTTTGCTCCGGACCCAAAACGCTACAATCTATCTGGGTGTTTTTTTAAAGAAAAGGAAAGGAAGGAAAAGGAAAAGGAAAGCAATCCGAATACGTTCGGACACATGGCAGCACTCATTATTTCTATGCGGGATTACCTAGTAAGCTGGGGCAGCTTAAAATGCCGCAAACTTTATGAGACGCAACACACGTGTTTGGTGGTATGATGCTCGTTCTAGTTTGATTTCAGTCCTCTCAACTTTCACGAAATCCTGCGATATTCTTGGCGAGTAGGCCTAGCAATTTATGATTGCTAGCGACCAGGCAACAAACGACAGCAACAAAAAAAAAAAACAAACAACAACGGCAGGAACAAGAAGGACAATGATGATGACAAGAAAAAAGGAATGTTCTGCAGACAACCTGGCAATTTCATAAACTGTCCCGGGCACTTGCCAAATTGCCAGGAGAAAAACCAAAATCACCAAAGCCACAATAAATCCCCAAATTGAAGGAGATTTTGGGAACGTTTACTCTGTAGGCATATCAGCTATTGTATGAATTTTTTTTAATAAATATTCAAATTAGTAATACAACTGAAATCGATTTGAAACAATTGTTAAACACATTTTAAAAGACAATAATACTAAAATTATTTAAAAAAGATTTGAATATATTTATGGCATTATTATAAATTAAATTTTGGTTTAAAGAAGTACAACTTTTGTAGTTTTTCTAGTACAGATTTAAAAGTTTATTAGTTCAAACACATAAATAACATGTTTTTTTTTGTGATTAATTTTAATGTATGCATATTTTATTACCATAATTTTCATAAATCAAAATACCCAATATTTACTATAATTTACCGCAAAGAGCATCCAATAGTCATTAAAAGTGCTCTGTGCTTTGCTTTCATTTTACGCACGTAGATGCCCTAGTAAGCAAGCTTTGATATTTTATTGAGCTTGCCATAATATTTATGAAATGTATTAGATGCATATAGGATGGTGTATCTACTGCCTGAGCGAGCAATCACAAAACCGAACTAAAGCCTAAGTGTCAACCAAATGTTTCGGTGAGCCTGTGCCATTGCCAGTTTCTGGGTCTGTGTCTGTGAGTTAAGTTGAGGTGAGGTGAGGTGAGGTGAGGTGAGGTAAGAGCGACAGGGACAATGCAAAAAGTTTGGCCAGAGGAGTGCAGGACAAAGTTTTATTATTATTAGCATGGCTTTTGGCTTTCATTAGTTTCAACTTTTGATAGAAATTATATTGAGTATATACATTCTCTGGTAGAGACACCTACAAACGAACATATACATACATATACATATTGATGTTGATCATGATGGACGAAAAAGTTTCCTGCCAGCCACAAAGTTTCTTTTTCACATTTTTGCTGTTTTGTTTAATTTGCGTTATTTATAAGCTGCCAAAAGAGCCGCCGGCCAGATGTCCCAATGGCTAGTCGAAAAACTTGACTACCACTTGGTTGATGTTGGTTCAACACACGCATTAAGGCGGCGGCAGCGCCAACGCCAGCGCCCATAAGTAGGCAACAGTCAAGAATGGCTGGCAGCCAAATGTGCGGCACAACAGCCAGCCACACTTAAGTCTCGGGCTCTTAACGAAAACAATGCAAAGTAAGCCCAAGGCGAACTGCTTTTAAGGCAGCCCCACAGCCCTACACGTGGGCAAACGTGAGGCACAAATCTGAAGTTTGAGATTTGCTGGCATTTTAAATGCTTGCGAAATCCGCATTGTCATACCTTGATAAATAGCACGAAATTACTCTGACAAACACTCCTGGCAGTCGCCACTTGGCGAAACTTCTTTGAAAAACACACGGCTAAGCCGGTGTCAAGTTGAGAAACTAAAATGAATTCCATGTATTTCAATAAGAAGCTCTCAAGTTCAACAGAGGATTCTGAATACGAGACGGGAATCATAAGTTGTGAGGAAGTATGTCAATATGTTTTAGCCTGTTCCCATCTTGTTTTCTTTTATTGCTTGACTAGAAAGATTTCAAAATATCCTAAGAACAAATTTATAAAATAAAGACTCTTTTACCCCCATAGTCAATAAATATACAAAAAATAATAAAATATTTCGGGTTCAAAATATTTCTAATTGAAAACCAGTTTGTATCTTCTTTTTATCAAAACCTTTTAATTGATTTTTGCTTTTTTCTTTTTGTGTCATTCTAGTCAGAGTAATTTTTAGAGGAATTTTCTCCGCAGCCTTGATAAAGCGATAGAGCTGTTGAAAAATAATATCTTATCTTTCTTTTTAATCAAAGTAAAAATGCAAATTTTCATTATCCAGAAGGAAAAATCGTTTTCTCCAGGTAACATGCCTTGGTACCCAACTAGCACATTTAACATTCGGCTCAATCTTGTGAACGTCCCCCCACCCAATTGCCTTTTGCCATTTATAAACCTAATACCATGCTGGTTCCCAATCCAGCGGCAAACTTCTTTATCTGCCATCTCACCTTAACCTTTGAGCTGAGAATTAATATGTAGCCTCATCTAACGCCGCCTGAGCTGAACTTGGCGAAACTACCAGACGGCGGAGACAATCCCGTCAGGTCCCGGGTTTCCTTTACAAAATCCAACAAAGCATAAATGTTTTGTCGCTAAGCCTACAGTCATGTAGCCGTAAAGTATGCATTGCCTCTTTTGGCCCTTTGTTTCATCCTGGCCATGGTGAAAACCTCCCCAGGATGGAAGTATGTACCCCCACACCACACCACTCTCCATCCTCGGCTAGTCCTTGTTTTATTGTTTCTCAAATCGCTGCCTGTCGCTGACTTTTTTCTGCCCGCCCGTCTAGAGTCTTTGGCTTTTGTTTATTATTATGCAGCAAATGTCGCGACGCGTCGAGATTATGCAAGGAAATGGAGGAAAGGGAACTGTGTAGGCATTTGTGTTTCAGAACTTTGTCACGTGGCCCTAAACGCATTATTTAAAAAAATAAACATTCAAAGACAAAACAAAGAAGTTTGAATACTCTTCGTTTGCATGTACTCCATGAATTGAGTAAGGTAAAAGTACATATATTGTCAAATATACCACTTAGAGCCTTTTTCTTATACATAATCTAAATTATAATATTTAAAATATATTTCCAAAAGCCTTCCAAAGAATTTTTTCTTAAGACTTACAGACTTTTTAAATGTCTGTAAGAGCATAACCACAAAATGTTGTCGCGAAAATGTGTATGTACTGACAAAATTTGATAAATGTTCTCCAGTCTAAGGGTTTATGTAAATTCATGGAGCGAAACCAGCACCGCAGGTCGTCCAGAAGCCAGAAGTTAGCAAGTAGCGCTAAGTTCACGGAGTGCTTACTGAAAGTTTCATCAATTTTCATGCTCTGCCCAACTGTTGCAACGACAGGCAATTACGACCAGGGCCGGGGAGTAGTACATAAAAGAAGACCACCAAAAAAAAAAAAGAATATATACATTAATGTCCCAAAAAAAAGATCGAGTCGGAGACGATTAAGACGATAATAACAAGCGACAAGTTTATTGCCCGCACACACATCAGTTGTCGTTGGCGGTGGAGGGGTAAAAAAAAAATCAAAAAAAAGCAGATGGGGATGGAATGGATATTGGGCAGCCGCAAAAACTCTTCCATAAGAAGGGAAAGCCTAAGCTTTTGTGGCCCCAAAGCCTAATGCGCGAACGGCCATAACAACAATAACAAAAACGGTAACAGTAACGGTAAGAGCAACAAAATGTGGCCGAACTGTGTCCACATTTTGCCACAAAACACCACATACTCGTACTGCACCCAACATTTGCTGGCCCTAAAAGCCAGTCCACTAATGCTAACAGCTGGCGACATAAATATCAAAAAGTGCCAGGGATGCGGGGGCATCAATGGGAGCTACGGCTTTTGTCTTTGACCAAACCGAACCAAACCAACCCAAACCAGACTAAAACCGGCCATGAGCACCGGGCGCACTAAACCACTAAGTAAGATAAGTGAGGTCAAGCAAAAGGGGTCATGTGCGCGCATTGTCACCGGGTTTGCTCACGCCTCCGCCTTTTTCTTTGCCTTTGCCATTGCCTTTGCCCTTGCCTCCCACCCAACGTCTCCTGGTTATCTAACCACTGGGGAGGAACAACTACGACGACAACGACGACAACGACGACAACGACGACGACGACGATGAGGAGCAATTCCAAAGTAAACCTGGACAATGATGATGTGACAGGAACATGGTCAAGTGAAAGCGCAATAAGGTAACAGCGGCAAAAGTTGCGGATAAAAGAAAGTACAGCGACACTCACGGCACAGACAAGTAAATCAATAAGTCAACGCATGGCAGTATCCTGGAAATTGCTGTTAAGAATTTATGTTTTTACTAACCAATCATTTTCTTTCACAGCCCCTATCATCAACACTTAAAGCTTAAATCCTAATTTGTAAATTAAAGCATTTGTGTAATTTACAGGCCAAACTTGAAGAACTAGGATTTTAAGGTAGCAAATAATCAAAAATATTTTATATATATAAAACATATTTATTTTAAAATCAAATGTTACTGAAGCTTTTAGTAATGTGTATAAAGGATAGAAACCACAAAAATCAAATAATTTACTTATTACAACGGTTGATTTAAATTCGATAATATACATAGATAATTTTATATTAAAAACTTTATTTTACCTGACTCATTTAATAACTACAGCACACAATTTATAAAATAAATAAATACATTTATTAACTAAAATCATATTTATCTGGTTATCCAAAATGAGGATAGTAAAGACTCCAGTAAAAGTAATTATAAGCAAATACAATACAATGACACAAGTAAATAAAAACCAAAATTTCAGGTAATATGCACACTCATAATCCATGTACAGCATCAAAAGTCATCAATTTGCATCACTGAAAATCCTGCGGTTACCTCTCGCGAACAGATAAAGGAATCTCTTCCGTTTTGTAAGCCATGTGATGACTCTCTATACGTGTTCAGGATGATAGTGCTGCTTTTACTAATAATTACTTTTACTTTTACAATACATGCTGAATCATGTAAAATAATTTTGCTTATTGGCCAGCAAAATGCACAACTTAACTTTTTGACAAAACGCTTGCCTGATCCAAATCTACCTAAACGGAATGAGCAAAAAATTATCCATCCCACGTGATGACTTTCATGATTTCATTATTCATTATCTATGCCTAGAGCAAATCTGGGGATCAAGGTTTTGGTTTGCGTTTTTCGCTCGGGTTTAACGTTGCCTTGGTTTGGTTTTAATTAATGAAGCTACAATATGACAACAAAGCTTAGCTAATTAATTTGTTGCCAGAAAATTCGTTTCAGAAAATATAACAATTAGGTATGCATGAAAATATCAATCCTCTAAGGGCATTAACAGTAACAGGTGCACAACATTTTAAAATCCAAATAACTATAAACAAGGTATTTTAATAGATTTATTCATATTTTCATTTGAAAAACCTACAAAAATGATTTAAAATTCGGTAAAATTAACTTAAATGGTTTATTGTGCTTTGATATATACACAAATATTATTTTAAATCAAAAATATTATTTAAAAGAGAAATTTAAATAATGGGTATTAAAACAGCAAATCAAATGTTTAAGTAGACATACAAAATAAACAACAAATGCCACAATTCGGTGCAATATCATATAAAATACACAAATTCTGCGTAGTTTTGAATGCCAGCTTATGAAAAATTACCCAAATTACCTAAAAATGGCACAAGCATACACAAGAACACAACATGCTTTGTACGACAAACTACCCCATAAATTTCGTAAAATTTGACTTTTTCATCTGCACTCCGCAGTGAAAGTCAGAAAAAGTGAACTTTTGGGCAATGGGCGGACCGCAAAGTCGAAATGCGTTTGCTAATGTTGTGAAAGAATCGAGAACAAACAGAGTAAAAATACCAAAAATATGCAAATCAACTTACTCTAACGCCAAGCAACAAGAAACCCATCCAAACAGTTCGATATGGATTGATGTAAAATTGATGCGACGCAGAGAGGGTTATTGTCTGGCCCGCATAAACAACAAGAAGTAAAAACAAAGCAACAAAGAAAAAAACAAGAAATTTCAATAATGCCAAGGCATTTGTTCGCCACTTGAAAAATGGGAAGAAAGGCAGGAAGGGAGCTGAAAATATGAGAAAGCTGAGAAAGTCGGTAGAGCACTTCAGGCAATTTATGGCATATGTTACCTAACACACAAAACTCGCATACACCACACACACACACACATACACTCGTGGCGTATACTTCTACTCGTATGTAAATGCTAAAATAATACATATGCGTATGGCATAAAAATTGATATGCCAACATTTCTTTCATGTGTGAGTAATTCACAAGTAAAATGCAGAAAGTTTTTAAATAAAATATAAAATATAGCTAAAGTGCCAGGAACACAAGAAAATCGGTGTATATATATTGTTGACTTGATGTTTACCCTATAAGTGATTGATCTTAAGGGTAAAGAAAGTATAATATATACTGGAAACAGAAGGAAATATTTCTTTCAAGCGTAATTTCTGCCATCATTTATGGGTTATGGATTTTAAATTAATAGCCCCCTTGCCAAATATTTCTGGGGCTATTCAAAAGGCAGCAAAAATCCCCGCCCTCTGAGAAGCAACTATGTGCTGAAATAATGTTGCACAATAAATTGAACTTTTCATAAATTTTTAGCACAAATTGGCCCAGGGTTTGGGGTCTACAACAATCCACTCGGCGGAGTGTTCCTTTTCGTATCCTGCAAGCCATCCTGGCATTGTCAACGTCTACGTCCACGCCTACCCGCCCCCAGCCTCCAAGTGCCAAGTGAATTTATGGTTGGCAGCTTTTAGGCTTTGTTTTGCTGCTTATTATTGTTATTGGCACCAACAGTGACATATTAGGAGCACCGCCCCCGCCTTCTTACTCCTGTCCAAACTCATTTGTTGGCCCCGACTAGAGATGGCTGATCGCTTTTGGGCCCGGAGTCCTCAAAGGTCCTGCGAACTGCGGCGGTCCGTTGCGTATGGCCGGATTATTAATATTAGAGGAACACAAAACCAAAAAAAAAAAAAAAAAAAAGAAGGGAACGGAACGGAAAGGAAATATATTTTCTACTGACCGGCTGCTACTGCTGCTGTTTTCGATTATTGTCCTTCGCATCGTCCTGTTTCTTATCCCGTAAATTGTTATTGACAACGGAAGCAGCAGCGCGGCAAAAATTGGGCGTTGAATTTGCGGCTTGGTTGGTGTTTTCCCTCTACTTTCCTTTATTTCGTTAAGCTTTTTTGTTCTGCTCTGCTCTGTTCCGTTGTGTTCTGTTCGACCATTTGTTGTGGTTATTATTATGGTTGATTTAGTGGCCACAAATTGAATGAATTGTCTTATTTAACCGAAATAAGCAATATCGCATAAGTTTTTTAAATTCAATAATGCCAGCCAAAGTGCGTCATGCTCAAATCAGATTAAAACGAAGACGCCAAGAGAAAAATAAACGGAAATGACAGACACAGCGTTCAATTGAATTAATTAATGCCAAACCGATGAAAAGAACTGGAGGAAATTAAGTTTAAGCGCTTGCTGAAGGCACAACATCAGGCGGAAATGTTGACAGTGCGACATGACGCAGAAAATATTTAAATAAAGTTGTAATTAAATGCATAGCGAACTACCGCCATTCCAACCACCAACTCATGCACTCCCTTCAGCAATAAAGTTGAGCAACAGTTGGGATAGAATGGAAATCACTCATACGATGACAAGCGAAGCTAAAGGATGATGAGTGTTCAAGTGGTTGACTGTGTGTGTGGTGAAAATGTGCGAAGGTGTGGGGATACGCACAACTTTCACAATTAGAAAATTAAAATTACACTGAGGAAAAGTTGAAGTCTTTAAACATTCTTCTTATTTACTATAATTATTGTGAACATTTTAAAGCAATAAAGTTACTTTTGAACAGCACATTTGTATATGTTTTCTTCATTATTCTATATTCAAAATGTTAATTTTAAAAGTGTTATTATGGTACCAAATTTGTTGTAAAAAAATGTAATTTATTATTTCCTCGTTTGCCCCTGTCTTCATTTATAATTTATTCAATAATGTCTTCACTTTAAGAAAGTTCGGGAAAGTATTTTTAAAATTTGCAGACAAACAGATTCTGGTTGCTGGCCTCGTTATTAATTATTTCTTTGCAGAGATAACATGACAAAAGTACAAAAGCCTCTTAACGCTTTGTTTAAGTGTACGGAGCTTCGAAATGTGTGTAACATACACACAATGGCTGACAATTTGTTGCGTTCTGCAGACTTGGCAAGCTGTTGGCAATTTCAACCACCGCCACCAGTGGGATCTCTTCATTTCCACCGAAAAACAGTCGCCAAAAACCAGAACCAGAACCAGCAGCAAAAACCAAAAACCAAGACCGAGACCAAAAACCAAACTGCGAAGCCTCCAATGGGAGCCAAGTTGAGTGCTAAATGGCGTGGAGTTCGCCATTCTCCGTTCTCAGCCGCACACGGGCATATTAAAATATTTAATTACCATGTAAACTTACGACTTTTGTTTTTGTTATTGTTTTTTGTTATTGTTTTTGTTATTGTTTTAATTGTGACAACAACTGTCGTAATAATGAATAATATGATGATGTTTGCCAAGGGGGAAGGTCCCGATGTTCGCACACATATAAAGTACATCCCCGCGAACCGCCAAAGTGCACAACGCGTGGGTAACATGATATGGAATTGCGTAACCGGCTGCTGGATTTTGCGGGGTAGGAGCAACAGTATGAAAAAGGACGAGAGCATAGCGCAAAGCTTTATTACATTTCATGTGTGTGTGTGTGTGTGTATGTTTGGGTGTGCCTGTGTGATTCATGGCACATATGTCTCGGTTGTTGATGGCACGGGGTTTGGCGGTTTTCTAAGAATTGTCTGCCGCCTTTTAACACATTGAGTTGTTTGTACTCCATCCACCCACCTAACAGACCCAGCAGTCTCCTCAAAATCTTCTTCGCTTTTTCTCGTCCTGCATGTTATTTGAATTTTAATTGCAAACTTTTGTTGCATACTTTTGGCGTGGATTTATTTTATGGTCGAAGCTTTTCCATTCTTGGCGGATTCTTCTTCGTTTTCCCCGTGTTCGTAGCCGCGCGCACGCCTGTTTAATTAAAAATGCTTTGCGGTCTTCCCTTCTCGCTATCTCCCCATTTCACCATGGCGATGCATTTTCATTGTTCTTGCCAGGTGTTTCCGCAAAAAATTAAGGCAAATTGTCACGCGAATGGTGACATTGATACCCCTTCGAATTCCATTTATTTACCGGAAAAAAATATAAAGAGGTTTTGGATCACAATCAATGAAAAAGCTTTTTTAAATATTTTTAAATGACTTTCAAATATTTTTTAATAATTAAAAAATCACTTAATTTATTTCATTTTTTTTAGTATAAGCAAAATCAAAGAATACTTATAAATAATTTTGTTTAAATTTGAAATTTAAAGCCGTTGTTTTAAGCTTAAAATAAATATTCGAAATTACCATTTTTTGTATTTTGCCTGGCGTCAAATACCTTCGAATACCCCTCAATTACTGCTATTAGCGCTGAATGGTGCCCATTTTGTTTGCTCATTGGAACTAATTAGTTTGCCTTCGCCTGCTTATTGACTGACCCTCATGCCAGTCTCTGTTTTTCAGGGCCAGTCCATGGATGAGATTTTTCAATTGACATTGTCAGAGTAACGGGCGGAACGCTTTCTCGCTTTCCGTGGAGTTTTTTTTCATAGGACTTTGCTATTTAGTATGCGGCACACAATGCACATAAAACATTAATAAAGCTTGTTGTCCTTTTTGGATGGCTGCGTATCCGTGCGTCCCCAAGTTGAGCGAGCCCTTGTCATTACCAGGACATGGCCCACGTCCTTTCCCCGCTTATTTCGACCCATCGTAAGCATATGCTTAGCATAAATTCGGGGAACTCTGGATTTGGATTTGGTATGCAAGTGATGCCGGGCTGATGTTACTTGAAGGAACTGCTGTAGACAACTTTGATTTTGGGCCACGTTTAAAGCCGTCCGTGGCTTAATTAAAAAAGCCAAAGCTAACAAAAAAAAAAAAAAAAACCTAGCTACAATCGTTTAAAGTTTTTCGTTTTCCCTTATTTTCTATTTTTCTCCAACAAATTATTAACGGGCAGTTCACTTGGCCATGGTTCATACAACATAATTCAGTCATATAAAATTCGTCTAGCGTAAAATTAGAAATGCTGCTCAACAGCAGCAGCAGCAGCAGCAGCAGCAACATAAACAGGACCAACAAGGACGCGACAGACGCTGCGTAATTAAAATGGGTAAAAAATCATAGCACACTTTTTGGGGCCCAGCCATTGATATGCTGATGAGAATCATCATCATCCTGGTGGCAAGAGGAACTCGCTGGAGCTTGACATTGAAGTGACTGCTTCAATAGTGGGTGAGAGCATGTGGCAAGCGGCTTCAGGATACTGCGAGATTATGGGTGTGTGTAGTCTGGGGTGTGCGCGCGTGTGCCCCGGCTTGTTTACATAAAAATTTAAAGCGAAAACCCAGTGATTTTTATGCTTATCAACAGCTAAATTGAAAATAACGCCTGGGTACAGATTCCCTTCGAAGCGAAAGGAAACACAATATTTGTTTGGATTAAATCCCATATACAGTGGGATAATTATATGATAATTTATAAGTTTAAAAGGTTTTTTTTATTATTTTTCGTTCGGTAATTTGCGATTCCAAGGCAATTAATATAATCACAAAAAGTGTATCCCAAGCTAAACATATACAGCAAATATATTAAATTTCTCTAAAAAGGTACCATTAAAAAATTATAACAAAAAAAATATATTTTTTTTTTTAACTGGAAATTTAAATGTATTTATGTATATATTCTTTGAAAAAATAAAATAATAATTTTTCTGAACTTATGGTGTTAAAATAGATTTTAATCTGCAAAATTCATATGTTTTCTTAGTTTTAGAGCTTTTCCAAATATTTTGATCAACAGAAGTAAGGTATTGACTACATTTAAAAGTTAAACAAGATTAGTTTAGAGCTACAAAAATTATGTTAATAAAACTTATTGAAATTTCCTTTATCCAAGACGTGTTAATAAATTAGTGATCGGTCGTATAATAATAATAAACCTTATCTTCGACTTTTAAGGACACTGTGCAACTTCATTTGGGGCGTCAAATCAACACACACATGTGTGAGCCTGGGCGTGCGTGTGAAAGTTGATTTTCAATCGAAGAAGCAGTCAACGGGCCGCTTTTCCGGTATTTCACCCAAAAAGGCTGAAAAAAAGAAACTTATTTGCCAAGTTTTGCGGTTTTTGAGGTTGACATGTTGCCGTTTTTGTGACCCAAAGAGAAGTGAGCAGCGGCAGCAGCAGCAGCTGCTCGACAGCCATCGCTGATTATGATGAGACCGAGACAGGCCGTTCGGAAAATCCCTTTTCGTTACAAATTTGTGCCAAGCTGTCGAAACTTTTATTTAAAATGGGTATGCGGCACCAACACCAACACACGCTCGGGCCAGACAGACACGCCTTCTTTCCGCAGGAAGGGGGCGATCGAGTGTGGATGTGAAAGAAAAATAATCGTATCCTTTGGCTAGATTTGCATTTCCTGTCAGGTAATTACCCGGTGATAGAGGCAGGCTCTCCTCATTCAACAAAACGAGCCGCTGACTTGGCCCGTCATCAATTCTAGCGCCGTTCTAATTAAAGATAGGCATCAAACATGCAAACTCAACCAAACTGAACCGAACCGAACGAAACGAAACGAAACGGAACTACGGACACCGAACTTCGAGGGATTCTAGCCAGTATACAGTATGCAGTATACATATGTATATAAAACACTTCCATTGTGAGTGGGAATGTCGAGTGTGCTTTGTAATTGATTTGCTGGCACTTTGTTGTTTGCCAAAGGTCGGTCAATGGAGGCAGCGGCGGGTGGAATTTAATAAATATGAAAACATCAAATTATTTCAAATGCCTGAACTATCTTGTCTGGCGGTGGGTCTATCTGTCTGACTGGCTGACAAACGCTTGCCAAGCACGGAAAATATGCTTTCTGAAGCGGGGTTAGGAAGGTGGCCGCCTGACTTTTGCATAATTCTGCAATTTCTCCACAACAAATCGCAGTTGATTGTTTTTGTTCTCGTTGGATTTTTTTTTTTGTTTTGTTTTGCCCCAGCTAGTACATACATAACTGCAGCCGGCAAAACTGCCTTAAAATATGCAACGAAACTTTGCTCAAAGCATAAAATAAACTCGGAGCAATTCCACTTTTGCCGCCCAAAAGGGTGAAGCAACGGGTATGGGAATGGGATTGCGATTGGGATTGGGGAAAAGTGGAGAAAATGGGAAATGGGGGGAAAAGTCGGGGAGGGGGCAAATAGGAAATCACTGTTTGCGAAAAACAAGCGCTGAAAATAAAGCTCACCAACACATTCGCATTAAACTGAAACGGAAATGCAAGGCATTCTTATGCATATCCTCTAAACAACTGCGCACAAACAAACACAAACACAGGCAACGGGAGAAAGACACACGTACACATACACATACACATACACATACACATACAGAAAGAAAGAGGGAGAAAGGAGCGAGGAGCAAGGAGAAAGTAGCAGCCTGGAACTCTAGAGCTAACTCGTTTGGGGAATTGCTGCTGCTTCCACTACTGCCACTGCAAAAGGAATTTTTCATACGCAAATTAAATCTACTTCAAGTCTTCAGCTATGTGCGCCTCCCCTGCCTCCCTGCCTCTCCGCCCCTTTCCCGCCCTCCCGCGACCACCCCCCTTCCACGCTGCAGTCGGCGAGATTTGCAAATATTCATTACATAATAAACTAAATAAAATGTGAGAATCCTGCTCGGTTCTGAGATTTTCTGAAGTCAAGAACGGCTGGCTTACCGGCGCACAAGCCAAGTGAAGTTAACAATCGCAGCCTTAACCTGATGTTAGAGGCTATGAAAGCGATTTGTACCATCAGAGTTATATAAGCTTGCTAGCATAGACTGTTTGTAAGGCATTTGTTACTTAAATATTTAAGTACTATTTTAAAGGAGTTGACAGAATATGTTGTATTAGTTAGTCAGACTCTTTTATTTTTGAAGGACTACTGTCCCTTCTAAATTTACAAGTAATTGAAATATGTAATAATACAAATACTTGTAATAACATGGAAGAACTTAATTATAGAGGCTTTATTATTAAATAGTTGCACTTCTTCAAACAGTGAACAAAAAATGTGAAGTCAAATTTCCAAATAAAGTTATAGTATGCTTTCTTCATGATTGCACGCCTTTCTCCAGCATTCAAAGTTATTAAATCAACACCGAAGGCAATAAATCAAATTGTACATCAAATACGTACATGACTGGTGGAATGCGTGTGTATGGCAAATCAATGACACGTAAAAGCTCTAATTAAACGCACATTTCTGGCGCGCTAAGTTCAAATTTTTGGTTCCTAGAGCCCCGGCATGCGGAGGCCATGTGGATTGGCCAAGGGTCATAAACTGGTCTACCCCTCGTAAACACCAGACCGTTTCCTTCCTTCCGGATTTCGAGGGGGTTTCGGTTCTGGTTGCGGTGGCTTAACAACCATGTGCGCCTTTTAGGCCAGATATAATTGAAGGGTAGTGATCTTTACTGTATTTAGATTAGACCAAATTGATGTTGGAATTGTGTGTGTTTTCAGGTAAAAACTGTGAAAACAAAACAATATTTATTGCACCAATTTAATGAAATTAATTTAATACATACTCTCACATTGCTACCAACACAAAAGTATCTTAAATTAATGTCTATCATTTATTAAGGTTGCCGTGTTTGCATAATTTTGGTTACAATTCGTTTACCACAACAACTCTGTTAGTACCACATGACTAACTAAACTCCAACAATGTCGAAAACCAACTGAGCAGTTAGCCTTTTTGCCGCTTAATTCCTCCACCACTCCACTAACCGCCTGTCACAACAACAATACTTACATAATTATTTCGTATTTATACGGTTTACGAATATATATGGCATATAATTTTCCCTTGCTTTTCTGCACATTTTTAACAGCGCTTTAACATGTAAATTCGATTTGAGTGGACGCAGCGAGCCTTACGCTCACACACACCTTAATTAAATTTCTAATTATTGTAATTAACCACATTAATATGACCTCATGCGCACCCTAATTTGCTGAAATTCCAGGCGAAAACAAAAAGTCGGGAAAAGACCGAGACCGAATCCAAATCCGAGGAGTCTTGCGGGATATAAAATTGTGTAGAAAATTGTCGGTAAACATTTTTACAGTTTATTTGGAGAGGGCGATGCGATGCGACGCGACGCGACGCTATGCCACCCAATTGTTTGTATATTTGTGGGCTTGTGGATGTGGTTTTCGGACCCTGGCCCTTTTATTATATTTATATATATATATATATATACGAGTGTATATATGTCGAAAGGACGACGACGATGGAGCAACAATGCTGTTCCAACGGTTTTGGCCTTAATGAGGTCATGTGTGGCGACCACGACAACGACTAAGGACGACGGCACTGGTGATTATGATGGCATGAAATTAACATTTAATTTGAGTTGAAGCCACCTAGCGGGAAATGGCTTTTGGCTAATTTATACCGCCGACGCCGATGCCAATGGCGATGCCGATGCCGATGCCGACCGTCTGAATGTGGCATCATTAGAGGGCCAAAGTTTGCGGGTTCTGTGGCCGTTTCCATTGGACAATGGCATCTAATTTATGTTTGTCTTAGCAGATGCTACTCCACCATCCACCATCTCCTTCAACACTTTCGGAGGCAACAAGTACCAACCCAGAAGGCCCATGCGAACCAGTTAAAAACTTTTCCTTTTTTTTTTTTTTCGTTTTTTTGTTGTTGCCCACAAAAGTTTTTCCTGTCTGCGTTTAAGCGCAACCAAAGAAAAGTTTACGGTTCAAAAACAAATTTTTGTGCGCTGCAAAGTCGAAACTTTCTTCGGGCTTATCAATGCTTTCGCATTGATCAGCTGAATTTTATTGAAAACAAGCAAAGCGAAGTCGGGGCAACCGAAACAGTACCTGTCTTCTTCCAAACTTGGGTATTCATCTCTAAATATGCGCTGCATTATCTATTAATGAGGCTTAAGCAGCGTCTAACATTTCAAAGCTTAAACCTCGCCTGCGGATAGAAAGGAAACCGGAACCACAACAGGGGCAAAAAAAAAAAAAATAGAAGCGAAAAAGGCAAAAATGCGAGAACATTAAATATTAATTTCCATTTCGTAACTGATAAGAGCTAGAGTTGGTTCTCGGAAAGCCAAAAGGTCAGCGTCGAATAGAGCTTTCAATTAGCCGCAGCAAAGGAGCATTATAAATAGCGCAAAAAGGGTTAAGTTCTGTGGAAAGGGGTTTCGCTGGCACATAAATCAGACTCTGGGATAGTTTGAAATATTATTTTGAAGTAAAGGGATAAAAAGTTCTTCTGCTGTTTCTTTGCTAATGGAAGTTGTTTATTTATGAAGGCAAATTTTTTAATATTTAATAAAATAATGCTGAAAACCTTAATTTTGAAGCTGGCTTGGTTTATATTATATTAGAATTTTGGGATAATGACACATTACTTATTGTATAAAATATGCCAAAAAGAATTTGTTAAGCTCGAGTACATTTAGTTATCCCAAAATAAAACATATATATTTTTGAAGCTACCTTATTATACGTGGCAATCAAAAGAAACGATTTTAAACTATGGTCTTATTAAATATCAAATATTACAGTATATCCTTTGTAACTATATTCTATATAATCAGTTTCAGAATTGAAACACATAATAGGAAAATCCTGTGATATGACCAACAATCACAAATCGAAAGTCGGCTTCATTTGGATTTCTGCCGTTTATATTGCTGCCTGTAAGGTCTCCGAATTTAATCCGCCCAACACTTGTTTCTTGACCCAAGCAACACTTCATTTTCGACACTTTGAAACAACAAAAAGCCGTAACGGACTGAAGTTAATTCTTGGTTCCCTTATCCTATCAAAGTCGGGGTAGCAAACGACATGCAAATTCCATGAACAAAATGAAATGTCAACAGTAAATTTACCTTCGAGTTTCCCCTTTTTTGCCTCCGTTGTTGTTTGGCCTTTGATTATTTCTTTTCTAATGCGGCGAAAGCTCATTTTTCTTATTTTGAAACGAAATTTTTCTTAATGGGATTTACAAAACGAAATGTCTACACACAGATTCTTTTTTGTGGGTCGTCTCCTTTTTACTTTCTGTTGGGGTTTTTTTTTCTCGGGTCATTGACGTAGTGTGTAAAATGGCGCATAAATATGTTGGAAATGGACTTGAGAATTTATTTACATAAAAAGGATTTAACAAATAAGGAAGAGAACGGGGAAGCCGCTTTGGTGATTTGTTGTTTGGTTATTCGTTTCTTTTGTTATTTTAAGCTGGTGAGCGATCCGATTTTCTCGAGAAGGTTGCCAGGCGACAGATGATGATGATGATGATGATGATGATGATGGGAATAATGGTGCGGCAGTTTATTGGATTTATATGTTACACAATGGTCAATGATCACCAAACGCAGGGAAATACGTTGGTTTTGGAATTTTGCACGTTTCGCTTAACGAAAAATGCAAGAGGTTCATTTTAAAACGAAGCCAATCTGCTGCCTCTGAGATTGCGAAGTTTGTCGCGCTCTAAGCAGCAAATCCCTTCATCCGATTTAAGTAAATGCAAACAAAATAAGTAAATAGCAAAAAGCAACACTTCGTCTCCATTGCCTTGTAGCATTTGTTGGCTGCTCCTCTTGGAAAAAAAAAGAAACAAAAAAAAAGGAGGAAAAAGGGGCTTAGGAGGCGAAAACATGGGTACCCTCTCATCTTCCCGGGCACTTGGATGAGAGCTTGTTAAAACTTTAAGTCCGTTTTACTTAACGTGGCTACATTTTAGCTGACAGTTGTAACTGCTTCTGTTGCCGTCTGCCTGCGTTTTGGCTTTGATTTCTCGTCTCCCTCGGCCTTACATTCACTATGTTTTATGCATTTATCTCTCGATCTTTAAGTTGCTAATTCTTAAAGGCGCCAGCCAAGGATTAAGCCCTTTAACTATTTAACACATTGGCCCGAAGTTTTTCATCCTTTGCCTTCGTTTTTGAACTGTCTGTCGTGTGTTTTGCCATCGACAACGCCTTTAATTGACTTGCATTGTTGCCTTTTCTACTTTCTGCTCTGAATCGTTCTCGGTCTCGCTTTTTTGCGCTGACAAGTCTTGTAATTAGTCATCTTGGTTTGAGCCACTTTTTGCTATTGACACTTGGCCAAAAGCAACGATGCCTTTTAAGTAAGCTCCTCCTCCAGCGCTTTTGCTTTCCTTTATAATTGAATGAATGACGTCCTTTGCGGAGTCCTGATTAGGTTTGTTAATACGCCGGGCTTCTGCTCAACATGAACGCCGCGTGGGGGGCTCAGTTATATTCCAGTTAGTTGAATATAATGAGCGGAAATATGGGGTTAACGAGGATTTTATGGCAAACATGGAGAGTTGAAGGAAAGCAATAATAAGCTTTACACTTGGCATGTTCAAAAACGGAATGGTTTTTAATTTGGGACTTATATGACCACGTAAAACCAAAAGCTCAGCACTAAGTTTGCATATATTTTATTATTTTCCCTTTAAAGAATTTTTAAATTCATAAAATTTGCAATGCTTGCGAGGGTGTGTCCCTTTATTAACTAATGTCTGGCATTTAAGAGACCCCAAATCAACTTAAGCTTGCACACTTATTTATGACTCATTCATGACCACCTTTCTGTGCCCTGGGGAGCAGCCCAAAAAATGACTAAACTCAGACTCTTTAAAAATGTTTCCCTGGCGAAAGTCGAAACCAATTCATTCGCCATTCGCCATACCCATCACCCATCTTTCCTCGCAAAATGTGCGCATATTTGCCTACCTCGGCATAATTTGAAATTAGTGCACTCAATGGCTATGGGTTTCTCTACTTTTCCTACATTTTCGGCCTGCATATTTACATAGGGCGATGGGTTTGAGGGCGAATGGCTAAATGTTGCGCCTACCAACCAGCTCACCAGCTGCTTCAGCTAAAAATGCAAAAGTGCTTACGCTGGCCACCAATTTCAGTGGTTATGTGTGTGTGTGTGTGTGTGTGTGTGGGATGTCGGTGGTGATGGCGATAGTGCTAGTGGTTGCTACATCAAAAAAAAAAAAAAAAAAAAAAAAGCGAGCATCAATTTCTGCAACTGCAGCTCGGTAAATTCCAACAAAGGAAGGAAAGGAGTAGCATAGTCTGTAGCAGGAAAATGCAACGATGTACGCCATTTTGGCCACGGCTTTAAAGTTTCGCTGCATAAGTTAAGGCGTTGGCAGTGCCGCTGGAATATGAAAAATGTCTCTAATGCTTTGACATTTCGCTCGTTCTCTGGGCTTCAACTTCTGCTTCTTTCCCAAGCAACCAAGCACCCAACCAACCAACCAACCACCACCTCCGCGTTTTGTCTGTCTCTTGTCGCCGAAATGCCCCTGAAATGGCAAGGGCGTAAAATTGCCGTAACATGACAGCGAACAACTTGGCCAAAAGGTAACTCAAAACGCGCTGCAAACACGCACCACCCAGCCACGCCATTTGGCCAAGAGTACCAGAGTAAGCTCCTCCGCTTGTTAGTGCTGAGTTAGACGACCACCCACTACTATATATATATATATATATATATAATATATATACTTGCTATATATTCCCTGAGATGGAGAGCTTTATCAGCGCGCTCTAGTAGAAAGTTTTCCATAATGTGCTGGAAAAAAATAACACACGAAAGAAAAGACAAAACTATCAACTATTCAAATTTCTTAAAGGTTGTTTCACAAAATTTACAAAGTTACTACAAAAAAACACATTCGCAATATATTTGATATTTATTGGTTTTTACAAAACTAGAAAATTTTTGATAGCATTATATTTCAGTTTGGTTTTATTAAATGCCCAATTGAGAACCAATATTTTATTAAATTCTTGTCTCATATTCAACGTAATATATAAAGAAATAGTAAGCAATTGTGAATTCCTCAAATTTCTCAAATGAATTTTCAGGAATATTGTTTATTGATTTTCTGTAATGCAATTTTGCTTCATATGGGAAAACATTTTGTAATTAAAGTTTCTTAGTTGTGCTCAAAAAATGACTTTCAATTTTGTATAAATTATTCCGGTCATTCAAATTTAAACACACCCACATATTAAAAATATTTTGTAATTCAATTTCCCCAGTTGGATTCAATAAATGTCTAATTGACAGCCAATATGTTGTTAAATTCTTGTCTCAAGCGTATTGCATCTTCGGTTTCTTGGCTTGAAGAAATAAATATTTTCCTTCTTCCCTGCGGCTTTTCTCTTTCATTTTTTCCCCCTTGTCTACATTATTTATGCATTTTACTCTCGGCTGCTGCTGTTGGCTTTTAATAGTTCTGCATGTGTGCTGCGCGTGTGTTTACCACATTGAAAAGTTTTCTTTGCAAAGTGCTTGGTACATACAAGCGCGCAAATATGCCAAAAAATATGCTACACAAAAATCGCTCAAGTGCAAAGTTTTAACAATTGAAAACTTCGCATGGCTGGCGCAGTGTGAAAAAAGAAAACGAAGAAAACTTAAAAACGCTTCTCCCCAAAGTAGTTAACTCAAAGTGTACGGGGGTGTCAAAGCGAAAGATTGAGGTGAGAGTATATTGGTTGAAGATTTTGTCTGAAATCGAGCAGACTTCCAAATCACATAAAGTTTAACATTTCCGGGGAATATATCATTAATCATAATCCTTTTTAATAGAAAATGAAATCTACATAAAAGCACAGCGTTCTTTCACAAAAAATGTATGATAGTCTTTTTTCGCTTCGTTTCCACAAAAGACAAAGTATATTTTTTAAATTTTGCCCATACCCTATCAAGTTTATTGGTTTAGCTTTAGCAAAAACAGCACAGAAAAACGCATAAAGAAAAGCGGAATGAAGGAAAACGCCACTAAAAACAAACTATGCAAGCGTTTTTATACGTTCTGCAAGTGGACACGAAGGAGGTAAGTCCTTCCCGTAGTGGTTCCTTTTCTCTGCTTTTTTTTCCCTCCCATTTCGGCTCTTTGAACCACCTTTCCAGAGCAATGAGGTGTGAAGATGAACTGTCGCAATTGTCCAACGGCTTTGTTGTAGCTGCAGTTGAATGCACATATATGCGCAAACAGGGGCTTAGCCACAAGGGGATATGGCAGTGGTATTGGGATTATGTATTGGCAATGGCAGAAAGATTCGATCAGATGAACTAGCTCAAAACAATTATTGTTCGCTTTCAAATAACTTAAAGATATTGAATTCATCTAGATTAAATTATATTTCTAAAAATTATTGTCCAATTTAATTTTATTCGTTTTATTTTCTTTGGTATGAATGCTAAAAAATAAAAATAACCTATATATTATTTTTGTAAATAATTAGTAGTATCACCATTACATTAAATATTTACAAAACTAACTAAGCGCCTTAAATGAAAGATGACAAGTTCTCTGTTTACTTGTTTTAAGCTCCGCTAAAACGAAGAAAACTTTTTAAGGTATTATTTATTAAATTTGTATTTCAAATCCAATTTAGGTGACCCACTCTCCACGGAATTTCCAAAGCCCACGATGAGTCCCCTCTGGAATGCAAATTCTCAGAGCTACGCACATGACAACAGGTGGACAGCAGGACAAAGGACATCTTCTTGCCTTGACTTGGTATTTTTGTAGCGCTGCCTCTTCAGTTCTGGGTGGGTTTGTGTGTGTGTGTATCTGTGTGTGTGTGTGTAAAACAAATATCGCACTAAGGCGAAACCAAATCAAATGTAAAACCCGGTGTGTCAGCTGGTATGTGAGTATGTGCCTTGTGGTCCCAACCAACCGAACCGACCATCCCACCATCCCAATCACCCCATCCTATACCATCCTATACCATCCTATACCATTTCATCCCATCCCATCCTTTGGCATGCTCGACTTGGCTACACCTTTTGTGGAAATCCAACAATGTCAACTATGCAACACAAAAGCGACAATGCTGTTGCTTTGTCTGACTGAAAAGGAGAACGAAAGTGTGGCAAGGTGGTTGTGGTGCCCTTGTTGCTGCCGTTTTTATGTGCCACACAAAAATAGCTCACTTTTACCCCAACATTGTCCGCTTTCTCTCTCTACGTTGGTATAATTTGTTTTGGTCTTTCATGCTCACAATTTGCATTGGTGGCTTTTCCCCCAACTCTTGCTTACCCGTTCGTTTCCACCTGAAAGCGACGCAGAAATAATGACATTAAAATGCACATTATATTAAAGCCAAAAAAAAAAAAAGAGTAAGGTAAGGAAACAAAAACCCAAACAAAATTCTAGATTTTTCAGCGCGTGCCGTGCCGGTTTAACCCCTTGGCGTGTGCCCCACAAAAAAAAAAAAAAAAAAAAAAAATAAAGCGAAACCAAAACCAAACCAAACCAAACCCCAAAATGAAACGAACAACATGCAAATCAGCCAGCAAACAGCGTCAGCAACAATAACAGCCATAACTACAACTACTTCAGTTTTATGAGCTCCAACCTCACCCAAAACACAACCTCCACCCCCGCATTGACAATTATTAGCCCAGCCACGCCCCTTGTCGTGCTCATAAATTTTGTAATTATTCCCCTGCGTGCGGAAAGAAAGTCCAAAAAAAAAAAAAAAAAAATGAACAACACAAAATTAAGGGAAACCACACGCATGTCTAGGCCAAATATGGTAAAGTAGAAAGAGATGAGTTTAGATTGCTACCGGAACGATTGTTCACCTATAACTGTGCTACAAATATCCTTAAAGTGCTAACTCGCAAATGTTATTTATTAACAAGGCTAAACTACGATTTGTTTCTTTTAGCGAAATGTATATTTTCCTTTTAAATAAACTGCTTTGAAAACCATTTCATGTTAGTTGAACAAAACGTACATTTTCAAAAACTTAAATTCTTCATTTTTGTAAGTAAACTTCCTTTATAATTTAATACGCTTTTTATAAACTTTTTTTTTTCAAATTTATAACATATACATTCTTAACATACCCCATTACCATTACTTTAATCACAGCTCTATACAATTATAGCTTTAAGCTACTAAAAAATTCAAATTATTATTACTCTAAAAGTTATTACTTTATACATACACCCCCAATATACTATATCAGTAGAATAAATAATAAAAAAAAACTTTTTTTTACGCCGCCATCGGCACCCTTGAAAGTGTGCCTTGAATATTTCATTTATTCAACTCAAACTCCCTAATCGATTAAATTGGTTTGAGTCACATGGGAAAATTTCCCGAAAAATATTAATTAAAATTTAACAAAGTCTGTTGTCTTAGGCCAAGAAGCCAAGACGAAGACGAAGACGAAACGAAACGAAACGAGCGGGAAAAAATTGTTTTATAAATTTAACTTAAAAGGCTTGCGAGTCACTCGGTAGCGCAGTGCAGCCATAAACATTAATTAAAAGTTTTGACCCTTTTTGCCGTTGCTCAGGGGCTCATCAGCTGCAATATTCATGCGCAGCCAGCACACACAGCTACAATAAAATGCACTCAAATTGTTGGTGTGGGAGAGAATAGAAGAAAAACGCAGCAGCAGAAAGCCCACTGAACTGCGGAGAAATGGAGAAAGGGTAGAATGTGTAGAAAGGGTAGAAAGGGTAGAAAGGGTAGAAAGCGCGGAAAAGCGCGGAAAGCCGTGCGGCCTCAGTGGCCTTATTTGCACGTAGCGCTAACAAAAATTACGAGTTAAGCACTTTTCTGGCCACGGCAAACATATTCTCGTCCACACTCACAGTCTTCAATCTCCGTGCTGGGTCCACACATGACTCATGAATCATTTAGCACACACTCCTCGGCCGGTTAACTTTTATTTTTCGCCATTTACATGAAAAGTGTTCGCGGCAAAATGTTCAGTTTTTCACTGCCCTCTGTGGCTCTTTTTTTTGTTTTTGTTTTTCTTTTTGTTTTTATGTTATTTCACTTTTTTTGCGGCTTGTCGAAAATATGACTGGGACATATGGGCAAACAATTGTCATCGTGTTGTGACTGTAGCTATCTGTAGAAGTATTCATGGCCGTGGGTGTTGGTGGCACACTTTCCGGCGTCAGCAAACGCTTGTAAAACCAAATGGACAAGTGCCAAATTCACCGAAAACACACCGATTCACCCCCAACAAGTCAAGTACGAGTTCAGCCAAGCATTAAATTAACATTTTTTCTAATTAAACTGGCCACCGAAAACGGTAAAAAAAAAAAATACAAAACTGTCATTTAGAAAGTTAAACGGGGAATGCAAGTATTTGCATAAAATGTTACTTTAAGGTTTTTTGAGGTATCTAATTTAAGCATTGGAAGTTATTATAACAAGAATGTTTACTTATTTTGGAATCAACATTTTATTAGACATTTTAGTAAAATCTTCAAACCAGTTCCATATTTTAAGAAGGGGTTTTCTTAATAAATTAAAACTTTGTTTAATTGCCCAGATGCCTTGGCAACATTATAAGATAATAAGAAAGCATCAACATTGTTAGGAATTTCTATTAACATTTCAACATTGGTTTTCTTTTCAACATTGATAAATATGGGCTTTTTGCCAAAAATACATTTGGCCATTTTAATAGGCCATAATTAGCCCAAAGATATAGATGGTCATTTTCAATTGTCAGCAATGGTCGCAGATAAATGTTGATTTATCTCAAGACGGCCGACTCCACTCACATTAATGTGTTGACATTTTGGGGCAGCCTACTTTTGCCCTTGCCCACAAAATATATAAATAAATAAAAAAAACTAACAGCCATTTCGGCGAAAAACGAAGGAAGAGAAGGCCTTGTTGTAATGAAAAGTAATAATATTAAATTAACAGAACTCTCGTGAATTGTTGCCGCTTGGCCAGAGACAACCTCTGGGAAATGGGAAATGTGGAATGGTCCAAAACCATTGCGGGATTCCCCCCTCAGAGGTCCACACTATTTTTCGCTAGGCCGCAACAAACATCTTATTTATGGTCTCGCTTCTCGTAAAAATTTGTTATTTAGATTTATGGCGCTGTGCTCTTTGTTGTTGCCAACATATATTTATCTTTCTTTCATTCCGTCTTTTCTTCCGCCGCTCTTCTTATATTTTTTGTAACCCACTAAGTGGGAGGTGGGGCCTCCACTCATTTGCGCACTGAAATTTTAGAGCCACTTTAGCTGGTCACTTGTCCGGCGAAAAAAAAAAATGTGATAAATGTCAGGACATTATTATTGTTGAACAACTCAGATATATGCGAATCGTGAGTATTTCTATATGGGATGTTTGCTAATATAATGATATTCGGCATTAGCCAGTTGCACGCGCATTTTCTTTAGCCCATTTGCCATTTGCCCAACTGCCAGAAAAGAAGCAATTTATAGGCGTTCTGACTTTTATTGATCTAGGTCTGCTTTCCTTAAATCTTTACTTCTATACTGCCTAACACTTTTCAGCTTGGAATCAAAGAAAATCTTAATTATTTGAAATAATAAAAAAAAAACTCTAAAGGTATGCAACATATTAAATACAATTTGTTTTTAATCCAGAAGTTTGATAGTTTCATTGCGAAGGAATGAATTCTTTTAAAACCCTAGTAATTTTTGTTGAACAGCAAATTCTTTAGTTTTAAAAAAAACGTTTATAATTTTATTAATTAATACTTAAAATAAACCGAAAGATAAAAAGTCACCAAAATCATATAGCCATAGGAAAACTTTTGGAATTGATTTGTGATTGCCTGCCTTGGAATTCCCTTACCCCACCGATTATTCTCACGTCCACTGTTTAATTACCATTCGCTTGGCGAACTCCATCAAGCCGAAAGTTATCAATTTCGGATTACTTTTCCCCACAAGAGCAAACACGAGCGCAAATCGACTTTAACCATATTTCATCCAGACACTTTTCCGCCCTCGCGTAGTTTAACTTGCGGCTTTTGGAGGGAAAACTTTTGCTATATGTTAATTATGGCTTGGCATTTATTTGCGGCTTAATATAGCATATAGCATATGGGTGTACGCACATATAGTTTAGTGCCGTTCGCCTCTAAATCAGGAAGCGATTTTCCCAGGCCGCCGCCCTGAAATTTGCTGTCCCACATTCCCATTTTTGTTTTTCTAATTTTTTTTTTTTCGTGCTCTCGCTCGCTGTCTAAACGAAAACTTTTCAAATTATCGTAGCATCAACTTTTTCCTCCTTTATTTCATTTTTTTTTTTTTTTGCCGCTGATGAGTGGAATGAAAGGAAAGCAAGAGATTGGAGCATTGGAGCCTGGAGTTGCGGCAAATTAATTAAAACTTGTTGCAAAAACCAAAAGTGAAATCAGTTCCCTTTGCGTGAAATATATTTCGGTACTGGAGCTGGACAGAGCGCGCCAGTGGAGTTAAGTCGGCAATTGCCGAGCGGGGCTTTTGTGTCATAATTTCCAACAAACGACAAATTAGCTGGCTAAAAGTGGGCGGACGGAAGGGCCGGAAAAAAAGTGGTAGTGGGCTAGAATGATGGGGCGGCCAAAAACCATTTACATGGCAAACAGCAAACAGTTTTGCATATGTTTTTAGATACTTTCCCCTGCAATGCTGTCCAACAGTTTGTCGGTCTGTCAACGCCCGAAGAGCTTCGGCAGAAAAACAAAAAGGGGAGCACACTGAAACCAAAAAAAGAAAAAAAAAAAAAAAACACCAGCAAGCCGCAACCCGCAACGAGTTGTACAAACATTTCACGCGGCAAAGTGCCGCATAAATTTCAATTTAATGCCACATACACAAAAAGAGGTGCGACAAACTGCAAACTGCAGGCTAACCAGGCAAAAGCAGCAACAGCAGCAGCAGCAGCAGCTCCAGTAACGACAAAAAATAAAAAGGCAACAAAACCAGAAAATACATCAGGATGTGCAATGTTTGTGTTGCCTGTTTTTCTGACTCTGTCCCCTGCAGCTTGTTTATCGCTTCACGTACCCCCGTTCCCGCTCCCGTTTCCCATTCCCATTCCCGTTTCCCATTTCCCCATTTTCCCCCTCCCTCCCTCAAAAATGAAATGAAGCGTCTATGAAAGGTAAGTGCCACGGCGAGTGGATAGCGCCAGGAGGCAGAAGTCAGCCTCGACACTTCCACAAAAGGCCTTGGCGCAAAATATGAGGCACATTTGACTGCAATTCTGAAATGTCAACACTTTGATTGTTATTTGTTTTTCCTTTCTCTTAAGTGACGAAAATGGCTTCAGTGGGGGCGGATTGGACTTAGGTGGCTTAGGTAATTGAATTCAAAATGTATGCAAGGGCAAAAACTACAATTCTGTGATCACTAATTAGTATGAATATTCGAAATTCTAGGCAGAGCTTTCAAGGGAAATCGGAAATATTCATTTTTCTTTTTTTATTTTTGTTTTAATATATATATATATATATATATTTGTATAAATTGTCATAGTTTTACTAAACTGAAAATCTCTTTGGAAATTTTTTTTCTTACTTAAGAAAACTGTGCAGCAACTATCGGCGTCTTACTCCCTTTCTTTTAATTATAAATAATAAAGTTTGTTGCCCGGTTTTGGATTTTGCTAATTTGAGCTTCAACTGATTAAAATTTCTTTCTTTATTTTTCGCATGCTTGAGTTTATAAATATTATGCTCGTTCAAGTAAAATTTAGCACTTAAGCCGAACGAACTTTAGCTGAAATCCAAGTAAACTCAACTCCACTTGAAAGTTGAACTCACTGGCTAGAATGTTCAAAATTAAGAGCGAACTTAACGTAAACTTAGCCTAACTTGCGTGTAATGTGGCGGCATAAATACCGCAAAAAAAATGTCAAGTACTTAAAAAAGTTCTTCTTTGTTTTTAAGCGTTGTTTCTTATGCTAATACTTACGGGCAGCATCGACGATTGTGGGCGTCCAGGTGAGCAAGAACAACACTAAAAGGCTGGAAGCTGCAATTGGACTGGCTGCTGTCATCTGCAGACCCATTATTTCGATATATTTATTCGTCGGAAATCGGGAGGGGTCGACAGTCGATGATATCAAATAGCAACAACAAAGGTTAATAACTTTAAATGCTTTTATTTACACAGTACAGGCTATGTCGCTGTCAGACTTACTCTTCGGCTGACGGACTTACTCACTCACTCGCCAAATGGCACTTTAGCTTTCGCTGCAGGTGCCAATGCAAAGACGATAGGAAAAATCAACACAAGCAATTTGTTCAAAGTAGGTGTTTTTTGTTTTATAAGGTTTTGGTAGGTGTGTTTGTGTCAAGGGTGCGTGTGTGGGTTTTGTAATTGATTTTATATTGTTTTGTAGTCGTAGTCAAACATCAAGTGTTTCAATCGTTCGTTAAATACATTTTCGCAAGCCGAAAATCATCGGATATTACAAGGTGTGTTAGTAAATGCGATGTCATCATCATTATTGGCATGATAGCAACATGTCGTATGCGTTATAAATATTTGCAATTGTTGCCGTCACGTCGCATTCAGTTGTAAAATTTGTTGTCGTTGTTGATCACACATATTGATTGTTGTCGACATTTTGTAGTAGTTCCAAACGCCAAGTTTATAACAGTCGTCGTTGCGATGATATCGCCATCAATTTTATGGTTACCATGTGGAGGGAAGCTGTTGTTACTTATCTGACCAAATACATTTACCTGCCTAAGCTTGAACTTAATACTTAAAGAACTCTTATATTTATATCATTTATATCTAAAATATAATCTGAGATATGCAGTTTATTCTTTTGTCTTATTGATTTATTTATTCTTTTTCTGTTGTGATTCAATGCTGTTTGCCGGTTGGATCCTGCAAAAAAACAGGACACACAGAAAAAAGGGGAGAAAGAGGAAAAAACCATTGTTAAGGATAAAAGTCAGTCGACCTGGCTTAAATTGTCAGAGACCTTTGTGTGTGGTTTTGTGGCGAAAGGAAAAAGTGAAAATCCGTTGGAATCGTTTAGCTAGCAAAATTCAACAACAAATATATTTTTGCCTATATAAATGCCTAAATAAAACAAAAATAAATACATTCGAGAATAATTTAAGGTGCTTTAACATTTAAAAACAATAATCTTCTGGGTTTCGTCAAAAGCCGATCACGAATTCTTTTGTTTCCTAATTTATGTTGTTGCAGGTATAGTTTAACTTAAAATCAAAATCTATCTCATTTTAACAATTTGTTTGTGACCAACTAAACAATTTTAAAAGAAAAATGAGTTGAAATTTATAAATGCTTAAATCAAATACTTAAAACTCTCTTTTCGACGAAATTGTTTGTTTGAGTATTGCAAATAAATACATTTTTCATAGTAGTAAACTCAACATCAAATCAAATTTCGTACCAACTACTCTGAATCCTAAATACTGGAAAACCTAATTTGAGATGTCATCTTAATTGGCTGCGAAATCAAAAACTAAATTACGGAATTTGTACTTTTGAAATGTTAGGAAAGAAATTCAGTTAAATGCTCCATTGTGAATAAAGTTAATCACGGTAAATTGCATCGGTTCCAAGTTCTTTGCCTAACGTGAAGCACTCATTAAGGCAATCACCTAAAAGCAAATCCCTCAAAGGCAAACCCAATAATTACAGTAACAGGAGCACACTCAGCAGCAATTAAAAAGTCAGGTTTAGCAGCCAAAAGAAAAACCCAAAAGTCAGGCAAGAATTGAAAGAGCCAGAAGAGAAAAAAAAAAAAAAATGAAAATAAAACCAAACCAAACCAATTGGAAGAGCCTAACAAATTTGCACCTCAGTTCATGAGGCAATACTGCTTTTGATTTCTTTTCTACCCCCGGAATCTACTTTGTTTACACCAAGTTATAGACCCACTTAGCTGAACGAAAAAAGCTGGAAAAAGCTGAAAATACCACGACTGCAGGTAGTATGTAGGCTGACCCCCACAAAATCCCTTGTCATACATTCATCCATCCACATACATACATATACATGCACTTGTAAAAATCAATTAAACTTTTCAAGTGAAGTTATAATGGTTGGCAACCCTTTTCAACCATTCTCACACTCTTTTCTGCTTGATTTTTTGCGGACTTTCGACTTTCTCCTATATATTGTTTTTGTTGCCACTGGCTGGCAGTCAGTTTTCTTATTGTTTTCATAGCCTCGCATCGCATCGCATCGCTTGGTTGTTGTTGCAGTTGTCAAAAGTTTTAAAATAATTGGATTTTTTTTTGGTGTGCATGTGCGAGTAAGTAAGTGAGTGAGTGAGTGAGTGAGTGCACTGTGAGCACAGCACAGAACAGCACAGAACAGCACACGAACACCGGAATGTTGACGACTGCTGAGGGACCGAAAGGTACTACCTTCCCAACGCCCCCAACTCATTCTATATAAATTAAAATTTCTTTGTTGCAAAACCCCATCGTCGCTCACACACCGACATACAGGCGGGTACTTAATGCAGGATTGCTGCAGTCATCCAACCAACGCCATCATCGCAAGTATTACCCAATTGTCGGTTGAAGTTTTCAACACCAAATTGTAAACGTCAACAACAGCAACAACCAGTGAAAGCGTGGGCGTGGCCGATCAGCCGTCTATATATTTATATATATATATATACTTTTATATAGCTCAGCCACGCCATGACGAACGTTTGGTAAAACGCTATTTGAACAGACAGAAGAGGGTACTTTGAAATTGTGTTTTTAGCTCAGACTCATAAAGCTCAAGGGAGTGGATTTAGTTTCACCATTTTTCTATTATCATTATTGAGCTCCCCATTTATCAGTAATTCGATCTATTTTTAGATCAACAATAACCATCAATATTTTAATATAATAAACAAATTGCCCTGTAATCTCACAGCACCCAATTAGCCCCGTAACACATATGTATTAGGCTTCGAATGATATATCAACCGATATCGTTTCAATTAGGTTAATGGTAGCCATAAATTTGTCTGTGGCTTCAAATGTTTTAGCTGTTGACAACAAGATCTTATGATTTCTGGTCACCACAAAAGCCCTCTTTAAATATGCAGACTATATCGGGTATTCATTATGCATGGCGTGTGCGCATTATATTACTATGGCACAGGAAAACGGGTTTTGTAACGAACCCTTTTTCACGTTTGACTGAAAACTTGAGTGAAAAGAAAATTGGTACATCCCTGCCTTAGCCTGCAATTTTTTTTCTTCTTCCTGGCTTTCAGTTCTAATAAAAACACTTGACACCAAAACGTGGAAAGTTTCTTAAGGCAAGAAGTGAAAGGCATGTTACGTTAAGCTGTATAATACTATTTTTAGGCTTTGAGTTTATCCTTAATGTGAACATTTTAAAACGAATTCACAAAGTTAAGGTAAATTAAAAAGTATTACTTTATATCCAAAAGCACTTTAGCAAGCATTAAGGAAGCATTTACATTAAAACTTCAATGAGCTTTATTAGTTTACAATTATACACAAAGAATTTTACTATTCAGTAATAAACTGATTGCTGTATAGTTTGCGTTTTTTAAACAATAAATTTTTTGATCGGATAGCACAATCATAAGACTTCAAAGAAAGCTATTCAGTTTATCTAATATTTCTGGCTTCTAAGCGTTTAAAAAAAAACTTTGTTGCTTTATGCTAGCAAACTAAAAAAGGTTTGATTATTATCCAATTCTTTGACATTATCGTACAAACATTTATTTTAATAAAAAATTCTGAGCCGTTTTACTGTTTCAAGGAATCACTTAGTTTATAAATTAAAATGAAATTAATGAGCTTTAAGTCTAACATCAATTTGCCAGTGCGCTTTAAATAAAATATAAAAACGGGTTTATCACTTGTGAGGTCAGCCCAAAAGAAATCTTAAATTTTCTTGAGCTCTTGCCAAGGATTTCCCATTACTCGCTGGGAACATAACTATGTCAATCTGCAGAGCCCACTTTCCGCACACACTGCAGTCCTTTTTTTTTTTTTTTTTTGGTTGCTGAAAATCACTTCGCAGCTGGTCCTAAAACGATTTTAGGCCGCTCCAATCACAAACACACACTCGGCACACACGAATCGGAAACCAACGAAAACATCAGCCACAACAATCCTTCTAGGACGCAGCGTTATTTTCGCACCAAACTGCAGATGGCCCCCAAGGCCCTTCCAATCGCAAAAGAAGAACTGTGAAAAATTGCCAACGGTTTTGCTTTAAGCCAAAACCAAGTATGGCCAAAGGCAGTAAGGCAAAAAAAAAATGTTAGCTGCTCGTAAAACTGCAAATGAAAATAGATAAAAAGTATCTGTCGATCCCGACCAGTAAACTTCATTTTGTAAATCAATTGAATTTTCAATTGTGTGCGAGCAAACTAAACCAAGCCACGACGAAACGAGGGAACAACAAAAAAAAAAAAGGTAAACATAAAAGGACAAATAAAGGAAACGACACTATTACTGAAGAAAAGATGGGGAGGACCCCGAAATAAAAAAGATTTTCCTCCCTCTGCAATCGTTTCAATCTCCATCTCGAGAAAGAGACAAGATTGGCGTTACTTATTAGCTGGTCCAAGCGATAAGGACTTTATCTTTATTTATACAAAAAATAAAGCCATCCATCCAGGTCAACACACAAACACAAACACAAAACACAAACACACACACAAAGGCTCTGACTTTGATAATTTTCTTCTTTAGATTTTACCGATTTTTCTGCCAAGGTAATTGTATCGTCGGCTTCAGTTGTTCTTCGTTAATTATGTTTCACGGGAATTTTAGCCCAACTTGTGGGTGGTGTAATTACAGAAAAATTTTAACCGGCTTGCGGCAAAACACGCTCACAAAAACAAGTACACATACGAGTACAACAAAGGGGGCGGGGGGAGCGTTGTAGAACCGAGGCAAGCCGAAGACTTCGACGATTTGGTTTTTGCTTAACTTGACTAAAATCACTTGTGCCGGCGTATTTCAATAGATTTTCTCTTTGCTATTTCATTATATATCCGTATATTTCGTTATATCACTTGAAAGTGGCTTCAAACGATTTGTTAAATTTTTAGCGATTTTTTTTAAATATATAAATATATAATTAGTTGTCGCGTCGCTTGTTGTTGATTATCGCACACGGTGAGTAGGACGCGCTCTGTTTCTTACACGTTCGTTACATCCTGCCAAATCCCGAAATTGTACTAAATACGTACAAAACTTTTACGATTGGCCAAGGCTCGGAGCCGCCGTGCTCGTGTTTTTTCTCGAGTCAAGTGTGTGCGTTTGTGTGTCGCCACTCGACCCGAAGTGTCCTTTGGCGAGCACGAGGATGCGCCGACCGAGTCCAGTGTGGTGGATTTCCCGAGAGAGCAAAAAAACCGAGCAAAATCGCCTGCCGAACGTGTGAGCGTTGAAAGAGAAAAATTGGATAGTGCCATCCACTCAAAAAGAAAGTTTCGCACGGAGCATAGCTGAGTTTCCTTACCCACTCGGAAAAAAGGTTAAGAGCATAAAAATTGGAGTGTTTTTATGTAAGATGTACAGCTCTGTCTGTAGAAGCTCTGTCAATTCCAGCTAATATATTTATCTCAAACAATAGTATTTAGTATTTAAAAATACAGACACTAAATAGAAAAAACTTTTAAAATTATTAATAATTTTGACAGATTTTTTAGATTTAATTTAGAGCTTTTGCAATATAAATAACTGATTAAAGAGACCAATCTATAATAAAATGCCTTCCTTAACATTGAGTTAACACTGGAGTGCCCAGGAAAATTCTCTTGAATTTTAAAATACATTTAATCACTCAGTTTTATCTCGTTAGACACAACTCAAAATAAAAATTTGAGTCATTTTAGCTGGGATAATCGACTCGTTTTTTGCAGACCTTAAGAGAAATGGCTATCATGAGATCTGTTAACTCATTTAAAAGACTCAAACTTAACAGGGGCTTTTGTCTCATTACTCAACTCAAAATCGGATTTGGAGCAATTCCAGCAGGTACGTGAGACCAAAGAGAACAGTTTATGATGAGCTAAGAGCAGCTCAGTCTTTCCCAGCAAGGACGCACTCGAAGAGAGTTCGATGAGTTTGAAAATGAGCTTTCAACGATGATAAATCGGAAATGTTCGTTTTTAACACAGCCGAACTCACCGACGAAGGTGAAAAACGAATCGCGTGCACGAAAAACCCGCCATTGACTTTGACCGTCGTTCGCCAGTCGTCAGTTTCATCTGGAGCGGCGGGCAGTAAGCTGAAATCGACTGAAAGGACGCATCGAACAGGACAATTCGCAGGAAAACCGAACCAGAGCAGATCCCAAAAATACGAGAACCAATTGTCGTGTGCTAATTTTGCTGGGTGGCTTACTTTTTGGCGCGCTGCTGCTTTAATCCTGCCGTCTAAGTGAATGTGAAATGTGCCAAGCCAAGTGACAGTTGGCAAAAGCCAAGAAAAGGAGAAAAGATAAAGGAGAAAGGACAAAGGACAAAGGAGACCTAAACAGATGGAAACAACTTGCCGATGCTGATGTTCAAGGCCCCAGGAGACATTTAACATAATAAAAACGAACGTGTGTGGCATTTTTGTGTTGCCTCTTGGCCAAGTTAACTCCTGTGTATGTTTGTGTGTGCGTTTGTTTAATGCTAATATCACATACACTCGCCCCCGCACACAAACTTACAAACAAACAATATTGCAAATGTGTGCGTCAGGCAGTTGGCAAAAGTGTCGTAAATCGTTTAGACAGCGCAACGTGGCCCAGAAAATGGAGAAGAGGGCCAAAAACGAAACGATATGTAAACGACACAGCCGCCGTGGGAAAAACTCGGAAAATGCCCAAACAAAAGGCCAAGAAAGTGGAGGATCTGCCGATGAACTGCATTTGTTGCTCATGTGAGTATCCCGCCACAAAGATATTATTACTTTTCTTTTTTGTTTTTTTTTTTCGTTACATTCGCGCCCCCTTGTATTTTTATTTGTTTTTATTCGGCTTTAACGTGGAACAATGGGGGAGGTGTTCGGAGTGGTGGCCGTGGCGTAATAAATTTTTATGTGCGATTTCTTTTGTATGCGAGTGCGTTTGCTAATAATGCCACAAAAATAAAGGGGCTGCGGGACTGTCCGTAAAATTGCTACAGTACAATAAATGCAATTAGAGAGTGATAAACATAAAAATCGAACTGATTAATTTGTTTAAGTGCCACATAAATAACACATAAATTCTTCTTGAAACCGCGAAATTAGGTTGTTTGTCAATCTCTTTACCATATATTGTTTTTTTAAAATGTAAAACTTATAAGTTAACCTCTGTTCAGAAATTTATTTTTAACATCTGAGATTAAACGGATATTTAGTTAGTTACAAAATTAGAAACTCACAAACGAAATAGACATTTGACATTTGAATTTACTTTTGGCTGGCAAAAATTTTAAAACAACAAAAAACGACTTTAAATTTTCGGGCCAACCTATTGTTTGTTTTTTACTATTGAAAAACAATTACCATATCACCATTTATTAGGATTAACAACTTTGCCAGCCCAATCGGCATGTTCATACATATTCGCTTGGAAAATATGCAGCAAAAACTAAAATGAAATTCCAGATGAGAATGTTCGATGTCAAATTCATTTGCATAAATATTCGGTAAAAGATAAAACAGAAAAAATATATATTTTATTTGTATCCCATTTCGAACCTAAAAACTTTGAATTGCAAACAGAAAAAAATGTCTCCGCTATCAATGGCAAACAAAATTAGGAAAATGTAAAAGCAAACAGTATTAGCATTGACAAAATTCTCCACAGAAATCAGAAATGAAGAATAATTTATATTTTCGCAATTTATACCACATTGACAACTTTGAATTCTTTTTAAGCCAAACATTTTTTTTCTATCTTTCAGATGTCAGCATAATAGGGATAACAATTCGAGGTAGAGTTTAATACTTCAATGACTGAATTATTTATCTATAAGCTTCTGGATTTTGTATAAAAAGTAAGTATATTTGATCTAATTTTACGAATTTATTGTACACTTTGTATATTATTTCACATCGAAATTTAGATGTCCCAATCGACAGGCCAGATAACTCAATTACTTTTTTTTTATTGACATGTATTATTTTACAAAAATTTCACATCGAAACTTAGATGTTCCAATTGACAGGCAACATAACTCAAATATTTTTTTTTGATCGACATGTGTTATTTTAAGCGGGGCTAAACATTTTCGCGATTTACGCAATTTGAAAAATAATTTATAATCATGAGGTTAATGCCACATAACATTGACCAATTCCACAAATATAGTTACAACTTTTTCAATTTTCAATAAAAATTCAATAAAAAAAATTGTTTTTCGGCGTTAAATAAATACTTGACAAATCATTATTTAATTTAATTACAGAATTGAAAAGTGTGCCTTAAACAGTTTTTTATATCAGTTCCGCTTTAAATGCAAATAAAAATGCAAATTCAAACACACAAGTGTTTTCTAAGCTTCTACTTTTTTTCTGCTGTGAAAATCTTTGTTTGCAATTTCTCTTAAAAAATAATGCTTCGCTTTGAACACAAACATTTTTTATTCTTTTTACCGTGACAAAGTACACATCAAACCTTAAAAAGAAACACGGATTTAGAGCGTTTTTCAATTATCTGTGGCGAACTACACACTTTGTTCACTCTAAAACGTTTTCTTGCAAATCCCTTTGGGAAGGAAAAACCTTGTCTTTTCTGCACCCAACTTAGTCTTCAACAATATGTCACAAAGTGTTGGCGAGCCAAACTGTTCGCCGATAAATCGTAAAAAATGACAAAGCAAGCAGAATAGAGGGTAACGCAACAAGCAAATGCACTCAAAAGGGGAATCTATAAAAATTCCCAACAACATGAGGACGTGTTCATTGATGAAATATGCGCCAAACAAAGCAACTTTCGTACATTTGTTTTTTTTTTGGTTTACGATCAAAGAGTTAAGTAGGGAAAAGTATTCATAAAACACAAGTTCGGTGTAAGAAGGACACCCTGCAGCAGGCACGTAGCAGCTTGCTACTTGGCGTTGCATACTTTTACGCGTCTCTTTAGTATTAATTTGCAAAGGTAACCCGCATCCAGGTGAAAGGATCGTGGGGCTCATTATGCATGCTTGTCCGCACGTAACTCCCACTCTGTCTGCCCCCCGTCGACATCTCAAAAGAACAGATGCCCCGATGCCACACACATCGAGGCGGTGGCTCGAGTTTTTGGTTCTGTTTCTGCCAACTTTTACCAATTTCATTTTCAATTGACTGTCGACCAGAACACGCAGCCGGGCTCGGCTAACCACCAGCAATTGAGCGTATGAAACGCCAGAAAGGACCCAGGACCGGGCCCGGGCCCTCACAAAAAGTTTCTTCGGCCAGGACACCAGGACTTACACACACAAACACACACAGAAGGACACGCACAAAGAGATATCAGCAGAGATACAAAGATTTTTTTTTGTTTCGCCCAAGAATCCTTTTCTTTCATTTCAATTTCGGTGCCAGAGAAGTTGCCTTCTGTATTATACTACTTATTTTATTTCAAGCGGAAGGTACGTGTGTGCCTTGCGCAAACCATCACATCGATCCTGCCTTATCCCTTAGAAAGTTTTCTGCGAAATTACGCCACGCACAATTCATTTGCAAATAGGAACAGTTTAATTTGTTGCTTTTGTGTGTGTGCTGTATGACAAGGATATCCCTGACCGGTTTACAAAGTTTTTCAAAGGGCCCGCATTCGCCCCCACACACAAAAGGCTTCTTTATGGGAATATTGCATTAAACGAGCCGGCCCACAATCAAATCAGTTCGATTGGAGGCCTTCCCCTCCTACCAAACGCAGTAATTAAGCCAGGATATCTCGTCCTTTACGGAGCAGCTCCAAATAACCCCAACACATTCCTAGGGTCCTTTGAGCGAAAGGCAAATATTCTTAGGCAACTGTTGGCTGCATTCAATCCATAGTTGTCAGAAGTCTAGACACTTGAAAAGCTTTCTCAAGCATGCCTTGGCACGTATGCGAATTGATAATCGAAAAAAAGAGGGACACTAGAAAATAAACCCCTTGGGTTGAGCTCAGAGTGAGCTAAGTTGTTGACCGGATTTGACAAGCCCCGACAAATGAGCAAGAGATGGAAATGTGATAGCCAACTGAAAAACTTTTGCATGACTAATGTGAAAAAATTATAATGTTTACTACAAATTTTTTGCTGGCCACTTGATAAAATTTTTACCAATAATCCAATATGAATAACCCTCCTCAAAAACGAATAGGGAAAGTTATTTTTGTAATAATAAATAAATGTTTCATTTTGAAACGAATTTTTTAAATTTACAGATTAATTAAACTCATTACTATTTTACTTTTAAAAGTGAATTGCAAAAGCAATTTATGATTTGAACAAAAGGCTATTAAAGCTAAGAAAAAACGTTGAAAAAACTCTATTGAATAAAAAAAATTATTACATATTATTTAAAAAATAGAATACAACCTAAAAAATAACACAAAAATTTCTTTAATTTTTTTAAAAACACCTACCTCAATAGTTTAAATTTATTTTGTAGCTCTCAAACTTTTCACTATTGTTTAAAAATGAAACAAAGTTGAAATATGTTTTTCTGGTTTTATATTGTTTGCACAAAATCTAAATAATAATGGGTGTTTTATTTATTTATGTGTGACACAATTCTCAAAAAGGCTGTAAGAATTTTATAATTGTTTTTTTCTTTACACTTTAAATCAAGTTAAATCAATTGTATTGATTACATATATTCCAAGACGGCAATAACATTTTTAACAGACGGCCAACGGCTCATCCATATTTTGTTATTTGGCAAACAGCATTTTATAGTTCTACACAGTCAAATTATTTATAAAGAAACAATAAAAGCTGCTATTTGTTTTAATTGATTATTAAAAAACTTTAAAATAAGCCCTTTATAGTAGCTTCTTTCGAATTCTGAAATATAAAATAATTTTTTTGTTGTCTAATTCTTACTGATGTTTTTTGTATATTCTTAAGCTACTGCATATCTCTCAGTTTTATACATGATATAATTAGAGTTCTTTAAATATAAGTACCTGCATTATTAATGTTATAATACTCACGTTTTGAAACATAACCATATTTTATATTTCTCTGTTCTCTCGGTGCTACAGAAGTTTTCGCTTTATTAACATCACCTATAAATAAAAGAAATACAAAAAAATATATTTTATTAAGTGTGAATAAACATTTGTTCTAATTTTATATACGTATTTTCATTCCCTCTTTATTGCAGATATCTCCAAGACGACATTGATGTATGGCCTTTCAACACTGTGATAAATATAAATATTGCCATAAATAATGCAATTTTGTAGAAGAAATAAAATAAAATATACAGTCTATAAAAATAACCTGAATTGTGTTCTTTAATGGAAGGGGGTTGGGCCTGAGCCAAGGTGTATTCCATTTAGGGGTCACAAAATGATTGTTATTATAGGCTCTTATTATTATGATTATTATTGTTATCAAAGCCAATGTCAAGCCACGGCAAAACCGCAAGAACAGGGACAATAGTCAAGGAGCTCAGCAGGACAAAATCGAAAAGCCAGGAACATTGTCAGGCATCAAGGTATGGAATGGAAAAAAGGAGGAGAACGTGCTCGACACAAGATGCCCACCTTCACTTCATGTTGGTCTCAAAAATTTATGTATTGTTTGTTTATTTGTTTATGCAGTGCTCTTCTCCTGCTTGAGAATCTCAAACATACACAGACACCGTTTCTGAGTTTCTTTCTCCCCAGCAGCAGTTTCTCATGCAAATTTATACACCTTTGCAGGCTGGCATAATAAATATTGCCCAAAAATATATATCTGGTTTCAGCGCCTTTTGTCTACTTTACGCTCTGTCTGCAGCATTTTTTACTCCCCAGTTGTCGCCTTGTCACGTGTCGGCATCATTACCACACGTACAAGAATTATTTAAATAAAAAAGGAATATATCGTTTATAAGACCCAGCAATTGCCAACACCCAAAAAATAACGTAGAATTGCAAATGCTCTTTAAGACCCAATGAAAGGGTCTCTAAATGAGATAGATTGAGAGGCATTTAAAGAACTCCCCGGTGGACAGAATGGGGGAGAAAAATTTAAATCACCAGTAAATGTTTGCTATGAGCTGAGCTAATTGTTCAATATTTGTGGCCAAAAGCAGCTGGCACTTTGGTCCCTTTGGGAAATGTGGGGGTAAATTTACGACACATATTCTCGCCTAAAACTGGGCAACAAAACATGCCAAGCATGTCGAGCCCAATCGTCCTGAAAACAGTCTTCTCTCCATCCCCCCGTCCCCCCATTATAGACCCCACCCATATGTCCGCTTCGCTTTCCCCATAAGCGTCACAGTTAATTTGTTGACAGCTTTGTTGGAAAAGCGGGCTGGGCTGAGCTGGTCTGGTAGCCAAGGAGGAAACGGAAACGTTGGGCGGTATAATATGGCTGCAGGACACATTGGTGGACAACCAGACAAATGTCGTCCTCCGCTGGGACTACAAGACGGAGCCATGTAAAGTGTGCAAATGACCAAAGAGAAAAGCCTGAGAAATATCAGGGCACAAAATTGTAATTAGTGGGGTGGCCATAAGGCGGACTGCAATGTTCGACATTCCATATGGATTTGTGGGCGGCAGATAGACGACAGAGTGCTAAACCCGATAAGCGCAATGCAAAGTTTTAAGGATGGCAAAAATAATGTTTATGCCATTTTACTTAATTTGAAACTGATACTGATTCAATAAATACTTTTTGAAATAAAATTAATCAGAGTTGTAGTTTAAATTCTAAAATAAGCGACAATTGAAGGAGTGCAAATTTTATTTTATCCTAAGATTCTGACTTTTATACCAACCTACACTTTGATCACAAAACGTAACAACTTCCCACTCGAAAATCGACAATAAAAAACCTTAAACCTAGTTATAAATAAATAGAAAGTCAATCTACTTTTGTGCACCATTATATTTTGATTTGATTATCAGTTACCAGAAACGGAAACCTGAGCGAATCAAACATATAGATGACCACCATTTTATTTATTTTTTAAATACAATTTGAAGTGGATATCTCAATTGGTGTTTGGTGCAAAAAGGTCTAGTCAGTCAGTCAGTTTCGTTTACTGTGATGTCAAATGCCAGCATCAACGTCGTCATCGTCAACTAATTGGGTTTTCGCCTCCTTCCACGAAAACAAAAAACATTGCCGTATATTTTTTTTTGGGGAAAAAACAGAGATGAGAACAAGGAAGTGAAATGCCAAGAGGTGAAGATACAAAAAAAGCAACGTGAAAAAAGATTAAATTTCCTCGTTACGAATTTCATCTGAGCTGCAAAATAAGAAACCGAAAATTGCGACAAAAATGAAAATAAATATTGAATTATTGATATACAATATCTCAAACGAGTATTGAGTGCCGGCACACGAAGTAACAAGGTTTTTTTTTGGGGGTTGGTGGTAAATAAAATTGACAAAAACCCACATGCACATGTATATATATACATAAATGGGTTCTTATTTAGAATTCAGCTGACAATTTACGCTTTTTAAACTCAAAGGTTTGATGTATTAAAAATGTGAATCTTTTGACTTTAAGTGCTTGAGTCTGGCCCACTTGACTTATGATTTGACTAAGTGGCATCAGTAAAATCGATTTCGCCGAATAATATAAACGATAACTTATTACTATATTAAACATTTTTTTATTACATTTTTTCGCTATCTTAATGGAGTACACTTTTAAACGTTTGTTAATCTCTTGAAATTCCCGAAAAAATAATTTTCTGGAGGGTACAGTATATTTTACTCTCTTGGCGCAGCTTATTGTCAACTCAAATATTTGTTTATTTATTTTCTTACGTAAGACGCAGGTAGCCCATCGTTTCCAACCCTCCAACGTGGCTCAGCATGGGCCCAGGCTTATTTATTTTTACGACGAGTGCGCTTTTCTACCTTTTTTTTTTTTCTTATTTTTCTTGGGGCCCGCAACAATATTTTGCATGTTTGCATACAAAATATCATATTTGCAGAGATTGTTTCATTAAAAAAAAAAGCAGGTGCTGCTGCTGTGCACATATTTCATCTGCCTACTCTCCAGCGTTGAAGGCTGCCCCATCCTGTAGTACGTGTTTAGCTTTAGCACCTTCCTTTGGCTGCCAAACGCCTACACATGCGTGAGTCATAAAATGGTCATATTACCAAAATAGCAGTAAGTGCTACGCCAAGGAAATTGGTTTCCCCACGCACCAAATATTGCCGGTAGTATGGATAGGTATATGTATATGTATATGTATATGATAGGGTGTAGTCAAAGGGAAAATGCCTCCTAGTTTTGTATGCTGAACAGGTGGACTTCACTGGTAAACTCGTAAAAGTTTCACCGATTTCTGTTGTATATTGCTGTGGCTCAATGCATTGGAAACGCATTAAGCTAAGAGTATGCCCGCGTTTAAGCTATAAAAAGAGCGAAACAAATATTGTGTACCAAATAATAAGCTACAAAAAAAAGGAAGGCTGTGGCAAACGACTATTTAGAAGTTTTTTTAGTCCTTACTAAGCATACAAGATAATCACATAAGTAAACTTGGGTCAACCAGCTTTTAACTATTGTATATAAATTTAAATAAAACTAGAACGAACTCCAAAAGATTCTATGACTTTCTAGTTGCTTTTAAATAATCAGTTCTGTGATCTAGTTGTTAATTTTAATTTTTTAGCAACAATGTACTATGTTGTCATCATTGTGAGTCTATTGATGGTGCATAAATGTTTTAATAATGTATTTTTGTTGTCCTTTTTTTAATAAAGTTTTTGTCAGACCGTGCTTTTGTAGCCATGAATCCGATATTTAATTGAAGTACCATTTTTACTCATTAAAATTGACTGCTCTACTTTATTCACCGTATATGGAGTACCATCCTCTCTTCTAGCTGAATATAAGTTAAAACATTTCCGGTATCCTGACACTTACTCTTCCTTTCACTTAAGATGTCAACGGCTACCCACCTGGCCGGTCGACTCGGACCACTCACAGCTAACCCCTGCAAACACAATGTTAGTCAATTATTTCGTTGACAGTAAGCACATAAAAATACAAATAGATGACACCCAACGACAACGAAGCGTAGAAAGGTAGCAAAAAAAAAAAAAAAACAAAAAAGAACAGAGAAAAGGACCACGAGGAGTTTCAGTAATGGGTTTGAGGCATTCGAAGGCATGTCCTGGTTCCACTGGCAGGCTACGATTTGTCGCTACCTTTTCTCTAATCTATATTTTGTTGTTCACTTGCTGCTCTTCTCTGCCTATGAAAGGGGGACAAAGGACGCACGCCTTTATCGGAGATTAAGTGCGATGACATCGTTATACTCATAGTCGCAGCCATAGTCGCAGTCATAGTCCCAGTCTTCGTTAGTTATATTGTGTTGAAATGTGCTTACAGGACATTAATTTCTTGCACCTGGCATTAAGATAATTGTTGCCTTTTGTTAAGCGATGGCTAGGCGAGATAATCAAGTCGTAATTTGGCAATGTGTTGCTGGGCCTCTTGATGGCATAGTACAATGTGTACACGAGTTTATTCGGGATGGCCGGACAGTCGAAGAGGACGATTGGTGGACGTTGTAGCAAATCAATCAAGATCGAAGGACGCTACAAGGACTTTAAATTACCATTAGTTAAGTACAATTTAATTTTAAGGTAAATACTTATAGAAATACATATACTTCTAACAAAACTTATTAAATATATAAGATTCCCACAGTTTTGTAAAAATAATGATTAAAAAATTGTTCTAAAATTCGTAAAGGAAAATAAATTCAAGTTTAAAATTTAAATTAATTTTATATTTTTGCCTAATGATTTGTTAGCTTTTAACCAAGTTAGTTGAAAAATCTCTTGCTATTTTTATTATGATACTATTTGATTTTCAAATCTTCTTTCAAAACACCAGATATTCTGTTACATAAATGTTATTTATTTTCACAGGTAATTCATTTTAATGAGAGTGGAACCACAATTTATTATCCATTACGAAGAAACGTCCAAAACCAAAAAAAAACCAAAAATTAATAATAAAGAATCATCACATCAAATGTAATACGACAAAATCAGCATTTAATGGGATGGAATTTGAGAGGAGGCTGTCAATCGCTTTGAACTTTGAAAGGTCTCTCACCCACACACACACACACGCGTCCTGAAGTCAAAGCAATTTGGTGTAATTTAATAACAAAATAATAGGAAGCAATGACTTAAAAAGGCTAAAACAAAAGCATGAAAAACAATGCGAAGAGGGTGACTATGAGGGCTGAGTGTGCGTGTGTGTGTGCTGTCATAAAATAAAATCATAAATTATGTGCCTCACTTTTGAGCACTTCTTGTCATCTGCGCCAATTCAGTTGGACGAGTGGCGATTTAATTTTTTGGCTGTTGTTTGTTTCTTATTTTTTTTATATTATATATACTTTTTGCGTTGTTAACTCAACGGAACGACAAATGACTAAAAGCCGCCAACGAGCTTTTGCTGGGTCTGCTTAGTAATTGCTTATGAAATATGCATAGACCGCCTACTCTGCCATCATCTCTCCCCAGTTAGCAGAAGGCACGCACCCTTTTTAGCCGGAAATCTTTGGGGCCTTCTTGCCAGCCTTCAGTGGTTCATTTTTTTTTTTTTTACTTTTTATATATATATATATATGCCTAGATATATTGGGGAGTTGGACCAGCCTACCATGACATAGCCACTTAGCGGCTACATTAATGGCAGTGCCAAATGACTCTATCTGCCTATGAGTGTGTGTGTTTGTGTGTGTGTGTGTTAGCCGTAACTGAGCGTGTAACGGTAAATAAACTAATACAAACATTTTGCAGACGAAATGTTTTAGGCATAAAAGTGTAGCCGTCTTTCCTGCGTATGAAGATGTTACGTTATGCTTTTCCCCAATCCCCACTGCCTGTCGCTCGTCCACCGACTGCATCATGAATATTTAATGCTGACATGTACAAAGTATGGCGCATATATACGAAAACTTGTAACTGTACATCAACAACATCTGAAAGGGAGGAAATGTGCCACCGAATGACAAGAAAAATTACAAACGTAACAAGAAAGTTTCGCTTTTTTTTCTTCGTGCGGCTTAATTTTTCTTTTTCCCCCAAACATTGCGGGTGAAATCGAGCATATAGCAGCGAGATCTTTCCAAGTTCTCCCGAACAAGAGTTTTGATGCCTCTTTTAGTAAAACCAAAAATAAATTAGGTCAATACTAGTCTTGAAAGATTACACTATAAGGCTTTATTGTTTTAAAAATGTTGTGAAGTTTAAGCCACCATAGTTTTAAAAAATAAAAACTTTGAAAATATACTAGAATAGCAAGAGGTCCTAGTTATTAATCTTAATTTGAATATGGCCATTAAAACATCCATTGCTAGACGAAATTAATTATAAACTATTTATATAGTTTCATATTATTCAGCCACCTTTAGGCAACTTTTTCGGTTCAAATACAGAATGTTTGCATAGAGTAATCTATACAATTACTTTTTTTTTTTTTAATTTAAATGGGAATCAAAAAGTGGCAGATATTCATATAATAAAGCTCAAGAAATTAACAATCAGAAAATAATGAGGCAACCATTATTTGGTAATCCAAAGCCAAACCCATAATCAAAAACATCATTCGCTTTGAAATCCCGTGACGCTGTATTAAGAACACGATACCATCTACTAAAACCCACAATTATAAGCGCCCAAATCATCAAACTAAATTATGAGAGTTTCAGTTGAACGTGAAATTTCCGAAACTCCAACAAACACACTCACACTCGCCGGTTCCCAAAGCAATTTATACATTATACACATACTAAGACAACAGAACAATTTAACGCTTTAATGATAATGATGTATGAACAAGGCAAGGACAACAAACAGAGGAGAAAGTTGCACGTGTGTTAGCCTGCCTTGTTATTCCCGGACGATATTTTTGGCGGCGGCAAAGACGAAGGAGAAGAGGTGAACCATCGCTTAACAAGCTAATGTGCTTTTAATGGTTCCGTTGGTTCCGTTGGTTCCGTTTTTTGGCCCAGCCTGATTATGCCACTTCGGGCAAGGGAGGGGCCGGCCAAGGAATACAAGTAAAATATACAAATAATTAAAATTAATTATCTTGCAATTAGTTTACGATTTACTCATTAAGCTGAAGGTTGAAACGTGGCGGACGATGCCCAGAAAAGTATGCAGCGCCTTTGTTTGTTTGTTTTATTTACCTCACTCCCGCGCACACACCCACACACACACACACACACACACACAGAGAGACATACTTTGCCAGGATACAATGGATGTATGGAGGATAATGGCTATGACAATATAATTATGAAATTAGTGCTCTAACATTTCAATTGAGTTGTTTATTTGATTTATGTGCAATTGCACAAGCAAATGGAATATGACGCCCACTTAGCATGCTCTCAAACACACATACAAGTACACACAGAGGCAACTAATGACATTTATTACGCATACGGCATGTTGACTCTGACAATTATACTCAGCAGGAGCCGGCCTTCCTTTTATTGACATTTAACACACTTTCCATCATCCCAGTCATGTTCGGTACATTTTTGCCCATGATTTATGACCAAGCCTTGATTTAACCGATAGGTTATAAGCACTAAATTGTTTAATTTTCACTTTTCGCTGTTGTTGCCTTTTCCCGCACATTCAACTTAAATGTATTCGGGTGGCATCCCCCTGACTGCCCGACTGCCTGGGCGCAAAGTAAAGTACTTAACCGTCTGCTTGTTATTAAAAGGCAAAGCTTAAGTGGCAAAGTCAAGCTAATTGAATTAGCCTGGCCCAAACCCCTTTGCGCGTGGTGCGTGAAAAAAGCAGCAGAACGGCAACACAAAACGCTTAAAAAAAGGCAACAAGAAACGCTAATGTTGATAAAGTGCCACCAACTCAAAAAGATTTTACAATATATTTGACAAAATGGAGATGTTGATGGACAGGCTAGTGTGGACTCAAATATGCCCTAACATGGTGTTTCTGCTTATGTTTATGGTTTCTAAATAAAATGTATAATTTATCTTATTTTGAAAATTAAGTTCTGAAAAGACTATTTTACACTATTGACCATGACTAATCAGTGTATAAATAAGAATTATCACGGATTTGCCAATGGAATTGGAGGTTTACCGTAAAAAAGGCAGAAACTGTTTTAAATGAATTTTGTTTTCTAAAGAAGAAATTAAACAATTAAAATATCAACGATCTGACAAGAATTATTGACTAATTTGTCTTTTCCAATTAACTTTTAGAGTGTTAAATATTCGTGTTCTAGGCCTTCTCTGCCTGTTGTGATCCCCTCAAAAGACGCTCACGTAGCACCTTTTGCCAATAGCATTAAAAAGGGACAACACCCTATATTCCGGTCACCCTAGCCCAACTTGGCTATCGGTTTACGCGTTATGCTTCGTTAAGTGCATTTTGAATTTTTAATGTTGAGCGCGCTTTACCCGCTCGCTGCGGACAGGACAACTCGCAAAATGAAAAAGGCGGCTGCTGGTCGGAGAATGAAACCCGAAGTCTCAACAGCTTTTGCTGTTACCGTCGAGGTCCTGGGTCCTGATTAATTCGCTTTATTAAAAAACCATACGCCAAGAAATGCGTAATACTTTTTAGCACTTGGCCGGGACCAGCAGCTGCTCCACTCAGCAGTAACAACAAACAAGGCAAAATAATCAACACAAATTACACGGCGCCCATAAATATTCCACGCTGTTTGGGCAAAAAGAGGTAAGGGCATTGGGGAATGGTGCACTGCTGCTGTTAAGGATATATACCCTTGGCCAATTAATTTTTAATATTCGCTAAACATTGCAGCGAATTTTTGAGAATTTAGCCACGAAGCTTAAGACAAGCGGCCAAGGAGTTCTGCGTAGGTTTGCTAATTATTATCTTAGAATTATCAAAGGGTATCAAGAGTAGTTGGGGCAAGGATGTATCTATTGTCAGTCAATAAAATCTTTTGGCTAATTAGTACTTGCAGTTTTAATGTCTTTAAGCCAAACCATTCTTAAAAAATTAATTCTTACAGTATTTATGTATTTGATCAATATTGAGGATCACTAGAAATTTAAAAGCACAAAATACTGTAGTAATGACTTGGTATGTACTTAAATCCAAGAAGTATTTTTAGCTTGACACCTTTTTGGAGAACATGAATTCTGGCCTAAATAGGAGTATATAAACCGTTTTTAACCGGCTATAAGTCGATTTAATCATGATAAAGCTCATGGGATAAGACAATACCTTCTTCATCAGTTATTGAAAGAAATTAAATATATCCTCTTTGCGAATAATCGCTTAAGTTGCAAAGCCTGCGCATAAAATAGTCGAGCCCACAGGCTGCACTGGTACTACATATTTTTCTTAAGCTTGCGGTTTCTTTTTCATGATTTGCAAAAGTGCCAACAGCAGTGTAAAGGATTTTAGACCAAGCCAAGGGGATTAATAAAAGGATTACGCAGCGGAAAATGCCAGCTGTGATGCTTCGAGAGTTGGCAATGCTAATGCGGATGAGGATGAGGATGAGGATGAGGACGAGGAAGTTGGTGGTGTCGGTGGAACTGAGGGCGAGGATGCTGCTGATGGCAATTTGTAGCAACACTCGACTAGGATAAGGATATGTGGGTGTGAACGGTGTGGGCGGCGTGGGCGGTGTGGGCAGTGTTCTCTCTGTGGGAGGCACTTGCACCAGCGGGCTAATTGCGATTCGGCTCGCCTTGGCTGCACCAGCATCAATGGGCTTTCGCCTCTGCCACAGGCTGCAGTTTTTCGATGGCCGGCTTTGCGTCTACGGGTTTTGTACGGAATGTCTGCTCTCGAATATATGGTTGGTCATATATTAAAAATAATCCATTCGATATCTGTTTTAATACTTCAAATTTATAGCACTTGCTCCATACAGAAGCAGCCGCCGTACCAGCCAACAATAACAACAAACCACTCTCTGTGTCATTTTGAAGGGCTTTTAGCTTGGTATTTTATTGCTTAAAGGATGCGTCTGACCATCAACATGCGAGGGATGATAACAAAATAGCATTTGTTATTGCTTAAATTCAGAGCTTAAAAGTTTTTGATGTCTAGCCTTGGTTTGTTTAAAATAACTGAGGGCAATAGGAATTTAAATATGAACTGCATTTTGTTTGAATGCGTTATTTTTGCAGCTTTAATGCAAAAATTACTTGAATTCATTTTCATAGAACTGTTTTTTTACTAACTCCAACTTTATTTTAAAAGATACCGATTTTAAATTTAAGAGATGCAGTTAGTTTCTTTGATAAAAATATTGTAAATATTGTAATATTTATGTTGGAACAAATATTTTATGCCTTAAACTATATCCAGAACTTAAAAGCATTTTCATTTTTAAACTCTAAACAGTAAGTTTTACAATACCAATCTAGTACCTAGTTTGTCAACTCGGTTTTTCAAAATGTATTAATTGTGAAGTTTTTAAATTCAAAAATAAATAACATTTATTATTTTTAAAGAGTCACCAATCCACCCTCGCACTACATTCGCCGAGATGTCATTTGTTATTTTTATGCCCATTTTAATAATGACATTTGTCTCGGTTTTCGCTGCGGTTACTTTCTTATATACGGTCTCCATATTTTTATGGATAATGCCCCAGCGCTGATTTGCTTACAATTGACATAAACGACCATCGGATGAGTTATGTCATAACTCAGGCCGGCTTACCGAACTCCCGCATATAGCAAATAGCATATAGCATATGGCGTATGGCAATGCAGATAAGCCGCACTCAATCAGCATAAAAGTGCGCTATGCAAAATCATCGGGGAGCAAGGAGCATCGGAAAGGAGCGCTGCCGTTAATCAAGGCACCAACATCTGGGGGATATAGAACAAAGTCAGAGAAAATCTAAATTGGGACTCTCCCAACACGCACGCATTTAATTAAAGTAAAAGCTTTGCTTTTTTTTACTCATTTTGCATGGGTTGCTTATTTTTCTGTTAGTGTGAAATGCAAAAAAAAAAATGCTTGCAAAAAATGTGACCGTCAAGGGATGCAATGTCTGTCCAACTCTACAGTTTCAGTTGCACCGGGTAATAACGTGCAATTTATATGCGTGCCACTAGTTTTTTGCTATTCCGCAGAAGCCTTGGCAAAGCAAGGCACTCTGAGGATTTCAAATAGGGGAATATGCACTTTTAACTCGTTCATTATCTTCGCAGCTGAGTGAGCAAGGAGACCATCTCAAATTCTATTGGTATAAGTGTAGGGGAAATCTCTTTATTCATTATAATAGTCGGGGGTGCTTTATAGTAGAAGTAAACACAAACAGGGGTGCCAAATTCACTTTAATGGGGTTGTTCATTTCATTTGTCTAAAAAGAGGGGTGGGCTTTTCACTGTTATACAAGTAGAAATTTTATAGCACTATAATAAACAAAGAAAATATAAAATTTATGAGAATACTTTATAACAAAAATCTGTTATATTTCATAGTTTATTTTTGCTACGAATGTCAAATAGAAGCTTAGCTACTAAAAATATATAACTTAAAAATGGTTTATTTCTATGAGAAAACTTTTAAACAACAATCTGTTATATTTCTTAGTTTACTTTCAAATGTTATATAAAACCTTTGCTACCTAAAATGTATAACTAAAAATGAGAATGCTTTTAAACAAAAATCTGTTCTATTTTTTAGTGTTCTATTGTTCCGAATGTTTTATTAAAGATTTGCTACTATATATATGTATAACTAAATATGGTTTATTTCTGTGTTAGTTATATGAAATACAGACAATATAAACATTTGCAATTATAGTTGTAAATAGAATAACATGTTTTAATTCAGCCAGACTGCTTTAACATAGTTGTATATGAATATTTAAAAAAAACTAAATATATTTCGAGATTTAGACACAATGCAGATGTTCTACAGTGTATACGGAAAAATCTACAAAACAATTACACGGCTCAAAGTTAAATGTTACGTACAAGACACGAAATAATATGTAGACACTTAAAACTTGATACTTTTACACAGAAAATCAGTTATATTTCTAAATTTAGACACAGTCCTGAAAATCTTGTGAAGAAAGTTTGTTATATTCCAAAAGTTACAAGGGTTCATTATTCAATGAAAAATAGAACAAGTACTTTTATACAGTACATCAGTTATATTTTTGGATAACAAGTACTTTTATACAGTACATCAGTTATATTTTTGGATATCAAGTGCTTTTATACAGTACATCAGTTATATTTTTGGATTTTCAACTTAGTCCTGTATTTTTTTTAGAACAGAAAATCTGTTATATCTTAAAGTCTACACATTGAACTAAAAGCTTTTAAAAAAGATTTACAGCTTACAGGTTTTACTCAAATTTTATAGAACGAATAAAACATAGAAATCTAACAAAGTATAACAACATTGCACTTAACAGCCTACCGAAATGTTAAAAATCAATGTAAAGTCAAATGTAAAGTAAAGTAGAATCATTTCCATCTCCGTTTACCATTTTAAATTTAATTCGTTTAAATTAGTTTAAATTATTTACAAATTAAGTAAATGTGCTGATAATGCTTTTTCTGTTTTTTATTTACTATACATTATTAGATATATCTTACTTTTAACAATTTTTTACATATAAAATTTTTTTTGGGAAACAAATGTTTAACCCATAAAAAATAAGGACCAACATTTAGAAATTTCCTTTAAAAAAATATTTACGTGGAACTCGTTGAGAAGTACCGTCAGTAAATACAATATAATTATTTATATGATGTTGCACATAATTTCAAGAGTAATGTATCTCCTATAAGTAAACACTTCTAAAAACCTTACATTCATTACTTCAGATCACTAAAATAAACATTTTGTGTCATGGCCGAAAACCATGACACAAAGTTGACCAAAGCTTATCAATATGTGAATGAATGAATGAAGAAAGGCTCTTTAGCCATGCGTATGCCAAGTGGATTATATTTCAGCATTTTGCGTCGGCGGTATTCAAGAGCCAAATAAGCCAGCCATGGAAAGACATAGATAACAAATAAAATTGACTAACGGCCAAGATATGAAGCTAGTTGGCTGCGTCTGGCAAGAGTTTTTTCCATTTTATGAGTGTTGATATGGGGCAGAAGACTACCACAAGGCAACTTTTATTGAAGCGCCAGCTGAGCAGCTGACATGAATAAAGAACATTCAATTAAGATAAGAAATGCACTTTAAAGATTTGCATGTAGATAAGAATATGTCATAAAAGAATATCGGAAATAAAGCTCATGAGAAACACGTTAAACAGGTAACTATCATGTAAGCATCATATTTAAATAAAATTAAATTTATTTCCTAAGTGTAATAAGTAATAAATTAACTACAGATAATACTCTTCGATTTTTTTTTTGCTGTAATTTTTTTGTAAATTCTTTTAATTTTTCACAAGTTGACCTAATTAGATAAGCCCTCATTGTTTAATGTAAGTTTTATTCACCATTTATCGTAGTGACAGTTATGATAAAGTCAAACCAGAAGGTCAAACAAGGAATACATTTTTATGACAACAATCAACAAAAACAAAAAAAAACAAACTTAAAGATAACATTTGTTATTTGTATATAAAATGTTTAAGATTGAAACGAGCTTATATACATTAGGCTTTTACTCAAGCCCAACTGGACGGGAAATTTAAAAGTTTGTAACAAGAACAATTCAATATTTATACGTTAAATTAAAAAAAAAAAATTATTAGTGAACTTGTCAACGATTAAACGTTTTCTATATGATAATATGTGATTTTGGTAACATTCGAAAATTGCAATCTTTTTTTCACCCAGGGAGCACTAGGATGCAATATAATATTAGAAACCCCTCTGAAATCAATTGCCTTCCACCCCCGATTTGAACTAGGATTAAGGGGATGCCTAGCCTGGTCAATGGACTCAGAGCCAACCCTAACGGAAAACTGCAAACTTTTCCAAGGCGAATGCATCCCGTCCCAAGCAACCAGGACTTTTCCTCACTAGGGCGTATCGGGTGTCGTGTGTATTCAGCTAAAAACATCTAATTAAAATGCCGCCTCCGTCAAATAGAAATGAAAAGTCATTTAAGCGGGAGGAAATGAGCATTTGCAGTCTGGCATGGGGGAAAAAAATGGCAGACCTATTGATAACCAAAGAACTGGAGAATCTTCAGCCTTAAGGCCGCAGGGCAAAACAATTTCAATAAGGAAATTCTTACTTTGACAAGCCATTTGGCCTGGTGGGTCCAATGGGCCATAATTGCCAACTAATGAGGCCGGCGGGCGAATTTTTAATTTCGTCCTGGCTAAAATGAGCCGGGGCGGGGTGAGGTACTTTAAAAACTTGCCACAGATAAAAGGCGACAGCAGCAACAGCTCGGCAAAGTTCTTTCGGCAATTAACTTGCCGCACATTAAATGATAAAAAAAAATCGAAGAAAAAAACGAAGTGAGAAGTAAGATTCTGAAGTGGGAAAGCAACCGCGACACAGAAGGACAATGAAGTTTAGGGAACAAAGACAAAGCAAAGGCCACAGGAGGAAGTTCAGAGGTTGCAGCTGCAATTTGGGTCAAGCCAAAAAGATAGTGCGGTTTGCGGCTTCTCTTTTTTGCTGCCACATAAACTTTTGTTTGGATCTTCTAGTTTGCAAGAGCTCCACGTTCTAATCCTTATTCTCAAGAAGAATTCGGTAGTGAATTAAACATTTTTAAATAGTTTAACCATTTCTTAGTAGGTTTCCCGGATTAAGGCTCATGAATCACAACAAAGTCTAGCAAGGAGTCTTTGAATCTCATTACATGTTAAATGTTAAAATAGTGTCGATTTCCATATAGGTTTTATAAAACATAAGTTATAACAAGACTTTTCTCGTCTTCAGGGGTCAAATGAGGTAAAACCGATATCAGTGTTTTTTTTACAGAAATATTTAATATTTTAAAACTTTAATTTCTTTAAAACACTGCATTATCTTTGGCTAACATTGAAAGGGGAGAAAATAAAAAAAATAAAAAACTTTTTTTTTGTTTTGAATCGGTAGAGTAAGTTTATCTGGATTTAGGTTTTGATCCAATTAGATATCATTGATTAGTATGAGTTTTGATTGGTTTAAGTAATTAGAGCGAGGGGTTTTAAGAACAAATAAATTAACAGCATCGATTTCGAAATGTATGTTTTTATCCTTGGGTTACATCTTTGTACTTTTTAAGAGCCTTGATCTTAAAAAACTCATAACATCCAATAGGATTTCATAGAACGCACAATTAAACTCCAATTCCGGGCTGCACGGTAAATTAAACCGAGCTTGCTGCACCGATTTTAGAATGCACTGTTGCGTCGTCGGATTACAGATACTATGCTCAACTTTGTGGCAACTTTGGGACTTTGTCTCCGATGGCAAACTTCAAGTCCGCCCACGCCACTTTTTTAGGACTGGTTTGGCTTTATAAACAGCAACAACCGACCAGCATAACGAGATTTCTATGATGTCTGGGGTTTGGTCAACCCAACAGACATGTTACACATATCCATCGATTCAAAAAGATTTATTAAATTTGTAGCGGAGTTAATTAATGGCAAAAACTTACAACAGAATCGATTTTTTTATTCACACAAACACTCACATCACTCACACATACAGGCCGATAAGTAGTAGTGTGCGTAAAAAACAAGTGGGAAAAACGCCGACAAAAACGGTGGTAAAACAAAGGCCGATTTTAAAAACAGTCACTCTTTAATATTTCGTTAGCCGAAGCTATCTTGTCACACATTTAATTATATCCCAGCATACTAAAAACAATGATTTTTTGAGTAATTTCGCGCAGCCAAATGAAATTTTTGTTGTTCTATCGTGTTGTTCGCGAGCGAACTGATTCCGAAAACCGAAAACCAGGGATGCGGCGGAAAAGAAACAGCTGTGAAAACCAGGGCTGTACAGTCACTTTAAATTTATTTAAACTTAATATTTTATTTAAATAATTTTCGTTTAAAAATTACTTACACTTTTGATTTGTTTATTAATAATTTTGTTCAGTTTTTTTTTATGTCAGCTGCTCCGCCTGCTCTTTTGATTTATTCTCTTTACTTATTTCAATTTATATTGAATTTAACGACTTTTTTCGGTTTTAAAGCCTACAGTTTTTAACGCACAAATTAAACGTTTTAAAGCACAGTGGGTTTATTTGAAATTCATCGGGCGCTTTTGGCCACTTAATTCACTTTGTTTTTATTGGGGGATAAATCGATTTTTTTGATTTTTCGGCTCTCACATCTGAGTAAAGTGTTCCTCACACTTTCATTTCACTTTGCTTATAGCCCAATTTTTCCATTTTTAGATTGAGGAATATCCTATGGTTTTTCACACATCTTCAACGATTTAATTCACTCGATTTGGGCGAAAATGTTTTAGGAAATATTAATGAAGAGCAGGACACGAGGTAGGCGCACGCTGTCAACTGAACTAAATTCCCTTATACCAGGATAAATGGGGGTGACTTGTCTGTGCCAAAGATTCTGACTCCAAACCCCAAGGCACATGCGCCAATCGCCGGGTCCATTTAAAACCGTTTTCCGCGCTCCGTCAATTTAGTTCTCGAATACATGGCTAGTTTAAATATTTTTAATTTTATAGAAATCAAAATACCTTTGCCACAAATCATTACTCTGTTTCTGCGGTTTCTATATAAATAATCAAAACATCAACAGATTTGAAGTCACTTTGTATTTGTTCCAAAACAAAAAAAACAACTATTTTTTATACATTTTTTAAAATAACATTTTTAAACTTCAAAATAAAAATTTGTGCTACTAGTAGCAAGTAAACAGATTTTGAATTTCAATGAAACTTATAAGTTAAGAATCACTCTAGCCTAAAGGCTAGTAGTCCTCAGCGGTAGTCAATCATGATGTGATTGTATATATTGTCTATCGTGGGTATGGCCGAAGCTGAAGGATTTGGCGCTGGTTCTGGCTGGGCGTCTTGAGGGGGAGTGGGATTCGAAGCAGGCGGGAGACTGGCAGCATCCTTGATGGATTGCTTGGGTTTCTTTCCGAAGGCGAAACAACCGCTTTGTTTGGTGGCCACCGGCGAAAGGTTGTCCTTGTTTTTGGTGCTAAAAATAGTAAAGATATAACTAGGAAAACGTAATTTTTTTCAGAGTTTACTTACAACGCCTTGAGCGCCTCCAGCTTGGGAATATTTCGGTTATGGGACTTGCCACCGCCCGCCGCCTCCTGAGCGGCCAGCTCCTCGGGATGCGATTTCTTCTTGTGCGTGCGACAGTTAGAGCCATTGGCAAAGGTGCGATCACAAAAGTCGCAGGAGTACGGCTTTAAGCCAGTGTGCAGGATGAGGTGGTTCTTGAGGGCCTTGGCCCGCTTGAACTCCCGGCCACAGTAGTCGCATTTGTGCTGCATTTGATCCGTGTGCACCAGCCGATGGCGATTCAGAGTGGTCCGCGAATTCAGCTGCATGCCGCACTCCGGGCAGATGTACTTGTGCGGATCGTGCGTGTCCTTGTGGCGTTTCAATCGATTGGCCGACTTGAAGCACTTCTTGCACACCTCACAATCGAAGGGCGCATAGTCTGTGTGCTTAAGGACATGCTCCTTGAGCGCGCTCATCGAATGGACACCCACGCCGCACTGTTCGCAAATCACCGGCCTCGGCCGCTCATCCAGGTGCATATACTGTTCGTGCTGCTGGGCGGACGCACTGGTGGCGAACTTCTTGTCGCAACTATTGCAGGCATATTGCTTTCGCTTGGGCAGGGGCACGTGCCAGTTCCTGTGCCGCTCCAGCTGATAGTGAAGCCGGAACTTTTTGGGGCAATCTGGACATTGAAACTGATCCGATGACTGCTCAATCTTGCCATGATCCTGCCGTAGGTGACGTTGCAGGGTCCTGGCGGTGGCATAGTTACGCAAACACTCGCTGCACTGGTGTCTTTTGTCGGAGTCGGATGCCCCCTTTCCAGCTTTTTCTTGCCTTGGCGAGGAGTCACTCAAGCTGCCACTGGAGGAGTTGTCGTCCTGGATGCCATAAGCATCGCAAAGCTTTAGTAGCACGGCGTCTTCGTCGGCTTCGTAGTCTGGATCCTGGTCAACCGGCTCTTCCTGCTCTGGTTCCTCGTCAGTCTGATCCTGCTTCAGCTTTCCCTCCGGCGTTAATGGGTTCTCCAACTCCTCTGGTAGGAAGTCCACCTCCACGTCCAGTTTTGGCTTCCTATCCACATAGTGGACCTCTGTCAAAGTCTCCTCGTCCAGCAAACCAAATTTTGAGCGCAGCTCGTGTAGATCTATGTCCTCCTGACTGGACGTGCTTTGCAGGATGCAGTAGAGCTTCTGCACCCGGGTGATCCGCTCCGAGAAATTCACCAGCGAGGTGACCAGCGACAGGCACTCAGTGCAAATCATCTCCGGCAGTTCCTCACCCCGTGTTATCTGGATTGGGAAAAATAGAAAGCAATGGTTAACCGGATTTTCCAACAAGGTTCCAGGGCCCACTCACATTCACCCAGAAGTACTTGCCAATGGCGGTGGCCAGTTCCAAGGAGAATGCCTCGCCGGAGTCTTCGTTTTTGAGGAACACATTTTTATTGCCCTCCAGGTCGTCTTTGGCACACAGGCGACACCACATATGCCACATACGATTACGGCTGGGACCGGGATCTGCGGGTGGAGCGTGCTCCAACTGGGCGGTGTCCATCGCAGAGCTTAGCAATTGGTTATAAATAAATGGTCGTGCAGCGTAAACATATTGGACATGGCTGAATCCGAACTGGAACTTGTAACTAAATGGATTGGTTCCACTCCAACCCGGAACTTTATTTGATTGTGTTGCCAGATGTCCCAAAAGGGAAACAGCTCAAGATCTTTTTCTGATTTCTATGCTTAAAATTATATTTTACCAAAAAACACCCAAAACTACGCATAGGTTTTTTTTAAATTTAAATTATGGTATATACATTTAATACTACAACAAATATAAATATTTGGGTAAATATATTTGGAAAAATTTATTTAAATATCAGAATTAAATAAAAAATGTTCTGGTCTGTTAAACTCCAAATCAGGAATGCCCCTATTAAGCTTAAACTAGATTTGGACAATCTGGCAACTTTGATACGGGTGCGAAACAGCTGACTAAGCTTAGAATGTTTATTTCCAGTTGTGAAATTAACGGGATTGCGATTGTTACTTTTTGAAATATGCTGGAGGCGCGTTTAGGTCAGACTTTGCTGCTGAAGAAGATCATCGATGCTCTGAAAGAGATAATTGCCCAGGGAACGCTGGATTGCAGCGATTCTGGATTGCAGGTGAAGTGGAGTGTTTTCTCCTCCGCCTACAGTATAATCCAAACTTTTAAGAGTGCCAATTTTTGATAACAGCTCCAGTCAATGGACAATTCGCATGTGTCACTGGTCGCTCTGAGCCTACAATCGGATTGCTTTGAGAAATTCCGCTGTGATCGCAACGTCTCCTTGGGACTGGACCTTAAATCCCTGGCCAAGGTGCTCAAGTGCGCCAATGGCGACGATACTGTCACAATTAAAGCCATCGACAAACCGGACAAGATCTTGCTGAGTTTCGAATCGGATGGCAAAGGGCGCTCAGCGGACTACGAACTAAAACTGCTGAATCTGGACCAGGATCACTTGGGAATTCCAGATACGGACTACTCCTGCATCGTTCAACTGCCTTCAACGGAGCTTGCCCGCATCTGCCGGGACATGAGCATGTTCAGTGAATCCCTAACGATCGCCTGCACCAAACAGGGCATTAAGTTCTCGGCCAACGGAGATTTGGGTTCGGCCAATATCCAACTGACCGAGGGCAGCAAAATGGATGTGAGCATCGAGGTGAAGGACCCATTAACCCAGACCTTCGCCGGGCGGTACCTGAACACCTTCACCAAGGCCACTCCCCTGTCGGATCGCGTGAAGATCTGCCTGGCCGCCGAGGTTCCGCTACTGGTCGAATATCCTATCGAGGACTTTGGCTACATCCGATACTACCTCGCCCCCAAGGTGGATGATGCCGACTCGTAACTGACTTAAAGATAAATCATTTTTACTTTAACTATTTTTAACGCAATTTCTAAACAAACCAAAGAGTCAAATATCTCCTAATACGTAATACGTTATTTAAATAATGACGAATAATGACGAATATAGCATCATACTAAATAAAAAAAATACGAAAATAAAATAAAATCGGTTTCACTTTCCCCTTATGTAGTTGATGTCAATCAAAAAAAATTTTATGAGAACTAAGCATTTCTTTTATAAGTAAGAAGTGCAATAAACTAATATTATATCTAAGCCATACTAACTACTAACGAATAAACAAAAAGTCTTTAAAATAAAAAGTGGGTTTCCTTTGTTGCTACATTCTTTTATGAAAGAAGAGTTCAGCTGCCATCGTTCCTCAATATATTTATTAAGTTCACCCAATTATTTTAATTAAAAATCATTTAAAACAAAAACAAATATTTTAAAACTACCAGTCTTAGTTTAAAATTAATATATTAATTTTATTAATTTTAAGTTTTTGTTATGAATAAAAAATAAATTAATGAAGTAAAATATTTTAAACCAAATTTGATTCTGACCAGCGTTGCCACTTTGTAACATTCAGTGTTATTAGCGGATGGATGGTCATCCTAAACTAAAACCGTGCTGCTGCAAGTAGAGCTGACAACCCTGCCCGGGCGCAAATGCGGAGCTAAACAAAAACCGAAAAACGCATAAATCGGCTAGAAAACCCAGGGGATTACGACTGAACCATGGACACGGAGGAAGGGAAGCGTGGTCGTGGACGTGGGCGTGGCACCAGAGCCCGCGGGAGAGGTCGAGGACGGGGACGCGGTCGTGGCAAGAAAATCGACGACACCAGTATCGCCGATTCAGCCCTGCTTGTTAGCAGTGGTGCCACCCTGGAGGACAGTCCCGTCCGGTTGGAGCCATCCGAGGATTCGGTGTTGCAGGATCTGGACAAGGAGGCCGAAGTGGAAGCGGTACCCCCACTGGAAGAGCCGCCACAAGGAGCACAGGGTACGATCGCCGCCACCGAGGAGATGACGCCACCAACGCCACAGCCACAGGTCCTGCAGCAGGTGCCGCCGCCTGTCCTCAGCCAAACAAGTGAGATTCATTAGGTTTTTCCAATCGAATTGAATGGCCAAAGATCGGAAGACTAACTCTGATCAGTGCTCTCTAATTACTCCTTCGGATAGTTAACAAGAAGGAGGATTGCACTCCATCTATGCCTCCTTCACTTTCTTAATATCAGATTTAAGTTAGGCAAAGATGCGGACTTACTCTGATCATCCATGATTTATTTATTTTAATTACTCCATCGTATAGTTAACAAGGACTCCCATTATGAAAATTAGCATAGTCCGCTTTTGGTAGAAATCAGATTTGTCTCCTTATAAATTGTCACATTAAGATAATGTTAAGCTACCACAGTATAACTAAAATTGGATAGAAACAGTTAAGTACGCATAGTTTCGATTTAACAAAGGTTTTATAAATACATATGTTTTTTGTTTTATAAGATTTTGTTATAACTAACGAGAGTGTAACGACGTATTTCTTTGCCTCAATCAATTCCTCATGTTGCATCCCAAGGAATTTTCAACTTATCTCTCGCTTTTGCAGTTGACATGGAGGCGGACATATCACAGCTGGAGGCGCCCACCTTCACCACATTGTCACGCGGACCTCCGGAGCCAATGCTGCGCCTGAAGTGGAGCCACAAGGTGAGCCTGATCGGCGAAAAGGTGCTCAACCCAATGATCCACTGCTGCGATCAGTGCGACAAGCCGATCCTTGTCTACGGCCGAATGATACCCTGCAAGCACGTCTTCTGCCTCAAGTGCGCCCGCTCGGAGCCCATCAAAAGCTGTCCGCGGTGCACGGACAAGGTGCTACGCGTGGAGCAGAGCGGCTTGGGCACCGTGTTCATGTGCACCCACGGCGGCAGTCGGTACGGAAGCTCGGGGTGCCGGCGTACCTACCTTTCGCAGAGGGACCTGCAGGCGCACATCAATCACAGACATGTGCAGCCACTGCCACAGCTGGCGTCCATGGCGGAGCAGCCCAAGATGTCGGATCTGGGCGGCGTCGCTCTTGGCCTGGAGTTGCACAAGCAGCGCAAGGCGAGTGGTAGCTATGGCTCCTAAACTAAGCTGTCCTGTCTATAAAAACCCGCTTGCCCCTTGCAGCTCTCCGAGTCGTCTGTCCCCGTATCCGCCATCTCGTCCTCTGCCCCCGCCTCCGTCTCCGCCTCCATTGCCCGTCCCCTGTCCCGACCACTGGCCGCGGTCGGAGGTGGCATCGGTAGCATCGGTAGCATCGGTAGCATACCGCCACCAGGATCCGCCGGATCCGTCCAAAACGCCATCCATGGCCACTCCACGCTCACGCTGGCCAATTTGGCCAGGATCAACAATGCCAACGCGCAGGACTGCCACCAGGGCAAGGCCTCGCTGCACCACAGCCTCAAGAAGGGTCCGCCCCATCAGTCCGAGTGTGTGGCCGATGCCTCCTACTACAGCAGTGTGCTCGCCTCCTTCGGCAGTGCGGCTGGAGGATCGGGGGCTCCGGTTGTGGCGACCACCGGACCGTCGGCTGGTCCAAATTCCACCGGCATTGGCCCAGGCTCCCAGGTCGGTGGCTCTGCCGAGACGTCAGTGGGTGGCTCGAGTGGCAACTGGCAGCAATCGCAATACTACAGATAAGGGGCGGACCAGGGGGCAATCCGAAAATGCACACGCAAGTCTACAAGGGCAGGTGATTTTTACGCAGGCACGGCTTTTAATTAAGTGAACTACATGTATGTTAAGAAGGAAATTATTAAAATACTTTACTGGGTTAGACAAACCCGAGAAATGTAAACATCAGCTTTTACTTTATCTTAATTCATTGACAGGATATATAAATAAAGAATTGACAAGTGATTTGAATAAGTAAATAATTATGGGTATCAAAAGTGTTTATCGTGTTTCTTTTTAGACAAGAACTTAAGCGTATTCAAAATCTAATAAAGATTTGCTAAATATTAAATCGTAAAACTTAAATAATTTGATCACGTACAATACTTTACGAATTAAAATATAAAGCAATAATTTTATAGCGTTTTTAATTTGAAAAGAACTTAATTGATGAAATCTGTGGCACTTTCAAAAAGCCCGCTCGATTAACTTACAATCGATGTGCCTACGATACCGATTAACTCTCCAGCTGGCTGTTCTTTCCAGTGAAATACAAAAGGTAAACAAATCTGAAGCCGAACGTAGTTGTTGAACGAAACATTTGCATAAATACAATACAATATAAATACGGCACAAGTCGAAGGCCAGGGAAAACACAATATCTGATGAGCTCTACGAAGAACCCACAATATCGAGGGCAGAAGCAGAGGCAGCGGACTTCTAAATAACGAGCGAACGAAAAAAAAGTGAAAGTTGGCCATACGAAACATGATGAAAATCGTGCTGATTAGTGGAAAGCGAAAGTGCGGCAAGGATTACATTTCCGAGAGGTTGCAGAAAAGGTAAATTGGCAGGAAACTCCTTTCGTAATACCATGTTATCTCAAAGCTACCAAAGAGAACACCATTTTATCGAGTTAATTGGTGTCAAAATGTCAATACAAATGCTTTCAAATTATAAGTTGTAGGGCCTTTCTGCCTAACTAAACGTGTTAAGCAAGCATTGTTCTTTATTTAAGTAAAAGTATTTCGATTCTTGTACAATATTTAAACTTTCTGGAATAAAAATAAAGCATGAAAAGCATGCCCTTCATACTAATATTATTGTTTATTTCGTAATTGTATATCAAGAAATAATTTGCAAGCTAATCTTTTGTATAAATATATGGTAGAATATCTCTGTTTCATGAAAAGCTAAATATACACAAATAAAAATAAATAAAATTGTTATTTAAGTTTAAAAATACTTTTTATTTTGAAAAATACTATTTCTAAAAAATTAAGCACTCTTTCAACGTGGAGATACCTCTTCTAGATAGTTAGTTTTATGAATATAAACGCAACATTCAATAACCTTTAATTTTCAGATTGGGCTCCCGATCGCGGATCGTTCGAATCTCGGAGCCGATCAAGTCGGAGTGGGCCCGCAAGCTGCAGCTGGACCTGGATGCCCTGCTCAGCGATGGTCCCTACAAGGAGAAGTATCGCCGCGACATGATAGTGTGGAGTGACGAGGTGCGGGCCCAGGACTATGGCTACTTTTGTCGCGTGGCGATGGAGGAGGCCTTGAGCCGCCAGCAGACGCCCTACATCCTGGTCAGCGATGTGCGGCGCAAGAACGACATCAAGTGGTTCCGGGAAACATACGGAACGGAGAGGGTCGTTACCCTGCGACTTACCTCTCGTCCGGAGACGCGATCCGCACGAGGTTGGACCTTCACCGCTGGAATCGACGACGTGCCATCGGAGTGCGATCTGGATGATCTGACCGATGGCTTCGACTGCGTGCTGGCCAACGACGAGGTGCTGGACCAGGAGGCCATTGATCATCTGCTCGACAAACTGCAGCTACAGTATCACTAAAGCTCTAACTTATTACTCAAATCGAGGTTTTTGCTTTTGCACACATGTATTTTTGATAAAGAATGTATTCCGGGTCACAGTGAAATTGAAACTGGTCCTCACAAAAAACTTAGATAATGCAATATTACACTCAACCAAATAGTTTTTATATAAAATACTCTTATGACTAAGTGCAGATTGTGTGGCAGTTTTAATAAAATTAAATTAAACCTTGTATATGTAGAAATTGTATATAAAACACTGCGATTACAGGGTCGGAAGAAATCACTTCAAACATTTACAATTTTTATGAATATCCCTTGCAAATAAATCATTATTTGTTGAATGAAGTTTCAAAGAAATGCTAATTAAAAAGGTAAAATACTTGAACTCAAACTAATAAAATGATTTATTGAAATATGTATAAAGATGAATATGCTGGGATGCAAAATGATTTGGTGGGTTTTAGGTGGGCAATTGTTAACTACTAAACTAGGTTAGTAAATGGGTCCGTTTAGGACCTCGCCGCCGGAAATCAGCCGCAACTGATCATTGAAGCTCTGCACTGGAGGATTCTGTGTCTTCCTAAGATCCTTTTCCACGGAACGCGAACGCAGATGCGGCTTATTCTTGACACAGCTGAGTGGGGTACGCTTCTGAGCGGACAGGGGTGTACTGTTCGACTTGGGCGTGATGGATCCCACTGCCACTGGCGACTGCTCGTCCTCCTCCTCCTGATCGACATAGATCTTTGGCTTGTTGGCCCTGGCGGGTTTGCGCGGCGGAACCCTTCGCTTGTGACCCAAACGCACGCGCTCCAAATGCTTGTTGGCCGGCAAAGCTGTCGATGGCTGTTCCTCGCCAGGGGCGAAGGAGGCCAGACTGCTGCCAGTGCTTAGATTCAGGGTCAGAGTTTCCAGGATGTGCTCCAGCATCTGGGCCTCGCGAGCTTCCTCCTCCTCGTCGTCGCAGAAGATGATGGGTGTGCGATCGACGCCCATGCTGGGCGAACGGGGATCACTGTGGAGCTGCTGTGCAGGCGGAGGAGTCTCCATCTTGACCGCATCTTGGTCCCGTTTCTGCAGCAGCTGATGCTCGCACGGCAGGGTCTCCTCCTCGTCGAAGGGCAGTGAAACAATCTCCAGGGAACTATTGTTGTGGACACCAGACGGTGGTGTGCCAAAGCTATCGCAGCTCTGCTCCAAATCCACTTGGGGAGGAGTAGCAGGCATTGCTCGTTGGGCGGAGCCAGCCCTGGTGTCCACGAAGAGATCGGCAAAGGTGTCGTCCAGATTGAGGGAGCGCACCTCGTCCAGAACCAAAGGAGTGCGATTTAGTTGTGGAGAACGTGGATCATTGAGCGAAAAGCCTTTGAGCAATCGTTTCCGTAGCATTGCAAAGGCATTCTCGCTGGTGGCCACCTGCTCCTCAGCCTCCTCAGGCCGCGGTTTTTGCTGTCCTGACTGCACAAACTACACCCCACTCATTAAAAACCCCAATAAACAAAGAAATCACAAAACAACTCACATTTAAAGGCGTACGACAGCCATTTGGAGATCGAGGATCTAGCAAAGCGTTGTTTTGCTCTCTAGTCGGCGTCGTCATTTCCACATTTTCCTGTTTTTCGCTGGCCAGGCGCATTTTGTTAAGTGTCGGCGTATCCGGCAGATATTCGCCCTCCATTTTCGTTGCTTTTGCTCCCATTTTTGTTTGATTATCTGCCTCCCTTTACGACTTTTCACTCAATGTTTCGGTTTCGGTGTGAAATAAAATTCGTTGCCGCGCATTTGTTTTGAAATGGCGTCGTGTGGAGTTGCCAGACCGGAAGAATGGAAGGCTGGAATGGAAGCAGTGTTGCTAGTGCCAGACTAGCTACTTTAAAGCCTAATTTGACTGTGTTCAAAAATTAAGAGTTCAAAACTAATTGTGATATAAAAATAGTAAAAAAAGAAATTATTAAGTGCTAGCTTTTAATTGGAGGCTTAGACTTGTAGAAATAAGTTGATAAAATAAATTGATAAATATATAAATATATGTGTCTATTAATATTCATTACGACATTAATATTATATATATATTTTTCAGAGTTATAATCAGAATGTAACAAATATAAACAAAAACAATAAAAAATAAAATTACTGATAAAGAATTTTCAAACAAAATGAGCAAATAAATCATACTCGATAGATTTTAAATATTCCATATTCGCTAAAGGTCAATGCAACCGATGTTTTGAAATCATCGATGACATAGATGTTGCCATCGATGTTTCTCCACTCTAATCGACGTTTTTCCGCCTCTACGCGACAGAGCGAATTGTACTTTCTCAGTTTTTAAAAAAAGAAAGAAAATGGCATGAAAACCGGCCAAAAAAGTGCATCAAACGAAGCTAAACCCAAAGTAAGTGAACTGCCTAAAGGAAAACTGCGTACATTCTGTAAAACTAAGCTTAAATCGTAGCCAACATATATACGTGTGTGCGTCAGATAAAATTAGTGACTGTGTACTTGGAGTGAATAAAATTTGGGAAATGAAGACAGGAAACCCTTTTTTTTTATTCCAGAAAACTATTTTTATTGAATTTACGCAGTAGCTGTACTGAGTTTGTATGTGTGGGCGCCGCAAGCAGCAATAAATTCTCCTGTGTGTATATGTGTATTTTTTTCTATGCCTGTCTCCTTTTTACACACTAGCGCGCAATACAGTTACGCTTTGCCTGTTTTTTTTTGCCGACATTTTTTATTAATTTTTATATATTATTGACTATTGAACGCCTTTTGCTTGTTTGGTGACCCATTAATGTAGGTTAGTACGCTAAAATGCTCTATAAAAGTGCGCTATTGTTTTATTTGCCAATTGTAGCGCAAAAAAGTAAACAAATTGTATACACACAAACGTCAGAGCGCATGTCGTGCAGACTTTCTCTCTTGCTCTAAATTGCAAAAGTATTTGTGTGTGTGTGAGTACACGCTGAAAACAGCCGAATTTCATTCATTGCTCATTTCCGAGAAAAAACTACACACGCTATATTCGTCGCCATCTGCATTTGCGCCTCTGTGTGCGTGTGTATGTACGTAGGACTCGTTGCAATTGTGCAACATGTTAATAGTTTCCAGGGACAGCTGGGCGTGGCAGGTGCAAAAGACTCTCCTCTCCCCCTCCTTTTAATTTCTATTTACAGAAACTTCTTTCCAGCCGCATTCCAGCGTTCAACATTCTTGCTCCTCGTCGTTTGATTGCCGTCATTGGCCGCGTTTTTCACACATTCCACGAGCGGTCTTAACACACACAGATACACTTGTCTATAGCTTTCGCACACTATTTATTTCAATCAACTTTGTAAGCGCTCGCCCGTTCTCTTTCGCTCTTTTCCCTCTCTTTTCTGCTCAGTTGTCAATTAAGCACGGCGTCCAATTCACAGACAGACGGGGCTGCTGCATCCGTGTGGGTAAATTCCATTTCCTGTTTATAATATTGCGGCACACTCCCCTCCATCCTCCTCCACGCTCTACCGTACGCATGGCGTCTTGTCTGTCTGCCGCACAGCAGAGACTCAAACCAGCAGGCTCTCTTCCTTTCTCCTCTTATTCCGCTCTTCAATCTGCACAATGGATCGATTGATAGCCCCTTTATTATTCTTAACAAATTACAAATGTTCTATTAGTTTCTCAAAGACAAAAAAGTAATTACAACTGAGAGACATATTTATAAATTATGTTTTATTTTATTTATTTTGTTGCCAAACAACTCAAAAACTACTAACAATATAAATGTAATGGCATCAAGAATCAACCATAGAAGAGCATAGTATTACTATTATTAGAAAATTACTTTTTATTGGTTCACTATTTGGAGCGGACCCTGTAAAACCATTTTATGTATATATACCCGTTTGTTCACCCTCGCAAAACGGAAATCCGTCTACTTTCGCTCTTATCCGTATCTTCTGCCCACGATCATGTACGAACTCAGTTTCATTGCATTTCACTTTTCGCAACCACTGTGCTTGGGAACGACGCGGAATTGGAACGCAAATGCGACGCGCTCCGCTCTCATTCCACATTTCCAATTTCGAATTCCCGGCCTGATCCGGCTGTCACTGCTCTTGTTGTTGTTGTTGGCAGCAGCGGTGAGTTTGAGTAGTACAGTACGTGCCACTTCCTTTACATTCAGAAAAATAAAAATTGCTCACATACACATGCACACCCAAAGCATACATAAAGAGACGTTCCAGACAGACAGACAAATATTGAGTGAGAGAGGGGGAGCGGTTTGCTTGGCGTCTGCGCCGTGTGTTGTTGCTTTTATGCTGCCTGTGGTTCATACATACTTATTGTTCTTGTACAGTTGCAAAGACACTCACTCATACATGTATATGTAATGGAGTCAAAACAGTGAAAACGGGTTTGATGTCTCGCTCGATATGGCAACACTGTGGCGAGTGCATATCCCACCACCCCCCCACCTACAAGCACCCGCTTATTAGAAGAGAAATACCGCAGAGCGTTGTTGTTGATTTTACGTAAGAAGGCCGTCGAACTCAGCATAGAAAATTGGGAGACAAAAAGAGAGAGAGAGGGAGCGAGCAAAAGAGAGAGTACATGCAAATAAAATAAGAATGCGAATGTGTGTGTCTAATGATTACCGTTACTATTTGCATGTTGTCTAGTCAGACGTCTCGCGACCCAGACTATTCGACCCACCAACAATTGGCGAAAAATTCCCCATCATGACCTTTTTTCGTCATCATTTTAGCCGGCGATTCGATTTATACATATGTACATATGTATATTTGATTATAATGCTTATTGATTTTTATTGGTAAGCGCTCAAAATGGTTTTCTAAATGTTCATACAACTACACCACGATGCCTATCAAAATGTTAGTAACTGTCAATTTTTAAATAATTTTACATATGTACATATGTATAAATATTTTAATATTGATACCAGCTACGTAAACGAAAAACAGTAAGGTAGAACCATTTTATTGTGATTGCAATAAGAGGAATCACTAAAAGGAATCTCGTACGTTAAAACTTAAAGAGTAAGTTTCACAGACGATATTTTAGGAACTTAAAAATTATTTAAAAGGAAGCCATGTTTAAATTGTTGTAGTAGGGAAACCCTACGTGCGTATGCATTGCTAATTCTTTGACCACAGCTGTACACTTGCCATTCAGTTGCGTGCAGTTCTGCATTTCTGTCGGCTGTGGTTCAATGTCCTAAACCGCACACAACAAGTGCAACAATTGTAACATCAACACAAGCAACAGAACACCGCAAAAAGGGGCAAGAAAAGAAGGTGGCGGAGAAGCACGACTAAATGGAAATGGGGGAATGCACAGAAGTGCAAAAGCGAAGCGACAAAGATGGCAAACGGAATGAGGGCAGGTCCTAGGGCAATCCATTAACATTTCGCCCATCCCTTTTCCCGTCGTCATATCTGGGTATTGTTCATTGTACAGTTGAACCTGTGACATTCGAGTGCCCCGCCGATTGATTAGCCAAAACTCTCCTAAATCAACGTGCCCCAATCGGTGACTCTTGGTTTCTTTTTTTTGTTTTTTTTTTTTGTTTTTGAAGCATTCCGACATCCGTGAGCTGTTGTAACCCAGAAAACGTTGTGTCAGGTTGTTGCTGTTGTGTGTCGTTTGTGACGTCAATTGGCTTTGGAATAGTGTCGGCGGCCCACATTACGGACTGACTACCCACCGGAAACGAGTAGTTGTGCTGCTTTCATACATACAGTTGAACTTCCATAACTCGAATCGGCATCTGCACAAAAGAATTCCGAAAATACATAATTTTTGCTAGAGCCCGAATCGTGTGGCTTTAATATTAAGACTACTAAACCTCGGAATCTTTAACTATTTAGCCGATAAGAAACTATTTATCCTGAAATTGCATCTTTAATTTAAAAAAAAATATATACCCTTAATAAACCTTTGTCAGATCCACCATGATTAAAAATAAATCTCTTATTTACATATGAACTGCAAACTGCAAACAAAGAGTTCTGCAATTTTAAGTTTTTATGGTAAAATCTAAGACTGTGTGTGTGGTACTCCAATTTTAAGAGGGCGTTAAATTGCTTAAAGTCAAATTCAAAACCGAACAGGTCTGGCAACAACGATGCTGGCCAACTTTAGCGGGGCTTTATTTTTGGCGCGCTTCTCGAGCGACAAGAAAGAAATTTCCCGAGGAATGGAATGTTGTTTACTTGCGCGCCTGCGCATCCTCAACCTTCGGCCAGTTCCATGAAATCTGCAGTTGGCTTGAACTCGTCTGGGTTTCATCCTGTTCGTCCCGTTTGGCCGGCTACCTGCCCCGCCCTTGCGCCCGCGCCACGCCCCCTCGCTCTCGGCGGTTTTTATACCACCGCTCTGCGTCGCTTCTTGTTTGTGTGCTTTTAGCTCCGCCAAACTTAAACCGACGGCGTCGGCGGCGTCGTGTCAATAACATGTTGAACCTACATACATACATACATACTAAATATGTACATACAAACATTGTGCGAAATCTTCTGGCAACACCAAAACAAAAACAAAACAAGAAGTCATGCTGAGGTCTCTGGTGTCCTGAGTAAGAGATACCCCTCTTTTGTAACTAGTGCCTACCTTGTAAAGAATATTTTCTAAATACCAATTAAAAAAGACCTATTGAAATATAAAATAGTATAACCAAACATATCTTTTTTGGGTCCGAAACCAGCTGTATACCCAGTGTTGACTGCACTTTTTGAAAACTAAGTACGTTTGAAGTTTAAAAAAAAACGTTGTATTTTTAAAATCGCTGTAAAATATACGTGGGACTAAGAAATAATTAAAAGTGCAAAGTATTTGTGATGTTTTTTGAAATACTGAAAATATTAGAAATTCCACAACAGTAAATATACCCGTTTAATTATCGGAGTAACGGGTACAAAACTTCATACAACAACAGCTCCAAAGCCGCTCGCCACATTGTTGTTATTATGCCGCATTTTTAGTCGAGAGGCTCACTCGCTCTTGTTCGCTCTCTCCAGGAGAGACTCGCTCTTCTGCAGCTCGCTCAGCTAAAACACGTCCATCTTTAGAACTAATTTTGTTGTTGTTCGGCATTCGGTTTTTGAGTCTTTTGCGGAGCGGTTGTGTCTCTTCGTGTGCGCGGGTACTTTCGATGGCGTTTTGCACTAATGTTGTCCAAATTTAAATGCAAACAGTTGGTAATTTGTGAAATCAAAGCATAATCATTGCGTGTTTTTGTGACTTGCGGTTAATTCCGCTTGGGTATTGGAAAAACAAAAAAAGAGTTGTCAACGCCTACCCACGCGCTCTGTCTTTTATTTCCCCATCTTTTGCGTCATTTTTACCCTGACTGTGTTTGTGTTGGTGCGATATGTATTTCGTTTTTGACTGCTTAACGCTTTGCGCATAACGACGCATAAAGTATTTTCTATACTCTTAAAATTTTTGTTTGGTTTTCGACCGTCGTTTGTGCAAAATTCTTAGAATTCCTCACAACATTCCCGCGCACACACACACTTAGGGAAGGTGGTACATACATACATAATTTATCCCCCTTGAAAGGCATGGAGTATGAGTGGGACAGGAAGAGTGACCGAGAGAGAAAGAGCGTCGGTGCTGAGAATATGCACGTATACGCAACACACCTCAAAAGGTTGTTGTCTCTGCTAAATATGCCTTCTTTCCGCTCTCACGCCTTTTTGCCCTCTTCTTCTCTTCACTCTCTTGAAATAAAACTTGTAGGACTTGTTTTAGGAGCTTTTTGCAACCGCAAAACATAAAAACCGGTACATTTTTTTTTTAAACTGCAAGCTGAGAAAAGAGAGAGCGAGTTGTTGTTCCTGTGTAGGAATTTTTACTTAAACCATATTTTTCACACACTCTGCTTTTCTTACAGTTTTCTAAACACACACACATACAGACTCGGAAAGAGCCAACGAACTCGTGCAGCGACGCCCAAGAATGAAAGAGAGCAAGGCAACATGAAAATTACAGCAACAACTGGCTCGCCAAAGAAGTTGTAAAAGACGCAGAAGAAGAAGCAGCAGCCACAACAGTATTTTTATTAGCGGGTGTTGTTGTTGTCATGTATGTATGCACACTATTTGTCGACCACATACTTAAATAGTTGTATGTTACTGTTGTTCTTGTTGTAATTATTGTGGAGCTTGTATGTTGCTGTTGTTATTATTGAGTTTGTGTTGGCTCATTTCCCATAATTTATATTTACCAAAAGATCATCGAACTTGCGTCTCAATTGCTTTGGTACCGAATTGTATGAAGTGCCGCCACTGATCTTGACCTACACGCTCGCAAGTTCAGCGCATTTTATATGGCTATTCAACTTGATTTTTGCGCACATTACCTTACTTCCACTTCCTCTCGCAAACACAAACACAAATCACATGTACACATGTACATAAGAGCGGCGGCGGATTTAATTTTTATAACGGAAATTTTAATAAGCTGCCCGGTGCTGCCGATTGTGAGCGAGAAAGGCAGGGGAGAGAGTGCAGCAATTCCTAACAGTAAAAGCATTCTAATACTTCCATACATATATAAATAAGTCCCCACACTCAATCCAATAACTGTTTTTCCACTGCATTACAGTGGGCGCTTGGAATGGTCAACTAATTAAAACCGATAGTGTGCACTGTATTGATTTTTTTTTACCTAATTGTGTGTTTGTTTTTTTTTTTTATCAGGATACGTAGTGAAAATGTATGTATGCTTGCAGGTCGTAAATATTTGTTTAAAAATTGTTTAATTTAAGTTTTTTTGTTTTACTTTAATATCAAATTGATTTATATTATATCAATTGACAAAGTCATATATTATATACTATATCAGCAGAAAGTTATATTTATGTAGTCCAAAATACTTTTATTAAAATCCATGTTAATCTAGTATTCTAATTAAATCATTAACTTGTGTTTTACCTGTTAGAAGTATATAAACTTCCAGTTAGCCAAAGCTAGCTTTCTTTCCCATTGGCAATTCGATCCTCTTTCGTTGTCTCTTTTGATACATATGTATGCATTTTTGCTTATCAATTTCAATTCTGAACATTAAAAAAAATAATAACAAATTTGGCGTCAAATTGCCAAAGGCTGGCGCCAAAATGATGTTTACATTAAAATTATAATTTAGGGTGCATTGCTTTTTGCCCGGGACGCCCTTTTCTGTGTTGTTCTTGGATGTTGTGTGTGTGTGTGTGTGTGTGCCTGTTGACTTTTATTGTTATTGAAATGATGGCCAGCCTATCACGTAGAAATGTACGAAAATTGCTCCATTCACTTGCGCGTTGTCGCCATTCATGTCAATTCATATTTGTGTATTATCGCTAGCCTCATCATCATCATAATTGTCGTCACGATCTTCATTATGATCATCGTGTTGTTGTAGTCGGCGTCGCATTTATTTTCGTATTTTTTTATATTTGTTTATTGTGCCGTGGCTGCAAAATGAAATACAAGACTTAAAGCCAGCCCGTGGCCGTGAGAACGTTTAAAAAGACCCGAGAAGAAGATGAGTCTCAATCTGAATCAGAATCTCGGCACTCTCATCGAATCGAAGCAGGAGAATTGTGTCATTCTTCAAAGTGGTTGTGAAATGTTTGCCTTTTTATGCCTATTCATATCACAGCCAGCTTTGAGGAGCGACGCGATGCTCAAACAAAAAAACCCAAATTAAAAATTAAAATAAACCATTTAAAATTAAAAATCACCATCTGATAAATAAGTACAAATATTAAAAAGTAAAAAGAAGATGTGAAATTATATCGCTTAAAGATTACATGTGTATAATTTTGTTTTTATCATTACATAAGCATAAGAATCGAAATTGAAAATTATAAAATCCCGCAGTCAAATATCCTGAAACCTCAATCAACAAACTATATTGGCGCATTCATGCTGGGCTCACAAAGTGGTTGTGAAATGCATTTCCGCTTTGCCCGGCATATCACAGCCAGCTTTGATGAGCTTAGCGTAATGTATCGTACATCAATCATGATAATACTCCCCCCGCCACATAATTCACACGCTTGAAACATATCCGTCACAAAACATGCCCACCTCAGATCTATATTTGTAGTGAAATGCAATCGGCAAAGAAATGCGCGGCGGACAGAGGTCAAAATTTGGAAGGACTGAAGGGAAAAATGCATGTCACAGCACCGAAAAATGGCTAAAACTGGATTTCCATGTCTGATTTAGGGCCAAACACACATCCGGTGGAATACTCTTACTAATCCCATTCATAAATATTTGCAATAGCGATGCTTCATCCGTACGATGTTGATTATCTAAGCCTCATCAAGTGGTTGTGATATGGATACCCAACGCATATCACAGCCAGCTTTGATGAGCTAGGATAATCAACGGGAAACAACATAAATCGGATTTGAAAACAAAAAGTGAATTGGTTGTGTTAAAAAATAAAAAAACAAAATTCGGAAACCTATGTAAAATTTTCTGATTGTAACATAATAGTTCATAAATACATACAGATTTTTGATTGCATTTTATAAATACATTTATATATATATATATATTTATGATTTTTTATGCAGTTTGATTTTTCCCCTTTTGTTGAGTACACAGTTTTAGAGTTAAATACCCTCGATGGTACCAAGATAATACTTTGCCACTAATGCCGTTTTATCTTTCTCACAGATACACACAACTCCCCTAACTCAACGTTTACGTTCCACCAGCAGCATATATATAAATATAGAGAAAACCAATTCCAAAGAGATCTGACGACGCCCATGCAGCGGACACCAACCAATATTCTAATTTATTATTGTGATAGTTACTAGTTTTAGTATTTTTAAGCTTTTAAACAACCAAACATTGCGAGCCAAAAACGAGAGCAGATATCCAAAAAGCTATAGATTAAAGCTGTAATTTCTAATGCATTCCAAAATGAGTGGACAGCAAGGGCTGACGACTGCCCTGTTGTTGATCGCCTGCCTGGCATATCCGTCGCACATCGATGCCTGCTCCAGCCGTACTGTGCCCAAGCCGCGCTCCTCGATCTCCTCGTCCATGTCCGGCACAGCCTTGCCGCCCACACAGGCTCCGGCCACAAGTAGCACCACAATGCGCACCACCACGACGACCACTCCGCGACCAAATATCACATTCCCCACGTACAAATGTCCGGAGACCTTCGATGCCTGGTACTGCCTGAACGATGCCCACTGCTTCGCGGTGAAGATTGCCGATCTGCCGGTTTATAGCTGCGAGTGCGCCATTGGTTTTATGGGCCAGCGATGCGAATACAAGGAGATCGACAACACGTATCTGCCCAAGCGACCACGTCCCATGCTGGAAAAGGCGAGCATTGCGAGTGGAGCCATGTGTGCCCTGGTATTTATGCTGTTTGTCTGCCTGGCCTTTTATCTGCGCTTCGAGCAGCGTGCTGCCAAGAAGGCCTTCGAGTTGGAGCAGGAACTGCAGCAGGAATACGATGATGATGATGGGCAGTGCGAGTGCTGCCGGAATCAGTGCTGTCTGGACGGCGATGATGAGCCAGTCATCCTGGAGCGCAAGCTTCCCTATCACATGCGGCTGGAGCATGCGCTGATGTCCTTTGCCGTTCGACGCAGTAACAAGCTGTGAGGAGAGCGAAAAGTACAGGGAACTCGAATATGCCTTGCCCATCAAGTTTCATTGGGCTTAAGTCGATAGATGATAATACCTATTTACCGAGTGCTAAATGTAAACTCAATTACTGTCCACACAACCCTATCTAGAGATCTGAACCTTCGTTTACCGAAAGTCTTCACCCAGAAAAATGGTTAAAACTAGCCAAACCAGCCTTGTATTACCGAAAATTGACTATGAATTTTAATACCTTATGCTAGCTATTTATTTTTATTGCTAACTGATATTGATATGCGTATCACACACAAACGCGAAACACGCGCCAAGTATTATTTATTGCGAGAGAGTTTTAAGAAAAAATCATATAAATTTTCTAAATAAACATACGAAACTGCACCATGCATAATTCAACCGTTTTTTTTTTTTTAAAGGGACTGGTTTATAGCTATTTTTTTTAAAGGCTTATCAAGGATCTCTACTATCAGTTATGATCAGATAAAAACCTAGCTTGGTTGCAGAATTTCAGGTGGTAGCAAGTGTTTCCCAAAATTAAATAAAAATAGGATAAATTAGTTTAAGCATGTGGCATGTGGAAAATTAAACAATAATCCGATTTGATTTTTATTATTTATTTTCAAGACAACCAAATAAAAATAAAATTTTGGGCAGAAAGTTAATATTTAATGTTATTAGGACCTATTTAAAATCAAACTACTTGATTTATAGCTAATCAAACAGCTTGAAGATAGGCTATAATCAAATGACGGAGCGTATTCACAATACTGTATTTGACATAATCAGCCTTTATCAACCGTCAATCAAATGGGGGTTTTTTTTTTGTAAGGGGACTTTCAGACGGTGACAGTGTGAATGTCAAACCGCTAGATACTACACCGGCATTTCCCAGTCACTAATGGTGCATTGACAAAGTATTTACTCATGTTTATGGGGTCCATAAATTAAATGTACTCCCAACTGACTGACCGATAAGAATAGCTACAAATTGTTAGACAGGTCAGAGAAAAAATCGAATGAAAACCAAAAGATTCTAAGATATTAACAAATTTAAAATATATTTTTCTATTTACATTCGAAAAGCTAAGTCTGATTCTCCTACTTAAAACTGTTGGGATATATTTTTGAACTTTTGATAGAGTGCCTTCATGGGTCCGTAGCTTGAAAGGACCAGAGATATGAGTGTGAGGCACTTCATCAGGATTTGGAAGTCTGATTCACTGCGGCTCTTAAAGTATCCCGTCTGGTAGCCATAATACTGGGTCACCAGTGCGATCACAAAACAAGCAAATCCAAGCAAGTTGTGAAATGTCTTGTTCAATAATGGTGTAATCAGCTTCTTCACACGAGCGGAGAAAAGTGCAGCCAAGCCGGAGGACATGGCCAGAATGCATAGTATAAAAGCGGTCATCCCTGTAAATGATTAACACATAGATTACTCAGTGTCTGACAAGTGATATAAATAATAGCAGGGCCATTTATTACACTTCGAAATATCAATGGGCGTACAGAAGAATCAATTGATTATGAAACTTTTGAAGATAATACTAATTGCTTTGCAATTAATAAGTCAGTATAAAATTATTTATAACATTTTGTTTACTATTGACATTGCAAATATAAAACGGAATAATTAGAGATAGAAAAGAGCAAAAAAGATAATAGTTATAGAGGAATTACTGGTGTGTACATAAGTGATTTTTGTAAGCAGTAAAAATTATTAAAATCAATTTAATACACATCATCATACTATATCATAGATTATACTATATATATTTTCTTTTATTTGGACAAATTGCACCAAAAAATATATTTTTATGTTGATAGGTTGATTTTAGAAGTGAAACGTTTGTTATGTTTTCATTAACTTAAAATGAAAGCCATATATTTTCGACTAGGGTACAACATTTATGTCAAAGTTGTATTTGCACTTTTTGTCTCTTTTTACTTACCCAGCTTCCCATGTGTCGAATGGAGCAGAAACCCCTTCTGAATCATTTTGATAAGGGCTCCAGAGGCCCCACAACCGCCCCCCAGTGTGAGAAGTACCCAATGTATTGTGGTCTTCGTTTGGCGTTTATATCCGTTGGTCAAGACATTTCCACCGTAGTGAACCATAACTCCTTCGGCCATAAAGAATGAGAACTGTGATGAACAGGATCTTTAGTGTCCGATTGCGAGATGATAATGGGAGATGATATTGATATATTTACCCCAATGGTTACCAGCCAGGCGTGCAGTCCAGTGCCGGATAATCCAGTTCGCAGGGTCAAATATGATATATAGATGGTGATAAATCCAATGCACATCTGGTTCACAACATTTAGAAAGTACTCCAATCTCTGTAGGCGATTCTGGGCCTCATGGCCAGACAGCGAACTGTGGGCCATTTTTGAATAACGTCGCGGAGATTCGATCGGAATAAATGTGGGTCGGCGCTGCGAATCCGTCCGGAATGTGCTGCCGTAGTCGACGACTGGCTGGGTACGACTAACCACTGGCTGCTGATTCTCGGACATTGCAGTTTCCCTTTTTTCTTTTTTTTTTTTTTTTTTGCGCCTGGCGGCTTTTATCAGTACTTTGAAATAATGTTATTTTCGTGTTAACATTTATACAATTGTCGACTGATAATACTGCTTGCCAATATTCACAGACTAATTGGCACAAACTTTTTATTGACGTACTAGTACTATTGGGCAAAACCGGGCGTGTGCTCCATCTACGATAGCAATTAAAAGTGTTTAATGTGCGACCGATACGCCCATTGAACTTTGTTAGTAGTTAGTTAAACCATCTGCGTGAATGTTTATGGGGCGACTGCCGAAGCCTACACGATCACCGGTCTAGACCACAAAATGATTATTCTTTTATTCCTATTCATATCGGCTTACGCTTTGGGAAGCTATTAAAGTGCTTACAAAACCGCAAATAGACCTTCAATTGCGTGGCTCTTTTTAAACTTCCGATAGCGCGCAATTATTGAATGCACTTAACAACACTTAACTTTCCGGCTTTTTTTTTAATCCAACAGTGTTGGCAATATAGCTAATTTAAATATATAAAATCTGGCTATAAATTTATTGGTTGATAAATAAATATAATATATAAAAATATATATGTATGAGTATATGGGAAAACATTTCAGAACGGTTTTAAAGTATGGCCTGCTTAGTTTAAAAATCACAGTTAATATAGAAGAACGGTTCTTAGACATTTATTTTTCATTTATACATTAAACGAAAAAAGAATGCTATAGTTTTATAGAATTTATTCTATGCTACGAATCGTTGCATAGGTTGCGGTGTTCTACAGAAATTATCTTTTTCTTTACGAATAACTTTTTTTTGTGATTCTCTTTTAGAGTTTTTATTTATTTGTTTAAAGTTTTTGTAAGGCTATTCTATAGATGGTTTATGCTCTACAGCCCCAGATTATTGAGATTTAAGAAATCATCAAACGTATATAACATAATATTTTTATAAAAAAAATATTTTTGTAAATTTTTCCTACTTTGAATAGCCTTTTTGTTCCATTTAAAGAAGAAACACGATATACATAGGGTTTTTATTGCTGAGCATTTATTAAAAAGAATTTCTTAAAGTAACATTTTAAAATAGCATTTTTTTAATAGTAATTAACTTGCAGTCGTTTTATTTGTTGTTCTCTTAGCCTAAAATATAAAATACATCTTTGGTACAAGTTTGTTATGGAACTAAATAACTTTGAACCATAAATAAATTCTTAATGCAGTTTGTACAGGATTTGGCCAAACGTTTCTAGCTGGCCAAGCTGCCAAATTTCTGGTAGAGAGATTTCATCGCTCCAATGCTGGTTATGACCATTAGGACCATAGTGACGACCTGCATGAGGACGACGAAGTCCTGCCCCTGACCTCGAAAAATTCCAGTTTGCGTATAACCATAAAACTGAGCCATCATCGCGATCACGAATGCGGCAAAGCTGAGGACCACATGAAAGGTCTTGTTGATCAGCGGCGGGACTGCACGACTGAAGGTTCTGGCCAGGAAGGCGGCCACACCACTGAGCAACGAGATGAGGCACAGGACGAAGGCGGCAAAACCCAAGCGGGCATGGATTGTTACACTAATTGTCCACTGGTCACGTATCAACTGGATTAAGCATCCAGCCACACCCATGCCGCCGCCTAGAATCTGAAGGACCACGTGGAAGGCAGTCTTGTATTTCCGCGAATAGCGAAGTGTCAGCCAACTGCCATCGTAGAAGCACATCATGCCCTCGGCCATGAGGAAAACAAATCCAAAGGTCACCAGCCAGGCGTGCAGCCGAATACCCGAGAGGTCCATTCGCAAACAGGTCCAGCTAACCCAAATGGTCACGAATCCTATGCACAGCTGGTTGATCACATACAGTGCCGCTTCAATGTGCTGGAGGACTGAAGTCGGTTTGAATTTTTCGTCACTCATTGTAACACAACGTTCTTCTTCTAAATTCGCCAAAAATGTAATTTAAACTAAACTAAATCTTGAATTAAGATTACTATTTTGAACAGGATACGTTTCGTTTATTAATGTCCAATATCCTGCAAAAGGATTTTGTTCTAAAGCAAACAGCCTTTCAAATATCGAACCGTTTTGCATTAGTTATTACAATGAACTATATGCGACTGAGGTTTTTATTGCCTTCAGCATGGCTTTGTGACTTTCACTAGACTGGCAGACTATTTGTTTGCTATCGGGTTATCAGCAACATTTTGGGTACCCAAGTTAATGCATTCGACTCAAAGGATTATACAAGGTTATTGAGTGGGCCGTTGCACGTTCACGTTCTCATTATCGATGGCCAAACGATCTAATCACCCATATCGCCATCCATCCATTCATTCGTTCATTCATTCAGTCATTGATGTCGGGGCTTTTAAAGCACAAGTAGGAAGGATTACCATTTGGGAATGCTAGCGCTCACGTTGCCCATTCCCCGAAAACGATATGAGCCAGGGGTCTAAATTTAAAGGGGTTATTAATATTAACTACACTCTTCTAGCTCGACTACTCCTCCACTTTGTGCCACTTATTGACATATACACACAGGTATTTCAGTTCGATTGCAAGTCAGCACCGCCTTATCGACATGCAAAATCGCACGTACCAGATAAAGGTTACCACAACAAACATACCACAACAAGCATACCTACACTTCAAAAACACACATCTCATTCTGTGTCATCGGGACAAGGGTCTGGGCAGACAAAAATTGTTTGAATTCGTCCAATCAAAAAACCCACAAAACATTTTTCAACCACCCACACGCTTTAAAAATTGCGTTAAGATAAGCCATTAATTTTTAATGAAATCAAATAGCACACCATGTTTACAAATATCAATTGGCGACTCGGCAGTTTCTTATCTACGATCTGACATTGAGGGTTATTAAAGTATATTGGATTAAACTTGAAGTAGTTCTATAAAAAGGCGGGCGATTAGATCCGCTGCGGCCAGATTGAAATGACATGGCTTAATTTACGAGGCTTAGCAATCGATACTGGGACTTTAAGTGTCTCACAAGCCACAAAGCTCCTTTTTGGAATTCAAAATATTCGGTAGCCTTTGTGCCATAAAAATCGTAGATAACCACTGTGGACGGTTTCAATTTGCTCACCACAAATGTTTAATATGCGTCGATCGGAATGCATTTGCTTTCATTCTTGGCCAGACTTTCGAAGTAGACAACCACCACGGATTCCTCATCCTTGGTCTCCACTAACTGTGGAGAGAGTAAAGTAATAATATAATAAAGATTATATAGATAATCGCAAGCAAAAAATATATATATTTTTATTTTATTTTTTTATTTTTATTTTTTTTATTTTTATTTTATTTTTTTTTTTAATTTAACTAACGATAAAACACTGTTGTACCTTAATATCCTATAGTTTGGACAAGGAATTATTTAATGTCCTTGCCACAAAACTAAGTAAAACAAAAGGACTTTTTAATTTTTATTTTATTTTTTAAGTTATTTCAGTAAATAGCAAAGTTAAATTTTCAAAGATATAGCCGCATAGAAAGGATTTTCCCTGGAAGCTTAAACTGTTCACGCTGAACTTATGAAACTTAAATAAGAAAAAACTAAATTGATTGAAATAGTTGTTGTACCTTTAGGTTTTGTTAAGGGTTATTACAAATTAATATACATATTTTAATGTCGACCTACCCCTCACCCTTAGCCACTCCATGAAAATACAACAATAGGCTCAAGGTATTTTTACATCGAGCGGGAATTTTCTCAAAATTGGACAAATGCTGCCAGTACCTGTCGCCAAATGTCGCCTCGATCAAAGACAAAGAGGAGCTAATCGATATTACCACTAAAATTAATGATATCAGGCACTACTTCTTAGGCTCCAACGACCATAAAGAAAAGGGCAGCTTTGTGTCTTTGGCCTCCGGAAAGCCAGCCTTTTTGAAGTGGTCTTTTAATACCCGTTGTATTTGAACTTAACTATATATTTTTAAAACTTGTTTAGGTACTCCGCCGGAGTTATTATAAAAGTGTATTTATTTAGTCGAATGCCTTATCATTTTTCGTCACCAAAATTTTAAAAATAAATTTTGCATGTTGCGATCGTCACGACTTTTTTACCTCATTAAGAGATGTTTTTACTTTTGAGTCTTTTCTAGTCGATTTCCTGTTAAACTCTAGTATTTTTGGAAAGTAAACACAAACTTTTTTCAAAAAGCAAAACTTAAAATTAAACAAAAATAAAAATTAAAAAAAAAAAAAACATAACCAGTATTTTCAACAAATATGTGATAATAAAGAGAGGTTTTTAGAAAGGTTCGCTTTTAAGAATATATTGAATTCGCTGAAGACGTGACCAAAAAAAATAAGGATTTTATAGATATTGTTTGAGGTAAATTAATGTTCTAAAATAGAACGCATTTAAGGCTCCTAAGATGAGCTTGGTTGTAAATTACAAAAAGCTGACTAACATAAGATTTTAGTTTGTCTCTTAAATACTATGGTGAATTCCCTTGAAATTATTTAAAATGCAGTAGATGTGTACATTATAATCACAATATTTTATTTGATTTTAGAAGAGAAGGTATTGTTTGGTTTGAATACTTTAGCACTTGCTCTTGCACTCGTCTCCCTCGCAAATGTCGCAGAGCTTCGACTCGATGGAGTAGTACTCGGTGGCCTTCTTGTTCGTGTCATAGTAGTCGTAGAGGATCACAGAGGACGGTTTCTGGTTGGCCACCGCATGGGTCCTGTAGGCCTGGACGGGAATGCATTTGTTTTCGTTCTTGGCCAGATTCTCGAAGTAGACAACCACCACAGAGTCACCGTTCTTGGTCTCCACCAACTGGGAAATAATGAAATCAATTGTTAGTTTAAAAAGCTGGTAGTTAACTAGTAATCAACTCACTCTGACACGAGCAATATCACGGATGTCCTTGAAGCTATCCTGATCGGCGGTGTAGCCCGAGGGCAGGGACACCTCCAGAATGGCCATGTTGGATTCCTTGGACTTGCCCTCCTCCACGAAGTCCACGCAAACAGTTCAACTCCAGTTTGGCTGGCGATGCTCCGGGTATAACAGTGGCCTCAACCTTGAAACTGGGCTTCGGCTCCTTCTCCACCACATTGTACTGGTAGCTTATCTGGACGAGAGCTGCGCCAGTGCCCTTGGCCTTGAACTCCAGCGATTTGGTGCCCTGCGGGAATTCCACCGTCTGGAGCAACAGATCGTTCTCCTCCGATGTGGTCAGCTTCTCAGTCTTCTCGCGCTTGCCCTTGTTGGAAACGGTCACCTCCCACTTGGCCGCCTCGTAGCCCGACTTCTCGGCGAACTTGATGAGGGCGGTGAGACCCACCACAGTGTCCTGGCTGGAGGCGAATCCTCCGAAGCTATTACGCTGGGCCACCAGCCAGCGAACCGTGTTCAGCACCGTATCGGCCGTCTCCTGCTCGGATTCCAAAAGCGAGAGCAGTGCGTACGAGGTGATCTCCACATCCTGACTCCACACCCAACACCACCAGCGTGGGCAGTTCTTCGATTTGTACAGCTTCTCCAGATCCTCGGTCCACCAAGTGCGATCATCCTCGTGCTTGGCCAGCGATTTAAGGGCGGCCACCTGTTTGGCAGCTTGTGGGGCCTTGGCCCTTTGCAACGCATAGATGGCTATGGACTTGGGCAACAGCTCGACGGATTCGGCGGTGTTGGAGCCCAGATAGGCCACCGCCTTGTCAATGGCCGCCTGGTTGGGCTTCTCCTCCTCCAGCAAGGCCAGCAGCGAGTTGGCCGTAAGGGTCAGCAGAGATCTCTGCGAGCCGTAGAAAACATCGCCCAATTCCGTGAAACTGCCATTTTCGGCCTGGCGAGTGAGCAGGAACTCATAGCCCTTGGCCAAAAGCTGTTCATCCAGATCAACGATGTCCTTGATCTTGCTAAACGAACGCAGGACATAGGCGGTCAGCCAGGTGGAGCCATTGCGTTCCGGGTCCTCCTGCCGCCACTTGTACGGTCCAAAGGAACTGAAGCTGCCATCGTCGTGGCGATATTGCAACATATTCTGATAGCCCTCCTGCAGGTTCCGCTTGATGCGAGTGTCCAGGGCGGGCGTCAGTTTCTTGATGCTCTTCAGGTAATCCCTGACCAGGTAGTTGGGCACCAGCTTGGACATGGTCTGCTCACCGCAACCGCTGGGCAATCGGATTAGATTCTCCAGATTCTTGACCACTGGTCCCAGTAGATCACCCACCAGTCCGAATTCCACACGCTCCGAATCGGGAACCACCTCCGCCGGCACTTCCAGCTCAAAGGTGTTCTTGAACTCGCCCGTATCCTTCAGATTGACAAAGAATGCCCTGTTCTGGTACTGGGTGGTACCCTCGGGGATTACCTTCAGCGCCCTGTGCACAGCATCGCCGGCCAGTGGTGAAATGGCCGTGAATTTGAGCAATATATTGCCAATGACCTTGGGCCGGATGAGGAATGAGGCACCAGCCGCTTCGTTGGCACCCACTCGGATTTTCTGCGAACGCTTCTGGTCACCGATGACCTCATTGGAGGCATCCACAAAGTCGTACTCAGCATCCTCGTTGTCCAGGGTCAGTTCCACGTCCAGTTTCTTGGGCAGATAGTTGAAGACCAATGCCGGCACATTGATCACCTCGCCGCGTTTCACGGAGTATGGCAGTCGGACGGAGACGAAGAACGGCTGGAAGGTCTTAATGTCGACCTGTTCATCCGTGATGCCCAATCCCTTCAGCGGATGCAGCGAGAAGCCGGTGACCACCCAGTTGGTAATCGTATCGGGTATGGTCTTAATCCACTTGAATACCTCCTCCTCTGTGCTCTCAATGTCGGCGAAAATCCACGTCTCCGCAAAGTTCTTTCGCACTGCAGGCGTTGCAGGTCCTGACTCGGCAAATTCAACGGCTTGGGGAGCAGCTGCTCCCATCATTGCGGTTGTTGAGTGTGACATCGGGCTATCTTGTACCACCGCGGTTTTCCTCATGGCGAAACTACCTCCAGCTCCAACAGCTCCAGCAGCTCCAAAGGCGTCTGGCAAATGGTTTTAAAAAACATATTTAGTATTTGTTCTCCAGGTAATCATATTTCTTAAATTTGACTTTCCTAACCAACTCTAATTGAAAGTGATATTATATTATTACTTTTAAATGCAATAAAGATCTTCTAATTTGAGTATTATTCAATTGTCTAATTTTATCAAAACTATGATTTTCACACAAAGGACATCCTAACTTTAAAAGGAAAAGGTTCGAGGCAAGACTTAAAATTCTCGAGAAATGGCAAACAAAAAAATTGTTTTTTTATATAACTACATAGGTACCTAAAAATTGGTCTTATTTTGCCTAGTTTAAAAAAAAAGGTATTTTATTAGGCAATCATCTCTAAATTACCTAATACTCAAATAAAGTAAGAACTCTTTTAGATGATTTTTTATTTAGTTGTTAGATTTACTTGGAGTATATTGTACTTACATAGTTGGGAGAGTGGAGCGGTGCGATTGTAGAAGAAGTTGGCGTTGGTCATCGTGACGACACCGGTGCGCTCTCCGGGGAAGTAGGAGTAGCCACCCTGCCAAGGAGTGGAGGTGTCGTAGCCATTCAGACGCCAGTTGAAGGAGTCCTTCTTCAAGTCGTTGTTGTTGCCCAGCAGGAGCACACTCTGATCGACGGCCAAAAGACCAACGAAGGACTTTGGCGGCGTTTTGATCTCCAGCTCGACATCGGCACCCGGCTTCACCTCCTCGGGCGCCTTGATTTCGATCTTGTTCTGCAGCTCCACATCCACGCTAAAGGTTTCCTCGGCATACCGAAATTCGCCAGTCTCATCCACGTAGTAGAAGTACACACGACCATGGGGAGAGGTTAGGAAGGTGGGCTTCAATGTCACATTGACGGTTTTCTTGGGCTCTTCCAACTCCACTCGTTTCGTTTCCAGAATGTTTCCGCGTCCCACAATGTTGTACACAAAGTATTTCAGCGGACGACTAGAGTTGAGGGTCACCTGATACTCCTGGCCGATCTTTAGGCTGTAATAAATACAAATTGTAGTTTGTAAAATTTATTCAACGCTTAAGCTCAAATGTGATTAGTTTTATTGCAACCGGCAATGGATGACAGTGGACAAAATTAAGTTTTCAAATTTTTGGTACACAGAAAACAGCAATGTAAAATTGATATTAGAAAACAATAATTTGCATTTAAACATATCAAAGTGGTACGACAAGTATCAAAACCCAATTGATTCTAAATTTTATGCAAACAAGTATATTCTTGTTCATTATTTTCTGTGAATATTTACAGAAAAATGTGAAAAAAATGGCATTTATTCAATTTTATAAAATGCTATGAATACTAAAAAAAAGTTTAGATTCTAAGTTCGCGCCAACAAATTGAAAAAGTGTGTACTGTCACTTTGAGACATGTTAGAACGCAGGGGTTCTGTGTGTGCGTAAAATCAAGCTATTATTTTAGAATTTATGGTGCCTATGCCGTCCCTCTGCCGCTGCTCTGCCCCTGATCGGCCGTTGCTCTGCCGCGGCTAGTATATGAGAGAGAGAGAGAGAGAGAGAGAGAGAGAAAAAATGCAGAACTGTAAGCGGGGGGTGGGGGGTGCTGCACGCTCTTAGCTCCTGGTGTTGGCTATGCATTTCGACAGATGGCGCCACCTAGACTTCGATTGTTTTGTAGGTGAAATACTAAGTTATCTATGAGTCGGGAAGCTCGACTACTAGCGTTATCTCTTGCTTTTGCTAAGCTCGAGGACATGATTTAATTACGTAATATATTTAATATAAGTAAAACATATAATTTTTTGTTGTTTTACTTTTACTTTTACTAACCTCCATGTGTCTTTGGGCCTTTGCACTTCGGCCTTGAACCACTCCTTTTCCTCCTCGTCCTCGGGGTTTTCAATCTTCTTCGGCTCCCTATAGGGATAGGTGGTGTAGAGTTCGCGCTTCTCGTCGACAAACTCCAGCTCAATTTGATAATAGCGGGTGAAGTTGGCCAAGTCCGGCAGATCGGGTAGAGTCACCTTGAAAGGCGCCAGGCTGGACTCATTCAAATGGCTCTCGAACACGAAAGTTTTGTTCTCAATCTTAGGCAGTGGTGGCTCCTCCGGTTTGTTTCCATAGCCGTAAAAACCATAATTACGACGAATTCCCTCAGTGAACTTGGCCTTTGATTGGAAATTTTGTAAATATTAATTATAAAATTGATGAAGAATTGCCAAGATTGTAAGCGCCCACCTTCACCACAGACTTGGTGTCCGTGAGCAGTGTACCATCGACCAGGGTTATTTTGAAGACGATTTCGTGCTCCTTGTCGGGCTTGAAGGAAAAGCAGGTGCTATAGTCCGTGCAGGACATCTCATAGCGATAGGGATACAGTTGGACACCGCCCGTCTCGTTGAGTTTCACGCCGGTGAAGTCCTCCTCGACGGTGGCCGTAATCTGGGCATACGAAGTGGAGTACTTGTGCGGCATATAGCTGGCGAACTCCTTCAGGTCCATGGTCAACTTGGCCTTGCCAGCGACCATGTCGGCGGTGCCAATTACAGAGTGGCCGGGATAGTCCTTGCGCACGGTCTTGCCATCGACATTCTCCCACACGCTCGTCTCATCCAGGCGTACATTGACCAGAACCTTGCCATTCACGGGCTTGCCATAAGTGTAACTAAGGGAATGATATTGATATTAGCATCATATGGCATTACTGATCTATGGGTTTTACTCACTTGGCCTTCAGGACCACGTTCAATTCGCCATCTCTCACTGACACCTGGTTGGTGGCCTCCATTTTGACCGAGTACTTGGGCAGCACATACTTCTCCACCTCGAAGCTGACCCGTTCATCCGACCGACGCCAGGTGGGGCCGAATCCTCCAATAATTCTTCGACGACCACCGTTGATGCCGCCTCTACTGGACTCCTCATCGCCATTCTGCACTTGAAGGGACCAAGTGCCCAAGGTGGCGAACTCGGAGAGCTCGAGTTTTCCGGTGTACACGCCACCGGTGGTCTTGATGTGCTTCTCCTGCTTGATGCGGTTCCGTTTGGAGTCCTCGAACCAAACGACCACCTCATCCGCGGCCGTTTCCGGCAGCAAGTTCTCGTTGAGGAAGATCACACGATAGTTGATCGTATCGCCGGGCTTGTACTTGCCCTTGTCGGTCTGGATTTTGATGTACGGCTTGAAGTTCTCCCAGTTCAGTTTGGTGGAGTTCTTGAACTCCAGACCCTTGACACCCTCGGCCGTCAGATTATAGACACCCGACGCCAATGGAGGCAGTTTGAAGGTGATCTGCTTGTACTCATCGGACTTGGCCAGCTCCACGGTCTGGGTTTCGTTGTAGGAGGGCCCGGTGATGCCAACCTTCATGGTGACCGGCTCATTGGTCTGGTGAACGGCAACGGCCACATTGTAGTCTCGATGGGAGTGGATGGTTCCGGGACCCACAATGGTATATTTACTAAAACAGAATCATCAAAGTAAATCAATTGTTACTTATATTTATATATTTAACAAGTTAATCCTAACATACAATATTTAAATCGTAATGAAAACATTCTTTAGACAGCATTTCAAAATTAAATCGGCAAAATCCTCCAGAGTATAAGGATTTGATTACCTAACATAAATGATAGAGGTCGACCAAATTTGAAAACGTGCCTAAAATTCTAGAGCACCAATTTAACCTTAAAAAATACACGGCTTAAAGTCATAGCTAATTTTGTCGATGTAACATAAAACCATAAATTTTAAGCTTTTAATCTTAACTATTTTAAATGGTTAAACTTAAAAAACGTAATTATATTTTAAGAACACTTTAACAAAAAAAAGTTTCATTACATAAAACATTGAGTTTAATTTTCTCGTTCAAAGGAGACTTTCTGCATAAATGAAGATGATTTTGTCTATATTGAAACTGTAATTCAATTACCCAAACTTGAATATTGAGAAATCAAGTTAATTTGCTTTAATCTCAAGGCAAATTGATACCAAATGGAACTTATAAATTTGAAATGTTTGTGCGGGACTCGCCTTTAACCTCATCTTTATCAGTTCCCTCGGCACTTAAAAATGCTGTTAAGGTTAATGTATTTTGGATTTTTTCTGTTCTATGGCAATCAATTATACATAAATATGTATACATATGTGTTTATACATGCATTTATAATAGCCCTGGAGATAACGGTAAAGATTCCGGGAACCTGATCTGCTTCAGAAAAATTTGAAACCGGCTTAGTGATTATATAATCCAAGTTTATTACGATCAGCCATTTTTCTCGCACTTACAGTCCTCGATCACGTACACCGATGTTGTTAACTTGATCATCATCATATTGTTTTTTATGGCTTACCTTGTTTCCTACATTTCGCACAGTCAAATTGTTTTTAGATTATTCTAACTTTTCAAAATTTTTAATTGTGTTCAATAATCAACGTTTGTGTTTCTTTATAATTAATGCTAATTAACTGTAAAAAAAAAACTAATTTGAGATCGTGTCATAATTTAATGATGTACTCATCAACAAAACTATTAAGACAAACAAAAGATGTGGCGCGTTCACTTGTTTAATTATACAATGTAATAATCTATATGCAAATGGCTTACTGAGATTCAATCAGCAGAACAGGTCGAACTAACCCTAAATTCAATTTTGAGATGTTGAAAAGAACACGTAATCAATTTACGTTATAAAATTTGGCAAAACAAATATTGACCTTCGGAAATGATTTTAAATTTCTAAGAATTTGTTTAACAAATAAACAAATATTTAGTTTCATTTTAAATGAATTGAACTGTTCACAAAGATCAGAAAACGTTCCTGTACTACGCGAAGGGCAATCAAGATGAACTACAAAATTATACTAATATATGAGTGAACGTATAAAAAGGGAAAATATTCACAATACAATATAATTACCTTGAAGCTCATTTAAAAACGGCCCTATAAGCGTATATGCATATTTAATTAAATAAAACAGAAACCAACATCAATACAGTTGGTGGTTTTACGTATACAAATTTGGAAGATGTTATGGGGTTTAATAGAATGTATTTAAAATCAATTTATATTTACTTAATTCATAGTTACACCATTTCGAAATTATTTTTTAATTAATTAAACCTATTAGTGTTACAAATGTTACGTTTTATAGGGAACTCGACCTCTTAAGAATATTAATTGTGCTATAGCTTTATGTTTCTGCGATCTAATTACTATCATTCTGGCCGTATAGTATATTGTGAATTGGGACTTACCCCTCAGCCTTTACCGGTTCCATCATCTGCAGCAGGGCCAAAATCGCACAAACCGTGACAGCAAAAGCGTCTGCGCGACGCATTTTGTTTGCGTTGGTGGTCAGAAAGGGGCGGGAAACGGAGGTAAATACAAATAAAATGAAATAATATTAGTTCTGGCACCGAGTGTTGCGGAAATTATGGCTAGCGCGGCTACAACCGTCGGGGCTCAGAGTCGAGCTGGGACTGGTTCGGCTGGATGCCCCACGGATTTGATATAGCTTCAAGACCCCTCAATCCAAAGCCGGCCAAAGGAAGCCGAGCTCGACTGAGTCGTGCGAGTCGTAAAAAAAAAAAAAACACTGATAAAAATTATAAATAAATAATACTGGGAGCTAGTGTGGGTATATACTCGCTTATGTGTGGGCACTGAAATCGATGATGACGAGTTGAGCAAACAAAAACAAAACAATAACACTGACCACAATAAAAGCCGGCAATCGCCACTCGAATATCAATATTGGTATGTATTAACATAGGCTAGCACTGCCAAAAAATATCATTCATAATTCGAATCGAAAATGATCTTAAGTTTGTTTTTAATGCTGTACACTGTATGCTAATTGCAAGTCAAATTTTGTTTCTAGATGTTATGAAATACGACATCAAACCAATATGAAGAAAAATGTTAAAAGAAATAAAAAAAAATTTAAAAAAAATGATTACCTGTATAAATCAACCTTAAAAGTTTTCTAACATTATTATTTTAAAGTGTTTGGGCTGTAGAATAATTTTTAAAAAGCATTAATTAGTTAATAATTTCACCATATCTACAAATAGAAATGTAGCGTGAAAAATTGAACTTGTATGGAACAACAGATAAAAGGTACTGTACCCTGACTTATCTGATTCTTACATGAATGATGTTTTAGGTATTTGTCACAGAACTATGGTCATGCAATTGTCAAATTATAGCTGCCTTTGTTTATATTTCCTCTGGGGTTTTTCAATAATTAACACTTTAGTTGTCACTAATAATTGTCGTTCGTGCTTTCCATGGAAATTTAAGATTTTAATTTTTCGGATATTTAAATGATTTACGTACATGAGCTGAGCTAATTTGGAAAACCCAAATTATACTTTTTTTTGTAGAAGCACAGAAAGTGTTCTCGCGTAAAATCCCAATGTTTGTTATTGAAAATAATGTTAATGTTTTTGGGTGTCAATAAGGGGTTGGGTTATATATTTTCGGTGGACTTGTTGATTAGCAGTGCCAACAAAACTGGCGTTTGCATTGGAATACTTTGCGCGACTGACTGGTCGTTATATATAGCAAAATTCTCTCTCTCTCTATCTGAGTCAGCTGTTGTTGTTTTGGTCCCTTACCTCAGTGGGACGCTATTTTTTGGCTCTCTCGCTCTTGCTCAAGAATGACGTCACTTGCCAGTATTTCACATGGGACTGCAAATGAAACCGGGTACATATGTAGTATAGAAATGACTAAGACCAGAGAGAAATTGACGTGGGTATATACATATATAACAGAGATTTGCCAAACTAAATCCAGTTTAGCTTGGTGATTCCCCGTTGGATGTGTATTTCCCAGTTATACCCTGTAATTTGCACAGCAGAAAGATTGTCATATCGACATTTCCCAGAAATCTGAAGTGAAATGATTTTAAAACTCCATGCTATATTAATGTCCTACCAACAACAGATTAAATTGATTCTCTGTTAGTCTTAAATATGTCGTGCCTTGAATGGCGGCAGTATTTTTACACAGCTGGTTTATTATATTTTCCATGTGATTATTGACTTCATAGAACTACAAATTAATAATTATTATTGTATAAAATTTCCATGAATGGGCCAAACTAAATCCGGTTTAGCTTGGTGATTCCATGTTGGCCCTCCCTTGAGCTGTGTATTTCCCACTTATACCCTGTAATTTTGCACAGCAGAAAGGTTATCATATCTATGAAATGTTTACACTTAAATTAGATCCCAGAAACCTAAAGTGGAATGATTTTAAAACTTCATGCTATATTCATATGTATCTTACAACAACAGATTAAATTGAGTCTCTGTTAGTCTTAAATATGTCGTGCCTTGAATGTCGGCATTATTTTTACACAGCTGTATTATTATATTTTTTATGTTATCATTGATTTAAAACACATATAAACATAGCAGCGCATACAAAGAGTCGGAAAGCATTCTAGGGTTTGCTTGTTCCACTTACATTCATTAGTACTGTATTTGAACACGTAACAAAGATTTCCAGCAGGGTTCAAAATAAACATTTGTTTACATTAAAATAAAATATATCATTTTAAATTACTAATACGACTCGAATGCCAGTTGCAATATTTTGCAACAAAAAATATGTTTGTCTAGCATTCTAGGAATTGGAGAGCTAGGAAACTTTACAAGTGCTCGTATTATGCGATTAGTTTCAGCGCATATCAAAATACCGGGCATTTTATAAATAATTCTATTCTAGCCATTCAATCAAGATTTGAATTACTATCTATAAAAAGTAGAAAATTGTATAAACACATAGAGTAGGGTAAAACTCGAACTCTAAATTAGCAAAAAAATTACTCATACGACATGGATGCCTATTCGCAGCTTTTACAATTTGTCCATCTTAATCGAACAACTGAATATATTGAATTGTGCAATAAGTAACCGACATTCATAGAAGGTAAGATCTGTGTAGCATAGTGTTGCTGTTGGGTTTCCCCATGTAAACATTCCTCGCTCCTTATCTATTTCTCTTCGCTCCGCTTTAAGCCGTTTATTCATCGGACATTGCTTTTGTCGGTAATTTCACAACATCAATCATCATAGCTAACAGTTTAGGGTGGACCTAAACCTAAATCTTAAAATACTAAAAAAATAAAAAAAATGTTCCTTTATATACAAACAAAATATAAATCACTTCAATTTTGAAATAATTTAAAAATAAGTACAAAAGTAAAAAAAAGTAAAAGTAAGTACAATATAGTCTGAACTTGATAGATACATATAATTCAAAAGATATTATATTCTTGTATACGTTCTTTAAGAAGGATGTCATAGACCTTTTGATCTCTGTGAAAATTAAATTAAATTAAAAATAAACATATTTCCCTTTTTTAGGACATTTTAATATTCATGACTCGATTTTTGGGAATCACTCATGGTAAAGTGCATAATTAATTCCGGACACTTGGCAGGGCCAATTAAACAAACTGGTTTTAGAATGCTCCAAAAATAACAATAATCGCCGGAGAGCAATGCCAATTAATACCACCTGTGGCTACTGCCGCCTTTCCCGCGCCAAGGTAAAGACACGTGAACGGGGCAATCCGCTGAATCACCTTTTGCCAACGCTGCGCACCACTGCCTTTCAAAGTTTGATTTTGTGATTTTTTTCGAAACACACTGGCAGAATTCTCCAAGGAGAGAGAGAGAGAGTGAGTGAATTGCGAGCTTTCGATCGTTTTTTTCCAGCTGTTCCATTATGTCAAAGCATCAAAAGCGTTCTAACACTCGCATCGAGCGGTCGCGATCGGTTTAAGGTGTCCATCTAGCTTATCGGTTTTACGTGCGCATCTCACGTAGCAGATAAGGGATTTTTCCGTAATATCCATAATGACAAGTGCCGCCGAATTACAAGGCCAAGGATCCTATGGAGGGTTCTACTTCGGCTTCTGCACCCTGATCTCGCACGTTCTTCTGGCGGGGATCACCGCAGCCATTGTTTACAAGTGTCTGGTGCTCAAGTTGGTACACACCGCCGGACATGCCTTCTACTGCACAATCGCCGTGAGTACTCCAATTTATATCCGTGATCAGATATATACGCAGAATATAAAACATTTCTATGATCCATATACAAAAAAAGAAAGTTAAAGGTTTCAGTTTATCACAAACTATTACTATTACAATATTATAATTTAATTTTAACTACAAGGTTGATATATTCTCTTTCTGCTTTACAGTCTTCGTTTCTCCATTTGTTTCTATGTTAAATAGTGTGTCAGTTGTTCAAGCTTTGTGATTAAACAATTGAGTATATTTTTACTTATACATTTTGTTAAAATTTGTTTAAATCGGTTATCCAATTACTCCTTCAGAAAAATTCGTTATAAGCCCCATTACTTTTGAATACAATAATAACTGCTTCAGAAAAAATGGTTATAAGCTCCATTACTTTTGAATAGAATTTTAATGGTAATTTATAAAACTGACCATTTTCAAGTTTTACACAGATGCTAGCCATACGACTTTGTTTGTAAACATGGAATTTTTTTAAACAAGAAAAGAGTTCATAATTTGATCAAATTACAAACTCCTTTCTTGTTAAAAAAAAACCCCTGTTACAAAAATAATCTAAGATTGTCTTTATACCTCCTCCACAGTTTGTGTTCTTCATGGGCGAGGCGCTTTTGGTGCGAAATAGCACATATTTGGAGTCCTGGTTGGGTCCTTTGAACCTGAACCGTCTCCATGCTGTCCTGGGTCTGTTGGCATTCCTGGTTGGAGTCGGCGGGATCGGCATCAAGACGTGGCAGAAGCTGGAGCGCAAACGCGAAGATCCCAATGCTACCGTGCGACACTTCAAGACCAACCACGGCTTCTATGGTGGGTTTGTCGGTTTCCTATTTCCAAAATTAATGATAATTTATTCCTCCATCTCCTCCAGGTATTGTTGGCTGTGCTCTTCTGCTGGGCAGCGTTCTCAGCGGTCTTCCGCTGTATTTCATCAGCGGGGGCTTCACCTTGAAAACGCTCCATCGATTCTTCGGACTGGCTGGATTCCTAGCTCTAATGGTCTCGCAAATGTTCGGCTACAACACCGGATTCGGCCGGCGACAGTGGAAGCCGCATCAACAGAAGCTCTTCAAGTTCTTCACATTCATCGCTACAATTACGACTGCAAATTACGAATTTCGGAGATTTGTACGAGATATTGCTGGTTGGGCGACAAATTATTTTATTGGATCGGAAGCAGCAGAAGCAAGAGAGGATCTTTGAGGATATAGCAATGAGCGAGTCTTATTACTCTGGAAAATCAACACATCAGGGCGTTTTTGGGGAGGCAACCAATTCCGCGAGAAAGTATTGTAGATATATTAATAGCTCTCAAATAGTTAATTCGGAAATGATAAGTACCCCCAACAAGAAATACATTTTTATTGTGAATTGTGAATTTTGTTTATATAAAGTTCGCAAGCGATTTAAATAGTATAAAAATTTTGTTATCTAGTTAGTGAAGGTTTAAGTTTTCCATGTCTACTTGACCACCTTATCAATAAATACAAGAACCAAGAATCATTTTCACTTTGTGCCTTTATTGTAAATTCACGTATTCATGAATAACATTATGTTGATTATTTAAAACATAAAATACATACATTTTCACTTTTTTTCTTTGGCAACGAGATTAATCAATCACCACAGAAAAACAAAAAAGTTACAAACTAAACTGATACGATAAAATAAAATCCCCTTTTCATTGGGGGCTATACACATTGAAGATACATAATAGATATGTGGTTATTACATAAGCATATTTAGTTGCGGTTCTGCGAGACATGCATAATGTCCAGAGCGGCTGGAATATTGCCCTGCACTGATTCCAGTAGCTGGGTGAGCCAGGCGCCCTCGTTGCTGAAACCCATGGCCATCATGGCATGGATCGAGGCATTAATGCGTTCATCTAAAAAACAGAGGAATAATTAATGGGAAGCTCGGAAGGATTCTTTTGCCAACTTACCAGTGTGGTAGACGGGCACGCTGCGCTTTTCCTCGGGGGCCGCTGGTGAGGTGCCGATGCTGCTGGTGGCCACCGATGTGGTCGAGGTCGCCGTACTGACGGTATCCACCTGGGAGGTCTGGGTGTTGGCCGTAGCCTGCTCCACGCGAGCCTCCTCGTTGATGTGCTGACGCAGGAGTTCGCCCAGCTGACCAAAATCACGCACTGGCTGCTCAGGAGCAGCGGTGGGATTGGTCGACTCCAGATTGATCAGGTTGGTGTTGTTCGCTGAGTAAGCGTTGTCGATAACCTGCCAATCCTGGTCCAAGCTGTCCGAGCGACGTCTGTCCTCCTCGTTGTTGGTCACCGACACTTGTGCAGCTTCAGTTGGCTTGGGAATCAATGGCTCCGTCTCAAGGGGAGCATCAGAAATAGATCCAGAAATCGAGGAAGTTTTTGAGTGGCTAGCAGATGGGGCATTCGAAGGATTAGCCGAAGGAACAACTGAGGGAGCAACTGAGGTAGCAGCTGAAGGAGCAGCTGAAGGAGCAGCAGACTGGCTGGCTGAAGAAGCCGCCGACTGGCCACTGGATTGGGCCTTTTCCTCTGGTTTCTTGGCCTCGCTGGTGGAAGTCATTGGGGGAGCAAAAATTCCCGAATCACCCGCCTCAGTGGGATCGATCATCTTGGCAAACATTTCGCTGAAATTGTTTAGGATTTCGATGCCAGCGCGCATGTATTCGGGTGGCACCATCTGGGAAAGACTCTCCAGGTTAATCACTGGAGTAGTGGGCTCCGAGGAGCGTGGAGCAGTAACTGGATCCTCCGTGGGAGGAGTCGAAGTTGGCGTAATGTTAATCTTCTTCGGTTCAGTTGGCTTGGCCTCAGTTTCGGCTGCCTTTTGAGCGGTAACAGTGGGCTCAGCTTGCGGAGCACTTGGTGATGGCTCTGCAGCCTTGGGCTTCTCCGGTTCAGTCGGCGCGGTGCCCGTTGTCTCGTTCAGCGGCAAATTGGTCATCATCTCCACAAACTGGGACAAGACACCGCCGTGGCGACGGGAGTGACGACGCTCGCGGCGACTGTCCCTGGAGATCTCGGGAGCCGGAGCGGACTGGGTGGTCTCCTGGAAGGGGCAGTGACCCCTGGAGCGGCGGCCACAACGGCGTCCGCTCCATGGATTCGGTCCGGTAAGCCAGGCATCCACCATAGTGGGTCCATTGTTGGTCGGCATGCGCACCATCATGTGCTCGGGATGCTTGTGGGCTGCCTCGCATTTCTGGCAAAGATCATAGTTGCTGCACTGGATGCACTTGTAGCGGAAGCCAACTATTGGGGCCAAGCCGCAGCCATCGCACTCAACGGAGTCGTGGATGGTGAAATTGCTCGGATCGTCGGCGGATGGAGCGCCAGCGTTAGTCGACGATTCCTGCTGCTTGGAGACCTTCGTTTCCTCCTCAACGGTCACCAATGGAGCCACCTGCACATGCATATTGGCCTCGCACTTGGCCAGGAAAATCTCATAGTCGTTTTGGTTGACAATTTCGATTTCATCGTTGTCCGTATCTGAAAATGTCGAAAAAGAAACGAAGGCAACAATAATCATGAGTCATTGTAGGTTTGCTTTTGTTATCATAGGTTTTTTAAAGGTGAATCACAGAGAGAACTAGCTAGACAAATTCGCTATAGTTGCGGATTTATAGGCATTACCAATCTGTTTTAATTTTTTATGAAATGGTTATAAAGAAGTTGCTTTCCATGCAATTTTTGTTTTTTTGTATCTGTTTTCACAAGTTACTATTTAATATAGGTTTTAATAAAATAATTTTATAAAATATCTTCTTTATAAAAAAACATTTAATCATTTGTACATTTTTTGTTTGTGCAGTTAATAACTTTTAAAAAATGTAACAAATCATTTAATCTTGAAAAGACCATATACCATACTTTAAAATTAATTTTTAGGAACAAATACATTTTGAGTTGACCATTTTTTTTTTAATTTACAACTTTGATTCAGCATTTTAAATCACCATAGAAATTCTAACATACTTTTGTAATTGATAAGCCTGAAATACAGTAATACTAGGGTAACCCCCTTACAAGTGAATTTGGCTATTTTTTAACGCGAACAAAATAGATTTCAAAGCCAAATCGTCAGCACTACTTTGTCGGATGCAGTTATATGTACACACATACATATGTGTTTACATATATGTAAGACAATGTTGCAATTTTTGAGACCCGAATCAAATTGTCTAACATTCAGCCCCATTAACAGTTGTTTGTCAAACTCACCGATCCAGAAGGTCCTAAAATCGCATTTGGGAAGCTGACGTTCCAGGAAAAGATACAGCTCGATTTCGCGACGCAATATGGTGTAATTCTGGGAGGGCATACGTAAATATGCATTTATTTTCTTTTGGGGTCCAGCAACTGCGGCGCCCTGGTATGTGATTTTCAGCAACTTCTCAGGCATTTTCGCAATATTCTCTTTAGTTTCGTTGAATTTAATTGATTCTGTAGTTTGTGCCGACGCGTTTTATTTCTTGTTTGACTTGTTGCAGTGAATTTATGTGACAGAATAGCAAAAATTTTGGAGCTCTGTGGACTACTGCGTCGTAGTTGTTTGGGCGTTCGATTGTGTATACAAGTGCAGCTGAGCGGCGGCAGGTTTATATACCATTCAAAACTAGTCACTGGAATGTTCTTGAAACGTTGAGGCTCTGCAAATATTGCAAATCACGGTCCTAACTGCTAAACCGTACAAGTTGATCTATCCCTAAAATTGTGTAGTAATGCCAAAGCTGGTCTTTGACAAAGAATAATAATATTTTGGTTATCGATAAGTGTGAATATTTTTATGCCTTTTGTATCCGTGATTAAGGGAAGTCACCACTTTTGGTATTTTTTATTACTAAACCAATGATGTTCACACTTTGCTGCAAATGCACATTTTTTGAATTTGTATATATAACTAGAAATGAGAATCTTGATAATTGGGAAATAATAAGTTAATTGTGTGATAACTACTGTTAGTTATACACAGACTAGCAAATATGATAACTATTTACTGAACAAAACCTATTTTTTGTTTTGTTTGTTTTTGTTTCCACTTCTTTCAGAAGTGGAAAGTAAACTAAAAAAAAAATACCATAGCCGTGGAAACCTGCTATTACGACCAACGGATATTTAAATTTGAAGCAGTTTTTATTTTGAATATGTAATCCAAAAACTTACAACTTATTGTTTGACATATTTTCTAAATATACAATCTCAGGCCTTTGAAGTTTTTAGCATCTTTAGCAACTGGAACAGTTGAGATGGAGTCCTGGAAGAGTATAGTATAATAATTAGAATTAATTGCCAAACACTTACAATATTTTACACAACTAACCGACTGGAGTTATGAGGAGCTATAATTTGATGTTGTCTGCTTTCCAAGTCATTTTTTGACTGCTCTGGAATTTTAGTAACGCCCTCTACGGCTCCAGATTCCGTATCTGTACCTGGATCCTTTTCGTACAATTGGTTTGTATCTGGTTCTGGAGTAGATTGGCGCAACATCATTTCACCTGATGAGAATGACACTTTATAAAGGAGTTTTGTATACTTTTTTTTAGTACTTACTTAAATAATATTCAGCCATTGTGTGCAGCCAGTTGGAACCCATTTGTGGGGCCAAGCCGATGACGACCCCATCCACTTTTAGCTGATAGTTCTCAGTGCCCTTCTGCCTCTGATCGTAGAGAATGTCCTCCCGCTGGAAACCATTGTCGGAGTAGTCATCATACAGAACCTCTAGCAGGTCGCTGACCACGTTCCTTGAATTCCCCGGCCTGATCTTTCCACCAACTGGTTGGGCCAGAAGTTTGCCAAATGCCGGCAATAGCAGGGCAAATACAAACAGCCGGTTGGTGAACTTGCACATTTTCCCCCAGCAAAAAATGGACAGGACCGATGTGCTCCAAAGGCGTACGGTGAATGATTTTAGGTTCTCAGCCGCACTAAAAACGAGCCCACTTCTGCACCAGAAGAAGACCAAGAAAACCCGATTTCTGGACACAGTTCAATGGCCGCCAACCCAAGCCCAAAGACTTCCGCATTGCCAGGGAGCTGTGGGAATCATCTTCGGCTCCCAGCATTTTTAATGCTTCCTCGCAGCCATATAAGAAAGCATTTCCATTCGGGAGGAACTATCTGTGGAGCAGATCTGTGGCTGGTTGTCTCCGATTCCACATCTCCATTATCTCTACAAAAATACAAAATTTAAAAACAGAAAATCCATGTAATAATAGATGGGAAACATTTTTGTAAAATACTATTGATAATTTTTAAAACATCATTTGTAAGGTTTGTTCATAGTACCCATTTCAAAATTACAACATTTTTAATTGTGATTAATTTAGTCCATAGATCGAAGTTTAAAACTCAAGGTTAATGTTGGTTATAAATTTTAATAACAAAATAATATAAACTAATATACTCATGTGTTCATTGAATTCTTATCAAAACAAACATTTTTAATTAAAAAAATTACTACCATTCTTAACGAATATTCGAACTTTTAAAATATTTTCTAATAAAAAAACATCATAAAAAAGTGTGAGTTTTAGGGCAAGTTCTCTTCCTTCCATGTAAATAAACAAATAAATATTTTCTGGCGTTTTAAAGATGTGCCACCTTCGGTGACTTCAAGAAATGACGCGTGATTTCAAAAAATGGTAACCCAATAACCTCGATTCAGGCTAAGCCCAAAAGAAATAGGAAATCTTCATGACTATACTAATTGCCCCGCTTGCAATATATAATATCTAGTATGTAGTATATAGTATATAGTATATGTGCGTCCGAGATCTGTTGACTCTTTTAGCTATCTAGTCTGGGTGCAGTTCTGGGCGCAGGTTCAATGACTTGACCACAGGAAGAGGCTGGTGCTGGAGCTGGAGCTGGAGCTGGCAGTTAGTCGCCTTTGGTTGCGCCCACCTGCAAACTGGTTTTGGCCTAGAAAAAATTGCATATTGCAAATTATGGAGCAGCTGGCCTTTGTCTCTGGTTAGTGATTGCCGTTTTCTGGCCCCTGGCTGTCAAGATCTCAGCCTCATCCTTCAGCGCATCATAGTCATGCACAGTCGAACCGTTAGTTCTAGTGCTAACTTCCGCTATTAGCCTAAGGTAAACATCTAAATTGTGATTAGCAGGCATAGTACTAAAAACATAAAATGTAAGCTTAACTAAAAAAATTATTAATAAATAATAAAGATTTGAATAATGGGTAGTAATAAATTTTAAATGGTGTTAAATAATAAACACTTGAATTATGGGTAATGTAAGTTTCAGATATAAGCAACCTTATACATATTAGTTTTAAATAATAACATTATTAATGATTACCCATTGTGAGTTAAGATCACGTTCAGCTTTCTAATTAACGATCAATTTTTCAGTGGCGATTAAGATTTTGTATTTATTGGTAAGACGTTTTTCGTCGGCTTAATTCTAGAGTGTGCAAAGTATGAAACTAACATTTAGGCTGGCAGTCTGGCGGTTCTCCCTTACTCCTCTTTAGTAGCCCTCGATCTGGCGGCAGGCTCCGTAGCTGTCCCGCCGCTCGCCGCGGGCACAGCGTGCCAGTCCGTCCCGGAGGAGGGTCCGCGACTCGGCCAGGTCGTCGTCGGCCAGCAGGTCGAAGCTAACGATCTCCGGCTCCAGGGCCTGTGCCCTGGTGGGCTCCTCGTCCAGCTGCCAGGAGCGTGACTGATCGGCGAAATAGGTGGGGGCATCTATGGGTGGGTACTGGCCATTGGCGACGCCTCCAAGATCGCTGCGGTAAATGGGAGCACTGATGGAGCGCGGACTGGCGAAGTCGCCGCCAGTCAGACGATTGGTATCCAGGTAACTATCGCCCCTCAGCGCGCGGGAACTGCGAAAGTATTGCGATCCCGGATGGTTGTAGCTCTCGAGCAGATTGGAGCCACTGCTGCTGCTGGCGGAAACGGGGGGCAGGGCCTGGATCAGCTCCGGTTCGGCCTCCAAGTGATAGGGTTTGATCAGCTGCGGCATGGGTATCAATTGGGGAGGCAGTACGTCCACCTGCTGGCGCTGCAGACGCTGCGCCTGCTCGGGATCGCTGGCCGAGATGTCCACGTGATAGGGCGAGCGTCCCTCAATGAATTCCGGCAGGGGCAGCGCTGGCGAGGATTGGTGATGGTTCTGCTGCTGCTGCTGCTGTTGTTGCAGCTTCTGGAGGTGGCTCTTCTGGTAGAAGGACTTCAGTGAGTTGCTCCTCAACGGGTGTTTGCGCTTGAGGGCTCCAGGGCCCTTGGTGTTACCACGGCCCAGCAGTTCCAGCAGGCTGATCCCCTCCTGCGGTCCGGGCGGAATCAGCAGGATCATAAAGTTCTCGAGATCAGCGCGTATATTGTACTGCCCCTCCTGTCGCTGATCGTAGGTGACGGTACGCCGACGCAGTGCATCCTCATCTCCGCTGGAGGAGGGCAGAGGAGGTTGCAGTGCTATGGGTTGGCCACTGGATCCGCTGGACTCGATGGCCTGCGGCGGAGCCATGGCCGGAAAGTGCTCCTCCTTGATGATCTGCGTCTGGGCATGGGCATGGGTCTGCTCGGAACTAAGAGCCGGTGGGGTAGATAGCTCCGTTGTGGAGCCCATGGGATTGGCCAGAGTGGCCGCCAGTAGTAGCGGCAGTAGCGTGAAAGTCTTCCAGGCCATCTCTCCTTTGGTTGATATCAGATAGGTTGCTCCGCTCGGCGTTCTTGACTCGCGCGCTTCTGCCTCGCAACTGATTCCCAGTCCGACGGGAGAGTTCCGATGTCGGCGCAGGCGCAACTTTCATATTCTGGCGCTGGCGTCGTCGGTGCACTGAGAAAAATATTAATAAGTACTACCGGTTCTTTATCTTTAATTACTTGAGTACCCACAATCCATTATTATTATTATCCATATTTATCAAGGCTTGATAAATAGTAAAAAGTATTAACCCCAAAAATGTGAAAAGAAACGCATGCCTCAATAAAATGCATAGTTTTAAAAAAGATTTCATTTGTTATATATTTTAAAATTGTTAAAAAAATCGACAATATATTATTTGTTAATTTAAATTACACTTTTTTATCAATGGAAGTCTCTATTTATCGAACATGCTTTATTGACAATATCAAATCATATATTGCTTTGATGTATAAAGTTCGTTTTGTGTTGAGATCAGTGAACCGTAAAGGTCAAATTTAATATCAATCTAAAAGGTTTTAAAAAATAAAACCTTTTTTAGGCAATTTAAAATTTTTTTTTTAAAAAAGAGTATTTTTGATCAGCAAAAAAAAATTTAAATAACTATTATGATATACCCTTTGTTAATATTCGGAATAATTAAAACATTTTTGTTTTGTTACTATCAGATGTTTTAAAAAGTCTTATGATCAAAGGCCAAACAGTTACCTTTAATATATAAACTTTTCGTTGAGTGTAACTCCTCTGCTGCTGCGGCTTTCTTCGCTCTTCTCGATGCTCGGTTCTCGTTCTGGTTTTGCTTTTATTTATGCCACTTACTTTCTGACCGTCTCTTTTGTTCGGCCGTGCCCATTTCGACGGCGTGACTTGGTAGCCGGTGTCCATCTCCGTTTATTGATATTGCCCAGCCGTTAGGCGGGGTGTGGCGGTGGTGGAGGAGGAGGAACCGCTGTCACCGCGGTTCCCATCGTCCGGCACAGTGGAGCTCGCAGTCGATTTTCACGCCAATTAGCTAATGAGGAAGCGCTTTGTTCCCCCATTGACTGGGCTAACAGCCACATCACGTACGCATCCCAGTCTCAGTGTCTCAGTGCCTCAGTGCCCGCTGTCACCTGAGCAAACGATATAAATCCGATCATGAGGGTTCTATTAAAATGATTTGTGCCTTCGCCAAACATAGGTGCAGCATTTATGTACTCACAGGTGCGGTCATAAATAAAGTTTTACAGATTCTGACCATAAGATTAGGCCAACAGCAGCCGAATTCTAGAATATGTATGTTTATGGATATTAAGGTAATGAATAAGGGCAAAGATAAAATTTGTTTTGAAGATTGTAGCCAAGAATAATCCCTATTTATAATCATAGATAGTTTATTTAAATATCTATTGTTCAAATAGTTCAATACTATGCATTGTATTTTAATTTAATAAAAAAAATTGTAATTCAATAGGCGGACATTTATTTTTCCATTTCAATTCCATTTTTTCATCAATGTTGTTATACCCCGATGTCCTTTAACATTCCTTGCTAAAAATACTTTTAAAAACCTTTCTCATACCTTTATGAAATGAAATTCCCATTCACTTTACCTACTTGGAATTTGTTTTTTTTTAATTTAATCTGATTTTAAAATTTATGTGTGACTGAGGACTTTCAGCTGTCATCATGGTCTACAAATGTTTTGTTAAGCAGGCAAAAAGGTTACTTATGATCTGTAATCTCGATAAAAGGGGTCAGCGGGTAGTCATAAATCAAATGACGATCTCATCTTAAAACTCGGTTTGAGCATTTCAAAATATTTTGTTTTATTTGTATACTGTCTTGTGTTTTACAAAATGTGAGGGGCGAGGAAGCCCGGGATTCTGGCGGATACATGAATAGATTTCATACAAAATAAAGCGTGCAGTGGCGCTATGGACGACGTCACACATTACAGTTCAATGACATTGGGATTTGTTTTAAAAATAATGATTTTGTTTATGTGTTTTGATAATTAGAGGTCTTTGCGGTTATTTTAGTTAAAAACGATGCTACCGTGTGTATGTGTATTTGCTTTTGCCGAGCAGTTAAAAGTAATACAATGGAAATAAATAAAGCATAGCGCATGGAATTCGATTATGTCTAGACGAATATAAAACATTGAATTATCGGTTGCTAATTTAAGGTCAGCGGAAGCGAGCGTTGTCTTTATAGGATTGTTTTGAGGATTATGCGTAACCTTTGCAATACAATTAGAAATCTAAAGGCTAGAATAAGTTATAAACTGTTCTGTTCTTGCATAATTGAGTTTATGGACTGAAACTTGTCTGGCCGCCACTATAAACCTATCAACTAATACTTATTTGATATCTAAGCAGCAGATCAGATCACTTGTCATGCTTACTTGTATAATTGATCTACTGTGGGTCAATAGAGTTTGAATTCAATAACGTCAAGTTGGGATTAAGCCCTAGAGTTTAAGAATTATCATTGGAAGAGAGCATTACATAAATAGTCATTGGGAAAAAGCCGAAACAAGCTTCAATATAACTGTAGCACTAGGATAATGTCCATTTTAAGTATATTCTAACTAAGACAAATTATACATAATCTCACAAGAATTGTTTAACTAAACAGCCTCCACGATGTACAGAAAACTTGCAAATCAACTCGCAGCTAAATAAAAAATCGCGCAATCCGATGCCCTAATCCTTTTTCTTCAACAACTCCTCGTGTTGTTGTTTCTCTGGCTGGCCGATCTTTTCTGCCAGCAGAGTCTTCCCCTTGGACAGCATCTCCTCCTGAGGCACTCGTTTGTGAACAGTGAAGCAGACCCGGTTGAAGTGCTCGCACATCTGGTTAACCACACTGGCTCCGTACTGCCAGTGACTCAAGGTGGTCACTATGAGGAGCATGTACAGCAAGGGCCTCTCCAGCAGAGGCAGCCACAGGCTGACTAGGAAGGACATGACGAACATGGGCGTTTGCCAGTGCCACGCTTCGCATCTCGTCACGGACATTTGGGAGACAATCAGCCGGCACTGAAATATAAATTTGAAATAAATAATTAATTAGTTTGTTCTAAACCCATTTAAAGCCATCTATTTATAGCTGCTGGAATTATATTTGATCTAAGCTGACTTAAATTTGTAATAACTTGGAATCTTAAAGAATTGAACAGCAAAATGGTCTAGCGTTTGAGTTTGTTTCTCAAAATTTGCTCAATCATTGGATCGTTCTCGTGGGGGAATACGAAAGTGCCGCGGTCTCGTTTCAGATAGCGGTAGGCCCTGTCCGAATACCAGCCGTAGATCTGGTTGACCGTCACCGGTTGCGGCGTGCCATGTTTCATCTCGAACTTTTCCTCCACTCCCTCATCATGGCTAGCTATTTTCCGCTCATTTTGCAGCGACGCCGGGTCGAGCTTCTCGCGAATGCCACGCACCTCCTGACTCGTGCAGTTAAAATACGGCCAGTCGTGACGGGCATAAAACTTCAGGGACAATGGACGCTCATATTCCGAGGCTGTCGTGTATATGGTATCCTTCAGTGATTCGCGGCCGCCTTCGTTCGACTTTTCCAACTCCAAATCCTTGGCACAGCGCCGACCACCACAACAAAAGGGTGGCATTTCGAACTGTTTTTCCTCGTGTGCGTTTTATCACATTAAAATATGACTCATTAAATGTTGTTTGCGGCTGTTTGGCAGTAAAGTCCGAGCCAAGGGGCCGGAAAAAAGATGTAGACACACCCGCCTCTTATCTAGATTGAATATGATTCAACCAACACGCGACACAGTTTGATAAGTGGAGTGGAACAGCATGATGACTGATTACATTTTTTGTTAGCAATACAATACAAAATTTTAAACCAATCTGTCGAATTAAAAAAAAATAAGAATGACAAATTATCTAAAAACTTATTGTTTTTTTTCACAAAAATGAGATTGAGAGAATTCTAAAATAGTCATGTTTTAAAAAATATATGACACTGTTTAAAATTGATAATCATATCATATAGATTAAGCTTAATATTTATGCCACTCATTTAAAGTACTTACGCTGACATTGGAGAAGATGGTTCCGCTCAGCATGAATATGGCGCGCGGATCCTTTTCCATGATGTCGTTCGGCGAGACATATGGCCAGACCAGCAGGATGACGAAGAAGGTGAGGAACGGCCACATGGGCCTAATGGCCTCCCAAAAGGACAGCATGCGTCCAGTGCGATGCGCATAGGAGCTAAAAATTGAAGGCAGTTAAAAAAAAAGGGAACTAACCAAAATTTAAATTTAAGACCTACTTGTACACATTAATGATGACTAGGGGAAGATTGGCCATGGCACTGACATGCAGCACAGCCTCCATAACATTGCCCAAGGGCAGGGTGCCGTAGGATCCCAGCGGCAGCTCGAACTTCCAGCGCTCAAAGCCCATCCACCAGGTGACCAGGTACATGGCCGTGCTGCCCCACATGCTGAGGTCATAGCCCCAGGGCAGGTACAATATGCCCGTATTGTACTTCTCCCAGTGCGAGACGAAGAAGTTGAAGTAGACCGTCAGGCAGACGTAGTACATCCTCATGGGCCGCACCGAGTACACCCGGCTCCGGCCGAAAATACTATACAGGCAGGTCGGAATCAGCATGGCCGTGTATGAATCCAGTCCGTGGTCGAAGAGCTCCCCCAGCGGACCAGACAATCCAATCCTTCGCGCCTGCTTGCCATCGATACCGTCCAGCGTGTAGGCCAAAAATATGTTGACTCCCGTGCAGAGCCAGACCCACGAGGGAATGGGCGTGGAGCCCTCCTCCCCGGAACTGGCCTCAAAGTTCCAGTCATAGTATGACAGCAGCACCAGGTTCATGGCGCCGAACAGGAAGCCCAGGAAGGTCATCAGGTTGGGCGCAAACCAGCGCGGGAAGAACTGCAATGGGTGGTAGGTGGGTGGTTGGGTTGATTAGTGGATTGCCCCCATATGAGTATTGATTTTTGCATGATATAATCTACCTTGACTAGCCAATTCCAAAAGGGATGCATCACATACTGACTCAGCGGGGAAGTGTCGATGGCACTGTACTGTAAGTAGAAATTTCTGATTAACGGAGGCAATTCTGCGGTTGTAAGTAAAAATTTATATGATTAAAGAGGGGGAAACTCATCCGTTTAACGACTATTTCAATGGCTTTGGCTTTCTTTTCTTTTCTTGCTTTATTTCGCTTTGTCTGGGTTCCGCTGCTGGCTTTCTATAAAAAGAATTTTAATTGAAAACAAGTACGGGAATACCGAGAACTGGTTTTGGTTTTGGGTTTTGGTTTTCTTTGGCATTAAGAAGGTCACCCCCTCTTGAAGGAAGGTACAGCCGCCGCGGTACATATGTACATATATCCTTCTTTTAGATCCTTTTTTGCCCACCTTGTAGTTGTCGAATCCATTGATATGGGCCGGCGTCAGGTATTGGGTGTCCATCAATCGCCTGAATAGCTTTTGCATTTTGTAATTGATGTTTTTGCGGGGCTACAAGTCGAAATCGGGTTTTTGAAGTATTTTTTAATCTAAACGGAAAAACACGCGATGGGAGGCGGGGGTTTTTTGATAAACGCAACGCCTGAACGCTTCCGAACGTTAATTAACTGGATGGCCAAATCAAAACATGATGACTGAAACTGAACGTAAACCGAACTCGAAGCGAAAATGCAGGGCACGACTTTCAGCTATCGCTGGCGTTTATTTTTATTGCGAAAACTATTTCTTTTCTGCCGCTGCTGTTGCCGCCGCTGCTGCCGGCTGTTTTTTTCACGCTCTCACCACGCACACCGACCAACACTGACGCGCTAGAGTGGGGATGTTTTCCAACACTGCAGCCGCACAGCTGTGACCACGAAAATAGTTCTGCCGCCAAATATAATTTTGAAAACAATTTGTTTGTGTTTCCCTTTAGTTATTCCACTAGTCGTGATTAAGATCTTTGCACAACAAAGAATGAAGAAAAGTATAGCGTTGTTTTCTAAGCTTTAAAAATATCTTAATAAAATTAGTTGGTTCTTTCTATTCTAAAATCCTTACCAAATTTCAAAAAGAATTAATTGGGATAGCTAAAAAAGTAGATTTTTTTATTTTTTACTTTTTAATTGATGTTGATTTTTGAAAAGTAAATGAAAAACACACTTCTAACGCCATGAGCTGCAGTTCTACTATTCCTTTGACCACATTTGTTCATATATAACACCATTAATTTTTAATCAATCATGCAATTGTGTTGCACATGCCATATATGCAAAGCAATTAAAAATTTATTAACGAATTTGAGCTCCGCATGTAAATGTGCTGTAAATTGCAGGAGAGAAGAAAATAATGTTACTTTAATAATAAAAATATAAATTTATGTTTAAAACTGTATGGATGGGCTTTATTTATTGTAAGGACGTTTCGAAAAATTCGCGTTACAGTTAACAAATCACATTGTTTACAAAAAATACAAAAGAATGCACATATGTATGTATAAATAAGTCTAACTAATTCGCTTAACAAAATGTTTCCTAATTAAATGTGGGGAGTGTGAAACAAAATTTAATTAATAAACTACTGCAGATGCAATTAGTTAGCTCTTTTCAGTATGCTTCCTGACTAGTATAGTTGCCCTAATAAATTCGCTACGCATGCCAATAGATCGGTTAATTTTACGGTTCCTAATTTGACTTTTTGAGATTCTTCTTGCGTATATTCCCGGGACAACCGCCGGCGCTGAGAAGGTGTAATTTCCAGCCGCCATCCTGGGGCAGATGCACATCGTCATGACACAAAGGACATCGGGCAGCTCCCGTTTTCAGTTCTAGAGAGAAGTTTAAAATTATATATACATAGCTTTGAAAGGTAGATCACAATATCTACCCCGACAATAGTCCTCCATCTGGTGCAACTCGTAGAGCTGCTTGTGCACGGATTCAGTGCAGCGGGCACAGACCACATAGCTCTCCTTGGCATCACATTCCGCTGTGAAATGACAATTACATTTATTATACTAAATAATGCAAGGATCCTTAATGCTCACTAGTCAGGTGGTAGTTGAGGGCGGCTACCTCCAGCACTTGACTGCATTGTGGGCACTTGGTGAGGAACGGACAGGCCTTCCAGTAGTGTCGGTCCAACTGGCTGGCGTCACTGCCAACACACGACCAGTCGCAGAAGGGGCAACGTCTATAAAAATGTACATACAAATATAAACAAAGCTCATTAAAAATGTATAGCCCAAATTTCTTAAAAACGAAAGGGAATATTACATTTGTAAATTTTGTAAATTGATTTTAAACAAAAATTTTAAATTGTCAATACCCAAAGTTTTAAGCCCTAAAAATGTTATTTTAACAAGTAGTTACTAAACTTTACTCTGAATTTAAAAACTTGTATGTAACTTAAATATTACATTAAATTTAAATAAAATAAAAAAAAGGTAAATGTGCACAAATTAATAAATGGATTTAAAAAATAACTTTATCTGACAGCTAGAAATACTTTAAAAGTCGTAGCCCATTTTATCCTGAAGGCGGTAATGAATACTTATCTTTTTAATATTTTTCTTTCTAAATTTTCTAAATTAGTTTACAGCTATCTTTGGGGCAGCTTTACCTAATAATATAATGGGGGGGAAATCAAAATAAGTCCCAGGAGCCACATTACATATTATTTATCGTATTTAACTCAACAAATTTTTTCACAAGAACGAATTTTTTTTAATTGACTAAATAGTGAAATATTAATCCTAACAAAACAAATGTTTAAATTATAAAGTTTTATTATTGTTGATTTTAAACTACTCACATTTTAGGTGAGTTATCTTCATTGGACTCCGAGTTGGAAGCGGATCCCTTGCGCGAGTTGGATACGGACAGCATGGAGCGCTTTAGCTGCTCATTGTACTGCTGTTTTCCATTGCAACTCGCGTATCCGTTGTTGGAGCTGGCCACTGGGCCCAGACCATGTCCACTCCGGCTGGTCATCAGCCGAGAAGCATCCGAGCTGGTTGACGCCTTGTCCGCCGGCGGAGTGGCCGCATCCCCTGAGCTATGACCGCCGCCGTATTTGTTGGCCTCCAGCAGCTCCTGCTTGCGATCCAAGTCCAATTTGTCAAACTCGGTGAAGAGTTGGCGGTAGAGGAGATTGCGGCGCGTGATGTCGTCATCTGGAGGCAGTTGTTTGCGCACCAGGCGAGGATTAACCTTGTAGACGAGCAGCAGGATGCGTTCGGCCACCTTTCGCACAGGCTCTGCCGGATGATGGATGCCGGAGCAGCCGCACTCGGAGAGTGCCCTGCAGGTGAGCCCACTATGCTTGTCCGTGCTGATGCCCTGTGTGTGCACCAGTTGCTCCAACATCTGCAGCCGGCTCATGGCCAGTCGCTGGTGGGTTCCAGATCCAACGCTTCGCGATAGTGCCGGGGCAACCAGGTGCTGCTCCGCCACCTCCGGACACGCGGCGATACTGAGGATCGTGTGCTGGGCCAGGGTGTGCAGTCGAGCCGATGGATCACCGGATTTGGCCAGCAGTTCGGGCAGCAGGCGGTCCACACAGCGAGCCACCTCGTTGGGCGAAACTCGACCGGGCACGTACTCCAGGAACAGCATGCGCACCGTTTCCGTGGCCTGGCCGAACACGGAGTAAACGGCGTCCCTCACTGCGCGATGGAGGAGCAGGGCTGCGCTGCGGGCCACTTTGTTGGGACTGGCGGCATGCTCGTTGCCCGAAACGTCCTCCAGGTCGTGCTCTTTGAGAAAGGTGCGCAGGCGCAGCAAGCCATCCTCTCGATCCTGAAATTGACGTGAATAGAACTGCTCCACCTGGAGAATAAAAGGAGAAAGTTAGAAAAAACTATAAAAAATACTTTTTAAAAATTAATTAAAATTTTTAGGCTTAATTTTTTTACACGAATAAGATAAGGAAGATCTCAAGAATTTGCGGTTTGGTTAGGAATAAATATTCAAGGACTTTGTAAAAAACTATCTTTTAAGGGATCCAAAAAATTTTCTAGTATTAATGAAACTAACTATAGTTCTTAGCATAATATATTTTAAAGGACTCACCAACTCACTGCCGAAGACCAGGATGGGTAGGGCTGCCTGGCGGCGTTCGCGGTCGTTCAAACGCGAACGTCCCCGGTTAGGATCCGCTTCCAAAAGCGCGTTGCCTTGGCACTCCCTTAAAAATTCATTAGTATTTGAACTGAGAGCAGGTTGTGTTTTGTGGTATTGAAATGGCAACGTTTACGGATGCGGTTACAATATTTAGGAGTAGAAAAGTAAGTACAATTAAAGATAAATCAACAGGAAATGATGGCTTGCTTCGGCTACCGAAGCTTAATGTATTTTAAATTAAAATATAGTTTATACTTCATCTTAACCCAGAATCGTTGCTAGTTTTAAGTAAACATGTAAATACTCTTTAAGCAATGTTGAGAAAATTCCTGAAAACATCACCCAAACTATTATTCACAAAAGAAAAAATAAATAATTTTTTTCCTTTATTAATAAGCTAAAAAATATGTCATTTTTTAATTACTCCTTATCAATTTTTAGCAAAAAGTCTTACAAAATATTATATTTTTTACTTTTAAATACCGATTTTATAGTAAATTCTATGACAACATAAAAAACTCTTTTCCAGACGAGGCTAAATGACGTCAAAATAAATTTTGTATATGTGTTCTAAGAAATAATTTAAAATTTAAAAAAATCGGACCGTTACTGTTGATCTTTCGCTAGTGTTGACAAACATTCAAACTAAGACTACGAAAAACGTGTCGTCATGCAACACTGTAATCGACAGCTGTGTAAACAAAAAGTAATTAATTACTATTCCACAATTGTTTACCTATTTGACAGACAACTAGACAACGAATACGCCGCACTCTACACTTGGTACTCACTGTCGCAGAGTGGGAATGGCCCGCTCCTCGTAATCCTCGTAGGAGTTGCGCGGAACGCTCTTGTTTCGCCTGCGCAGCGATCCCTGGCGACTGGACATGGGTGAACTATGTCGGGAGGGCAGACGCGGCGACTGGGGCAGCTCATCGTGGGACTTGCGCCAGCCGCCCAGCGAGGGAGTGGGCGTGGCCTGCAGGGAGGTGGGCGCAGGGGCGGGAGCAGGAGTGGCCACCACACTATCATTACCAGGCTGTCCCTGCGAGCCATCCGTGGAGGACTTGTCGTCCAAACTGAGACTCGTCAGGCTCTTGGGACTGAAGGTGGCTTCTGCCAGGGCCTGGGCCACATCCTGGAGACTCGGAGCGGCCGGCAGACTGGGCTTACCGCCCGCATAGATCTCACAGCTCTGGTCATTGGTGCCGAGTGCCACGCCCTGCGGTTCCAGCAGCTGCTGCACCTGCAATTGGCGCAGCACGGCCGCCCTGTACATCTCGATCTGCTCCTTGCGCAACCTGGCCGTGGTGAAGTCCTCCTGCTGGACAGCCTGCCGCTTGGCCAGCGCATAGCGTCCCAAACGCTCGCCGGCGCTCCTCAGAGCGGTCATGCAGAGTTTCAGTTTGCGGGCATACTCAAACCGTTCGGCATTGACGGCCAATACCTTGCGCTGCTCCAACTCCCGGATGGACTGCACAATCGACTCCTCCACGTACATGGAGAAGAGCAGGTCGTCGCAGATCGAGGCCAGGGCCAGTTCCCCGGTGGCCGTGTCCAGCGGTGGGGCCTCGCTGACCAAGTGCTCCTCTCCATTGCCATTAGTTGGCCCCACTTCGAGATCCTCGCCCAGGACATTCACAGCCAGCAGGGAGATCTGACCAGTGCCATTGTAGTCGTTGCCCTGCACGCCAATTAGACGCAACTTGAGGTGGGTGCCTCGCCGGGGACACACGGTGACGCTCTGCAGCTCCCGCGACTTGTAGTTGGTGTTCGCATTGTCCGCCAAGGCAACGAAGCCCAGGAAGTCAAAGTACTGCGAGGATGGAGTGCTGGGCAGGGATTTGGGCGAGTAGTGCAGCCAGAGCTCCACTTTCTCAGCTGTGGAAGAATATGGAAATATTAAATTGGAATATTATTAGGATCGCAGTCAGCTAAACTACTTGTCAAAAAGAGGAATTGTGCTTTAACTCTTACTATATTCATTTTTATGCACTAAATTTTGATTTTGAATTCATTAAATCAGGTCCAAATTCAACATTTAAAACTGAAATTTTTAATCTTTTACATAGAAAATTTAAAGTTCAACCCATTTTAAATACCCGAGAGCTGAGAGTTGGATTTACCAAAAAATAACTTAATAAATATAACATGATTAGCATTTTCCAGTAAGTTCAACCAAAAATGTGCAGTTAAAACAGTGCCATAGATCTTTACATTAAATTTACGGTACAGTTGGTTAATTCGACCAAAGAAACTTTTATCCTGGCAAGATAAAATATTCAAATATGTGCATATTTTATTCCCAAGTTAATATTTTTAATATTTTCCTTTATGTTCTTTCAGCACATTCCAGCTTAAAAGGGGATTCACTTACGTATAAGATACTGGTGGGCCAGAAGCTGTATCCGATAGATCTTGGCCGGCTGCTGAAAACGGAGGATAATGTCATGCGAGTCGAGCCCGCCGTCCGGAGCACTCCGCCAGCCGTGAACAGTGGGTCCGTGATTGTTAAGCTCGCTGGCCGGAAAGTTGACATCCTCATCTGAAAAGCACATAAAGTGATCAAGTCATCATTACTTGGCACTGGGTAATAAAATAAGCGGACAGGTGATAAAAACACTCTTATGTGGACTCTTTTTTCGCATTCTCAGCTAAAATGTTCCCCTCATTCTCTTTCTCACTTCTCTTTCGTACTTAAAGCTCTTTTACAGATCCGCGCCAAACAAAATAGTTTAACAATGTTTTACAAAATTATGATCAATTAAAAATGGTGTACAAATTATAAGTCATTTCTTTCTAAAAATTAAATTTTTAATTTAAAAACTTTTGAAAAAAGAGTTTTCAAGCCTGATACATGAAAAATTTAAAAATATCTTATTTATTTTGGAGTAAGAGCTCCAAGACGATTGTTAAAAGTAGTTAGCTAGAGCTGTTATTTTGACCACAGCTGTACAGCCATGTCTCACATGTTTATCTCTCTTTCTCTCTATCTCTATCTCTATCTCCAGGTTCCACGTTCTCTGTTTTGTATTTAAGCGATGGCGAGCTTTATGTGCTAGTTTAGTCGTCACTCAGCTGCTCGCACCGTGCCCTGTATCTGAGATAGTACAATTTAACTACGGCATCTGATAGCATAAATAACTGACTTAAAGACGATTAAAAAAAAGAAACGAAAACAACGAAAAATGCCGGAAGGTTATACGGGAGCCACGGCCTGGCTGCAAATCCAAAGCCTGCTAAACAGCGTAAATCACATGCTGATCTTCCTAGTGGCCGCCTTCTTTTTCGTCCTGGCCCGCAGTCTGGAGTTCAAGGACACGGCCATGCACATGTTCATGACAGGCATTGGTGTGAGTACATTGCGATAAGCATTCGGCCACATAATCAATAGTGTTAGATTGACCCGGATAAGGGACACTTGTTATCTTATCGAAGCATTTAAATTTAAAAGGCTTTCTCTTTATTCAACAGTTCCACGTCCTAATTGCGCAGGCCATGATGTCACACTCCAAAGTCAATCCGCTCACCCGCTGGCTGTCGCATCGCAACAAGTCGCGTTTCCACGCAATCCTCCAAATTGTGGGTGGCTCCATGGTCCTGTTGGGCGCCCTGGGCAAGTTCTCCAGCAAGGAAGTGCACTTTAACACCTGGCACGGCCGAGTGGGTGAGTATCTAATTGAGTTTCTAGGTGCCTATGCTTCGAGTTAACTAATAAAACTGGCATTTTCTAGGTGGAGCAGCTGCCTTTGGCTGTGCGGCCAGCATAGTGGGCGGCTTTGTCAACTATTTCCAGCCCAAGTTCGCCCTGAAGATGTTTCCCCCTTCGGAGCTGCGTTTCCGCCACAACCTATTTGGTTTAATCACCTTTAGCCTGGGCATGGGTGCCATCTATCTGGGCTACTCCTCGAAATTCTTCACCAAGTTTGTGGACAATGACTTCATTCCCGGCATGATGCTGATCACTGCGTTGGTCTATGTGCTAACCATGATTTCCCCAGTGTCGTCGCTCCTGACTAAGCTTAAATACAGGTCCAAGAAAAAGGCAGAGCAGGCCCAATAAGCGATTCTGGTTGAGGCCACGGAGGCTAACCGGAAAGTGTCAGGTCCTAGTACAAAAATAAAAAGCTTGGCGCCTAGCCAAATTGAAACTTCTGGCCGCCGCTCTAATTGCATATGCAGACGCAGAAAGAGTCGACAACCGGCAATCTGTCAATATTATAATGAAATATTATGGTCATTGCGGTTGCAGTGGTTTTAGCCCGTGGTAAATTGGCCGAGACTGTAGAAAATTGATTTAGCTGCTAATAGAATTTAAAATCTGAATATTGTCAACAGATTAGCTGCGGGTAAAAGAGCAGCGACATTCCATTTTAAATTCCAACGTCCTGGCGCACTAGGCGTATGCGTGTTTTATCGATTTCTCAAGTGCAGTGGAGCTCAAAAGGAGTATGGGAGGTAGAAAAACTGGTGCCTTTGGCCAACTCCAGACGCAACTAAAAATATAATTACAAACGTAAGGAAAACATAAAATAAAGAAAACAAATAAGCAAACTATGGCAAGCAAATAAAGTCTATTTGCTGTTTTGCGTTTGAAAATCCCCCAACAATTGTTTACCTGAGGCGAACACCACGTTGAATGGTATTTTCTTGGCCATGTTGAAGACGTCAAAAGCGCACAACTATGCCTAAATCTCTGGCTAACCCGCACATAAAGACCACAATTTGATTAAGCGAACTAAACTGCCACAAAATTACAGGAAATTCCTATACAAAATAGAGGTGGAGAATCATCGATGTTTTGAAAACATCGGTTTCATCGATGTTTGGCGGGGCTGCCGATTTTCAACTATTCCGTTTTGTAGAAAGTTAAGGGTTTAGTAGAACTTTATGTTGCGTCCCTGCATCTTTGTGCAAGTCGGGAAGGGTATTCAGTCAGACTGGCTAATGACTGTTCTACTGTTGTGGAAAAGCTCATATTTTTAAGCAAGAACATTTAAACAAGTATGGATACAAGTTTTGTTAAAACACAAATTTTGTTTCAAACGTCTGCAACATCGATGTTTATCGAACCTCTATCGCAGAGCTCGCGTTGCCAACTAGGCGGATGTTATCGATTAATGAAATCTATTCACCAACAGCTGTTTTACATTTTACACTTTCCAACACTTCTCTAATTGGCATTAGAATTATTTACACGGTTTGGAAAAAAAATATAGCCATGCCAACAAATGCCCATAAATATAGTATACTGCTGCCCACCTACAACGAGAAGGACAATTTGCCCATTATAATATGGCTTATTGTGAAATACATGAAGGCCAGGTGAGCAGCGGCTTCTTTAAAGCGTTAAAACAGTCATTTAAAGTTCTTCCCGTTGCAGCGGTTTGGAATATGAGGTGATTGTTATTGATGACGGCAGTCCGGATGGAACGTTGGATGTGGCCAAGGATCTGCAGAAGATTTACGGTGAGGATAGGATTGTCTTGAGACCGCGGGGCTCCAAATTGGGACTGGGCACGGCCTACATACATGGCATTAAACATGCCACCGGGGACTTCATTATTATCATTGATGCGGATTTGAGTCACCATGTGAGCAGAGATAACAGATTGAATTTAACGAAACTAATGTGTATTAAAACCGCTACAGCCTAAGTTTATACCCGAGTTCATCAAGCTGCAGGAGGAGGGAGACTACGATATTGTATCCGGCACTCGGTATGCCGGTAATGGAGGCGTCTTTGGTTGGGACTTCAAGCGCAAGCTCATCTCGCGTGGCGCCAACTTTCTGTCTCAAGTGCTTCTGCGTCCGGATGCCAGCGATCTGACCGGCTCCTTCCGGCTCTACAAGAAGGAAGTCCTGGAGAAATGCATTGCCAGTTGCGTGTCCAAGGGCTATGTCTTCCAAATGGAGATGCTGGTGCGGGCCAGACAGCACGGCTATACCATTGCCGAGGTGCCCATCACCTTCGTGGATCGCATCTATGGCACTTCCAAGCTCGGCGGCACCGAGATCATCCAGTTTGCCAAGAACCTGCTGTATCTGTTTGCAACCACATAAAGAACACCCACCATCAACTGAGTAGATTTTTAAATTTTAATTTTCTTTGGATTTCCTTTGCTTTGTACATTTGGTAAGATTTGCTCAAAGAATTTTACATACATCTAATGAATTATGCATGAGAAATTTGTTTGCCATATTTATAATAATTCCAGAGTTCCCCCCGGTAGATTTCATTTATAATTTGAATAATGATAACTAGCGTTAATTGATTTAATTACTCAAGTCGAAAACTTTGTGCTGGTTGTCCGGATTGCCGTACAGAGTGCCGCAATCATCGTCCAGGGCGTCGCCCGATCCGCCGGCGTAGTTCTTCAAGGCCAGGGTCAGCAGGGAGTTGCGATCCTTGAGGGCCAGCACCACGAAGGCTCCGTTGGGCAGGATCTCACAGGTGCTCACCTGCGCCGGCGGCTTGAACACGGCCAGGGATTTGGCTGCAGGAGAGAATTGTTAAGCTATTTTTGGTCAAAAGAAGACGGAGACTATAGGGCTTACCCGAGTTCAACTCCCACATGCGGACGGCCGAGTCACGTCCTTCTTTATCGTAGGAGAGCAGCACCTTGCCCAGCGGATCCAGCTTCAAGAACGTCACCGGAGCATTGTGGCCGATCAGGGTGCTCTTGCAGTTGCCCGTAACCAGATCCCAGATCAGTATCTTGGCATCCTCCAAGCCGGCGATGACGCAGGCATTTACCTGGGAAATGGCCAGGCTGACGGTGTTGCAGGTGGGCTTCCACTTCTTGAACAGGGTACCGCTCTGCAGGTCGTACACCACAATGAAGTTGGGCGTCGTCGGCTCGTTCAGCTCCTTGGCCACCACGCAGACGTAGGAACCCTCGTGTGTGATGGCCGACAGGGAGGTGAGGAAGTCGTGGTGGGGGATTCGGAGGTCATAGAGCAGCTTGCGCTGCGACAAATGCCAGACGAGCAGTGGAAAGGGCTTCTGGGTCTCATCGCCGCACACCAATATCCTGGAAGCCAAACAAAAACTAAGGAACTCCTTCAATTTGCTATGTTTTCGGTTAGTTACCGTCCATCTCCAGAGACCAAAAGCGAGTTGAGGAAGCGATCCTCGCCTGCCTTGAAGGTGGTAACACAGTCGCCAGACTCCAGATTCATCAAGTTCACATACATCCGGTTGCGGGACAGGCAAACCAAGTGGTTCTGATCGTGCAGACCGAAGTACGGCATCTTTTGGTTCATTACGCCTTTGAGTGTGACCTGGAATTCGAAGGAAATTTTATATTGGTATGATTTTATGATTATTTTTACATAAACAAAAACTTAGGGGCCTCATATAAAATATTAATATTATATATAATATAAAAAATCGTTCGACTTTTACAGTAAAGCACTAAAATATGTTTTAAAATCACTCGTAAAATGTCTGAAAGTATGCTACAATATATTTTGAGTCGAAAAGTCCGATGAATTCGTTTCGAATAGTCCCAATTTATTTTTACAGCATACTTTTAGACACCTTTGCAGGTAATTTCAAAACCCTAGTGATTTCTGTGGTAGCGCTATATTAAATTTTGTTTAATTTGTTTAAGTTAAATTTCTTGTGTTCACGCTTTCTAATTACTTTCTATTTATTTTCCAATTTAACTATCACTCACCTTGAACTTTCCCTCGTCCAGATTGATGACTCGAATCTCGCGACGGCATAGAACTGCTGCCTCATAGTTGCCCACCGGACACATCGCCGTCGGCTGCTGGATGCCCTGCAGCTCCCGGATGCGGCAGCAGTTCTTCACATCCCAGATGCAGATCTCAGCTCGCTCCGTGCACATGGAGGCCACATAGCAGCCGGACTGGGGCAGGTTCATCAGGACGTCGTAGCCCTTTACGGGGATCGCGGTTGGAGCATTCTCCTCCGACGGCTTCTCCTGCCCCTGATTGCCATTCTCCGCATCCAGATCAGCGTTCAGAATCTCAAGGAAGGCAAACTCCAGCTCGTTGGTGTACTCCCACCACGAGCGTATCTTCTCGTCGTCCTTCAGCTCCGGCGACTCCCTGAAGCGCGTCTTCAGGTAGTACTTCATCAGCGTGTAGAACTGCTGGCCGTCGTAGCTCAGCTCGTGCAGATACTGCTCGAGGAATTGCTTCAGCAAATGGATGTGCACGTAGCCGGTGGAGCAGCCGTCGCCGCCGGACTTGGCCAGCCACTCCGCCTGCAGGATGTCGTGGAGCAGGTGCTCCGGTCCCGTGGCGTGCACCTTGTTGGCGATCCACTGCAGGTCCGTAAAGTAAAAGCAGTTGAAGAGTATGTCGATCTTGTGCGGCGCCGGCTTGTCCTCGATTACGGCACAGAAGTGATGATAAGGCAGTTTTAAGTACTTTTGGTAATTGTAGCTGTGGGAACGTAAAGATTGTGGAATTTAATATTTAAAAAAAGGGTATTATTTGCTATGATATTATTTTAAAATATTATTATTATTTTGTAATATTTTTTGAGATGGAATTTACAATTTAAAAAGCCTTCTTCTATTCTTGTTAAAGGGAATTATTTAAATTAGTTTTAAATGAGCAAATACCTATAACATAGTTGCAAAGCAATTTTGTAAGCTTCAAATATTTTTAAATATATTAAAAGCCACATTAGCTATGTATTTTTTGCCTCTTCCAATAAGCGCCTAAATTTGAGTTATTTAAAAATAAAATTCCATAGCCTGTTAATTTAATAGTTTAAATGTCAATTTATACGTGAAAAGTTAAAGCTGAAGAATTCGCGGTCTTAGGTATTGAAACAGACGTTAAAGTATAAAATAAATTGTTTTAAAATTGTTTTAGAATTTGATATCAGTACAGATTTGTGATCTAAATAAATTGTTTAAAGGCGTATAAAAATACATCTGCTTAAATGGTCATTTGTAAGAATGCCTAAGAAGACCTAATTGGATTATTAACGACATTATTTCTAGTGATTTTGTTTTAATCAGATCATAGAGAGGAGACTCACGTGTTGGCACCCTGGCTACCCTTGAACTCGCTGTCCTGCCGGTCGAAGTAGTCCCGCAGCGCTTCATGTACCAGCCACTGCTTCTGCGCATACCTCGCCAGGACGGCGCGTCCAAAGCTCCTGTCCGCTATCCTAATATTCTTAAGACCTAAGAGCATTGGTCCCATCAGCCAGCAGAACTTGGACCAGACCTTGAAGGCGACCTGCGCCTCCAGTTGGGTCATTTTCTGGAACACCCCGAGGCAGTCGCTCTCGCGGATGCCCCACGGCGACAGCCGGACGATCAGCAGCAGCAGTTCCACCTGATCGGCGGCGAACTTGGACTCGAGCACCTGCAGTATCCGGCCGGAGATGTCCCCGATCTCGCTGATCGGCTGGGCCACATGCCCCAGCCAGGCCAGCCACCACAGCGACTTGGCGTGGTAGGGCGTCTTGCCGTGCAGCGTCTTCCACTCGTCCGGCAGCTTGAGTGCCCCGTTGGCCGCGTAGAAGTCACCGCCGCCGGAACTGAGGATGTCGTGCCACTGGCGCTCCGTGAACTGACGCAGCCGCAGGAAGCACCGCTGTGGTATGCCCAATTGCGCCAGCGCGGCGAGCATATCAAAGGAGTCTCCAGGCCCATCTCCAGCCCCAGCCTCTGTTCCGTCCACATCCTCGCCCTCCTCCGCCAGCTCGCTGATGGTGAGGATCAATTTGGCACTGCCCAGCTGCTGGGGTAGCCAGTCGAGCAGCTCATCCCGCTGCAGTTCGTCCACGCCGTCGATGATCAGCACAAAGAAGCGCTGCTGTCGGTCGAGTATCTCCCGAATCACACGGGCATAGGCCTCAAGAGTCTGAATTTGGGAAAGGACACATTAACATAAGCTCTCTGGCATTGGCTAAACAGTGTCTTCCTTACGTGAGGCACTTGGCATTGATGACCCGTCTCCAGGACCGACATCTGGTTGGCCATTGAGCCCAGCAATGAGGTGAGATCCGAGGAGCGGGCACTGAGATTGGCATATCTGGTGGGGGTAAGGAAAACATATTTCATTAATTACAAAGTTACAAATTGAATAGGTTCGAGGAATATTGTAATAATATTGCAAAGATTTCGATTCCGATGGAAGCTTTATCAACATAAAAGAAAACATCATGTAACTTTATTCTTTTGTTTTAAATACATTTTTAACCTTAAAGAAACAAAGGGGAATTTCCTACTGTTTAAAGCAATTTTACCAATGAACATCATTAAAGATAAAAACACTTCAATTAAGATAAAAATATGTTCAATTAGCTCTGAATGTACATATGCATATTAGTAGCAATCTAATCTATTGATAAGTTGCAGACTTAAATAGGAAAATCTATAAATATCAAGCCAGTCAATGAGAAACAGAGATAAATGATTGAATTACATTAAGAAATCTTTAAACAGACAATAATTTCTGGCACCTTTTGGGGGTCGGTTTCCTCACACATAAGTATATTGTGACTATTGATAATTATTTTGTACTGATAGCCCTAGGATACTATAAATAATTAATCAAAGCATACCTCAGTATGAGCTGGGCATCCGGCTTCCAGCGGTGCACGTTCTCCATGATCTTGGAGACCAGGACGCTCTTGCCGCTGCCCCGGGCGCCGGAAACGACCAGCGGTTGGGCGGTGCTGTCCCGGATGTAGCGCTTCACATCGTTCATGATGTCAAAGTTGGCCGAGTTCTGGGCCAGCAGCTTCGAGTAGTGGCCCACGAGGCGCAGCTCCTCGAGCAGCACCCGGTCCACGCCCAGCGTGTTGTAGGGGATGCTGCTCTTCTGCTGGTGCTCCTCAAAGATCCCGGCCAGCGCCTTGTCCAGCAGGCTCTCAATGACCGCCGACAGCTCCTCGTCCAAAATGCTCATCGTGGGCAGCAGCCGGATGAGGTTCTTCTCGCTCAACTGGCTCTTCAGTCCGGCATAGACATGGCTGATCCTGCGCTGCACCTCCAGCTCCAGCTGGCTGGCATTCTCCGACGGCCGGGCCACCTGGCTGCCCGTCTGGATCCAGATGCAGCGCTTGGCCAGCTCCTGGCTGATCAGCACCGTGTTGTTGATCTCCTGCTCCACCACGGTGGTCAGATACGAGTCCTTGACATCGTCGGAGAAGAGGCGCAGCAGGACGGCCAGCAGCTCGTTCAGCTCGCCGTTGGCCTGGCCAGAGTACGGGTCCACCTGCTGGGCATGGAGCCGATGGCACATCGGCTGGTACGAGTTGTCAATGGTGTACCATTTCTCCAGCAGCAGGCGCTCCGACTCGCTGGCCGTGCCCAGCACCGAGGTGAAGTCCTGGCTCTCGATGGTCAGCGGCAGCATCGGAGTGCCCAGGGTGGCGCCCAGGAAGAGTACCGGCACCACATACGCGCCGGCCGAGTGACGTGTGATCTCGCACAGGCAATTGGCCGCCTCCTCGTGCCCGCCCTGCGCCTCCAGCGGCGTCTGTGTCCAGCGCTTCACCTCCTGCAGCCGCGAGAAATCCTTCCGGGCATTCCCATTGCCCGGCTCCGTCTCCGGCTCGCTGTCGTGCACATCGGCGATGATGAAGTCGAAGCCGCGGCTTTGGCACTTGCTCTTGAAGTGTTTGTACAGGCTGTGGACCACGCGCTTGTGCTTCTTGTACTCGGTGCTGTTGTCCGCCAGTATGTAGACCACTATCTTCTTGTCCCGCTCGATCTTGCGGCCGGGCGGCGGCTTGCCCTGCAGCACGCTCAGGTTTCCGGCTCCGGGATTGGCATTCGCCACGTCACTGGGCGCCTGCGCCCCCTGCGGTGTGGTGCTATTTGAATCTGTTCAAAAAAAAAGGACAGAAAAAGGATAAGTTGTTAATAGATTGAAGAATTATAATTTCGAACCAGTATTGTAAATTTGGTTTAGCAAGACTTAATCTGAAGAATTCGCGTAGTTAGGAAAATGTAACACATAATGAGGGATCATTATGAAATATTTTAATTTTTGTAGCTGCTTCACTGAATTTTGGTTAATTTTCAAACTGTTTAAATCGATCAAAAATAATCCTAAGCTTGAGATGCAGAATTCGCAAACTTAAAAATTCAAAAATCAATCAACTATAAATTTAGGTGTCTCAATCAGTTTAGGATATTTTCACTGACTTAAAAAGTGAAACATCAAATATTATATATATAAACTTCAATCATTATATTCATAGCGGTTTCAATGAATTAGTTTTCGCTTGAAGAGCAATTATTCATATCGATCAAAAAAAAGTCTAAGGTAAAGCTGAAGAAACAAATTAAACCTTGAATAAGTATGAATTTAAAAAATAAGTGGGAATAAGCGTATTTTGCTATTTTAGTTATATTTCTTTTAGGTGTTAAATATTCTAGATATCTGACTTACCCTTGTCTGCTCCCCCGGTGGCTTTGCCCGGAATTGTCGGTGGCTGCTGCTTCTGCGGCTGATTGCCATTGGCCTCTGGCACCGGAGTCACCTCCGGGAGCGCCTCCACGGCCGCCAAGGGAGCACGCTTCTCGTCGCCAGCATTCGAGTCGGTGGAGATCAGGGTGTCCTTCTGTTCCGCCTCCAGGTACGGAGGCGAGCTGTAAACGCCACCAAAATCAGTTTCCTCCAGCGAATCCCTGCCAGGGGCATAACCACTTACTCGTCTGACTTTTCGGAGGCACTGTCCTTGTCCTTCTTTTTCTTCTGGCCAGAGCTGCACACGTTGCCCATTGCGGTCTTTCGATTCCCTACTCTTTAAATTACAATTGACTATTGATGTCCTGCAATGAATGGTGGTGGTGGAATCATATTAAAAAAAGTAAAGCAAACTGGAAAACAAACGAACAACCAATTAAACCGATTTGAAATGAATACTTCTTTGGCAACACTTCCTCAACAATTTTATATTACGTTAATTAAGTTCTTCAATAAATTTCTTGGTTTCCATTTTGTTTATTAGATATAGGGATAGTTTTTTTTCGCTTAAAATAATTTTTTTAAAATTGTGGATAATATTCATAAATTGTTAATGAATTCCAGTGTTTAAAAAAAACTCTATATTACAAACTTCTAAATAACCGTTTCGTTATTTGGCAAAGAAAAGAATACAGTGGGAACATCACAGCTGTTGCAGGGAATCTCATACCCTTATCGATTAAGGGCCTCTTGAAATCTATACAGCTGCGAATTAAGGTCCTTTTACAAAGATGTTTCCCCTTTAGCGATATGGAGCACTTAATTTTGTGTAATTGTTCCGTAATCATGGTCGTAAATAGTTGATGAACTGCCCCATATACATATGTATAGTTTTTCTTCACAACAGGTCAATGACAAAAACAAAGTGCTTTGGGGCCAGGACATCGAGCACATCATGCGTGCGAGCGAGACGGGGCGATGGCGGCCAGAGAGAGAGAGAGAGAGAGTGGCGGCTGGTGGAGAGGATAGAGAGTGAGGAATGAGAGGAAAGAGAGGAAAGCTCTCTGAAGAAGCGAAGGAAAGCGAACGCATGCTCTCTGCGGGAACTTTTTATAGAGATTTTCTGCGTTGAATTGGCATTGGCGTTAATCAAATGGTCGAGTGAACTGGCCCAAGTGGGTGGTGGGTGATGGGTGATGGGTGGTTGTGGGTGGTGGTAGGAGGAAGGTGCAGAATGGGTGGTGGATGGTGGGTCTGGGTCTGGGTCTCGTCTCGGATTTATTGCGGGCAATGCGCTTGGCTGGATTTTTGTGTACACGCTTGAAAATTGTTGACGCGCAAGCATATATACAAGTATATCACATAGATGGGATGCTTAAGTCCCATTCCCCCAATTTGGGTATTTATTGGATATCAAAATATTTTCGATCACTCGACCCACAATACACACAGCATTTGTCTTTCGCAAACGATTTGAATTTCTTTCTGCAGGACAGGATTGAGGGTTGTGGAAGGGGGGTGGAAAGTGGGCTAAAAATAAATCCCCCCTATATACACAGAATATATGCTTTTGAATCTGTTAGTTCGACATTTTGTCGCAGCGGAATTTCGAAATGGTTCAATATCAATTAATTTGTCAAAGACAACCGTGTGAATCTGTGTATATCTTTCGTTCGCATATTTATATTTCTCTTTTCGCCGATGCCATTTGGAGCGCACTCATTCGATGCGGTGTGTATACAGCGTTTAGTTGGTTATTTGATTTATTTTAATACACAAATTCCCGTCCGACGTCCGTCACTTACTTTTCTTTACGCGCTTTTCACATGCGCCCCCGAAAACCCGCCGCTCCCGCTCCCGCTTCCGAACCCAAACCCGAACCCGAACCCGAACCCTATACCCCCGTAATCTGGCGCACCGAGTCTAAAACATTTTCCACCCACTGCACTTGCACTTTGCTCAATTAATTGCCTAATCAAAATGTTTGTTACACACACGCCGCGAAGACATTTCGTCCGAAAAGTGTATCTTTCGAGTGCGTTTGTTCGTATTGGGTCTTTCGCGTTTTTCCGCTCGATTCTCTGTCTTTTTTTTCAAAATTTTCTTTTTTTTTTTTGATGGCAGTGCGCGCTTTTGCTAGTTTTTCCTTGGGCCACCGTCGTCGTGCTCGGCGCTCTGCGTTTTCACTGCTTCTGGTTCTGTTCTGAGTTCTGAATCCGTTGGAAAATCGGTCGCCAGCGAGTGCGTACAGCGGAAAGCTCCGGAGCTTTTCCGGCCATCCGCTCTCGAAGCTCCCCAGCCAGACGAGGGCTGCAATCCGTTCGAATTGGCCCCATCGGTCATGCCGCCAATTACCTTTGGGCGGTATGGTGGAATAAACGGTTTTTTGCAGGTCAAAATATACCTATACCATTTATAAAGGCGCTTCAGGTGTAAGCGACAACCATAAAAATTTATTTATTTTAATTTAGCTTTAAAAAATATATATAAAAAAAAACAATACTAGAAAAAGGTCCCTATAACAAATTTTGGATTGCCACCAAAATTACTTCCAAACGAGTTTCACCATTAACTCCATTTCAGCCGAAACATCATTTAAATTTAATTACAATTTGGTTAAAGATTTTTTTTTTTGATACTCTTAGTTGATTTGCTTTTTAATGTTGGATTTCTTACCTTTTTTATGTATTGCTTTAAAGTTTAAAATCTTCTTTAGGTGACTATACAAATTTTCATGAATTTAAGAATAGGCCAGTATATGAGGATATTGTTCTGGCTATTATTTAGGTCAACATGTATGCTATGGTAGTTTAAATTGTTTGTTGTAAATTTATAATAAATTTTTTTTTATTTCGTTGAACTACATTCTAAATTTCCAATACAAGTAAGTCTTTTTTTCAAAGGCTTTAATAAAATAAAAATTTTAAAATAAACTCTGTTGTGATGTCAATAAAGGCCCCAATAAGTATGCTAAGATTTAAAAGTGTAAACATATATTTCCGAAATTTTCCTTACGTTCTCATTTTCCGTTAAAAAGACCAACCACCATCGAGAGCTGTCAAATTGGGTTGATCTGTCAGAAAAACAGAGCGGAAAAGGAGGAAAGCAGCTGGCGTTGCTGCATTTCGTTTCTTTGCCTCAAAGTGAGCAGTTTCAAGTCACCGAAATTGTCGGAAAAGTTACCAACAAAAAATTGGCAACGCAGAGGAATAACAAATTGCAAAAGCTAAAATGCTATAGAGCCAAGGCCGATTCGGCAAAAAAGAGACAAATCAAAGGAGGGAAAACCCACTAAAACTTCAAATCAAAATGAATCGTCTGCTGCTGCAGTGTTTGGTGACCACCATTCTGGTCTACAAAGGTCAATAAGTAACATAAAACCCTAAATGATAACTGATACTGAAAACTTGAGCCCTTCAACCACATATGGCAAACATTAAGAAGGATAAGTAGTTTTAAAATTTTGGCAATTGTCGAAATTGCCAAGATGAAAAATGTATATGCTGCTGGATTATATAAGACGGTGGTCAGTGCGCAGACTCCAACAGAGTCTGGGACCGAGCCATCAGACATCTGGACCAGGCATCGGGGGAAATAGGTCAATGTTTTTGCCAGCACGCGAGGCGGAGCAAAACAAACGCCAATGCGAATGCGAATGCGAATCCGGAACCAAAACAGAAGTCTCGTTGAGGGGTGGATTTTTTTTTTATTGGGGGCAGGACTTGTATTTTCCCAGATGACTGACACAGCTGTGATTTATTTATCCTTGCAGTGACTTCGGTGCCCACCAGCACGATGAGCACCAGCATCCAGACCACCTCGGAGATTCCGCAGCAGGATGATGACGACGACGACTGGGAGGAGGACGATGACTCCCTCGAATCCGATGACGATGGACGTGTCTACAAGAATCCCCGTAACTCGCCCTCCACCGAGTGCCCGCGGGATGAGGAGCAGGCCACCCTTCTGGGCCAGAAGTGCTTGAGGAAGTGCTCCTCCGACGAGGACTGCAAGAGCAAGAAGAAAAAGTGCTTGTGCGACGGTGTCTGCGGCAACTCATGCATCAAACCAGGTGATATATTATATGTGCACTACATAAAATACAACATTTATAAAAAACATTGCTCTTAGGCATCAGAAATAATTCCTTTTTCACTACACAAATGAAAAGGATTATCTTAAAATCAAAACACTAAAATGAATATTTGGCTTACACACTTAAAACTTTTTTTTGACTCATAACATTAATAAATGTATTATTATGAGGTACCAAAAATATTAAGCTACTTATTATAGCCGCAAAAATAATATAACTATACAATTTTGTTGCTAGATTGTTTTTACGAATTTGCAATGATAATTTAATTGATTAATTACAAATTATCTGAAACTAAGCCAATAAAAATTTGCTGTGTACACTTGAAAGAAACAAAAAATTATAAATTGTTTTATACCAAATTAACATGTTTAAAAAAGTTAAAGCTCATGTTTTTTTATCTTTTAATTGATTTGTATAAAATTAAATCAATCAAATGCAATTGTATTCCTTTCAAATGGCTTTAAAAATACAAAAATAATATATTTAAAAGATGATCAATGTTTACTCAGAAGATATAGATTTTAAAGATAGAATGGAAGATATTAATCGCTTTCAGGGAGTAAAAATAAAATGACTAATTTAATTTCTCCATTTTTAAATTCATTTGCTGAACTAAGTGTACATTGTAAGCATGAAAAAGGGCTTTAAATGTAATATTTATTTCCATAGATCGCGAATGTCCGGAGCTAGCGCAGCCCAGTTTGGGCCAGGTCACGGTTGGAGGACGCCACTTTGGAGCCCGTGCCTCGTATGCCTGTCCCCATGGCTACCATGTGGTGGGTCTGCAGAGTCGTCTTTGCCAGGCGGATGGCAATTGGGCCGGTGCCGAGCCAGCCTGCAAGCAGAACAGTGAGTGATATGAGCCAAGCCAAAACGAACAAATAAAATATAACCTTTTTAACCCATAACTAATAGTTTACTGCCTGAAGCCGCCGCAGATAGAGCATGCCCGGAATTCGGCGCTGCCGGAGCAGGAAACCTTCGACCTGGACTCCACGGTGCAGTATCATTGTCACACCGGCTATGTGACCAATGGATTTCCGCGGGCCAAGTGCCTGGCCATCGACAACCTGGCCAGTTGGTATGGACCGGACATCCAGTGCGAACGTGAGTGATGCAATGTGAGGCAAAGAATCCTCTTTGATACAATAAAAACGAAACGATTTCAGCTCGATCATGTGGCCAGCCACCGGATCCGGCCTACGGCTGGCATGCCGGCGAGTGCTACACCTACGGCTGCAAGATCACCTACAACTGCGGCACCGGATACGAGCTGGTGGGCAAACATGAGCGCTACTGCCAGTCGGATGGGTCGTGGACGCCCAAGGAGCTGCCCACCTGTGTCTGTGAGTATTGCGCTGGCGCCACTTTGGAACCGCCTCTCTGACCTCTCGCCCTCTGACCTTTGACTTTAAAGCGGATAGCGCAAATGTAACCACCACCCAAGCGTCGTTGTCCTAGGCGAAGCGGCCCCCGCCCCCCCTGTTGCGTCCCGTTTCCGACTCCTTGGAGCTGGCAATGTTGGCAAAGATCCCCAAAAATATCCAAAAACCATAAACTATATGCATATGTGTTAAGGCGTACTTTTTGGTCAGGACTCTCAAGTTCTCCACTCGGAGTTCTCCGATCCCCTTGACCACACACACACACTTCTCTTCCTCCAAATCGTTATCTAAATCTATCTCCAACTCTGATTTGATCTAGCGTTACAACAGATTGTTCAAATTGTTTATGCCATACCTTGTTGTCGTTGTTGTTGGCCTATTAATGTTGAATGAATAAATAAAAGTTACCGCAAATCTTGAGCAAAAAACAAACAAAAAAAAGAAGAAATTTAATTAAATCGAAACCGATACGTAAAAGTTGTTTTATTTGGTGGATCAATCGCGTGCGGCTTTCAAAGATTTGTGGTAACTTTTAACGTACCCGTATCCCTATCCGTAATCGTATCTTTAGCTCTATTGCTAACCTGCTATGTGTCCACTTCCTGAACAGTGGTCACCTCGGTGGTGTGTCCCACGCCGGAGAATCCCAAAAATGGCAAGGCCACCTACACCACCCTGGCCTACAACTCGGTGGTCAGCTACGAGTGCCGATACGGATACACCCTGATGGGCGAGAGCTCCAGTCGCTGCGGAGCGGATCGCAAGTGGAGCGGCACACTGCCCACCTGCAAGGGTAAGTCCACATCCACTTCATTCAGTGTTTTCCACTTGATGGACTCCATTATACATATAAAAGCCAAAAGTCACAGAAAACCCTTACTAGCTAGTTCCAATCTAAATTAAAATCGAAGGGTCTTAATAATAAATTTGAGAAATTCAGGAATTTAACCCTAAAAACTTTAGAAAATCCCAAGCATTAAATAGAGAAAACTTTAAACATAGAGTTAATGGGCTGAAAGATTCAAATGCACCCAGAAAAATTGAGACTGATACAAAATCCAAATCGCTATTTTTCACTTAAGTTATAAGAAATCATCTTAAGTATAAGAAATCATGCTAATTTGAGAAAATTAAAATAACAAATCACATATGGAGGAGTGTGTCAGAAATTTCTTTCAACAAAGTTCGATTGGAATTTGTATGGATGCCACATTCGGATCTAAATTAAAGTTGATTGTAAGATTTAGAAATTAAAGTTTTTTTGTAGTTTAAAAAAGTGTTATAACAATTTTTTAAGACTAATTCTATTACCCACTGCATTTACGCTAATGAAACCCTTAACCTATTAAACAGAGATAAACTGCGGCCATCCGGGAGTGCTGTACAATGGGTGGATAGAGAACATCGAGGCGGGCACTGGACTGGGGGCCAGCATCATATTCCGCTGCCAGCCGGAGATGATGATCAATGGACTGGGCTCGAGCGTGTGCCAGATCGATGGAAGGTGGCGAAACGCACTGCCCGAGTGCCTGGCGCCGTGTGTGGTGCCCACCATATCGCAGGGCAATGTGTACCCCATTGAGATAACCACGGATGAGAACGGGACGACCATCGTCCATCCGCCGACGACCACCACCCAGTCGCCCAGCCAAACGCAGAGCATTGGCGGCGTGGAGAAGGTGAAGCATGGGACGGCACTGGAGGTCAAGTGCGATGAGAACTACGAGTTTCCGGTGTCGCTGCTCAGTCCGCCCACCTGCAACAATGGCACCTGGAGCATCATTCCGCGCTGTGTGCCCGCCAGGTGCAAGAGCATGCCGCGTCCACCCAAGCACGGCATGGTGATGGCCCCCAAGACGGAGCACGGCATGAAGGCGCGGTTCAAGTGCAAGGATGGCTTCAAGCTGGTCAGTCCCGAGGGCAAGGATGTGACCGATCCCCATGACTATGTGCTCACCTGCTCCTTTGGCAACTGGACCGGAGAGACTCCCAAGTGCGACGAGGTCTTCTGCTCCTTTCCCGGCTACATTCCCAATGGCAAGGTGCTCCTCGTGGGCAACATGGGACTCTACGACTACCGACCCTATGTGAAGAAGATCGTCAACAACAAGCAGATCATGTACGATTGCGACAAGGGATATGTCTTGGAGGTGCCTTAAATTAAGGGTATTTTATTCTTATAATTACTAAATGGTTTCTGTTTAGGTCGGACCCCCCGGTGCCACCTGTGTGGGCGGCAAGTGGCGTCCTCTGGATCTGCCGCAGTGCCTCCTGGGGCAGCATCCCCGTCTGCGCTGGAATCGCCGCCGACGTCGCTCTCTGGAGATCCGCCAGCTGAGATCCATGTATCTCCTGCAACGCCAGCGACAGCTTCAAAGGCAGCTGGTCGAAAATCAGAACTACATTAATAGGGGTAAGTAAATACGAACTATAAGTTGCCAACAAACTTAAAATTATGGAAACATTCTATTGCCCCCGAAGATTCTTTTATCCTAATTGTAGCTGAAAATTAAAACACCTTTAGCTTGAGTAAACCCTTTTAAAAACCATTCAAAATTCGGAAAATATTAACACCAGAACCAAGTTTAGTCTACAAGTATTAACATTTAATGATATTTACAGAATGTTTTTAAAATCAATCGTTCTCAAAAGAGATTTTGATTTGAGCAAATTCCATTTGTTTAAGTTTATTTAAAGTATCTGGTAAAAACACGTTGTAAATCAAAGTATTTCATCATTAATTTTTATATCTTTCGCTTTTATTTTAAAAATTAAATATAAATTTATGGCATATTTTCTACAATAACTCAAATATTTTAACAATTAATCCTGCAATTAATTAACATTGTTATTTTATTTGTAGTTCAATTACAAATATTAAACGATGGATTCAATAGCCAGATAATTATTTTTCCGATACCATATGTTTCTTTATTAATAGATTATTACCTTTCAGTTACGAATCCCGCCGAGAAGTCGTTGCACCGGGTGAAGCGCCATGCCAGTCCCCATCCGAATCCGAAACCGCATCCACAGCCCTCGGAGGACGACCTGGTGTCCAAGTATTTCCAGAAGCTCAAAGAGCGTTATGAGCGATACGTCAAGAAGATGCTGGGACGAGATCAGCTCTACCAGAAGCTGCACGCCCAGGATGCAGTGGGTCGAGTGGGTAACAACCTCAATGGCCACGATGGAGGACAGGCGATGATGCGGGGCCACTTCAGGGAATTGGAGAGCGGCAACAATTATCTGGGAGCCAGTGGTGGTGGCATTGGATCAGGAGTTGGAGGTGGAGTTGGAGTGGTGCACCTGCCCAATATCAATCAGGCATCGAGGAGTCAAGTGGCTCATCTGGGTCGCCCTCTTAAAGATGATCTGTTGTCCAATGGCTCACCACCGGTTTCCTCGCGCAGCTTCCACCTGAACTCCAGCAGATCCTATATGGATCAGTTGAGATCGCAGATCGTTCGTCGGCGGCGCAAACGGAGTTCCAGCATTGGACAGGCACCTCCGCCATCGGGAGCCACCATTCCGGAGGCGGAAGTGGACACAAGCGACGGAGGAGAGGCGGCTGGAAAGGGGGGCAGTGGCAAACGGCTACGTGGACCCTGCGAGGATCTCGACTGGGACTCCTTCGGCAATGTGACCACATTGCGGCCGGGCAAGGTGCCGGGCAGGAATGCCGTGGGCATCATGCTGCATCTGGAGTGCAATGCCGGCTTCAAGTTGAACATCAAGGGCGATAATGTCACGGCGCGCTGCATCAGGGGCATCTGGAAGCCGGAGACGCCCAAGTGCCTGTCCGCTCCGTGCTTGGTGCCCGCCGTGGAGCATGGCCAGTACTACAAGGTGGAGCCCCACACCAAACAGCTGAGCGACAAGCCATCGCTGACCCCGCTTTCCACCTACGAGGAGATCCAGTCCAACGAGTTCATCACCCTGGAGTGCGAGGATGGGTTCAACATTCAGGTGGGTAAATTAAATATTTTAAAAAGATAATTAGATTTTGTAGAGATCATTTCAAAGTATCTACCATCAGATTACATCGCATCTCAATTGCGTTTTATTTTCAACTTTCTTTTTAAATGCAGAGTGTACTTGCAGTCCGCCTTAAATTAAATTTTTTTTTTCAAAGTTATTATACAAGAAAATCTTTAATTTTAAAGATTAAATAAATAAAACCAAATGCATATCCTAATTTTTTTTTAAATTGTGCAAGCCTAATATTTTATTAAAAATATTTAAATAAAATTTCTTTATTAATTTTTCCTCTTTAATTTCCAGGGCTCGGCTCAGCTGCGCTGTGCCCATGGATCCTGGTCGGTGAACGCCTTCTCCGAGTGCACATCGGTGCCCTGCACATTGCCCAATATTCCAGGACTAATCTACGATGTAAGGATCACTTATCCAACAATCTTTTCAATCTAAGAGCGCAATTTAACCATATTTCAGGGTGGCTATCGGGCGGGATTGACCATTGGCCATGGCAGCAGTGTCAGCGTTCGCTGTGAACTCTCCACCAACGCCAATCCCATAGAGATGTCCTGCCACAAGGGCGTCCTCACCCCGCCCAGTGTCCCCTGTGAGTCCGGACTGAGGAAATCACGCGAAGAGCTGGAGCATGCCACGCCCACGCCGCATCCCAAGGTGGTGGAGCACAACGAACTGGACAACGAGCACGATCACGACCACCACGACAACAGCACGGATGAGCACGACGACATGAAGATGTGCGGTCCCCCCATGCTAACGGATGGCGCCCTGGTCTATAAGTGAGTTATGGTTTGTCCTGGCATGGCTGCTTAATAGTCCTCTGATCCCCGAAGGAATGCCGAGCATCCAGAGCTTGATGGCGCCTACGAGAGCGGCACGGAGATCTTCTTCAATTGCATCCCCAATGCGGCCGGAGATCGACAGACATGGCGAATCATCTGCGACAATGGACTGTGGATAGGACGATCCTACAATTGCGGTGAGTTACAAGAGGTTTTCCTAAGCTGAAAACCTAATTTTCAAAGGCACTTTAAACTCAAAGCAAGTCAAGCATTCTGAATGTTGTTTAGGAACCAATAATATGAGAAAAACATGTTATAACAATTTCTTAATATACCATGCCTTTTTAGAGAACGGAACTTGTGTGTTCAGAAACAACGAAGCAAATGTGGTTAGTTTTTATAACGACCTGGAGATCCGTGAAGACGTTGTAGACTTTCCCCCAGGAGCCACAATCATATCCAGGTGAGTTTTCAACATTTTCGATTTAAATTATTTACCAATTCCTAATTTTTTTAAAGACTAAAATATTTTTCAAACATAAATCCTAATTTTTTTAAATTGCATAATGACTAATTAAATGAACATAAAATACAATAAATCTATGTTATATATTTTAAAAGAACCTACATTTTTTCCAATAATATATTTTAGATGTATGGACATTGGCAAGTTTTCGATGACGGGCAGCCACGAGAGGACCTGCATCCACTCGGAGTGGACCAACACCAAGCCCGTGTGCTCCGGCCTCAATCAGGAAAACGACTATGCCAGTGGGTAGTTTACATTTGAAGCTGTTGTTGGTTAATCTTATCCAATTCGATTTACAGTGGAGAAGGCCCCTACCATCCTGTTCCGCCACCAGAACGGACCCATTGCCCAGAGCAACGATGGCAAACTGATCGTCTATCCGGGAACCACTCTGCACATGGAGTGCCTGTGGATGCGGCGCTTCGGAAATCCCAAGTGGAACGTCAGTCACACGCACAAGTGGGTATCGGGTAGTTGGGTACACTGAATGAGGTTTAAAACTTGTCATTTTTCATTTACTGACTAATTAATTTCAGCAAGGGGTATGTTTAAAAATTACTTCTGCCCTAATTATCGATTTCATAGACTAATTCTTGCAGTTATATATATTAATAATAATTAAGGACCAATTGCTGTTTTATTAATAGGAAAAGTTTTTATTTGGCTAATGCAAAAAGGCTGCTATTGAAACCTATGTATTGGCACTGCAACATACATTTTAAAAAAGAAATTTATATTAGCAATGTGATAGATCAGCAAAGTCAGGATTTGAGAAGCTATAAGAAAAAGTGATTTATATTTTGGGTTAAAATTGAAAAGTCTCAAATACATAAAGAAACAGGGTGTAGAATCTACAACGTGTTTCTTAAGGGATATACCTATATAGGGCTATATTGTCTGTCTTGAATTAAAACCCTCTAACAAATCCCCGTGACCTTGCAGGAACTACACGGAGGGCTGGGTGACGGAGGCGGACGAGGGCCGCGACTCGACGCTGGAGTACCGCCTGAGCATCGTGGACGCGGCCAGCGACGACAGCGGCTTCTACTCGTGCATGACCCCGGCCCGGCACGAGCACGCCGTGGAGGTGGTGGTGCGGGCGATCAACTGCCCGGAGATACCGATGCGGCGCGGCCTGATCGTGAACACCAACGATACGAAGCTGAGCACGCGGGCGCTGATGTCCTGCGCGAACGGGAACTCCCTGATTGGCGCCTCGGAGCTGTTCTGCATGCCGAGTGGCAATTGGAGCGCTCCGTTGCCGGTTTGCGAGAGCGTCGAGTGCGGCGACATCCCGCTGGGGATGGGCGGCAATGCTAGCTCGCCGCGAGTCTCCGTGCTGTCGCGCGAGGTGGGCGGTCGGGCGGCCTTCTCGTGCTCATCCGGATACGGGCTGCGAGGCCCGGCGGAAGCCATCTGCAATCCGACGGGCGAGTGGTCGGCCCCGCTGCCCACCTGCGTCGAGGTGCAGTGCGACAATCCGGGGGCGCCGCAAAACGGTTACGCCCAGGGCTCGGCACCTTACCGTGCCGGCGATGTGGTCCAGTTCAATTGCAACCCGGAGTACATGATGCAGGGCCAGCCGATCATTGCCTGCCAGGATAACGGGCGCTGGTCGGGCGGCCTGCCCAAGTGCGTGCAGGCCTGCTCCTATCCCGGCACCGTCATCAGCGGTCGCATGTCCTCCGTCAAGTTTTACTACGCCATCGGCGAGAGCATTACCTTCACCTGCGATGCTGGCCTGGATCTGCGCGGCTCCAAGGTGCTCAAGTGCCTCAAGAACGGCAAGTGGTCGAGTGCCATACCCACGTGCGTGACCAACGAGGGTCCCGCCGGCGGAGGAGGAGGATCGGGAAGTACGGCCTCCGGCAAGCACCTGTCCACCAGCATGGGCTAGAGTGACTCCGCTCCGTGAGGTGATGACGAGATCGGCACCAGAGTGATAATAATACATATTACCTACTAACTAATGCACATTCCAGGCGCACAGTCACGCGTTTACTAACTAATAACGACATTATTGCGATTTAAATGTAACTGTAACGAAACTGTAGCCCTGTACTGTATCGCAAGGCCATCATTTTACTATTAATAAATGTTCGTCGAATAAACATATTAACGGGTTGGTTTTCATAGCGTCTTTTGAAAATTTTAAACAAAAACATTACAAACTAATAGTAACCGAAACTTTGTCATAGAAACTATAGATATTTAAATTCAAATTCAAATATAAAACAGTGTTGATCAGTGCCGCAGGTTCACTTGCACTTTACACCACTGACCGATGCTATTCGATTAATACGCTTAGTGGTTCAGTCAAAGTAATCGATGCTTGCAGGGGAAAACATCGATGTTGCCAAATTTGTAGAACCAGCGATAGTATCGTATAAACATTCCAGCACTACCCAAATCGCATTTAAATTTTAAAACGCTGGCAAAAATCTCACTAGCTTAAGATTCTTTTTAGTTTTTATCGATTAAGTGCAACGGAAAGTGCTCTCTCCCCGCCCGCAGTTTAGTTTTTATTTAATTAACGTTCTAAATTGCTATTTACCTGTCGCCCACGCACTGCTGTTGCTGTTGTTGTTGCCACTTTAGCTGCTGTGTGTTGTTGTTGTCGCTGCTGTTTTTACTGCTCGGATGTTGTAGTTGTTGTTGTTGTTGGTGCAAGGACAAGTGACGTCCTTCAAAAAAGGCGCAACAATTTAACCCGCGCAACAAGGTGTTTTCGGGGGGTGGCGGGAAAATCAATAAATAGCAAAGAGGCAAGTGCATACACAAGTGCTATACATACATACGTATACCGCTGTGGCCGCGTGTGTGTGCGTTGTATACTAAAACTTTCTTTTTCTAGGCAGCCAGCTGTAAAAAATAGCCAGCTAAACAAAGGGATTTCGGTCAAAGAAAATCGGTAGCCCTATTATGGACAACACGGGCGATGATAGCGACAATGATGTGGTCACCGATTTCCTGAACTCCAACTGCTGCGAATCCTCGGAAGCGTTGGTCAATGGTGGCTCTGCCACCCGGAGTGCCTCCATCGAAAGTCAGAACTACTGCATACCCGTGATAAACGCACCTGCTCCCGCTCCTGCGCCCGCTGCAGCTCCTCCTGCTCCTGTTCCCGCTCCCACATCCACTCCTGCCAGCGTTATAAACAACAACATGATACCCACCATCAATGTAACGCCACACAGTCCGGCCGTGGCCTCCAAGTACCTCAACATCTTTGAGGACACACTCAGCCAGCTGCAAAATATCCGGGAAACGGTCGTCCAAATGAAGAACTCCTCCTCCGCCAGCCAGCACGTGCAGGATGGCAACTTGGTTAATCATGGCCTGCTCAGCGCAGCTATATTGAGCACCTCGCTGCCCGATCTCACGGGCGCGGGAACGGGACCCGTTTCCGGTGGCGCCAACTACGCCATGTGGACGTCGACGGCGCCGCAGCAGTGCCTGCTCCTGCACACGGATCGCAGGAAGTCCTGGACAGCGGTGGACGACACCAGTGCCGGGGGCGACTGCACCAACAAGAGCGTGAGTCTGTCCAGCCTGGACAGCGAGGAGCAGGAGACCATCCGTGTCACCGAACAGCGACGAAGGTCGGCCAGAAACAGCACTGGAGGTAAATATCGTACGCTAAGGATGTGTTGGTGGGTTTTACTAGTGGGTTAGCCGGTAGTTTAGATATTTTGATGCCTACTAGATTAGTTTAAAAATAGGATCTACAATATCAACTATCATCTCTAAGGTTATACAAATCCTGTCTGTATAATTACAAAAAGAAATCTAGAAATAAATTAGAAATGTAGAAAGCTACATTTTTGGAACATTGCTGATTTTTTTATAAAACTTCAGTTATAGTTGCCATATATTTTTTAATGATCGAAAATTGTAAAATGTATAACCAAGCTAAATAATCTAATTCTCCGAATCGGAAAACTTACCAGATACACTCCCGACATTTTTGATCGAAATCGTTTGTTTAAAAATAAGTAAAAAGGTTTAAGTGGAATGTTAGCCTGCAATGAATGAAATAACCAATTTGAAATAGTACTGTAGCTGTTTGTTATCTTTATACCCCTGGTGGGTTGGTTTTTTATGAGAGCTATATAGGTGAAAAAGTAATTATAAAATCTGAAAATATTTGTTCCATACCTCAGAGGTATTGCAAATCCCCTACATAATTTTATTAACGGGTTTTGTAGAAGAACTAAATTAAATAGTGCATGACAGACTTGATTTCAATAGATCCATATTAATATAAGATAATCATTCAAAAAGTAACCACTACCAATGGTTTTCTTGAAATAGATATGCCTCTGAACCAAAGTGTAGGGGCTGTTACCAAGTTAGTTTCGATTTTGATAAGAAATTCCTCAAAAGCCCCTTATCTGGGAGCACCTGTAGAACTTCGGCATTGGTAGCTCCGACCATGCGAATAGAAACCCCAACGATTAGTAATTGCTAACAGAGTCTCTAACTTCCGTCGCTCCAGGTATTTCCACCCACTCCCTAAACGAGGCGGAGCTGGCCCGTGACTTTGAGAGGATTGCAGCGAAACGCAGCCTGGCCACGGAAATTATCAGCCGGATACCGCTGCAGAAGAGCATATCGACAAGCTCGATCATCGCCAAGGAGGACATCAAGGCGATCGCCCGCCACCTCACGGACAGCGAGGATGAGAACCAAAGTCTGCTGCGGGCCCACGCAAAGATCGAGGTCTACGACAACGTAGAGAAGCGTCCCAAGCGCGGTTCCCTCTTCTTCCGCAAGAAGAAGCCCAAGGCGAAGACGAAGTCTTTGGTGGGCGGACAACTCAGTGCTTGTGACGTGTGCGGAGCGGCCATAACACTGGCGCAGATCAAGGAGCACCACCTGGAGTGCAAGGTGAAGAAGATGGCGGCGGGCCAGGACTTTTACGACGGGCCGGATGCCAGTGCGTACAGCAACCCAGAGGATCAGCCGCTGATACGTTCCGAACTGCAGTTCCTCAACGAGCCGCTCATTGAGGCGCAGGATTTGGGCGCCGATCCCACACTGGGCATCGTGCTCAAGGAGCACGACTCCTGGACTCCCAATGTGCCCAGGGAGTTGCTCAAGACGCTCAAGGAGCTGCAAATCAAGCGGCAGGAGCACATCTATGAGTTCATCATGACCGAAAAGCACCACTGCCAGACCCTGATCGTCATGCAGAAGGTGTTCGTGGAGAGTCTGGAGCGGCACTTTCCATCGCTCAACCTGAACAGCATGTTTCCGCGCCTGCAGCAGCTCACCGACATGCACACCTGCTTCCTGCGGCAACTGCGGCTCAAGCAGCGCGAACAGCCCATGGTGGACAGCATTGCCGACATCCTGCTCAACTTCTTCTCGCTGGAGCAGGCCCAGTGCCTGCGCTTGGCCTACGGCGAGTTCTGCGCCAACCACCGCAGCGCCCTGGATCAGTTCAAGCTCTGCCTGACCGAGCCGAGCTTCGCCGAGTGGTACAAGCACTGTCTGCAGAATCCGTTGCTCAAGAAGAAGGGCATACCCGAGTGCATCTTGTTTGTGACGCAGCGCCTCACCAAATATCCCCTGCTGATCGAGCCGCTGCTGAAGAGCGCCAGGGACAACAAGCTGGAGACGGACAAGCTGCAGCATGCCCTCAATTTGGTGAAGTCGCTGCTGGTCGATGTGGACGCGTGTGTGGCGGAGAAGGAGTTGCGCGAACGCCAGCTGGAGATCTATGGTCGCGTGGATGCCAAATCGTTTGCCATCTTCAAGAACAAACCGTTTCGCAAGTTCGAACTTGGCGTGGAGTCGCGACGGCGTCTGAAGTTTGATGGATTGGCCACGCTAATGCAGGGCAGGGCCAAGACACAGCTCGTCCTGGTCGTTGTGCTCACCGACTGCCTGTGCTTTCTCAGCGAGAACTCTGGCCACAACAAGTACTCATTCTTTACGCCGGAGCACAAGGCGGGAGTCGTGCCGCTCCAGAAGCTGCTCATCCGCGAAAAGGCGGGCACCGAGTCGCGTGGCATATACATCATCAGCTCCAATCCGGACTTCCCCGAGATGTACGAGCTGAAGGTGCAGACGCCCAAGGACAAGAACACCTGGATCCAGACCATCCGACAGGCCGTGCTCGACTGCCCGGCCACGGACATCATCGAGGCGGAGGACCTGACGGCCGAGGAGAAGCTGCGCATTGGCGTCAACAAGCGGGAGACCATCGAGAAGATGCGGCAGAAGGACATCGAACAGGCCCTGCTGCTGGAGGAGAAGCTGATGCTGCAGCTCAATCTGCTCAAGGAGCAGCAGCCCTTTGGAGATGTGCCCGGCGCCAGTTCGAATGGCAGTGCGGCCAACTTTCTGGCCGCCTTCGGCTCCTACAAGGATCTCGTTAGCGCCGACTGCGACACGGCTGAGCTGTGGCGCCGGGTGCTCAACACGGTGCAGGACATCAGCCAGCTGGCGTCCACCATCTACTCGGCGGCCACGGGTCTGCCGGTGTCCAGAACCCTCAGCAGCGTGGGCGAGAAGCAGAGCGAGCAGTACGCCTCGCCCACGCTGCCCAAGCGGGCGGAGACCTTTGCCGGCTTCGACGAGAAACGCGGCAAGCTGGCCTCCAAGTTGGTACTCACGCCACGACTCCAGGAGCTGGAGGAGAAGCGGGAGCCCAAGAGCGGAGCCAGTTCGGTGGCCGAGCAGCCGCTGGAGAATAACTATGCCGTGCTGCAGGTGTCGCACCATCTGCAGACGCTGCTCTGCATCATCTCGCAGCAGATGACCACCATCCACAGCCTGCAACTGCAGCTGGCCCTCTACCGGGAGAGTCCCCGCTCCAGTGCGTACACGCACAAGGATCAGCTGGAGGAGTTGCGCAACCTGCAGGACAAGCAGCAGGAGGAGAAGACGGCCTGGCAGCGCCAGCAGAAGCAGCAGCAGGAGGAGCTGGCCGAGCTGCGGGCCCAGCAGCTGCAGCTGCAACAGCAGATCAAGGCCGAGCAGGAGGATGTGCGTCAGCAGCGCGAACAGCTGTACCGCAAGATGGAACTGCTTTCCAGCCAGGGCCTGTTGCTCTCGCCCAGCACTCCGCTGCCCCCAGTCGTTACCAGCAATCATCCGCCGCCGCATGCTCTCATGCTGGACGACAACCATGAGACGGACAATGGACTGAGTGGAGTGGCGGGCAGCAGCAGCAGCACGCCCAGCGTGGCCGGCACCGTGGACCGACGCAAGGAGAAGTGGCTGAGCGGCCCCTCCAGCTGCAAGACACCGCCGGTGCACCTGCTCAGTGCCAACAATGCACCCAAAGCCAACGCCACCTTGGTCAAGCAGAAGCTGCCCATGAAGCTCTCCTCGCTCTCGTCCGTTGGCAGTTCCAGCTCCCGCGTGGACAAGTCCGCCAGCTTTAATAGCGCCTCCCCGACGCCCTACACCTCGGCGGCCAGTGTGCAGCAGATGTTCCCCTTCAAGTTGGCTGACCGGCGCATGGCCACGCCCTCCAACTGTACAACGACGCCCACGGGCATTGTGCCGCAGCACTCGCGAACAGGCAGCTCGCCGGCGATCATTCAGCAAACAACGACAACGGCCACGGCCACTCATACTCCCACTCCGGCCTTAGTGTCACGGACAGAATCCGCCGCCGCCGTTCACTATTCACGGACGCCGACGAGCAGCAGGACGGGATTGGCAAGGACGGCAATGCCAGTTGCCACTGGCACAGCGCCTCGAGCCAAGCCCGAGGAGGAGGAGATCTACTTCTGACGCCAGTTCACGCCGGAAGTTGAAATCTAAATGTTGAACCATTTGAAACCAAGCTGGTCCGGTTTCCCATTCCATTCCGATCCTCTCTTTGCTAAAACAAAGCCGCAGACCTGAAACTTTTGGAAACATCAAAAACAGGAATTACCTGTTGAACTATACCTAAAGCATTCCAGACTCTTTACAATGCATATTTTCATACTGCCCCATTTAGGCTCAACATCGCATATATTTATCTTTATATTTTTATCCCTAACTTAAGCAAACGTACTGTACTTAATGGTATTTTTCACAGACTCGCTACCAATCCAATGCATCTCAAACTGTTCAGTAATTTATTTTAAACAATTATTTATTTACAATTATTTATATATATTTTAAAGGAATTTAACTTCAGACAAATGAGAAAAACAAAATACAATAAGAATTGAATGTTTTCTAACGAATTTTACTTCTTCCAATAAAAGAAACCTATTAAATATTTATGATATAGCCAAAACGATATGTGTGAAGCGTTTATCCAAATTAGATTAAGGCACTTGTATACCCAATATATATGTTTATATATATATATGTAATCGCGAATAATGACATTTCATTTTGAACCTGTTTCTTTGATTTTCAAGCTGCGACTTAATAACATTATACAAGCTTTTTGCTGTGTAGTTTATACACGTTGTACATACGTTTAAATAACTGTTTGTATTTAACATTTTCGTTCCTCACTGTAAGTGTTTTTAAATTGGGAGGACACTTGAAACTGATCCTAATCCTTCTCATCTATGCAATAATTTAAGCTCGCTCCAATAAATGTTTAAAATTATAAAAACTAGTGGTTTTGTATCAAATTTAATGGGAATGAGGTAATATATAATTTGATATTCAGTTGACAAATGTTTATTTTCTGTTGCGGGTTTAACAAAATCATCTCAAAATGTGGAAACTTAACATCATATTGGTTTAAAATAAAAATGAAAATATTTTAAAATTAATTTTTTACAGCTTTCTGCCAAACTCAATATACTTTTTAAAAAACAACTGTATTAATAACGTTATATACAATGTACATAAAAATACATATCTGTATGTTCCTTAAAAATCTTTTCTGTGGCACTTGGTTTGTACTGCGACTACATATCAAAGTCATTCTTGCGCGGACACTTGTTTCTGGTGTGTCCCTCCTGACGACAGAGACCACAGCGACGGGATTTTGGTCCATCGGTTGTGGCAGCAGTGGGTTGACTGCGTCCGGCTGCATTCCGATTAGATGATCCCCAAGCAGAACTGGAACTGCTGCTGGCACCTGGCAAAAATATTATATATTTAAGTGACATTTTCATGATATTCTGAACCAATCTCACCTTGATTTTGGTCTTCATCGCCCCATTTAAAGAAGCCGCAGGACTTTTCCCTTGTGGGACAGGAGAAAAATGGTCTTCCCTGATTGGGTCCGTCCTTCCGCACGGTCAGCCTGCTTGCCACTTGACCGCAGGTGCACATCACCTCCTCGCCATCGTCTGGATTCGAGGTCTTGGCGTTCCTCTCCTGCTTTTTCGTTTTCGTCTGAGTTATGGTGACAGTGCTGCTGGAGTTGGATCGCATGGACGATTGGCCATGCTGGGAGCGGTTCTGTTGAATGCTGGGCAGGGTGGCCACGCGATTGCTGCCCCAAGAGGAGGTACTGGTTGCAGTCTGGGCAGCACTGCCAAACGAAGTACCGCTCCTCGATGAGGATGATGCTGGCTCATCGGCCCACTGAAAGAAGTTGCACTCATCCGATTTGGGGCACTTGTAGAAGTGCCTGCCCTGGTTGGGTCCATCCTTACGCACGGTGCGCTGGCGAGCTGGCTGCTGGCATCCGGAGCACAGCACTGTTTCCGGCTCGCCAGATGATGTGGGTGGAGTATCCCATTCGTCATTGTCCCACCTGGCTCTTTTAGCTGCTGGTTTCGGGGGAGGAGTGGGACAAGCTGAGACAAAAGCTGTCCGTCCCCGACTTCCCCACGTCATGGGCCTCTCCTCTGCTCTGTCCTGCTCGTGCATCCATTCCGAAAGACTCATGTCCAAGTTTTCGTCCTGATGGAAGCTACCCTGGGTATTTCCTCCGTTCACCAAAGCCTCAAACTCAGCATCATCGTCCGCAGCAAAGGCGGCTGCAATGTCATCATCCAGTGGCACCATGTTGGAAGTTCTCGATTGGGCTTTGTCTGATTCCACGGAGTCGGCCGCAGCCAACATGGCTTCTTCAAAGCCATCATTACTATCGAAGAATCCATCCATTGCGCTGTTGGGTGAATTTGTAGAGGCTGCACTGGTAAAGAAGCTGCGAATGCTGCCCGAAGATTTGCTGCTTGGGTCTTTTTTGGCAGTGGCCTTCGGAGCCTTTTTCGGCTTGGGTTCACTTGGTGGTTTCTTGGCTGCTGGTTTTTTCGGTCCGTTGCCAGGTTTATTGCCCTTTGGTGCTGAGGGATTTCCAAGACCTCCGCCACTGCCCCATCCTCCAGAGCCGGTACCTCCTCCACCTGAACCGCCACCGCTTCCTCCTCCAGAACCGCCACCACCTCCTCCTCCTGAGCCGCCACCACCTCCTCCTGGTCCTGGCCCAGGACCCCAGCCTCCACCTCTCGCCTCGCCCACAATGCCGCCCACTCTCTTCACCGAATCCAAGTTGATGTTGAAGGTGGTGCGAAAGAGATTATCGCAGGGCAGGCAGGTCTTGTACCAGCCGTGTGGCGAGTTAAACACTCCGCGATAGTAGGGCGTGCTCAGGCGGAACTTTAGCATTCGGTGGCCAGCTCCGCAGGTGGGACAACACTCGTCCAGCACGGACACATCCTTGCATTCGGCTGGGATCCAGACCACGTTCTTGCAGTCGGGAAAGTTGGTGCAGCCTATGAACCAGCCTTGCTGGTTCTTCTTGGCCTTCAGCGCGAGCGGTGCCTGATCGCACTTTGGGCACTGGAAGAGCGTCTGCAATGTGGCTTGGCTCTGGCCGTTAGCATCTGATCCCGAAGGATCAGCAGCAGCAGGCGTCTCATTGATGCGAGCCGCTATCTTGGCATCCATGGCGGTGATCTTCTCGGTGATCTGGCGGTAGGACTGTTTGTACTTGGCTATCTGTTCGGTGAGCACAGCCTTTGGATCTTTCTGTCCCTGGCAAATTAGTTTCAGGTCCGATTCAAACTCCGCCCGCAGCATGGGCTTGGCCAGAGCCAGTTCCATGGCATCGTAGCCCTCATAAAGACCCATTCCTATGACGCCAGGCACCAAGAAGCCCTTGTCCAGCACCCCGATATAGCCACGCTCCTTTATCGTGTTTATGTGCTCAGCGTGTGTGGCATCCGTGCCGATTCCGTGCTTCTCCATGAGTGCAATCAGATCCGCTTCGGTCAGCAAGGGCGGGGCCGTGGTGGCTCCTTCGTGGAGAGACACCTCACTGGGCTCGAAGCGCTGCCCGTTCTCATAGTGATGGATCTGCTTGGCGCTCCACTTGTCATACACATAAACGTCCAGGTAGTTGCGCTCATGAATGACCAAACCGCTGGCCGTGAACTTCTCGCCGGCAATGTCAATGTGGACAAGGGTTTCGGAGCCAACGGCATCCTTGCTGACGCAGGCGAGGAAATGTCGGACTACTAGTTCGTAGACTCGAGCCTCGTTTCCCTGCAAATCTGCAGGAGAAATTAGCAAATTAGCAATTAAGACCTTGCAGTGCAAGAGAAAGTAAAAAATTCACTCACTGTCCGCCATCTTAGTGGGATGAATGGGGGGATGCGCCTGATCCGACTTATTGCCGTTGCGGGGATTTGGGCCCCACTCCACTACGCGCTGAGCAAAGGCTCCCCAGTCGCGGTGACCCGTTTGCATCTCAACAAGTGGCGCCAGCTCAAACTCCTTGGAGAACTGATTGGTTTCCGTGCGCGGATAGCTGATGAAACCCTTGCTATACAGTTTCTCCGCAATGGTCATCGTCTCCTTGGCCGAAAGCTTGAGTTTCCTTGAGCCGAGCTTTTCCATTTCTACGGTGTCCAGTGGAGTGGGTCGCCATTTGTGTTTGGGCTTCACCGTAACGCTCTCGACAAGCGCCCGAGGCGCTGGCTCGGCCAGGCAGAGTAGCAGGTGGTTCTCACAGGCTTCCTTGTCGAAGAGACGGTTTCGGGCCCAATTGAACTCCACCGTAAGGTCATCAATGGTGTGCAGAACTACAAGGGAATATAAAGTGTTTACCTTAACCCTTCAATTGGTAATCCCCTCCTTCTTACCCTTAATCTTCCAAAAGGGCTCCGAAACAAAGGCCTCCACCTCCTTGTAGCGCTCGGCAACAAATCCTAGGGTGGGAATTTGACAGCTACCGTACGAGATGAGCTTGTCGGCGATCTTCTCGGGAAACAGTCGCTGCAGGCGCATGGTCTGGAACCGTGTGATGGCGGCTCCCGTGCGTAGATCCAGTTCCGTGCGCACATCCACCGCATCGCTCTGCCTCTTGTCCGGCTGGCCCAGTTGTTGGAGTGCCCGTCGCACCGCCACCGAGGTGATCTCCGAGAAACTGGCGCGGTAGACCGTGAGGTTTGGCTTAATGGCCCGGCACACGTTGATGATTTCGTAGCCTATGTTTTCACCCTCGCGATCGCAATCCGTCCACACAATCAATCCCTGGCAGCCGCGCACCTCCCGCTCCAAAGTCCGTTTGATAGGCTCGTAGTCCCCGCCCACGGTCTTCTTCACCGGAGCATCGAACAGGGCGCTTGGATCCACTGTTCGCCAGTTCTTGAAGGACACCATGAACTCCAGTTGCATCAGGTGACCGGATACGGAGGTCATCACCATTTTGGCATTCTGACCGCGCACAGGTGCCTCGAAGTCATACACTTTGTTGTACACTGAGTAGCCCTCACGCTGTGGGCGTGGAATCATGAAAGTTATGGTTTTATCCTACATTTCTGGTTAAATTCCATACCCTCCGAGCGGCGCCATTGGAAAGCAAGCCGGCAATCGTTTTAGCGGCATCGTTCTTCTCCGCCACGTTGAGGAACTTCATCTCCTTGCCGGGATTAGCGCAGAACAATCTGTGTGCGGCAAGAACGGGGCGAAAACATTTTAAGGCAGCTATCATTCAAAGAAATTCGCAACAAAAAAAAAACAAACATCTAGTCGCGCCATACGTAAAGATGAAATATCGATAAATGTATCGATTGGTTATATTATTGTGTTGTATTAGTTGGCAACGCGACTATTTCCCTCTGAATAAATTGATGCTGGTTGCACCGTAGAAAAAGAGGGATTTTCCAAAATGTGCATTCAACTCTCATCTTCTGAATGATAATAAATTTTAGATTTTAAAATAATTCCTCTATCCCACCCAAAAAACACTTTTTATTTCTCCTGAAATACGAAACTATTTATTTTATTTATTATATCTCTCTATATAACTTGCTGTTTTGCATTCACGTTGCTACGATTTTTTTCTTTTTCTTTTCATTGCGCTTGTTTTTGAAGACTTTTTCTTTTGCAATTTTTTTGTTTCTTTTAGTGTTTTATCGTTTTAACTCAACATAAAATCTTAACAATTATATATCTGCATATATATATATTTGTATGTAAGAAAAGGATAGAGTGAAAAATGTGTAAATACAAAGGTAGTTCACGATCTTTAACCAATGTTTTTAGCCTGGCGCCGTTTCGCATCGAGCCGTGGAGTTGGTTGCATTTCGCTTTTGAAGTTGTAGTTTTCAGTGTTGTTAATTCGGACTTAGGCCTAGCTAAACTCATTCGTATTTGTATGCGATTCATAACTTATGTTCAGTAAAATATTAGTAATATTTAGAGCGTTTAATTATGCCGAAAGTGTGCAGAGTGCTTCGTTGTGATCCTCCTCTTTTTCCGGCACTGCCGCACACTCCGCAATTAGATATAGAATAACAACAAATACATGTTAAGGGTTTCCTAACACTTGTGAGCCACTCGGAGCTTCCCCGGCCGCCTCAGCAGCGCAGGGCAGTGCATCAACGACGCCAGGAACGATCCTCGGACTCCTCGTCCTCCTCCTCATCCTCCAAACGTAGCTCCGGCAGCGTGTCGCTGCCCAACAGACTCTCGCTCTCGCTGACGGACTGGATCAACTGTTTGGGGTTCTCTAGGCTGGCGGCCATGGCAGCTGGTGTGTTGGTCTTCTCAGCCGGTGCCGCCATCGGAACCGGTGCGGGTGTCACCACGGGCGCCCACGAAATCTGAGGTGGCATATCGACAATTACTAAAATGCCTTATGCGGAAGGCATTATTTGTGTTCCACTCACCTGCAGGCGCTTGTCTTTGTACATTTTGCCCCGGAGCACGGCTTGTTCGGCATTGAGGCGGGTCGCATAGGAGAGTATTAACTGTGGAATCTCACGGTCTACATCATGCTTGGAAATCTCGCCAAAGTTCTGTGAAATACAGCAGAATAATTGTTTGTTAATCACTTATACTCAATAATAGATTTAAGTCTGTAAAGCTAAACAATATGAGATTGAATCAACCAATATCTGCGGATAACTCACCTTAAAGTGCCCCAGGACAAAGTCAGCCTCTTCGGCCGCAAAGCCAGTGACCACAATAGCCTTTGGTCGCCTATCGACGCGCGTGGGTCCCTCCGGCAGATTCGGACGCTTGCGTCCTCCACCGGCTGCCCCGGAAGCTGCCGCAAAGTGGGCCGACTTGCTGTTGTTCGCGGCTGGTCCTCCGCCGACGCCTAGATTGCGCTGCAGCTCCTCCAGTCGCTTCTGTATGGCCGTGGTGTCGTTGCCCTCCTGCTGCTGGGCAATCAGCTCCAGCTCCATGTCCAGCAGCTCCTTCTTCTGCTGCTCCTTGGTCTTTTTGACGGGCGGCTGCTGATGCTGCTGTTGCTGCTGGATCTGCGCCTGAAGCTGATCCTGCTCGGCCTGGATTTCCTTGCGTAGCTTGTCGATTGTCATCTGCAGCACTTTGATTGTTTGCAGGGTGGGGGCCCTCTGGGCATCCTGCTGGTCCATTCGCTCCACCAATTCCAGTGCTGTCTTCATCTGCTTCATGTAGCTCTGGAGCAATTCCTGTTTGCGTTTGCGCAGCCCGTTGGCCAACAGGTGCACTGCCTTTTGCTGCTCTTCCTGCTTCTTGCGTATGCTGGCGGCATTGGCAGCCGGATTCATGGGACGACCTGCTGCGGCTCCACCAGCACCTGCTCCAGCCGCCCCGCCCGCTGGCGTCGTGTTCAACTTGAGACGCATGGAGGCGGGAGCCGCTGTGCTGGCCTGCTCTGCCGCCGGTGTGCCAATGTTGCCCGCCCCCGCCTCGGTCAGAGGATTGGCGTTGCTGATCTTGGCACTATCTGCATTGGGCGTGGGTACGGCGGGAACGTTGTGCAGATGGTACTGGCTAGCGTTTTTCCGGCCAGCGCCTCCTCCACCGCCGCCCATCTGGTTCATCTGTCCCACGTCCGCTCCGCTGCTGTCGTTGTGCCAGAAGACCTTGATGAATCTATTATTTAGCACCGCCTCCGTGCTCCTGTAGGCCACATTCGCTTCCGCATGGGTGGAGAACGTCACAATAGCTGCCTCTGGATCGCCCTCGTACGACACCTGAATATTGACGATCTTGCCAAACTTGGCAAAGTGGTTGTTCAAATGGGCAATGGTGTTCAATCCTCGCGGCACTTTCCTCAGCTCCAACGAGCTGTTGTGTTGCTGCATGTTGGGATTAACCCGCGGGCCAAGGCGACTGTTGATTGGCACCTTTCGTTTGGTGGGCACATCCGCAATGGCCACCGTATCTTCCAGCTCGAAGCGCCGCTTACCAACCTCAGCCACGCCGCCCGACGGAGCGCCATCGACCACCGGTATGGGAATCAGTTGGCGCTGCAGCGGTGTGGTCACCGCAGTGGGATTGAAAGGGAATGGCATCATGGCGGGTTGCGGCGGTGCGCCGGGGTTGCGCGCGTAGTCAGCGGGATTGGGAACGCCCATCGGATTGGGCCCAGATCCGCTCATCAGCGTGCTGGGTCGCACATTACCGCTGAACGGATTAATAGTGGTCTGACCTGGCTGCGTTGGCGGGGGAACTGGTCCCTGTCCAGCTCCTGGCGGTGGTCCTCCGCCTCTCGCCCATATCTCGGGCGCATCCGGATTGTACTCTCGCATGGACATCATCAGGGCCGAGTTGTTAATGCCCTCGAACACCACCGGGTTGATGCCGTGGTCCCAGGGGCACGTCTCGCCCCTGACACAGTAGCCCTTCTCGTCAAAGTCCCGGCAGCGCTGGCGAGGATGTGCAGCCGGATGCTCCACGGGCGTAGGCGCTGCTACTGGAGCGGGAGCCTGATTGGCCTGGGCTGCCTGTAGTCGCTCCGGGGAACTCTGGTTGCGCCGTGCGTTTCGGTCAGGCGACATGGATCGGCTGTGTGACCGCCGGCTCTTGTTGTTACCAAATCGGGGACGTTCATCAGCATTACCACCGATGCGCCGACGATCAAAGTTTCGCCGGCCATGGTGCCGATTGTCGGTCTGGGAACCAGGCGGGGATTTGTTTCGGAACTGGCGTTGGGTTTTCTCACGTTCGTTCACTCGCCGGTCGCGGGACCTTGAGCGCCGAAAGGCGCGCTCGTTGGAACGTGACCGGGAGCGAGATCGGGACCGCAGAGATGCGCGTCGTCGACGACTTTCGCGTGGCTGGTTTTCCTTGTCAGCATAGCCCGCCGTCAGACCCGCTCCGCCGACTCCTCCTCCTCCTCCAGTCCCGCTGACGCCACTGCTTCTGCCCGGTGGACTGGCACTGCGCACATGGTGGTGTTGGTAGTTGGAGGCGGACTGTGGATTGTGGGACTCTTTGGTTTTGTGCTGCTGGAAAATGGGGAAATAAGAACAGGTTCTAGCAGTGGGGGACAAGCAAGACTCACATCGAAGGCTGGCTTGGCATCTGTAGAGGTATGCGAGGCAATGCCGGCATCCTGGCTAATGAAGGCCAGCGCCTCGGCTTCCCTGGCATCGTGGCTGGCCTGCTCTAGCTTGACCTGATTGCTATCTGGGGTTATCACATTGTCTTTAGGTGCCGGTGGCGGGGAGTCGGCGGCCAGCACGGCCTCGATATCGTCCTGGGCCCCATCAATGGCCAGGGCCAGTTCCTGGTCGAGATCCAGCTCAGCGGCGGAGGCACTGGAGGCCGCTATCAGGGGGGCGGCAGGCACCGTCAGGTACTCCTCGCTGGCAATGGCATCGAAGAGGCGCTCCACGAAGCGCGTCGTCTCCTCGGACAGAAAGACATCCAGCTGCTCGATCATGATCCGCTTGAGGTCCTTATCCGATTTGTCCTTCTTGAGCAGCGCGATGACATAGCGCGCCAAGGCCGAAGAGTCTGCATCGCAGCTGTAAGGGGTGATTTTTTAATTAGAGGATTGCCTTGGTATTCCAAAGGAGCAGGCCAGAACTTACAGTGGCTCCAGGACCACACTCAACCAATCCTTGAGCTTGTCCGAATTCTCCAGTATCATGCTGAGGCGGGCTGTTGCTACTGGTTGGTGTTTCTCTTTTTGGTTGGGGGCTACTTGCGTTGGTCTGGGCTAATCTGGGTGGGGGGTTAATCGTGCTCGGGGGGCACACACGCCCGAAAATGTATTTTTAAGATGACCTCTGCCGCTCAGGCGACGTTTCTACCGAGATTTGGGGCACTCTTGAGTTCCGATTAACGTGTTTGCTTCTGCTTGATCCTCTGAAATATGAGATTTCTGCGTTTATTTCACTTTTCGTCGATTTTTTTCCTGCCTTTCAATTAAATGTCAGCGCTGAGCTGCTTCTTCTTCTCGCTCGGCTATCGTCAATAAGAAAGTTTCTCGATTTTGCTACCCGATACTTTTTGCTTGCGTACGAGCACGACGCACACACACAGCCAAACGCACATACACACACACACGCACACAGACACGCAGGCACTCACATACATACACCCCAGCAGCACCCAGTTTTTTGCGCCCAAATTTAATGGATTTTTGGGACACTTTTCCCCACGCAAACACTTATGGCACATACCTCAAGCCTTAAATATAACTTATGAATAATATTTGTACAACAAATTTAAGTTTAAACAGTTATTTTTGTAATTTTCACTGCACTTTTCCTGTTGCAAGGTTGCTTCTTGACGAGTCTAGGCTGCGTACTCGATATATCGGCAGAATAATCGATAGCCGTGGAGTATGCCCTCGAACCAGTGCTGTCAACTATCGAATGCTAAAAGTAGCTAAAAGAAAACCTTGACTATTAATAAAAAAATTATATATTATTTGAATTCATATATGTACTTTATTTTATTTATTCCATCTTAAATAATTCTAAAGTTTTCTTAAATTTTTGATCTTGTTAACAATAATATAGTATTTATAAAATTAAAAACAGTTGTCGAAAACATAAATCGAGTATCATTTTATCTATTATAGGGGTTTGTATTTTTTATTTTTGAAATCTTCAAAATAAAACAATGTTAAATTATGCTAAAATATTTACAAACCCAAAATTGGATCTTGATATTAGAAAGGCGTTTCAAGCCTACAAGTTTTGGAGGCTCTCCCGTATCAAACAAAAACATTTGGCTTGAAAAAGGCTAGATTGTTACGATAGTATTTAAATCGATTCCGTCCCTGGTAATTTCGTTTATCTGTGAAATTCGCTTTTCTCCGATTGGGCGTAAATAATTGCCATGTGCAGCATTGGCGAAGATGATTTTGGTGACGAGGGGGCCGCCCATGCCATGGTGGCGGAATCCCTGCCCTTGGGAATCGTCCTCAGCCCTGGAGATTGCAACAAATGTGGAGTAACTTCAAGCGAACTCTACAAACTGAACTTCCGGACGGCGGAGTGTCGTGACTGCTTCCTAGCATATGCAAGGCACAAGTTCCGGGCTGCTCTGGGCGCAGCCAAGATCCTGCCACGAAACGCCGAGGTGCTCCTGGTGCTTGACGGCTCCGCAGAGTCCTTGGTGCTCCTGGACATGCTACACTTTGCCCAAACGCAAAACACGTTCAAACGACTGCACTGCAATGCACGTGTGGTCTACGTGGACGATCAACAAGTGCTGGGCCGTTATCCTGTGGACATGGAAGCAATCAAGGCTTTGTCCGACCAATATGCACCTTTTGAGTTTCATGTAATTGAGCTGGGTGCCTTGTCCAGCTCTTTGCAGCGGATCAAGGAGTACAGTCCTTCCCCCAAAGAAACCAGCGAGCTGGTGGAGAAACTCGAGAGGCTGCGCAGCCTAACAGCTCGTCAGGATTTCCTGCAGCAGCAGCGCAAGAACCTCATTGCCTCGGTGGCAGAGAAGCTGCAATGCAGTCATGTCTTTGAGCCCAGTATAAGTGTGGATTTGGCCACCCAACTCTTGACTGCAATAGCCCTGGGTCGTGGTGGCAGTGCCGCCATGGACGTGGCTCTCCTGGACGATCGGCTGGCGGGCGATGTCAAATTGCTGCGACCCCTCAAAGATCTTAACGAGCAGGAGATTCAATTCTATGTTCATGCCCAGCGATTAAAACCTCTGCTGCAAAGTGGCTCCCGATATGGCCAGGAGAGAGGACAGACTGCCAGCTTACAGAACCTCACGTCGGCCTTTGTGGCTAACCTGCAGAAGAATTACGCTTCCACCGTGTCCACAGTGTTCCGAACTGGCGACAAAATAGCTGTCAATGCCCATCCAGAGCAGGCAACGTGTGTCCAATGTCAGTCTGCTATGGATTCCGACCTCTCCGACACTCTGCTGGCCATCGAGTACTCCAGATCCGTGTCAGAGGCCGGCGTAGGTCTGTACAAGAACGGAGATGACCTCGAAGCTTTGGCAAAGCGGCGGTTGGAGGCGCAGGATGGGCTGTGCCACGCCTGCCGCGGCATACAGGCAGAGCTCAAGAGTGGTAAATTGTTGTAGTCAATCAGAAAATATATATTTTTTTACAACTACTTCAACTTTTTTAACTACAATTTTGCTAGCGTTGTGTTAACGATCGGCAGCAGTGGCAGATGACCATCGCAGGGCGGGACGTTGGAGGCCAGCACGACCCGGTGGAAATCGTAGACTATATAGCGATTGTATTGCTTGGCCCTTCTATGATGTTCGTTCACCGATCCCGGCAAGATGATGGTTTGTGTGCAAGTGCCGGGCTCCTTGGGATACAGTTCATCCCCAGGAAGCACTCCAAACATGCAGTCATCGCAGCGATAGTAAACGGGCTGTACCATTGTGCCTCCTCGTTTGCTCCGTTGACGGGCAAAGTTAAGAAGCTCCTGCCAGCTATGCAGATTCATCAGACGCGCGATGTCGTACAGCAGCATGAAAGGAAGCCAAATGGTGCCGTCCTGGGAGCTTGACCAGGCTTTCGCCGGACTCATCCAATGGGCTGAGGCCACTTCGTGAGGTTCCAAGAGGAGACTCACCTCATTGACCTGCTCATCCAGCGTAGTGACATAGTAAACCGTGTCATATTTACGATTGGCTGTGGCTGCTGTCCTCCAAACGGACCACTCCTGAAGAGACCAAAGGTTGGGAATGACATTGAGGTGCCTGCACAACTCCAGAAACTGTGATGCATTGTTGTGAACTCTATGCTGCCACTCAGAACGATCGCTTGGCTCTAAAAGCCAAGTCCGAGGATGTCCGGATTTAGAATCCCAATTTTTCAAGCTATCCGGCTTGGTGCAGATCAGAATGCCCACCTCCTCAAAGGTTTCCCTGAGCGCAGTCAGTCGCAATGCGATGTCCCTCGAAAAGTTTTCTCTGCCGCACAGAAATGCAGGTCTGGGAGTATCCTGATTGTGACTCAGCTTTATTAACTGCTCATCGGTCACTCCAAAGGACTTGATATATGTGATCCATTCGGGAGATTCATCCTCTCGGGGATCGAAAACGCCGCCAGGAAAAACGCAATGATTTAATGCATAAGAAGTACCCTCAGTTCGCTTGATCAAAAGTAACTTTGGTGAAAGGTAAAATAGTTATTTTTATTTCGTAAATAGATAATAATTACCCACTCTGTAGTCATAATCCTTTAAAGAATCCTCTTTGGCAGCCAATATAAGGCTAGCTGAAGGTCTGTAAGATCGAGTAGCGGCCCCCATAGTTTATAGTCCACTGCCAAAAAAGTCACTGCTCCACTGCCACAAACCTTTGATCTTGACTTTCAAACCAATAAGAACAACTTTAATCAGTAAGTTGTGGGATACGACTATTAAATACCTTGTTTTTTATTATAAAAAAATATATATAATATCTATTATAAATCTTGGAATGAAAATTAATGATTTTTAAAGGTTTAATTTTTTTTTTCTAATTTTATTGATTAACCGTTTTGAATACTTTTCAACTAAAACAATATACCCTTGTATTCAACAGGTAGGAGGTACATAAAAAGTGTAAACAACAGCTGTCGAGTTATCGATAATACCGGCAATGCAATCGATATCGTCGTGTTACCTAAACAACGATGTCGAAGCTTTTGCCCAAAATCCGTTCCTCCTCCAGCCTGATCCTGCTGGCCAAGGACTCAAAAGCAAAAGCTGCGAATTCCTTCGACTACAATGTGAGTTTCACTTCATCTATAAAATAACCATATTAACATAGTGAATTGTACGTTTAGGCCCTGCTCCTCACGCGAACGCAAAAGTCCAGTTTCATGCCGGAGTCCTCGGTCTTTCCGGGCGGAGTTTGCGATGCCACAGACAGTTCGCCCGCCTGGTTGGATCACTTTCGGCGAAACGAAATCAGTGCCGCCAAGCTGAGGGATGTGGGCCACGTGAAAGGCCCACGGCCAGAGATATTTGAGATCAAAGCGGATAAGGAAGCGTTAGATCCGTATGCAACTAAAATGTTTACCTAGCCAAGTATCCTTGTGACTCCGTTTTAAACTTTTTGCAGATCCCTGTCCCTGCGTCTAACTGCCATACGCGAGACCTTTGAGGAGCTGGGCATCCTGCTGTGTAGGGATAGCAAATCATTAACCTCCACCAGTGGCTACGCCAAGTTCCATGAGCAGTTCGACGGCGTCCATTGGCAGCACATAGTCCACAATGATGCTAGTCAGTTCTTGGAGCTCTGCAAGGAACTGGAGGTGTTTCCGGACGTGTGGGCACTCCACGAGTGGTCAGCCTGGCGCACACCGTCCACCTTCAAGAAACGGTTTGAGACTGCCTTCTATATGACCGCCCTGGAGCACGAACCCAGCGTTCACATCGAACCCAACGAGGTCAAGGACTGTGCGGTAAGTATACTCTTTTTTTAAACTTATAACTATTACCTTGACATTTATGGCGCTTTTTATAACGGTGAGCCAAGTATGCAAAAGGCAAAACTCCTATATTTACCTATCTATCTTTGCAGTGGCGCTCCCCATTAGATTACCTTCAAGCGTGCCTGAGAAAGGAGCTCTGGTTGCCGCCTCCTCAATTCTACGAGCTTTCCCGCTGCCTCAACTTCTCCTCCTTGGAAAGTCTTCGACAATTCGCCGCAGAGCGTGAGGTCAAAGGCCTTGGTCTGATTCATCCTGTGATGTACAAGTGCAAAAATGGAACTGTCCACCTCTTGCCTGGAGACGAGGCCTATCCCGCCGATCCGGATGCTAGTAGCGACAAAATAGAGACTGGCTTGACAGTCGAGGAGTTTCGTTCGCAAGGTAATGACAAACTACATAGATCAGAGCACTGGAACCAGCATCAGTCGCAGCTGCTCATTAACTTTGACCGGGAGGATGGTCAAGTTCATCCCCTAGACCCTACCAAGCTATAGAGGCGAAATCAGTTGCCTTGATATTATGTGCATTTATCTAGTTTTAAAATTATAACTAAAATGGTTTATTTTTTAATTGGTTTGAAATGTCTCTTTTTAACTTGATGAACGATTTTTGTTCGATTTGTTATATACTACTTTGTCAAGAGAAATAGTTAACTATTAGTTGTTTTTTTTATTTAATGTTTATATATTTGGGAAAGTTAGAAAGGAGCTACAGAAAAGGGTTTTATAAAAGTAAGAAGTCTAAGAAGTTTAATAACATTTTCTAGGGTTTTTTGATAGGAGCGACCAGGCTACTCCTGCTGACCTTCACCGTACCAGAGCTTATATAGGTATTCAGCTTCCTCTTCGGTAGCGTATCTGTTTTCGACTTCAGGTTTTTGCTCTGGCCTTGATCTTAAAAGGAGAAAGGAGTAATTAAAATAACCGATTCCAAATTTCGTCTTTAAAACTCACTGGTAACCGAGCTTGTGTTCCGGATGGGTCCAGACCTCGTGGGGTTTAGGATTTGGGGGATTTTTGCGCTTCCAGCCCTGCAGTGTCGTTTCAATGCTTTTTTGGTTGTCTAGCAGGACACCAAGTTTGTGATCAATATGAGAGGATGCCACCTGCACTCCATGGAAAGTGTTTTCGATGCTATTGAGGCTCTCGGACTGGGTGCGATTAAGTATGGCTAGACCCCATTCCAGTTGGTTCACCTTACGATTGGCACGATCCGTCAGGACCTTCAGTTGCTCCAGGTATCCAACCTGACCAACGATGCTGTGCTGCTGCTGCTGGAGAATCTTAGCCTTGTTGTCCAGCACAATGAGCTTTCCGATGACAGCCTGCCCCAGCACCTGCTGGATCCCAGTTAGATTTGCATTGACGGATGAGATCACCGAATCCAGATCCTTCTCATATTTGGTCTGGTTGGCAGCCAGCTTATCTAGGGCACCCCTGATATCCAGCTCCACCTTGGTCAGGTTCCTAATGGCCTGTTCATTTTGTTTCTGCGTTGCCCCGACAATGGCCGACAAATTGGCCACACCGGAGGCAGTTGCCTGGGAGCTACCAATAACTTTTTCCTCCAGTTTGGCTACGGCAAGCTCAAGTACGGCAATGAGCTCGATCTCATCCCGCTGATGCTTGAACTTTTCCTCGATGCCCTTTTGCACCCTCTTCACTTCCTCCACACCAACGATTAGCTTCTCAGTGCCCTTTAGTAGCTTTATCACATCCCCACGGATTTCGGCACTGGAATTCCGATCCTCTGCTGAAGCAATGCAAAAATAAATGCAGATCGTTAACAAAATCAGTTTTGTTCTCATAGTGCTTCTCTGTCGAACGTCCACCGCTGTGTGTCTTCTGTCGATCTAAGCCACACCTTAAGTAGCCCAACTTAGGGCCCAAAACGTGTCTCAGACTGGGTCAAGTTCTATCAGTCCAGGAACCACCCACTTGTACTTAAGTGGGTGCAGCTGCAAACGCTTCTCTAATCTGAAAATGTTTATTTCCCTGCAAACAAATCAACTTCTTCGTGTGGCTTAAAAGATAGTTGCGAACAAATGTTTGGTCACTATCACTATCTGATGGCTAAAAACAAACCACAAACGAACCATGTTTCATGTTGTTTTACTAAATAATTTTTAGTTCATCGACTTTTTAACGAACTTAAAGAAAATCCGGAGATTGGCACGTCTCAAAATTCTTCTTTGTTTGTAAACTCTTCCCATGGGGTAGAGATTGACCTGGTTTTTTATATGTAAACGGTAGCAACGATACCAACGGAAAACGTGCCCACCTGTTTCTTGTCCAAATTCATTGAGAAAATAGGTCTACATTGCGATGATAACTGCTATATAGATATATAGATAACTTTTCTCATAGACATCCGATTTTGAAGTTGTATATCTTTAAAGTCTTGTGGCTTAAATCTCTAAAAACCTGCATTTAAAACTTGGTTTGTAATTTCGGGACGATTTTTTGAATTTTTTATGAAAAATTTCTAAATTTCTGAAAAATGACACTGCAGAAAAGTGGCCAAAAAGCTGCAATTACAATTATATAACTTTTCTTACAGACATCCCATTCTGAAGTGGTATATCTTTAAAGTCTTGTGGCTTTAGTCTCTACAAATCTGCATTTAAAAATTGGTTTGTAATTTCGGGTCGATTTTTTGAAATTTTTATGATGTAACCCCTTTCTTAACTTCCGAAAACATCGTCTTTGCAGAAAAGTTACCAAAAACCTGCAGTTCTAAGTCCATAACTTTGCTTTCAGGCATCCGATTTCTAAGTGGTATGTCTTTAAAGTCTTGTGGCTTAAGTCTCTAAAACTCTGCAATTAAATTTTGTTTTGAATTTTTGAAATGTTATTTTTACGATATAACTTCTTAATCATAATCCGAAAAATATAATTCCAGAAAAGTGACAACAAACCTACAGTGTTAATTCAATAACTTTTCTTTTAAGCATCCGATTTCTAAGTGGTATATCTTAAAAGTTTTGTGGCTTAGGTCTCTAAAACTTTGCATTTAAATTTTGTTTTGAAATGTTTAATTCTTATTTTTACAATATAACTCCTTAATCAATTTCCCAAAAATAGAATTCCAGAAAAGTGACCAAAACCTTCACTCTTAATTCTATAACTTTTCTTTTAAGCATCCGATCTCGAAGTGGTATGTCTTTAAAGTCTTGTAGCTTAGTGCTCTAAAAATCTGCGTTTAAAACTTAGTTTGTAATTTCGGGTCGATTTTTTGTAATTTTTACGATGTAACCCCTTTCTTAATTTGCGAAAAAATCGTCTGTGCAGAAAAGTGACCAAAAACCTGCAGTTCTAAGTCCATAACTTTGCTTTCAGACATCCGATTTCTAAGTGGTATATCTTTAAAGTCTTGTGGCTTAAGTCTCTAAAACTTTGCATTTAAATTTTATTTTGAAATGTGATTTTTACAATGTAACTCCTTAATCATATTCCGAAAAATATATATCCAGAAAAGTGACCACAAACCTACAGTGTTAATTCAATAACTTTTCTTTTAAGCATCCGATTTCTAAGTGGTATGTCTTTAAAGTCTTGTGGCTTAGTGCTCCAAAAATTCTGCATTTAAAAATTGATTTGTAATTTCGGGACGATTGAAATTTTTATGATAAATCGATTTACCTTAAAAATATTATTTATTGATTTTTATAAAGTTGAATAAAATAGTGATTACAATTTTCTATGAATGTGTTTCTAAAAGATTTATCGGGTACGGTTTCTATACCAGCATCAGTATCCTTGGGGCAGTGAACCGTCTCCGTACCAAATCCCGTAAGATTCTCCTTGCTGAATGGGTTCGGGTTGCTTATAGGATTGCTCCTGGTAAGATTGTGGCTTGAAGGATTGCTCATGGAATGGTTGTGGATTGTGTGATTGCTGGTGGTTAGGTTGCGGTTTTTGCTCGAATTTGTGCTGGGATTGCTGGTGACTAGGTTCGGGATGGAATTCTACAGGAGGCACAGGAATAGGAGACTGGTGGGCTGGCGGCGAAGGTCCATGGGATGGCGGAGCAGAGTGTCCTCCCCTGGGATATGGCTTTGGCTTGGGCTTGGAGGTGGGTCCATAGGCAGGCGCTGGCTTCCAATGCTGGTGATAGGGAACTGTAGCGGATTGGTATGGTGAGGCAGTCTCCCAGGGCAGTGACTCCCGCCAGGACACGGCACTGGAGCTCTGATGGTTGTGCTTGGGCTCCGGAGCCTGAGTTTGGTGAGGCTCCTGAGCTTCAACTCCATAGCTGGGCCCATGCCCATGGGGCTCATCATGGTGGCCGTATTGTTGATGGGGCGATTGTCGGCTGCACTGATCCAAATCCAGTTCGATGCGTTTCTGGGAGATGATCAGTTCACGCAGGGCTGCCTCCAGTTTCCAGGGATTAAGTGGCTGCGAATGCTGCACTGCACCGATCAGGGTGTCTAGGCGCAGTTCCTGGGTTCGATTAAGCTGCTTCAACTGCTGCTCCAGCACGTTTAGTTTGCGATTAGAGTCCTCGCTGAGCTCTTTGACTCCAGCCAAATTCTTTAGCTCCACCTCCACGTTGATCTGGGATGTCTCCAGGCTGTCGAAGGAGCATTTCAGGCCATTGATCTGGGGCAGCACAGTCCTGGTGATCAGTTTGGCCAGTCCATCGATGCTCCTGTCAATGCTGCGGGAACTTTGCAGCACATGCTTCTGGTAGGCATCCAATTTGGCTTCCAGCACGTTGAGGAGCTGCTTGGTGGCCTCTTGCAGGCGGGCCAGTTCCAGGAGCTGCGCATCTGTGCGATGACCATACTCTTCGCCCTGCTTGGAGATGTTCAACAAGGTGGCCACCAGATTCTGCGAACTCGCCTCCAGGGCGATTGTCAGTTTAGCCAGCAGACCATCGACGATGGCCAAGGCTTTGAGAGCCTCCTTTTGGTCCGCCAAGCCAGCCTGTGCCTCCTCGCCAACTTTTGCAATCCTGTCCAGAAGCACATTGGCCGCCTGCAAGCCCTTGGAATTATCCTTCAGGAGATCAGAGATGCTCTCCTCCTTCTGCGCTTTGTTACCGCCGAAGCACAAGCCCAGAAACAAGATCGCGATGAAAACTTTCATTTCAACTGCAAGTTGCATTCGAGTGGAAACACCAAGTGCAAGTGTCTTCTGTTGACCAAGGGCAGCGGTTAAATATGTTTGCGAACACGTGTGGGAGCAGCTAATCTATTTGGGTTTTGTGTTCTTCTAGTAAAGCATGCTCCAGTTCTTCATTTGTAGCTTAATCTGGCCAAAAGGTAAAAGCTTTAATTTGGCACGAATTCAAATTACAAACATTCGATCATTTCCTGGAGGAGCCATTATCGTTATCGATAGGTACAGGGCAATCAGCTGGTTGGAGGGAGCAAAACATCAACACTTCCTAGGCCAGGAGTCGTTATCGCTATCGATAGGCACAAGGCAATCAGCTGATTGGAGGGAGAAAAGCAACAATTTGATTTGAGTGGACTTAAATACTTAATCCAAGTATTACGTGAAATAAAAGCAGACATGAGCCAAACTGCTTCCCCGCCCAAGTGGCGGACCTCGGCCAGTGTGATTTTGGTGACCCGAGATGCCGACAAAAGCGAGGATTACAAGGTGAGTTAAGGGACCTTCATCAAAAATGGCAATAAAATATTATTTCCTTTGATGTTTCAGTTACTGATGCTCAAACGCAGTGATAACACGGCCATGATGGTCAACCAGACAGTGTTTCCAGGTGGACTACTAGATACCGCGGCCGATGAGAGCGTGGCCTGGCTGCAGTACCTGGAGGAGTTTGGTGTCCCGCAGGAGGCACTGCGTCGCCTGGTAATCATCCGCGATGATCGGCCTGTCATCCTGGCGCCCCAGGGCACCGGCTGCTATGATCGATTCTTCAAGCGCTCTAGCATTTGGTCGCGGTGAGTCCAAAGTTTGTGGTTGCCACATCGTCCAGATTAGGAGTTTAATCTTTGACCTTTGTCTTCTCAGGGAGATTACACTGCGACTCACCGCCGTGAGGGAGTGCTTTGAGGAGGTGGGTCTGCTGCTGTGCCGCAGCCGGAGTCAGCTGGACTTCGGTGCAGTCATCTGTGTCCAGGATGTGCCCGATCTGGAGGCGTGGCAGCGACGGGTTCACGACAAACCCAGCGAGTTCCTGAATCTCTGCCGGGAGCTAAACGTGGTGCCGGATTTGTGGGCCCTGCACGAGTGGTCCGCCTGGGCGAGTCCGGGATTCATGCGCAAGGGGTAGGTATCAGAGTGAGTATTAAAATACTTTTACAAAATATTAGCTCTCCTAAAGTCTAATTATAAAAATCAGAGCTATATTCTTGTCATAAATAATTTAAAAGTTATCCAAATTGAATACGCTATTATAAAATTTAGTTTCTATTAATTGTTTAATTTAATTAATTTGTTTTGGTTTACATATCTTTAAATCATATTTTTAATGACAGTTTATTTTTAAAATGTCTTTAGCTACGAAACGGTTTTCTTCATGGCTTTTGTAGACAAACAGCCAAAACTTCTGGAGGAACCATCCGAGGTGAAGGAGACGCTGGTGAGTTTTACTTTCCCATAACGCCATTAAAATAATATTGTATTTATTTTACAAGTGGCTGACACCGAAAGAACTGCTGCAACTGGCCGATCTCGGTGAAGTTTGGTTTTTGCCCCCACAAGTTTACGAACTGTCGCGCCTAATGGGAATCAAGGAGTACCAGAGCTTGCAGGACTTTGCCGTCCAACGCAGCGGATTGGGCACCACTATGTATTTGCCAGTAGGCTATGACTGTCAGGGATCTATGGTTTTTGTTCTGCCAGGTATGTCGCAGGATTATTTAATTAGTATATGTCGGGATATTTAATAAACTCTGTCCTTAGGTGATGATTTCTATGTGCCAGACTCGCACCTCGTCAACAAAATCATCAGTTTTCCTGGATCAGAAGAAGAGTTTCGAGCCCGTTCAAAGCATTTGCATCGCTATACCTATGGACCATCAATTCGGAACATGGAGTTGAATATTCCTCCACCCAATGGACACTTAAAACCGCTGAAATTTCATCAGGAGCGCCAAAAGCTGTAATCACATTCCGTAGCCGGCCGGCCATCGACGCGAGTGGTGACCTCGGCTGGTAAGCTCTGATAAGATGCTAAGTGTTACCCCAGAAATGGGACAATCACAAATTGTTGTTTTGAAATTATTCTAAGCGGCTTTAGCCGGCCATCAAATTATCAAAAACGCTGTCCCCAAAGGACATTAAGTATTATTTTAAGAGAGAAATTTTAATTTAAAAATTTACAGTTTAAGTTAAAGTTGGTCGTAACTTAGCTTAAGATGAAGAGGTGCCCCTTTTTTGCCTTATGCCTTTTTGATGGCTAGCACATCAAAAGCGCAATCCCATGCATATTCATGTCCTCCCCTTGAAACCGCAAATCAGAGTGGAAATGGGCTTGGCACAGAAAGAGGGGGAGGACCACAAGCTCAGACAGTATATAATTTCATCCCATTAGAAATGCATTTAAATCACTTTGTGAGCTGAGATCCCCACCCACTCCCCCTGAATGCTCAACGCCACCTGCCGTGTGACTTTGTGCGCTTTACAGCCTTGTCTTTTCAATCCCAACCACAGTCTGCAATTCCACCACCCGATGGGTCGTTTAAAAATCAAAATCTCAACGAGCTTCGTTTCCCCACTTTTGTTTGCTCCGTGCCCGCTCGACTGTTTATTATGCATTGTAAAGGACCCAGTCAGGACAACCCTCCTCAGGGATTGCCAAACGGCGAGAGGGGGGTCGATTTTCGATGGCTGAGGCTGTGTAACAATTACTTCGTTTAATTTAACCTTTTGTGGCTGGCTTCCGGCGTTTATTGTTCCGCTGCTGTTCATTTAATATCGATTAATTATGCTATTATGTGGCCCAGCGGAAGTAACCATTATGGAGTGTAATTAATAGAGTACTCCCCATGTATCATGATAGAGCAACGAGTACTCCCACGCATCAGGAGTAAAGGAGTGATAGCAGAGTTGTCGGAAAATGCTTTTTGAGGAAGGGAAATACATCAAATTGTACTTTTATATTTTAAAAAATTTTATAATGTCTTAGAACTTTTTAGGGTTTTCAAATAGAAATAAATAATGGCAAAAGTTTGGCACCCTGAATAAAAATGAATGACTTTTACTTACACTAACTAAAGTGAAGTATTTGATTTGAACAATTAAAATATTCATATCCAACGAGGCTTTGTTTTATTTAATATTTATATTTTATAAAAATTAACTCATCCCAAAGGCTTAATTTTAAATAATTTATAGACATCACTGTTCCAAACTGACTTTCTAATTAACAGACATCGCAGGCGGGAAGGTCGACAAATCCGCCCATAAATTACACATTAAATTAAAATGCATAATGTGACAAAGTGTCCGGGTGAGTTATGAGCGGCAAAGCCGCTTAGCATCTACTAAGACATTTCGGGACCCGGGTAAATTAGCATCTCAGGACCAAACAGCCAGGACTCTTGATTTATGCTGGAATGAGGTCGAGGACTTACGAAAACGAAGAAGACAAGGCCTGTAATTGAATTTAGAGCTCATTTGCATTGCCCCCCCACGACATAATGCTGATTTACGTGGCCACCGATTGGATGGAATTTGGAATTGGCTTGCCTATTAATTGCCTCGAAAGGTGGAAATGCATATCACGTACTTTTCTCGGCATGTCTTCTGCGAAAGCGCCCAATTAGAGCGATTATATGAGGATGTCCTGGTCACCTGGCGGTGACATGAATGCCAAAACAGAATTTGGCCAGATCGATTCGCAAGTAATTGACAACTTCTCGCCCGGACTTCCCACGGGTGTAACAAAACACACACTTGTTCCGGAGAGATTTATTTTTATTGTGAGCATTGTTTGCACTCAACTCGACTTGAGTCGGTTTTCAATACCCTGTAATACGGTGGTTGGGTATGTTGTACCCTAGGTAAAATAAGTATTCGAAATCTGTTATAAATCTGTAACGATTTTCATTTCAGTTGGATACAAAATCTGTTGTTGGTGGCAGAAATCTATAGAATTTTCAAAGAATTTGGAAGACTAAGCTTTTGTTTACATTTACTTGATAAATTCGTTATTTGGCTTTAACTGGGAAGTGGCATAAGCAATAAGTACTTATTAAAAAATTGTATTCACTTTTGTAACATCTTTACTTTTCTATATATCTTAATCAATTTTATATTTTTTGATCAAGAAATTATCCATATTCGCTTCTTCTAAAGGTAGCTTTTAGCCAAACGCAACCAATTCTTAAAAATTCTCAAGAGTACTGGGTATTTCGTAGTTTGTCCTCCTTCCAATCTTTATTTTTTTTTTCACCCCTCGGGGCAGGTCCGCTAAATGAGTATTACCGCAATAAATCGCCGCAATTCATTTAAGGGCGAACCGGCTGGCTGGCAACCCTTAAATCACCAGCAGAAGCTGCTAACTGTTGATGAGAGTCGGTCGTTCGGTTTCACCCCCTCTCGCCCACTTTATGGAGCCCCTGCACCCCCGCAGGGCACCACCCACTATTCGTCAGACCGTGAACCTGTTACGGCATGTCAGATTGTCACTGGGGAAATTGCCCCTGGCCCGGAGGAACGCTCTCCGGCTGGTCGGACAAATTGCATCAATTGACTTGCGTGTTCAACATAATGGCAATTGCGGCTGCCTCCCGGAGTGGAATGGGTGCGGCTGGGGTCCTGGGGAATCACACATGTAGGGTGGGGTGTGGCGACGACAGTTCGACTAATGCACTACATGATCTTCTAATGATGTCTTTATTTTGCCCCCACACTTTCGTATGTAGGTATTTTACTCAAAGGTAAAGTTAATAAACTAAACTAATGCTCAGATAATCAAAAGACAAATCACTCTAATGATTTAAAAATGGAAAAATACAGTCACCTACAATAAATATTTTAACATAGAGCAAAAAGCATAGCCAGCGTCTTAAATATTTTCCAAGATTAAATTTCGTACAAAATTTAAGACCTTGACTTAAAAAATTAAGCTAATAAGGATTAATATGACAAATTCAGTATAACCCTTAACCAATTATCATATCACATGATGAACTTACGTTAGTGTAAGACAACAGAGTTTATAAATGCTGATCAAGCAAATATATATTTTTTTACTTAACTAGCTGAAAACTTTTACATACATAACTCATCCGCCGTGTAGGCCAAGTGTCAAGTCTTTGTTTTTTAACTTTATTTTTGAATTTAGCTATAGTCCTTTAAAATTTATAGAAATAATATGATCTTACGATATTTTAAAATTGTTTATTAGCTCCCAAGCTAAAACAAAGTTAAGGTAATAAAGTGGTTAGTATACATGATTGTACTTAGAATAGATTAGATTTTCCAGACAGATAAGTGTCTTGAAACCTATGATAAACTTAATGTGCAAACTTTTTAATAATTTGTTGACATAAGGTAGCTGGAATTCATCACAATTAGCACTGTAAATACATGGGAACATATGCACGAACCTCTTTATGTGCAAAGGTAGGTAAATGAAAAGACGTTTATGTATGTACTTTTGTATTTATTTAACATTTCAGCAAAGATAATTGAAAAGCACCTGCACACACACATACACAGCCCCAACTGTGCACACACACACACACACATGCGCAGAGTGGGCGTGGGCGTTGCTGGTAAAATATGAATTATGTGCTTGCTCCAATAGGTTTGTTGTTGTTACCGTTAATTTCTATTTAGTCCTTGCTCTCTCTCTCTCTCTCACCTATACAACTTTACTCTCTCTCTCTCTCTTTTGCAGAGTTCACACCTAAACAACAGCCACCATTACAAAAGGCACACATACACAGATACGCGTATTGGGGGGAGGGGATTCCCCTCCTTTTTGGAGGACACTACGTAATTCATTTTCCAGTCTCGGACCTGCGCAAAGATCCCGCTGGAAAATTAAGCTTTTCCTGGTGTTGCAGTTCTGGTTTTTGTTGTATTTGCCTGCATTGGGGTAGGTGTATGGCATTATGTTTTCACCGATTTCAATTGCAATTCACATACATATATATGCAGACATGTATATGTATATATAGGTATACTATATAGCGTTGCATTTCGGTACATGTGCAAAATTAGCAATTTTATTAGCGGCGCCACTTTTTGCATTTTTCTGTTATCTGTGCAAAAAAAAACCAGTGACCTTGTAACATTGTTTTAATTGCAATTGGCAATGCACTGCACATCGAGTGAATACACATTCAAATTCCCTCAACTTCAAAGAAAAGTTTCTCCTTTGACTTATCGCTCCACCCAATAAACTTTACCAGCTGTCGAACAATTGACCAATAGATTAAACGAAACTCCAGCAAAGGAACCCCAACGACCCTTATCGAAATCGCAGCCACCGTCTCATATTTCCATTCCGGAAGTCAGTCCATTTAAGAAACCATAAATTTGACGGCAATAACGGATAAAGTATGTTTATTTGGATATTAGGCTAAGCAGAAACGGCGAAACGAATGGGCGATCATAAAAGGGGTAGCAAGACCAAAAAGAAATTGCGACACCAGACAAGGCCAAACGAGATGAAGATGTCTCTCAAAAAACTCTTTAACACTTGACTTAACCCGGAAGCGGACAGTGCCAGTCATAGCGCTAAGTATAGTTTTTTTTAAATCTTTGCACTGCTGTGACAAATTTGCTTTATTAGTTATTTAATTGGTTGATAAACAAAGGAACTGGAAAAGATCATTCTATAAATATGTTTTACCTGATTTATTAATAACCACAACCTTAAAACAATTTTTGATCAACTTATTCTAAATATCTTATTAACTGATCAGTTATTTTTATTAAAGCCAAGTTTTATTTTTCTATGGAAATTCTGTAAGCAGAGTTAAAGATTACAGAAGAATAACCCATCAGAACTGTGAACCATGCTCCATATTTATTTATTTTAAATCATAAAAATATTTGCTTGTAGTCTCCGCTTACGAATTCCATCAAACCACAATTTAGATGTAATCTAAAAAACTAAAAGAACTAGCGGTACGAACTTATCCCTGCGCATCGCACTGTTTTCCCTCCATGTTAAATCAAAATTTTCAGTAGGGGAGGGTGGATATCTGTGTGCTTGGCATATAAATATGAATTGTAATAGATTTAGATATGAATCAGACATATGTACGGATAGATGGTAACAAAGGTCTGGCCAAGTGAAAGGAACAGTCCCAGCGTGAAAGCCAACGAAAATTTGATTGAAGATATCGCTTCTTTGAGGCACTCGAAAGAAAATTACAACAATATTCTGTAAAATGACACAAAGAGAAATATTAATTTACCATTTGCTGGTGAATGAGGATAATACAATTTTAAGCCAAATGAGTTAGCCGCTTCAGTGGAAAGTCTCACACAAAAAAACGACTACGGCAAAAAGTTTAAAGTTTCGTCCGGTGGAAAAATGTTGAAAAATTCTAGAGCAGATTGAGCGTCTCAAATTCGACACCCACCGACATTTTTGGGGTCTCCTTTGCCCTTTTTTTTGTTCGCTGTTATAAATTATATGGCACTTGCCACGTGTCGCTGATTTGTACGGGCAAAGTGTGAAATATTCCGGAAAGGACTCTATAATACGGCTTACCCTATTTTCCCTCCCCTCCAATCGTCAATCTGTCGAAGCGTGAAATATTTTTCGCTCCTTCACTTGGCAGCAAAAAAATTTAATTCGTGCGGAAATTCAACCAATTTAAAAGGCGAACACACACATACCAGTAAGGGCACGCCCCCTTTTCTCGATTCTGACTTCATTGTATCCTTTTTGAAGCTTGCAGGAAAGGGCGAGCTGCTTAATACGTTTTATTGTGGTAATAAAACTACGATACAAATTGTTTGAATGAGATTGAACAACATTTGAATTGAGCATGAAATGATGCCGGTTGTTTGACTGCTGTGATGCTGGTTCTTTCTACATCGACTGCTCCAATGAATCCGAGTCGATATTTATGGATTTCTTGTGGCTCATTTTGGGGGTACATTTGGAAAAGATGTTAAAGTATTGTCCTCAATTGCTCTTTAAATTGTTTGCCCTTGGATTGGGACCGAAGTCCTTAATTTTAAAGAGGCTCTTTTAAATATCTTGCAAATGTTATTTGATTTAAAGACATTATATGTTTTGAAAACCAAAATATGTATTTAATCAATAAGAAAAGAAAGATTCGCTAAACTTAAATAACCCTTAAAAAGGCATTAATTTAAGTTTTGGTTTTTATTACGGTTTCATCTGTGTCAACTCCCATAAGTATGCTAGAAAATAAACTTAATAAAATCCCAGTTCAAACATGTTGGTCAAATATTTAGCATCGATTCATTGTTGCAGATCTTTGCCATGCATAAACAATCCATAAAACTAGACTTTTAATTACCCGGAGTCAGGAGATTAATATGCAAATATGGGCTACATTGTGGACACCATTAAAGGGTTTAGACCTAATAAAAATCCCGGAAGAAACAAGGTCACCCAGGAAGCCATGTGGGTGACGGGATCTGGTCAATGGGGATTTAATCTTCATGTTTATGGCTATTTGCGTTTTGACCTCCGCCATGGCGACACCATCCGAGAGATAAGCCATAATTTGATTAAACCAGGGGGGCACCTTTCCACACACATAGCACTTGCACCCCTTTTGTGTTAAGTGAATAAAAATATGTAAAAGCATAATTCAAACAAGGTCCACAAAAGGGATTCGGTTTGGACTTAGGGCTCCGGCTCCCATGGCCGTAAAACCCTGGGCATAAACTGCGGTCAGCTTGACCAGGCATGTGTGAGCGGTCTTGTTTAACCAACGATTATGGAAATTGTGCCGGAGACCACAGCTTCCAAGAGCGCAGAGCGGTGGCGGAAGATTTGCTCGACCAGATAGCACAAATGACACGTAGCCGGGGCTGGACACCAGAAAGGACACCAGGAAGGACACCAGAAAGGACCCGCATAAAGGGCGGACACCCTCTAAAAAATATTTGTTCACACATGTGGGCGGTAAAAGGGCAGGGGGGCGGTGGGTGGCGAAAGCAACCTTCACTGCAGTCACGTGTGACTCGCTTCTACAAATTCTTTTTCTTTTTTTTTTTTGTGTGATGCCCTTCCCCAAAACACATAAATTGCATTTTCCGGGAGATGTTCGTACACTGAAAATGTACAACTGACCAAAATGTATGCATGCATTAATTTTATTTAGAAAATAGTTCCTAAATCGAAATAAATATGTTTAGCTAAACAATAAGCAATTTAATTAATAAAGTTCTGAAAGAGAGGCATAAGATATATATAAATTTAAAATCAAAGGAAGCAAAGTAAAGAATACAATCTTAATTTAGTATTCAATTTTTTAGTTAGCACTAAACAGCAGAATTCTTGTTGTTTATTTCTTAACAACTATATTGTTTCTTGGCATGCTAAAGTATTTTAGTAGCACATTGATTTTAACCAAATAATTTTCATATTTCTAAAAACCCAAAGAATTCTTCTCGAATTCATATTGTAATTTTTCTGAGTGGACCTGTGTCTGCTTCTCCAGTTCCCTCAGCGCTATTTAAACTAAATCAAGTCCCTGTATATATCAGCGTCAAATTGGCAAGCCAAAGTCGAGTCGAGACTCGAGCGGATGAAACATAAAAATAATCATAAACGTTTATCACATGACCAACGGACAAGCGTAAAGGATAAGAAAAGGGAGCGGGGGCTGTGGACAAGGAGAGATTTGATGAAAAGGATAGCGACAATTCGAGTCGAACAGCAGAAACAGGAGTGGAAGGCGGTACGTGATGTTTGGTCGCCTTGAGTTAAGGATTCAATGTGGGTCACTTCCTTGGCAGGTTGGCCGGAAAACTGATTGGGAAGTATGAAATTCATAATTTAATTCGGCGTGCTTAGAGTGATTTTAGATTTCCTATTCAATTTACACATTTCTCACATTTCCATGTTCCGATAGCATAAATCTCCATGTTTTGCATTATCTTGATGTCTTTAACTTGAAACTTAAAATGTTGATTTTTTATTAAAGAATCATCATCACTCATACCTTTTCCTTTTTTTCTTTTGCCAGCAATGAAGCAAGGATTTTAAACTAATATGTTTCAAATGAATAATAATTTTGATGACAGCAAACAAAATTAAATGAAATTCAAAATATGAGTTTTCTTATTTATTCCTGTTTTACTTTTACTTACAATGATAAAATAATACTGTGTCTATTAGACCTTGTTTGCGTTAGATTTAAAATTGTGTGTCCAAAGGATCATCAACCACCAACCGCCAACCACCCGAAAATGTGCAATTTGAAAACCAGAAATTGCACTTAAGTGATTTTAAACTGGCAACTTCCGCTTTGCATTCGCCATCGAGACATTGGCAGTCAGCACATCATCATCATACTTATACTCATACTCATACTACACATATGAGTATGAGTGCACATGTGGCTTTCAAAAAGGGTGTATGTCAACATTGTTGGCGAAACAATGAGCACTTAACAAGCCAACAGAAGCAACAGTGATTTCACCTTTTCACACACGAAGTCCAATTTTGAGTGCTGAAACCACATGTGAGAAGTCTCCTTTGGCCGGCAACCAAATTTGGCCCGAAACCAAAATGGGCCAGAGCCCGATTCACCAAGCTACAAAGCAAATGAGGGTCATTACGCTGCCCAGTTCTGGATTCTCGGCTTATCGATGGTTTCGACATTGTTGTTCCTGCTCGATGTGTGCTAATCTCTTAATGCGTTTAGCGCACATTTCTATTTGCTTAATGAATTGTTACCGAATACATTCATGGCGAGTTGCCGACTTACTTCTATTCATTTATTCACTGCGCCGGGTCATTTGTCGACGTTTGTCTTTTGATTTAGAACGGTATCGCTTTTGGTTTGGTTTTGGGTGTGGGTTTGGGCTTCGATTTGGGTTTGGGTTTGGGTTTGACTTTAGGGCGGTATTGAAGGGGGAGAAGTTGGCCATTGGAGCAGCTCAATTAGGTTGATTGCTGAGCGTGCAGCGCGGTCATGGTCAAGTTCTCCAACTGTGAATAATGTACATAAAATACTACACAAACAAATAAATTGTTGTTATAAAATGCTGCACTAAATAAATGAGAGTATGCATTACAAATATTTCGGTCACATAATTGTTGAAATTTTATATTTGTAGCTTTATAAAAACAGCCATGATTTTGAAGATTTGTTTAAATAATGTACAAAAATAAAAAAGCCTTGAATTTGAAGATTTGTTAAAATAATGTACAAAAATTAGCAGCTCCAAATAAAAACACCGTTTTCCAGTAATCGAGAATATTTATGGACAGCTCATTTAAAACTTTCTCGGAATTTGTTTATATTATATATAAGTGTTATATCAAATTTCGTTGATTTAAATACTGTAATCTTTGACAGCAAGAGGCGGAGGCGATAAGAAGTATTGAACGAGATTTACGCTAAAAGCCCCTCAACGATTGCTCAATTTGTTTCAGTTTTCGGTTGCCTAAGATTCAGTTCAGATCGTTTTTTAACAATGCAGAAATTACTTGCGATCTCTTGTTTCTTTATTTTGTTGCACGCTTCCAATGGTTATAAAAAAGTAAATATAGTTAAAATAAACAGTTTTAAAGTTGCAATTTTTGCGGGCGATTCTTCTGATGCGTTTTTGCTTTTTTAATTATATCTTTTGGTTTCTGTTAACTTCATTGTGTAAACTAGAGTAATCAAATACGTTGGACAAATAACCAATTTATCTCTTATTTTACTTAGGTGGACATAAAAGAATTTGAACAATTCAAACACGAAATGTATGCAAAAATGGAAAAAATTTTAACCGAGCTAGACAAATTAAAAGAGATGAGATTTTTCGCTGTTCCTGGCCCTCCACGCATGAGGGGAATTGATGGCAAAAATGGCATTCCGGATGGATATTATGGCATTCCTGGTCCTCCTAGACCCTGGCTTTCAATTCCAAGGGGACAATTTGATTTAATTCACGATCTACGAAGAGGGTATGTACCTCAAAGACCCGATCAACGAAGAGAGCTTGTACCTCCAAGACCCGTAATGGATGCTTCAAGGGGAGAATTTGATTTATTTCACGATTCCCATCCTTCCAGGGCCAACTTTAGTGTATATCATTAAAACTTCGTAAACAAAAGTAGATACTGTAAATGTAAACAAAACTTCTCAAAAAGTGTGTTTTAAAAATAAAAACTCTATATAAAAATACAAAACTGCACTAAAAAAATAAAAACCAAAAATAACATAGATTTGTATCACATGAGTTTTTTAAATATTACTGTGTAGAGTACAAATGTATATTGTATTCGTGGAAAAGTATAAAACAGATAGAATTATTTATTTTTAGAATTTCGTTTATTTAAATACTGTGAGCTTAGACAGCCTCAAATTGAGGAGATAAATAGTGCTAGCGAGATCTTGAGAACTTGAAGGAAATATATGCTAAAGATGGTATTCCATTTCCTTTTCAAGATCACGCGCCACTAAACAAAACTAGCAGAAAATCGAAATCCGCAAGTGACTTACTTTCCTCCACTGACTGTGTGTGGCTTTTAACAGCAGCCGCCACCGCTTTCCATCCATTTATAAACAATAATTTTATTACCCCGGTCGGAATGGTGGTGGGGGCGTGGATGTGAGCGATATGCGGCGATTGGCTACGGCATAAATTACAATCAAAATGAATTGATATGCGTGTTAATAAAGGAGAGCCGGGTACAAGGAGCGAGGCAGACAGGACACAACCAGCGACAGAAACAGAAACAGGAAGTAGTCATCCTGGCAGCATTTCGATTTAACGCTTTTATGATTTCCCGATTTCCAAAGGGCCAAAGGACATGGAGGACACAGGGGAAACTGTGTGCGTCTGAGTCTGCGGGTCTCTTAATTAATAAGCCTGGTCCTGACCCCAGAAGTTGTGTATGTTTGTTGGCTAAATATTTGCCATGGCATAAATTAAAGGGCACTTGCCAGCCACCAGGTACAGTCCCACCCGAAACATTATAGCTGCTTCCCAGTCCTTCAATGCAATTGCTCTGCTGCAGACTGTATAATTATCGAGCCGCTCTTAATGGCAGTGTAATTCAATATTAATTAAATCATCAAATTGCATTTACAGCCGTCGACGACAACAATAAATAAATTAAGCGGCGAAATGACGGAATGCTGATCCCTGCAATCGATTCAGTTTTTTTTTTTATTCTTCCTCGACTTTATCGCAAATTCAGCACTTTAATTTTTGCGCAAAAGTTTTTTGTTTCAATCAGTTTTTTTTTTGTTCTTTTAAGTTGCTTGCTCTGATAACAATATGTTGGCGAAAAACGCAAATTGATTTATTAAAAAAATATATAAATTGTTTTGTAACCTCATTATGAGCGCAAGTTGCGCGTGCAATTTGTTGTAGTCTTTTGGCAGAGAAAGAGCTCGACTTGAAATCGCTATTTCGCTAGGGCAATCATTTTTTTCACGATTGTTGTTATTTTTGTTTAGTTTTCTTTTTTTTTTTTTTGTTTAGTTTTTCGCCTGGGGTTCATCGACCGACAGTGTCGACCTCAAAGTGCTGACACGAGCTCATTGAAAGTCCCCTCCCCCCAAACGCCTCGTGTTGCAATCTCCGGTATTTTTTATTTCGCCTTTATTTCCTATCAGCAATAATCGATGAAAGTCTGAGGTGATATTTTTTCGTGAGTAAATTAGTCTCAGGGAAATCTAGAAGCTGTCACGGATGATCTATCAATGATTAATAGTAATCGTGGCGGGATCATACTTCAATTGAATTTTGTTACAATTCATGGCTGCATTTAATCACGCACTCATATTCTATAAACAGACTTCAATCCTTTATTTAAGCATTAACATTACACATAAATATTATTAACTGTGATATAATATTTGGTGATAAGACATCCCGATAATCAAATCAAACACTAAACCATATATTGAGTATTCATCAAAAATTATGTGAGTAAATGAAGACCTACACACGATATCAAAATATTCCCCACTCGAATTCAGAACCCTAATTGATGATCACCAAAGCTCTAATTGCACTTGTCGGAGTTGTGCAATGTCTTGGGATTTCACTTATTCTTTTAAATATTTATATAGCAATTGGAACGTGAGGAAAGCCGTTGTTTATGTTCCCACGGTTGTTGTACACTTTTCGAGGTAACTGAGAGTCTACAAATAATCAGAAAATTATTTTAAGAACGTTGAATGCATGTCTAGGTTTGGAAAAAAAAACATTTAGAAAAAATAAAACTTTTGTCTAAAATTCCAAATATTTTTGGTTAACCTGAAACATTTTCGTTGATACTTTTCCAAGAAAACTTATTATGTGACGGCATAGACTCAAAACATTCTTATCAACGAAACTTTGGGTTATCTGCAACATTCCGTTCGAGATTCCTGGAACCTCATTGTCATTATATTATACATGGCTCTGGCATAGTATAAATATGCATATCCGATCTTAAGCCATGTACAAGTGTACTCATTACTCATCTAGCTTTTAGCGATTGCATTTTTTTGTTTGTCTCTTTGCATAAGCCACTCAAAAATAAAAAAATAACAACAATATAAAACTGCCGAGTTGGCGGAAAGAAAACACCCAGCTCCGAGCGCAGTAAAAACAATAATCCAAAAAGAATATAATACAACGAAATGAAAAGCGAAAAGAGCAACAAAATAAATGGAGGCAAAAACAATTTGGATGCACCTGTGTCGCCAGCACTACCTGGTTCTTGCTTCTCGGATCTAGATTGAGGCTTTGGCGGCGACGGCGGGGCATTCGCCAACTGGTTCAACCTTCTGCTAAACCCAACGCTCGTCGAAGGTTGCCCCAGAATAGTTTCGCCCACCTCCCAACATAAGACCCAACCCAAAAGCGACCAAAACCATCCGAACAGTGGACATCGCAGCTCGCTTTTTTTGGGCCAAAATCAAATTCAACCAATTTGTAATGGCCCGGAGTCGAAGGCGAAGGCAAATGTCTTCATATGCTTTATGCTACGGCTTGGTCCTCCTCCACTTTGCCTCCTTTTATGGGCCACAGCCAATGAACCGGAGCGACATCATGCAGGGGCCCACACACATGGACGCACACCAAGCGCCCTAAAAAACCAGAGATTATGTATGCTTATGCCGAAGCTTCAAGTTCTCTTTCTATATTAAATTATAGCATTGTATGTATATAAAAATATTAATATTAATATTTATTCTTTATTAACACTTAAACCATTGCTGATTAAATTGACAAAAATATTACAATAAAAATTTCTTGATTTTGGTTAAATAACCTGAAGTTCCTTTCCTTATAAGTATCATAAAGAAAATTTAATAATACATATTTACTAAATATTTATAAGAATTTATTTATTTCTTTTCATTTTGGTTAAGTACTCTAAGGTTCAAGTTCTTTTCCTTATTAATATTATAATGTTAATAAATTAATACACTCTTTGATAAAGTTATAATATTTATATAATAAATTCTTCTATTAAAGCTGTCTACCTTTTTAGTTAAATATCTTAACAAGATGTTTATAACTGAAAAATCTTTATATTATAACAATATTTTCCCCTTTTTTGCTGTTTTGTTACACATAGAATGAACTTAAATTAGAAATAAAGAAAAATCTAATAAATAACCAGTTAATTAGCAACAAATTTGCAGTTTAAAATTTATTTTATTGAAAAATGTCTTTAATTAGTTTAACTCATAAACTTCTCTTTAATCTAGTAACACTTAGTAAGGGTATCTAAGAAAAAAGAAATCCGAAATGTGATTTAATTTATTATTACAAACGTTAAAGGAGTCCGAGTCGTTCGTGGACATGGAAGGACCAGGAAAACTTGTAATTTGCGGGGAAGGGGGTGCAAAGCGATTTACGGCAGCGCATCAATACAACTGCGGAGCACAAGACGCGGGGACTGGCAAATGAGTTCCATTTATATCATTGGTCATTACGGAAATTATGCGACGCCGAAGGAGTCCAAGTCCTGGGAGTCCACGGAAGCGGTATAAAACGATAAAGATACATTGCAAACGGAAGTCCAAGGATGACAATCGCCTTGGGGACGCCCAATGGAGCTGCATGGCCAAGGATGTACGGATGACTCTGGACAGGATTGAAACTGGGGATGGGAAGGGAAAGGGAATGACACTGAACCGACACTGACCATTCACCAAGCGGCCGGGGTGAAGTCGTAAAAAACATTCAAGGCAGAGCCCATCAATAAAAAACGCAAGACAATGGACTCATGGTTTCATGGGGATGAGCAGAGCGGATTCGGCGATGGAAAGGAAGGACTTTTAGACTCGAACAAGATGCCAGCCCACAGATTAGAAATGGTAAGAATCCTGTGAGGAAAGGAGGTGACAGATGAAGAGATTAAATTTTGCCGATTACCATGGGTCGTAAAAACGGCGTATGCTATAGACTAAAAATGTGTTTTAGATTCTCTGAAAATATTTACTAAAAAATAGTTATGAAAAGTTCTAAGCAAATTATATACCCATAAATTAGTTCTTATAATTTGAAACACAAATGTTTCTTTTAAAAAGCCATTTAAAATATAAACCCATGTTTTATTTAATTTGTTAACAAAGTAAAATATTCCTAAAACAGAGTTACAACTCTTGATTTTTGAGAATTTTCTTTGCTTCTAGAATTTAAACCTTAAAAACTGCTTTATTTAAGAATATAGTTTAGCTTAGTGCTTTTATCTTTTAAAGACGTTTACGCCCAATTTATACCCATGCACACCAATGATTGATAGGCTTTTGGTCAAAAACTTTTTGGCACTTGTCCCTTGACGCGATAAATTTCCCTTTTTCGATGCTGCCAACACGAGATTTACGAGCATATTTTGGTGAAAAACTTTCGAGGACCAAACGAAGCGACAGCTAATGAGCTTCTGAAGGACTTTGGCGGCCGCTCTTCATTAAGCTAATGAGTAGAGTGACGCGGCAACTGCTGGAAACTAATGTGTTAACGATTTAAGGTTAAAGTCAGATGGCAAAATAGGAACAAAACAGACCCCATTCCAGCCCGTTCAATGTCAACGCTACGTGTTTGGCATGCAAACCCAGAGAAAGGCTCAGAGTAAAAGTAGAATGCAGAAGGAAGCCCCCCAATCATCCGGCCATGCGATTACATGTGTGAACTATCGATTGAATTAAGACAAGCCAAAAGGGAGGGGTGGGGCGTATGCGAGCCACTTAAGCGTGTCGCTTGACGGCGGCTCATCCTCGACCACTCGAGGAGCATCATAAAAAACGAAAAACGAAAAAACGCACCACCCCGCTAGCCAGACATGCTGAAAGGAAACTCCCCATCCCACACCATCCGATCCCATCGCTACACTCAAAGAAATCGGGTTTCTCTTCCGCATTATTTTCCATAAAAATCAATATTGTTTTAAGATCCCTTATAAAAAAATATTTCTACAGAGCTTAAAAGCATTAAAAGTAAAAATATTTTTTGTTATTATATTTGAGATTTTTGTAGACACTAAATGGTATTTGCTAACCTCAAAAGTCAGAGATAGCATTAAGACATTCCTATAATGTTATTTTAATTTGACCACTTAAATCAGATATTTCTTATAATGTCAATACATTTTTCGCAGTGCATGTCTCATCAAAGCCGTCACACGTCGCAGTGCAGGCATAAAAAGAGTGCCCCGAACGCGCAGCATAATCAAACGGTGTGTGTGTGAACCATAATAATGTTGACAATCATCCCAGTTGTCCGAGATGGTTTTGGTTTGGGACCTGCCCCTAAGCACTGATTATGCCCAGGCTGAACTTAGCCCCATGGCCATGACAATTTACCGATTGTCATTGCCGTGTCTATAAATTTCATTTGACAAGAAGCCGGGCCCTCAACGCTTCCACTCCCCCAACTTGTCCACTCCTGACATCCACTTCAAGCGTTGCCTGTATTCCGGATTTCACTCGTGTCTGGCCTGCGGCTCAAAATATTGCAAAAGAAGTCGGGGAATGGAGCCGGGGACAAGGAGACTTTCGGTCGCCAGCGATTTGCATCAGAATTTCATAATTATTGTTTAATCTGCACTTGAAACTGAATCCCAAAATGTCGCAGACCTCGAGAGGATTCGAAGTGGAAATTGCCATCGGATTGGTTGTGAGCCAAAAAGTCTAAGTGTGCGATCAACGAAAGTGAAATATTGTAAAAGAATATTGGTTTGCTCCACCCAGACAAGAAGGGCGAATAAAACGTAGGCAAAAAATCTACATACAGTATACATATGTATTCACAAGTACCTAGCAAAATGATTCTCTGTTTATTAAAACTATATACCTATATATATCTTGCACATTGAATTTTATTAAAATTAAATTTTTTTAAAGAATTAAAGTCTTTTTGCGTCAGTGTGTCGGCCTTTTCCAATTTCGGCTATAGTTTTTTTCCAACATTTTTTATTGCATGCGCAAGAAATCGAAATTTGACACTTCCTGCTGGTCGAGAATTAAGCTAGAAAAAAAATAAATAAAAAGGGCAAAGGAAAACAAATTAAAATGGCCACTTGATGGCGATCGTCTTGATTGGGGGCCAACACAAAAAAAAACCCAAATTTCCACAAAATTTCTTGCGCAATCCGTCTATGGAGTGCTTTCGTCTGGTTACAAAAACTCCAAAGACGACCGATTTTGTCGAGGAGGAGCTCCGAGTTCTTGGTAGGGAGCAGGAAATCCATATAATCAAAATTAAAATAATAAATTCAAGACCAAAATCTGAAAAGACCGCCACAGTTGATACTGAAAAAGAGAAAAATCAAATTGGGAAAGAAAACAAACAAGCTTGAAGACCTAATATTTTGTCAATGAACATTTACAGCGCAAGGCGTATATGAATTTAGAGATATGGACTCCGTCTCATTGCCGAATTACGCCGCCTTGATCCAATTCACCCCTCCTTTTCTTGTTTAAAGTCCAGCAGATTGCGATTGCCTCAGATGTTGATCTCCATGTTGGCAATTGTAATCCAATGCTGCAGCTCAGATCCAACTTCAATTTTTCGATCGCTCCTGCATGCGCCGTTACGCGACCAAAGTTTGTTGACAGAATTATCCGAGGCCTCGGAGGGATCGAGATGTTTATTTTGATTCTTAAACTGTTGCCCGCGGTGGTCGTCGTCGTCGCTGGAAGCCCATTTATCCATGCCGCCAGACCACACAGCAAATGGACTTCTCGGAAATCAACGGATTCAGATCCCATCTATGACGAAAATTGAGATTTACCCAGTAGTTTCGAAAACATAGATGCTCTGAGTGCAGCTAAATTTGTCATATGGTCTGAAGCAAAATGCAATGCAGAGACACACTTGTAATGACAAAACCATTATCATTAATTTTAGTAGCCTAACAAATTCTACAAAAATTGATCTGCTGATTTGTTTAAAATAGGGTACGCTTTCATATTTTTACTGAATTTAAGATTTATGTTTAAAACCCAATTACTCGACTGTAAGAAACGGAATTTAAATCTAAAATATCTTAGATATTTCTAATTGCATAACATTTTGGAAATATGTTTCAAAAAACTAGCCTGACCATATATTTTAGGAAAAAAAAACATGAATAAGCTAATTAAAATTGTCGTTCAATTTATACGGTCTCAGTTGCAGAGAAGAGTCTTGATACCTGAAAATGTTCGACTAAACACACTGAGTCTTATCGATTGAGGAATTTTTAGGTAATTATAATCTACGATAACTAACAGGGAGATTATTAGCTGACATTGTCATTAAACATTATTTATTTAGTACTTTTATGAACTGTAATAATTTTTTATACCGTTCAAAAAAATTTGCTGAAAAGAAAATTACCAATAGAATAAAATAAAAAGAATTAAATTTCAGTTTATGCTTTAAATTAGTTTTATTTATTACTAAATTGTTTTATGCACACTTATCAACTACTCACAATTGTTTTTAGTTATTAGTTTATCTTAAATTTGTTGTATTCAGTATTCGTGTTTTTCTTCTAGGCTCACACAGACAGAAATTTGAATCCGTTCAAAAATTCTTAAAATGTACAGAATCGCCTTTTTATAAGTAAGTTTATGGGTGTATTTACATTTTCCATTATCGTTCTCAGTTATTATTACATTGTATAGGACTTGTTTGTTTAGTTTACTCCAGTTGAGTTTTGCTCATCGTTTCGTTTCAGTTTCAATTTATACAACATCATCGTCGAGTGTGGTTCTTTAAGTTTGCGGTATTTAAACGTAATACAACCTTTAGTTTTAGATATTTTATTGCTTACTGAAGGGGAGGAGTTGGGGGCGTGGCTAAAACGGAAACGGAAACACGGCCTCTAAGAACAACTATCGCATCTATGATATTATTATTCGCTTCTGCTGTCGCTTAATACTAGTAGAGAAACTAAGGCTAGAACTAATCAACAAATAAGCGTGTGTTACTAACTCGTAATTTGTAATAATGTAGCGATTGTTAATCAGAAGCTGCTAGTTTTAATATACTTTTTTTTTTTTGTTCCTTTTTAATTTATACAATGTTTGTCCTTTATACATACGAGCTCGAATTAATTTTATTTATAATCGATCTTTGCCTTAGTCAGACTGATAATCAGCAAAAGTTCCATCCGAATATGCACTCTCTCTTCCTCTCAATTCGCCCTATCTATTTCAATCTCAATCGATCACTTTCGAAGTTATCAAACTGATATTTAATCGGAATTTATTGTCGCAATCAAAGTACAAGTGAATTGAACGCTAGAAAACCCCCTCAAAAAATGCCTTATATTTTTTGGTAAAAGGGTCAACCAAATTCCCTGAAAAGCGTTTAGTTCTGCAGAAATTATTAATAATTTTTTTTTAAATTAACGAGAGAATGCATATGGGTAGTAGCATGAAATTTAATGTTTTCTTAATGTAATGAACTATTCAAAGATGATTTTAACATAGCTGCGTCGCATGAATAAATATCAACAGTGGTGTTAATGGGATGCCTTGCTCTTAAAATCAAAATATGAAATGAAAAATAAAAGTTCTTGAAATTACACCTATTTTTTTTGTTAACAATACAAAGACAACTTTAAGAAACTTATAAAAAAAATTTCATATAAACTATCGTGAACGTATAACATAAAAATCAAATTTTTTTTGGGGATACACTTAAACTTTGAACATACACATCTTTTCAATGAAAAGGTATTTATCCCATTGTGAAAACCCTATAACGAATTTACTGAAAATCATTATTTTGAGAGGATCGATCCTAAGCTCTTTAACAAACTATTCGAAAATCATTCTTGGAATTGTATTGATTTACTTTAAATTATGTCTAGGGAAAACCTCTGGAATCAAACTCTTTTGGGGGACTACCTTACACCCGGAATGCTTTTAACTTAGTTGACCAGCTGCTGGGGATTCCATTGCGGACCCCGATGATGGAGATGATGGTGCTGCTGGTGCTGCTGCGTGGCGGATGCTGAGGATGCGGAGGAGCCGCTGGCCACCGCCAGTTGGCGTCATAGGTAGAACTCCGGCGAGCTCTGGCTGTCGCCGCCGGCGGCTCCAGCACCACCTCCTCCGCCGCCATTTCCGGTGCCCACCCGCTGCAGGCGCTGCATGAGGGCGTCTCGCTCCTGGCACACCCTCGAGTACTCCAGCTTCAGGCGGTGCAGATCCTGGTTGAGCACCCGGTTGGCCTTCTCCAGCTCGTGGCGCTGATGGAGTCGCTTGGAGCGGCAGTTCTGGGCATAGCCGCGGTTCTTCAGGGTGCGCCTCTTCTGCTTCAGACGCACCACCTCCTCGCGTGGGCAGCCGTGCAGGCGTTTGTTCAGCTCCCGCACCGTCAACGTGGTCAGCATGTCGTCGTTGAGGCAATCCTCCAGCGTGGCATTGCTGTAGGCACCCGAACAGGTCCGAGGCGACATGTTGTTCGAGGATCTGGTCGAGCTGGCGGAGAGTGGGCGGCATGGCTGCAGTGCAGCGCGTGTGATCACGCAGGATCCGCCGCCCACGCTGCCAGGACCTCCACTGCCACTCCCACCGCCACCGCCGCCGCTGCCGCCTCCTCCGCTGCTGCCACTCCCATTGCTGGGCACTTGGGGCAGACAGGTGGGCGTGAGGGATCCGGGGGCACCACTGCCGTACGAATTCGAGTGCATATTGATGGGCGTCAGTTCCAGGTTGTGGAAATGGTGGTGATGGTGGTGCGGATATTTGCCCTGCTGCAGCACCACCTGGTGCGGATGCGGATGCGGATGTGGGTGTGGGTGGGGGTGTGGATGACCTCCGTGTCCGTGTGGATGATGCTGGGCCTGCATCAGCGGCTGACCGTGATGATGGTGGTGAGCCGCCGCCGCCTGCAGGGCGTAGTCCCGCTGCCTGTCCCACTCCTCCGCCTCCTCCTGGGATCCGGGATAGGCCAGGGGTCGCAGGTCCAGCGGCTGTTGCTCCGCCCGTATGGAGTTGGTCAGCCACATCATGTCGTGGCTCAGGCCGGCACTCACCGAGGCTGCTCCGGCGGAGGCAGCAACGGCGGCGGCAGCGGCGGATGCGGATGCGGATACGGAACTGCCTGGAGTACGGGCATAGTGGTGGGCATAGGTCTGGGCCGGACAGCTGCTGCTGCCCGTGGGCGAACCCACCACGGGCGGCGTTTCCGGCGGCGTTGAGGGCACTCCGCCCGGAACTCCGGCGGCCGCCGCTCCCGAGGACGTGTTCACCAGAATGGCCTGTCCAGGCAGCGGACCATATTGCTCCGGCGGCGGCGACAGCGGTTGCAGGCGCCGTTCGTCCATGTGCCACTGGTGGTGGCCGGAGAAGGACCTCAGCTTGATGTGCGGCGAGGGGGAGACCTCCACGGCGCCGGCGGGCTCTGGTCCGGAAAGGGGCAGCGATTCCGGCTCATCCTCCGGATTTGTCGGCTCTCCGTGGATCGTCGTCCATTTGACGGCCACCGGTTGCGGCGGACTGTGATCCTCGCGCTTCACATGACCAATGGTGGTCACTTGGGCGCCAGAGCCACCGTGTGCCTGGCCAGCTCCATTAACGCCCACCTCCAGGTGGTGCAGATCGAACTCCTGCACGTACGTGTCGTTTATGGTGGGATCCTCCATTTTCATTGGATCGACCAGGGACCGGAGAGGGTCGTTTACGGGTCTCACATGCAAGGGAGTTGCCGTAGTGGGTGGTGGGTGGTCTCGAAGGTCAACTACGCGATCGGGGACTACGATTACGGAACTGGGGCACAGGTGCTTGTAGCCTTCGCTTCCGATTTTAATTTTCTTTTGGGTTTATTATGAGCTTACTATACAAATTATTATTTGAGTAGGATATTTCTTGATAAAATGGTTATTTTTCAAGATTTCTTTGATTTGTTGGTCGTGTTATCCAAGAAACTCGATGAGAAATTCTATCTTTACCAGTGTATTTTTATGCTTTTATAATATGTTTTTTTTTTAAATTTAAAATGTAACAGTATATTTTAATTTAGCGATCACTTTCCGCACTTTGGGGCTTTCTTTATAAGCTCGCTCTCTCTCTAACTCGCTCACTAATTTCGCGAACGCGCTTTTCGCGTCCAATTTGAAAGAGTTAACGGTGGCGACTGAGCTCCGGATCCGGGTTTTACTTCTGCCGGACTGACACTGACTGGGGGGTGGCTCTGGTCTGGAAGCTCTGCTCTGGACGCTCTGCTCCCTGAACTGGATGTTAACTGTTAGCTGTTAGAATGGCAGCGACGCGCGCACTTACCCATGCCCACACTCACACACCTATTCCCATAAAGCCAAAAAAGCCGACCAACACAACAACAGTGCAAACCGAGCTCGAACGCCATTCGCTGCTGGCTTTTTGCTCCGAGGGCTCCTGCTGGAAATGAAACTAGCGGTGGAATGATGGAAGTGGCGGTGGCCAGTGGAAGGGAAGGGAAAGCACTTGTCGGCGAGAGAGGGAGAGAGAGAGAAGGAGAGCGGAGAGCCAGGCACCCTTTCGCAATGTTGTTCTTGTTCTTGTTGCTTTTGCCGGTTCTCGCGCACAACAACAAAAGTCAAGCCGGGAAAGCTTTGTAGACTCGATGCACTGCACAGTGGGACAAGAAGCTAAAAATTACCGTAAATAAATTCGAAAAGCCACTAAAATACCATGAAAACATAAATTTTAAGAGAAACATTTGAGAAATGAATTTGTGTCTGCAAGATACTTTTTTATCTCAAAGATACTTTTGTAACTGAAAGATACATTTCAATGTCACGGATTCTTTATTGTCAAAAATATCAACATTGATGTTAAGAAAAATTGTGTTGTTGTTTTGATATTTTTTAAAACGCATCAACGTATTGACGTATTAACAAATTGAAGGAAATTATAAAAACAGGTTACGTTCAAAAACGTAAAGAGAAAAATAAGATGAGCTTCAATATGGTGGGGGATAGAGCAAAGGAACTGTAATAATTTAAACATGTTTAGTAAAAATGTAATCTTCCAATTGAAAATTTAAAATTATCAAATTAAATTAAGTGAACTAATGCAACATATGGAATTTGACCTTAAAAATGTTTTTGTATTTTAAAACATCAGCATAGATCTTAAAAAAAACTAAAGGACCTCTGGAATTCGTTTTGAAAAAAATTATCAAGTAAATCAAGTTTAAAATTTTGGTTTTGCTGCCGTTTTACCATGTTAAATATGTTAAATACATTCTTATTTTTTACATGCATTGAATGGGCGATTGCGCCATTGTGCAGGAGTTCAAATCTATGCTCTGGGGTTTCAACTCTGGTGGTGGAATCTCCGCATTTGTTGTTGCTGCCACTGCCGTTCAGTTCGTTTCATTTTGGCAGAGCTCTTGAAGTAGGCGTTTTGAATTGCCATGGAGCGCATAAAAAATGGCACACATAGACACACAGACACACCTTATGCTGTCGTCGGCTCCGCCCATTTGTCCGTTGTGTGTGTGTATCTGTGTTTTTGTGGCGCTCTCCCCATTTTTAAGTGTGTTAGTGTCTGAATATTTATGAGCAACTACCACGAAAATTCCTACATAGCTCCATTCGCCGATTTCCAGTCTCATTTGGCTGGCCATCGCTATAAGAAGTCGGAGATGGAGATGGATATATCTACACATATATAAGTATTTATCCGCAGGAGTGGGTCGCACAGGCACACACAACCGGGAACATCCACATCCACTGTTCCATTTTCCAGTGCATAAGTCAATGGGAGATGTTTTAGCCGAGATAAGTCGCTCGATTTGTTTTGGCTCGTATATAATACAGTCCCCACTTTTCTATATGGTATGTGTGTTTGCTTTTGGCCAAAGGATTCCATGGTGCACAGGTGCATTTTGTTGCTGAGCCAGCAAAAAATGGACGCAGAGACCTTACCAACCTCCAAAAACCCATCTTGGACATGCGATTCTTTTGTTTTACTTTAATTTGGCCTCTTTTTTTTTTGGTGTTTTGAGCAAATGTTTTGGCTTCTTTGGCCAAACAGATTTCTCTGATGTAATATTGTTGTGAGATATGAGCAGAAATTGAGGGGCTCCTCCTTTGTTTGTGCAACAAGTTCTGGGTCGGCAGAAGTGGGAGAACGGAATATGGGCTAGTATTGCCAATAAGCATTCCAAATATACAAACTCTTAAACAAGTTTGGTTCTGTATTTAACTTCTAGTGTCTCTGATATGGACAAATGAAGATCTGGAATAATTAAATTCACCATATATAAAAAAAAATTATATACTTTCCCTTAAGTCTGTTTAAGCTATACAATTCTTCAATATTAGAAGCCATTAAAATATAGGTATGATTAAGCAAAGGTATTAATGTAATTAAATTAAATGTACCTATCAATATAGCAATTCATAATTTAAATGAAAATTTTGACAGTAAAAAATATTGTCAAATTACATTTTTACATTACAGCAAATTTGAATGCCATAATTTTAAAACAAAAACCAATCAAATGAGTAATTTTTTCTTATGTTCTTATTATCAGCCAATTTTTGTGTTGCCTTAGCGGAGAACTTGAGAATTTTCCCTTGATAAATGAACCTTTACACATTTAAATATTATAACTATGTGCTTCATTACTTTTTCCATACTTATTTAAATTTTTAGACTTTTTTTTAACCTTTTAGTTTTCAATCGATCCTAATCCTTCTATTCTCTAGTAGAACATTTCAATGAACTATTTCCCCCAGAGAACTATTCTCGTATTTGGTTAGCTTGTGAGCCACAAAAGTGACCACAAAAACTTTGCTCCACTTGCTGCGACAACTGGGCTTGGGCTTCGTAGCCGTAACCCCCATCCACAGCGCTCGGCATCCCCTGGCACACCCATTCTCCACGCAATTGTTGTGTCGCAGGGAATTGCGAAAGGGGCGGATGGAGGCATAAAACAGGATTCTCCTTGGCCTCTCTGCCAGCAGGAAAAACATAAAACAAAATCAAATCAAGCGCTGTGGGTGGGAAATGCAAAGGAGGGGGAGGACTGGGCTTCATTGAAGCTTGTCAAAATTAAATTGAACACAATCGAATTATCCTCTGTATGCTCCATTTGGTTGTCTGTGCTGATTTCCAGCGATGCGCGGGTTTGAGGGGGATTAACCAGAAAACCGGACAGAAAACCAACAGGAAAAAGAGATAGATGGTCAGGAAGGAGCAGCACTTAAGCATATTAAAAAGGGTTAAAGGTGTGTCAATATTTATCTGCGGCCAATTAAAAATATTTTAATAACCAACTCGAGAAGATTCAGTCGGCTGGAGTTCGTTGTTTCAGACACGTGTTGGCAAACTTTTTCGAATCTCTTATTTCTTATTTGCACTTAGCCCCCATGACTCAAAGTATGCAACGATTTAGCTGGAAAAAAGCTAGTCACATGGCATAAAAGGGTGTTACAGGATTCAAGTTCATAATAAAAATACGATGAGACCCCTACAATTTCGCTAAGCAATAAATCAAAACCCCTGGTTATAACTCTTAAGCTTTAAAATATCGAAATTTGACATTTTCAGATTATTTTCATTTTTAATAAATTTATATTTCATTTTTAAGAGATTGTTTATAAGAAATAAGAATTAATTTGAAATTATTCTTAATAACAACAATTTAATGTTTTAAGATTTAACGATTTTAAAAACTTTTTAATTGCAAAATAGTAGCTGTTTTAGAATTAATAGTTATTTTAAATCGTTTTAGTTACTATAGTAATCCACAAAGTCATGATTTTTAAATTAGTTAGCACTACTAACTACTATCAAATAAATCATGAAACCGAAATCGCTGGTATTAAGCCGTCGTATTACGAAACCAACATCTACCGTCTTTATATCTGCTCATTTGCATCCATTTCGAAGGGCTCCCATTGTCAACTGAATCCGAGTGCAAATATTTGTACGCGATTCCTTTCAATTGCATTTCAATTGTTGGCGATGAGGATGATGATGTGTATGTAGATGTCAATAATCATTTCCTCCCGCATCGAGTGAACGCATTTGACAATGTTTATTACGCCGGATTAGGCAGCATTACAACTTACGGGGAAAAAAAGGCGCTCAATCGTGGTCGCCATTCTGGCATGTGGTGATGTGATTGATTGTACCCGGCAGTGGCAGTACATCCCCCCAAAAACCCCTCCAGATCATCGCTTGAAGTGCACTTAAAGCACGAAGTAAAGTCGTGTTTTATCACAAACAATTTCTGGTAAATCTACAGAAAATCGATTTTGAAAAATAAAGAAAAAAACGTTGACATGTTCATGTCAATTTACCTTCTGTACCCCAGTGAAAAGCCACCGTCCTCATTTTTTTGTCCACATGTCTCAATGCACAAAATCAGCGGGAGTGCAACTCGATTGGGGGTCGCCTGTGTGCTAGGCAATGAATTTTTACACGATTTTTGCCCCTATTTCAAAACGACGGGTTTAATGACTTGTGAAAAGGAGTCAGAGAACAAGAGCAGCAAATTTGTATTTCACTTTATTTTAATCATTTTGCACCAATTTTAGTTTGAGTTTAAGGCTCTGAAATCTATGTTTTTTTCATAAATAGACTTAAACAAATACACGATTAATTTATAAAATTAACAGCTAAAACTGCAACATAATTTTTCTTATTGGTTTTCTTAATATTTGGGTATTCTCAGACCTCAAACTATTATTTATGTCAAATTTATATAGAATATAAACATGTATTAATACCTTAAAATTTTTGGTCTATAATAATATGAAAAAAAATATAATTTATATTATTTCTAAATAAGAAAAGCTAATTTCACAGATAACAGACTTAATTTAGAGACGATCCTGAAGTAAAGAGCTTAACCCAGTGATTAACTAATAAGAAAGGCCTTCATTCTTAATGTTTAAATATCACTTGATTCGAAATAATGCATTGGCAGACACAGTTGCCAATCGGTAGTGCAAGGAAAACAAATGTCGCAGCCATTTATCACTTGGCTGGTCCTTCGCTGAGCAAACAGGCTTCGTCCTGCGGCAGGACCTGTGATAATCGGTGTCTGTGGCAACAGGGCCATAACGATCCACCATTTATACGGCTTACACCTTCGCCCCAGGCCCAGAATCGTCGTCTTCCGGAGTCAACAAATTGACAGCAAATATTTCAATTATTCTGCCCCGGTCCTTATTTATGGAAATACCCCCCAACAACCGCAATTTCGCTGCTGGCAAGGGGATATTGACCCCCGTTTAGACCAGTTGATGTTTGTTTACAAATCGCTGGACATAATTTATTTGTTTCGATTGTTTTGCTTTTAGCTTTGGATCTGCCTGCCAATCGCCGAATGATAAACTGCGCTCGTTGATAAGAAAACGAAACCCAAAGGGTGTGAGTAAGGGGTTGTTTTGGTCGGGGTCACCCTTCCTGCTCATTAGGAAGCAATTATCCGTTTAGGGTTGCAATAACACCACCACCCACCCACCCCTTTTACGGCCAAAGGAAAAATTGAAGGTCAGGTACACTGTCACCGGATGTCAACGACTGTCAGTTTGACACTGCCATCGGTGACAGTTGACAGCCGGGGAAACGCCCCCAAATGTGTCGTCTGTATAATATGGCCAATTTGGCAAGTTAGTTGTAACTGAGAACGAAATGAGGATGTTCTTAAAGGGATTACTATTATATGTCCACAGAATAATAATTCACTGGTTGAAGTTTAAAGTAAATTGAATTAATAGACTGATAGTAAGGCTGATTATAGCTTTATTGAGGAACTAAAACTTAAAAAAAAGAAAAGGTTTCAATTTAGAAGGCTATTGAATAGTTATAAACTTATCAGTTAGGATCTGATTTGGCTATATAAAGGTATTAGTTAAAGTTAAATGGTAATGCAAACTTTGTTTATATGAGAAACTAATTAATATTTAAGACTTTTTTGAGTAAAAAAAAGAAAATTCGTTTATATTATGAAGGGATATTATTATTTTTAAGATCATATTCTATAAGCTATTTTTAAATTAACACGAAGAGATTTGCTAAAATCATAAAAATATAATCTAGTTATTATTTGAATTAAATAGAGTTGGTATTTATTAAAAGATTTGTTGGCAGGTGGACAAACAGATAATTCTCAATTTTAAATACTATCGAACCCAAAATGAAATCCAGTTCGTTTAGTCAGTTTCTGCAAATGTATGAGTATGGGATTGCGCCACATGTTGGAGAAGGCGAATCCTTTGCCCCTTCTGTCCGCCTTCTTTGTTTTTCAATAAAATTCGAATAAATTCAGTTTGCAAGCCATAAATTATGTCCAGTTTGGTTTCGACTCACACACGTGTTGCCAGAGGCCAGAAGCCAAATACCAAATACCAAATGCCAAAAGCCAACTAATAACGCGCAGCGGTCGTGCCTCCCAAATGTAGGCTATGCGATATGTGTTTTTTGTCTGAATGTTTTTTCCGTTCTGACTGCCACTGTGTTACTGTCCCCCATAAATATTTGCGCAATAAATTTTTTAATCTTGTCGCTTTAATCGCACAAATGTCGCTGCCTTTTATACGCACCCACACAGATGTCCAGCACGCACACAGATTATGGACCTACCCCCTCTCCCCTCCCCCCTTCCCAATCTGACATTATAGTCAACCTAGACCCCCGGTAGAAGCAAAATCAATTTCACTATCGTTGACCAAAGGGCAAAGCAAGGCCACAGAAGAGGAAAGCGGGGATCGTAGCGAAGCATTGGATACCCTGCCAAAGGAGTTCCAGATGCCATTGACATATAATCCCAAAAGGACCCCAAACTTGTATTCAATTACCCACTACTTTTGAACAAGAAGCTAAAAACTACAAAATATATTGTGTTTACACTCGGTTTAAAATTTGTTTTCTAAAGCATTTTATAATAATCAATTGGCGAACCTTAAATAAATAAATAAGATGTACGAAAAAAAATTACTGATTAATAATTATAATTAATTAATTATAATTAATACTCAACTCATATTAGGGTTACACAAACTTAAAACTCCTTAAAACTCAACACATTTAATGGCTTTCAGATTTTTAACTTTCTATAAAATATATTTACTGTAGAGTACCTCATGGTCGAAATTGTTACTCCCATTTTTACATTTCCAAGTTCTGTTCTTTACCGTCTTTTTTTGTGAGCCGTACAGACGGCAACGACTTCCGGAGGACGGGGGATGATGCTGAGACAAAGGGATTCAATAAAAAATATCAAACATATTCGTAACGGTCAAATGGAGGAATCTCCACTGTCCTCTCCCTTTCCTCTCTTTTGGTCTATCACCCCCCTCTCGCTCACATCCGGTCGCAGGACGAGTGCAAACATATTTATGGCCGCCGACTGCATTTTATGCGTTGTCCAACACTCAATTACCATAACGGAGAATGGCAGTGTGGCTAGTTGTCTCGCTCTGGCACCTAGCACACTTTGCATACGAATCGCATAAAATTGGAAGGACCAAGATGATATGCTTCTTGACCGAAACAAAGCTTCTGGGGGCTCGTTGTGGGCCATTTGATTCGGTTAGGACCAAATTATTATTGCCCCGAGCTCGGTCGTCATCGGTCATTGATGTGGCCGGCAAATGTGCGAAGCATTATAATTTATATGTTTCAAACCTCAAATGGTTGCGACCTAACCTCAAATAGGGTATGGAATTGGAGGATAGGAAATATCAAATCAGGCATTTGCCTTAATCAAGTAAAGATTTAAAATCTGAATTAGATAAAAGTTTTATTATATCATCGATTGGAAGTCAAGTTTTTCTTTTTAAGAAATGGTTGAAACCGTTTAACTTACCCGAAAATAAAATTAAATTTAGGGTTTAATTTGAATTTTTTTAATTTTTAAAATATATCCTACTTTTGTGCCATTTTTTTTTTTTTGTATTATTGCGTAACATTACAGAAATGTTTAATTTCCATAAGAGTTCAACGTTATTAATTTTACATTTAATTTGTAAAATCAGTGCCTAGTGGAGCATAAGCAAATAGGTATATCAAAATAAACCTAGCTCGAAAACTAGTCAAAGATGAAACCCAATTGTTCCATATCCTTTTGGACACCATTACCCGAACATTGCTCCTTCAGCATGTCCAGCCAGAGCGTATAAGAGTAATCCTCATGCAATCCCCCATAGCTGAAAAGGTGTAATAAAATTAACAAAATTGTAAGATTTATAAAGAAATACTTCTATACTCACCGCTTGGGCAGATGTTCTGGATTGATGTGTTTATGCAGGGATGTCATATCACTGCCATGGATGTAAAGTTTTTCTTTCATGGCGGAATTGAGGAAAGGCTTAAATATCTTGAATGCCGCATTGAAGACCCAATTCTGGTTAACGATATGGAGGGCGGATGTCCTAATAGGCATAGAGGTCTGTTAAGGCAAAAGATCGATTACATTTTGTATTAACTGAAATTTATATGAGTTTCTATATTGCCACACTTACCACCAGCAGGGCAATCATCTTTTGTGCCACACTGGGACTCAGGTGGAGTATATGTTCCAGGCCCAGATCCTGCAGGTCGAAGATTCCCACTCCGCCCACGATCTGTGAGATGGGCTCCAAGCTGCCCAGCTCCTGCAGGACAATGGTGGCCCGGAATATATCGTCGATGGTCACGCGATTGGGTCGCCACAGACCAAATCGGTAGATGAGTATACGGTGGCCATGTTGGTCCCGATAGGGCGTCACTGTCAGGATGTTCGACTGTCCAATGTGGCGCAGCTCCAGAGGACGAACCTTCTCGTAGTAGCTTTTGTTGTGCTCCCGAAATTTGTAATAGCTGCAGAGCTGAAAGAGAAACAAGTTATTTATTGTTTTTAATAAATGAAAATTAAGTAAACAAAATATATTTTTTTATTTAAGAAGTCTCTATAATGAGAAACCTACAATTATAATTTCAAAATTCTATTAAAAACATTTTTAAAAAACTAGAAGAAGTATTTTTAAAAGTTTTAAGTACCTAAAACTTTTGCAAGTTTTCTTTGTCTAAAATAAATATATAGTGTTCCAAAAACAAAACAAATTCTTTTAATTTTTAAAATAAGACCACATATTGAAAGCAGTAAATTTAAAGTATTTGTACTTACAAAAAAAAATAGAATTGTTTATAAAGATATAGCATACCAATCTGTAGCTGTTCTCTATTTTCCAGTAGCGGGCTCTCAGAAATTTCTCCAAATGTTTCGCATCATTTCTGTGTGGTTGGCAATCATTGTGTTCTGCAAAGTTTTTATTTAAATTTAATTCCAGAAAATCTCCCATCAAAAGAGGGATACTATACCAACCTAATATGTAGCTGCGGAATTGTTCGATAATCTTGTCTTTGGAACTGGGACACTCGCCCTGCTCCTCGGCAAGTCGACGAATGTGCTCCGGGACCTCCTCCTCGGTGATATTCAGCTTGTGCTCGATGGTGGGCATGTTGAGGGATCCACTGCTGGTCGTCTAAAAATGCATAACCCAAACGTTATACATAATGTGGCTATCAAGTGTACCGCTAAACTATTTTCACATGCGTTTCGCACCAGCAATAAAAAAGCTTAGAATAAACAAAGCACCGGTTGTGAAAAACGATTATGATTGTGCACGACCTCCGCAAGTCTCATTGTTAGCAACATTTTCCCCTGATTGACACTTATAAATTCTATTAACTATTGATGGGTGTCTTTCCTGTTACCATTTGATTAGTTGCGATCCGCTCGACTTCAAGTGTGCAACTGAGCCCCCGAACGGAATCAGAATCCGGCCAAATGTTCCCAGTCCCATGCAAAATGCTGTTTGTCGTTACACATGTATGCCACCATTAAATATTAAGTAGAAACCGAACAGCAATGAACATGACAGAGCTCCGCGATAGCGGGAGGGAGACAGCTAATCGGCCGATAACAGTATGTCGCAGAAATCAAGTTATTTTTAGTTAAGCCCGCTGTTAATCAGGGAGGCAAATAATTTAAAGGAATATATTAAAAACAATTCAATTGCGTAGTTTTAAAATCATTTAAATGGGTTTTAGGTAATAGGAGCATTTCGATAATCACCACATAATGATTATTGATCGATTTCATTCGTGAATCTTTATATATATCGCATATTATTATATCAGCTAAATAGGTTTCAAGCTTTAAGAAAAAAATTGCAAATAAATCCAATTTGTTTTTAAGTGTATAAATCTTATGATTTTGATTGTTAATTGCTAAAAAATTTCAAATTTCCAAATTGACTTTCAAATCATATTCAAGTTATGAATATTTCGTTAAACTTAATTTTATTTTTGTGTTATTATAATTCAATTTTAATTGAAACCAAAATGCTTATCTTGTTTGCTAACCATAAATAATTATTATTATGAAAAAGGTCTTATGATTCAGTAGACATTTGAGTGTGTTTAAAGCAAAATTACTGAGAAATAATTATATGTTTACCCTATGAACAACTGTGAACAAATTCGATGCTGAATTATAAACTAACGCTGGAAACCTCAACTAAATATATTACTAAATTAATGTATTGCTTTACAACTTATACTGTTCTGTTGCAAAGTGTAATATGTGTCTCGCCCTTGGCCGGGATCCCCGATCCCCGATTCCGATCCTATCCCTTAAAAACCCAGCCTCGCCCCCTTGTATTGGATCCGTGATAAGCGGGTCGGTATTCTAATCGATTCAATGGCTAATCAGGTCGCTTGGGGTCCGCCGCTGCAATGTTGTGACTTCGACACCTACATGTGTACTATATACGTTTTTAGCAGATAATGATGATGCCACCGCAATCTCAAAGTGCAGTGCACAGAAATATCGCACGTGGTGGGCCGTGCAAAGTGCCTGGGTCAATATTTAATAGTATTCAAACGAATTCCGACTAATTACACGGTACTAGGCGTTTCCGAGGGTGGTAACCATTTGCAATGTCAAAACTCCAATGCGGCACTACTTCGGTTCAAATGTTAATGAACTCGCTATTGTTGTGGTTAATTGTCTCCATACAATTGGAGTTAATCACAAGAATTGTTGACTTAGGCCCAATTAGTGATTTTGATAATAAACAACTTTTTCAATGCCCCGCCTGTCTGCCAACACCTGGTTTATCACCCCATTAGTTCGGGGTCTCCACTTTCATTACCAGGTAATAATGCTACGATCCGAGTTGGGTGGCTATTGTTTCTGGTCACGGTTTTTCACATCGAAATACGGGGAACCCGGCTTAACAAAGATCGCACACAGCTGACACAAGTGGCATCGCAGAAGTTTGCGTTGAAACTGAGCTGCGGATCGTTTAGAACAAAACTTTTTACGAGCCAGAACTCTCAATGAAAAAAGATGAGAAAAAGTGCAGCCGTAATGACCACAAACCAGTATGGGAGAATAAAAAACCAGCATCAGAATGGGGAGAGCTAATTCAACGATCTGAAACTGAAAACACCCTTGAAGGCAGACTGGGGTTAATATTTTTTGTCTTAAAGGTATATTTCATATACTTTTGTTCATATGATTTTTTTTATTAATTATTCATTAGAATAATCAACATTTAATGTAGGTAATGAAATTAGAAAAGAGATGTTTTTGGTATAATCTCAAATAAATACATTAATATTTTTTTTTGTTTTTTTTGTTGCATTTGATTCATATGATCCTTTTTTTTTTTATTTTAAAATAATGAGTACTAATAAAAATAATATGAATTATTTATGATGATCATTTTTAATTATTAATATTTAGAACATTATGGTTGGATTCTCTACCTCGAAAATCTTAATCAAATTTGTTAGACAAGTGGCTAAAACTTTTATAAAAATGATTTAATTGGGAATAACCAATGGGAATGCATTCAATTTTTCCCCGTAAGATATTTTCTATATGTCAGCCAAAAATTCCCCAACTAAATAGGGTACAAACTGCACTTCACGTATAACGTGATCTCAACTGATGCTTGTCAAACAAGAAACTACATTGTTTGTGGATAAGAGAATATTTCTGGACAAGATTTGATGCTGGATAAGTTCAATGAGCTTCGGTGACGTCACAGCCAGAAGGGTTCTTACTGGCCCCACGCAAAGATCGGATATCCAGAATATTATTTTTAAACAAAACGTTTACCTTTTAAAACTTGTTTCTGTTTTGCAGTGAAAATCGCAACGGGATGGGGAGTGTTCCTGCCCCTTTATGACGTCTTGTTGGGCAAGGTCAGTATACAGCAGAAAAAACCAGTTCGCTTTTAACCATGGTCTTGGCTCTGGGCACCTAAGCAAATGGCTTTGAAAAATTCATACAACCAGGTGGTTAATTGAAAAGCAATCTGCATTTCAACTGTGCAGATTGTAATTGTACAAATTTTTGTAATTTTATCCTTATTATTAACATTGTTTTTTAGCTGATTAGCTTTAATTGGAGATATAATTTATATAAACTGTAGCTATATACATATGTATGTATGTGAAAATGTAAAAAAATCTTAGTACAATTTTATTTGCAGGTAAAAATAAAAACCATTTATAAAAACATTTTTAATGATTTGATATAAAAATTTCATAAATTTGGTTATAAAAATGCTTTTTTTTTAGAAAAAGACTTATCGGTTTTGGGTATCCGGAGTAAAAGGTTAAGCACTAGCTGAATTGCATACGTTTATTTATTTGAATCCTATTTTCATGTGGTTTATATGTGAATAGGTTCATTTATTTTTTATTTTTGTTACTGTATATGAATGTCATTATCAGTAGTATATTTATATAGTTTTATTAAAATTAAATTGCAATTCTGTGTCTTCTCAAATTGCGGAGATATTGAAAATTTGAATTTTTCTGAAACAGCTGGCAAAATGCCGTTAAAATTTCAGGGAATACCCCAGATATATTTATGGTATTTTTTTCTATATAAAAATGGTATTAATTGGTATTTTTGAGAGCCGGGCGGTATATTCCTCCGACTTCATCGCAGCCACACTGAGAGTCAATTCACTTTTTTGTTGTCGGTTTACGAAAAGTGGATAAATGTGTGCATTTTAATAGTTTGCCGCGATCTGTACCAGTTTTTCCGAAAGGCAGTAGACGCGAGGACGCACATACATATTAAAAATTGTAGTGCGTCGCCTCGTTTTTCGCCTGCAACAACAAACTTGGCTGCGCTTTGATTGTCGGCGGCAGCAAAAAATAACTGCAAAACCTCTGCAACTTTTTAATCAGGTAAGAAGGAAATAACATCTAATGTGATTAATATTGGGACAGACCGAAATAAAAGGATAAATGCTTGGAACGGTCTCGTAGAACAATAAATTTCGCAATTTTCCGGCGGCGTCGTTTGCAAATTAAAAATGGCGCTACCGGTATAGAGAGCACAATTCAAATGTGCAAAAAATTCTTTCCACGTGCCGCAAGCCAAGCCACGCTCAGTTGCGGCTTTAAAATAATTTTTATTAAAGTGAAAATTGTTGTACAACCTAAAAATAAATTTGTAATTTTATCAATTACCGGCAAATGGCAATAACACACGCACTAACGCACACATACAGACGCACGCCAATCGCAGAGTTGCCGCCAAATTTGCTGAAAATCTGTTCCCAGTACAGTAATGCCCGCGGGTGCAATGGTTTTCTTAACAATTTTATTAGTCTAATTTGAATTGGTTTAAAAACAACTATAATTAGTTTCAGTCAGCCGTACCTAACATATTCCCCTTTGGCGTAGTCCCCTTCCAGGGTTTGTCTGGCCATATATTGCACTAAGTGCGCGCGCGCGCGCTTGTTTTTTATTTTGCTGTCGCCGTGAGTACAGTGTGTCGTCATTAAGGGTGATTCTATGCGAAGTCGATGTAGAGAGGGCCCAAAAAAGTTGTAGGACTACTTCCATTGCAAAAAACCTAATATTTATTAAACCTGATCTTATCTTACTTTAGTAAATTGTTTAAGAAATTTTTAAAACTGCCTTTAAATGTATTTAAAGAAATCATTAATCATAAAAAATATAATTGAAATATTTTCATTCCGTGAATGTGATAACTAACACGCTCTACAGTTTTCTGTTTCTGTTTTTTCTGACAAAAAAGACAGACGTATGTATAGAGCGAAGTGATTAATAGCAGCGCCTAAGGCTGTAGCTGGGAATAGTTCTGTGTACAGTCGCTTCACTAAATAAACAAATATTTTTTTGGACATTTTAAAGATCCAGCAAAAGCACAGCGGCATCATGGAGAACGGCAGCAAGGCATCGGCCATGTCCATCGAGCAGATGTACCAGAAGAAGTCGCAGCTGGAGCACATCCTGCTGCGCCCGGATTCGTACATTGGGTCCGTGGAGTTCACCAAGGAGCTGATGTGGGTGTACGACGCCACGCAAAACCGGATGGTGCAGAAGGAGATCTCATTCGTGCCCGGCCTGTACAAGATCTTCGATGAGATCCTTGTGAATGCGGCGGACAACAAGCAGCGCGACAAGAGCATGAACACCATCAAGGTGGACATTGATCCTGAGCGAAATGTGGTGTCCGTGTGGAACAACGGTCAGGGTATTCCCGTCACCATGCACAAGGAGCAAAAGATGTACGTGCCCACGATGATCTTCGGCCACCTGCTGACCTCCTCGAACTACAACGATGACGAGAAGAAGGTCACTGGCGGCAGGAACGGCTACGGAGCGAAACTCTGCAACATCTTCTCCACCAGCTTCACCGTGGAGACCGCCACGAAGGAGTACAAGAGGAGCTTCAAGCAGACCTGGGGCGACAACATGCAAAAGGCATCGGATGCGAAGGTAACTAAATGCCAAAGTCCTGTTCCAAAACATCATCTAATAATTGATAAACCCACAGATCAAGGACTTTATGGGCACAGATTTTACCCGCATCACCTTCAGTCCCGATTTGGCCAAGTTTAAGATGGAACGCCTCGATGAAGACATTGTGGCGTTGATGTCGCGACGCGCCTACGACGTGGCTGCTTCATCCAAGGGCGTGTCCGTCTTTCTCAACGGCACCAAGCTGACGGTGAGGAACTTCAAGGACTACATTGATCTGCACGTCAAGAGCACGGACGAGGACTGTGGTCCACCCATTAAGATCGTGCACGAGGTAGCCAACGAGCGGTGGGAGGTGGCCTGCTGTCCTTCGGACCGCGGCTTCCAGCAGGTCTCGTTCGTCAACTCGATATGCACCTACAAAGGCGGTCGGCATGTGGACCATGTGGTGGACAGTATTATTAAGCAGCTGATCGATGTGCTGAAGAAAAAGAACAAAGGTGGGTTTTAAGGGATTTAATAACTACGTTCTTTTACTAATATTTTGCAATCGCTTTTAGGCGGCATCAACATCAAGCCCTTCCAGGTGCGAAATCATCTGTGGGTTTTCGTCAACTGTCTGATTGAAAATCCAACGTTCGACTCGCAGACCAAGGAAAACATGACGTTGCAGCAAAAGGGTTTGGCTCCAAGTGCACTCTTTCCGAGAAGTTCATCACGAACGTGTCCAAATCGGGCATCGTGGAGTCTGTGCTAGCGTGGGCCAAATTCAAGGCCCAAAACGATATTGCCAAGACGGGCGGTCGCAAGTCGAGCAAAATTAAGGGCATTCCCAAGCTGGAGGACGCTAACGAGGCCGGTGGCAAAAACTCGATCAACTGCACCCTCATCCTCACTGAGGGAGATTCAGCCAAGTCTTTGGCGGTCTCTGGTCTGGGCGTCATCGGTCGCAACTTCTATGGAGTGTTCCCGCTCAGGGGTAAACTTCTCAATGTGCGCGAGGCTAATTTTAAGCAACTTTCGGAGAATGCCGAGATCAACAACTTGTGCAAGATCATTGGGTTGCAGTACAAGAAGAAGTATCTCAACGAAGATGATCTGAAGACACTGCGCTACGGCAGACTGATGATCATGACAGATCAGGATCAGGACGGTTCCCACATCAAGGGTCTGCTGATCAACTTTATTCACACCAATTGGCCAGAACTGCTGCGATTGCCCTTCCTGGAGGAGTTCATCACGCCGATTGTGAAAGCATCCAAAAAGAACGAGGAGCTCTCGTTCTACTCACTGCCCGAGTTCGAGGAGTGGAAGAACGATACGGCCAACCACCACACCTACAATATAAAGTACTACAAGGGTTTGGGTACTTCGACCTCCAAGGAGGCGAAGGAGTACTTCCAGGACATGGAGCGCCATCGCATCCTCTTCAAGTACGACGGCTCGGTGGACGATGAGAGCATCGTGATGGCATTCTCAAGGAAGCACATCGAGTCTAGGAAGGTCTGGCTCACCAACCACATGGACGAGGTGAAGCGGCGCAAGGAGCTGGGTCTGCCCGAGCGCTATCTCTACGCCAAGGGAACGAAGTACATTTCGTATGCAGACTTCATCAACCTGGAGTTGATTCTGTTCTCCAATGCGGACAACGAGCGCTCTATTCCCAGTCTGGTCGATGGGCTGAAGCCGGGCCAGCGTAAGGTGATGTTCACCTGCTTCAAGAGGAACGACAAGCGTGAGGTGAAGGTCGCCCAGCTATCCGGTTCGGTGGCAGAGATGTCGGCCTACCACCACGGCGAGGTCTCGTTGCAGATGACCATCGTGAATTTGGCCCAGAACTTTGTGGGCGCAAACAACATCAATCTGCTGGAGCCACGCGGTCAGTTCGGTACTCGCTTGACGGGCGGCAAGGATTGCGCCAGCGCTCGTTACATTTTCACGTTGATGTCTCCTCTGACGCGACTGATCTACCATCCCTTGGACGATCCGCTGCTGGAGTACCAGGTGGACGATGGCCAGAAAATCGAGCCCTTGTGGTACTTGCCCATCATACCGATGGTCCTAATCAACGGCGCCGAGGGTATCGGAACTGGGTGGTCCACCAAGATAGCGAATCACAACCCCCGCGAGGTAATGCGCAACTTGAGAGCCATGATCAACGGAGAAGAGCCGAAGGTGATGCATCCTTGGTACAAGAACTTTAAAGGTTGCATGGAGTATGTATCGGATGGTCGGTATGTTCAGACGGGAAACATCCAAATCCTGCCAGGCAACCGGGTGGAAATCACCGAACTTCCTGTGGGTGTTTGGACGCAGAACTATAAGGAAAACGTGCTGGAGGCTCTATCAAACGGCACCGATAAGGTGAAGGCCATTGTGTCCGACTACAGGGAGTATCATACGGACACCACCGTTCGCTTTGTTGTTTCCTTCGCAAGTGGCGAGTTTGAACGCATTCAAGCCGAGGATGGTGGCTTCTATCGGGTGTTTAAACTTACCACGACGCTGTCCACCAACCAGATGCACGCTTTTGACCAAAACAATTGCCTACGACGCTTCCCCACCTCTATCGATATCCTCAAAGAGTTTTACAAGCTGCGGCTAGAGTACTACGCGCGCAGAAAGGACTTTTTGGTGGGCCAACTGACAGCGCAGTCCGATCGGCTAAGCGACCAGGCGCGTTTTATCCTCGAGAAGTGCGAGAAGACGCTGGTCGTGGAGAACAAGCAGCGCAAGGCCATGTGCGATGAGCTGCTAAAGCGTGGCTACCGTCCCGATCCCGTCAAGGAGTGGCAGCGCCGCATCAAGATGGAGGATGCTGAGGCACCAGACGACGACGACGAGGAGGAGGGGGCGGCTCCCAGCAGCAGTGCAAAGGTTAAAAAGGAGAAGGATGTTGATCCTGAGAAGGCTTTCAAGAAGCTAACGGATGTCAAGAAGTTCGACTACCTTCTCGGCATGTCCATGTGGATGTTGACCGAAGAGAGGAAGAACGAGCTGCTCAAGCAGCGCGATGCCAAGCTCGCCGAACTGGCGGATCTCCTCAAAAAGACTCCGGAGCTGCTCTGGTTGGACGATTTGGATGTACTGGAGGCGAAGCTGGATGAGGTGGAGGAGAAGGAACGCCTCGAGGAGCAGGGCATCAATCTGAAGACATCCAAATCGCTGAAGAGCCAGAAGGCTGTCCCATCGAAGGGCAGGAAGGCCAAGGTAGCGGCACAGGGCACTAGCGACATCTATCCGGATCCCGAAGGAGAGCATATCGAGTTCAAGGTCACCGACGAGATACTTAAGAAGATGGCCCAGTCCATCAAATTGGCTCAGGCTGCCAAGTTGCCAAAGGGTGAAAAGGTGAAGAAGGAGCCAAAGGCCAAGCAGGTGAAAGCCGATCCCGATGCTGGCGAGGAGGAGGTGGACGAGTTTGATGCCATGATCGAGGGCGGCAAAAAGACCGCGCCCAAGGCCAAGAAGGTAGCTGTCAAGAAGGAGCCGGCCGAGAAAAAGCCGCGACAAAAGAAGGAGAATGGAGGTGGGCTCAAGCAAGCTAAGCTTGATTTCAGTAAGGCCAAGGTAAGAGTCTTAAAATTTAATATATATATTTTTTTATTATATAAATATATATGCACTTGTTTGATTGCGTACATATACTTTCGTATACCTATATAATCGTATATATCTTTTAAATAAACAATTTTATTTTGTTTTTTGTCTTATAGTCCAAAAAATCCAACGACGAGAGCGACGATGATGTGGAAGAGGTTGAGGTTGATGTTGCTCCTCGTGCTGAACGTCCTGGACGACGGGCGGCCAGCAAGAAGATCGACTATAGTTTGCTGCTTTCCGATGACGAGGAAGGCGGTGGCAATGTGGGATCCGGTGATGATTCCAGTCCCGAAGATGATGGCGATGATTCCCCCATCAAGCGTCCAGTCAAACGTGGCCGAGATGAGGAGAGCAGCGGAGGAGCGAAAAAGAAAGCGCCGCCAAAGAGGAAGCGCGTGATCATCGAAAGCGATGATGATGTCGATCTTGATCTTGATGATGATGATGATGATTCCGATTTCCAGGGATGAGAAACTGGGTTGGCTTAAAACATATTGGCCTAATATTGGCATGAGTATTTTACAAGCAAATCAACGTCTGGGAATCAGCATTATCGGAATCCGGAACCTCGGGGAAGTACTTTCATCGCTACGATAGTTTATAATTTCATAAGCATCCTCGAAGTTTCAATGTTTTATTTTCCGTGTTTTAATTTAACTTAAGCAGATAACTTCGCGACATTCGTTCACTGTAGCTGATTCTGTGTGTTCAGAACAGCAAGTTAAGTCACCAACAGCAAGTCACCAACAAAATATCGGTGTATTATCGTGTTTCATAAACGTAGTTTGTAGTCTCAACAGTTCTTCATGTAAATAAATCAATTTTACCCTATGAATATTTAAAGCGTTTGTTTGTTTTTTGGGCGGAATGAAAATAATTTAATTAAAATTAAGTTTGGTATTGTGCAAATGAATGTATAGTTTCTTTTCTGTTATTTGAAACTTGTGGATATGTTTTGAGATAGGGTTTTATAGTTTCGAACGCTCTTATTTAGGTAGTAACTAATAAAATTATAGGTGGCTACTACAATTCTATTCCGCCCTTATAGTCGAGTACTTTTCGAGTAAAACTCATGTACATCCCCGTTATGTCCACTCAATTTTAAAAGAACAGAATATGAATAATATATTTTATTCACCAATGATGCAGTATATTGGAACGTAGGAAATATAAATAATCTCTTCTTCTGCATGGTTTACACATCCACCCCATCGAGGAAAGTCTTAAAGGAATTCTTTATGTTGTCGTTGGCGAACTTCGGCTGCTTGAGCGCCTCGCGTAGTGCGAACCGGCAGCTCTTGACATCGTAGTCCGACGTAAATGGCTCCTCGCAGCGCAGCAGGCGCAGCTGCATCAGGACATAGTTGAGTACACGGGTCTCCTGCTTCGTTTTAAGTGCGTAGTCGAAGGTGGCCTGGTACAGCGAGACGGCCAGATCCAAGGCAGCTTTCGAGGATTGCGACAAATGCGCGCACTTCAAGGTAGTGAAGACGAGCAGCAGCAAATGGTTGTCGCCGGTGAATTGCTATTGAAAAACAATATCAGTTGAATTACCTCATCTCAAGTGTAATACCCAATAACCTACGTTGACAATGAACTGCAGGGCTTGGAGCTTGTTGTCCGGATCCAGAGACTCAAACTGTTGCTGGGAGCAGGGTGTTTGGCTCAGGCAGAACTCCTCGGGCGTGCACTTCTGGCTGATTGTCTTGTTGGCGACTGCAAAAGTATCACCGGCTTTCGAGTTGACCGAGTCGTTAAAGAGCTGTAAAATCGAATTTGAATTTAAATTCTGTTTAACGTAATGTAAGTAACTAATGCACACTCACCTTGGTCGTGTAGGCATTGGTGGTGACATAGGCGGTCTCCTCGGCAAGCGTGCCATATTCCTCGTCGTCTTCGTCGGCCTCTTCAGTGGTGTCGTTGGCATGCTCATGCTGGTCGTACTCCTCCTCCTCATCATCGTCATCATAATCATCTTCTTGGCCCTCAGCTTCATCCTCCTCCCCAGATGCCTCCTCGTCCTCGTCCTCGGAGAGGATTTCCTCGAACGGTTGCAGCGCGGCAGCATTTGGTAACTTGGCCATTTCTTTGATTATCTGATCGACGCCCTCGTGACCAAAGTAATTGCCATCGAGGCTAAGGAAGCGCAGCTTGGGCTTGTTTCGCATGGCGTTCACCAAGACCATGCCGCCATCGCTGTTGATTTCATTGAAACCCAAGTCGACCACCTCCAGTTGATCGTTGGAGTTCTCCAGAGCCTCACCAAAGTGGTAGGCGCCATTTGTGCGGATCAGGCAGTCGCCAAAGTTGAATTCCCGGAGCCTGCAAAGATAACCAGTCATTAATAAGCAAATCCATAGCCTATCCTTAAAAAAGAGATACTTACAAAGGAACGAATGGCAGAACTTCGGCTATCTTTTCCGCTCCATTGGACCGCAGGGTGTTATCGTTCATGTTCAATACCCGTAGATGCGGATTCTCCTTGAAGGATTCCGCCAGGGCCTCGACGCCGTCGAAGTAAATGGAGTTTTGCAGCAGGACAATCTCCTCAAAGGTCTTGAGAGTTGAAAAAGCTTTGGCCAGGGACTTGGCGCCTGCATTCTCGAGACGATTACGTCCACCCACAAAGACGCGCAACTGCAGCGGGGATCCGGCCTTCTTGGCGTTGGCATGCAGATCGATGAGGGCCTTGGACAGCATGCTGCCGCCTTCGGGTCCCAGGCCACAATTATAAAGGAGCAGTTCCTGCAGGGAATAGCAGGCGGGCGATCGCAGGAACTCCTCCAATCCCCGCATGCCATTCGGTCCCAAGGCATTGTCGCTGAGATCCAGGACCGTTAGCTTGGCCCCCGCCACATTGAGTGCTGCTCCCAGGTGCTTCAGTGCCTCCGGAATCTCCGATTTGAGGCGACGCGTGAAGAGATTCTTCCACAGCGCCTTGCGGAACTCGGGATGACGCTTTAGAGCCTCGCCAATCGCCTTGGCCGCCTCCACGCCCAGCGTATTCCCGTCCAGATTGAGGTAGTGCACCGTGGTCTGTTTGTTGAGGGCATCCACCACGTCCTGGACTATAAAGAGCCGTGATGTAGCCACTATTTAAAGAGGGCGAAAAGCGGCATTTTTACTCACCATCGGCAGCTGTGTCCCAGGTGAGCGCCTTGTCCTGGAACGAAACGCCCTGCTCCTGGCCAAGTTGGGCCGCCATGCTGGCGAAGTTGAAGTTGGACATGGACATGGTAAGTTTAATTTGTACTCAATTTATTAAATTAACTACTGGCACTGTACTTTGCAGTTGCAGCCGGCTTGCCAAATTTATTTTAACCTCGCAAAAAATGGGCGCTAGAATCTTGGCATTGTTTGGCATCAATGGTCACACTTATCACGTCAGAGATGCTCAAAGTGCAACAAGCTGTCAGAGTTCCGCTAAGTATCTAGCTTTAATTTTTAAATAGAGATCAATTCAAAGGTTTTTATGGTCCAGCTTCACACTGAATTGTAAGCTCTCTTTAATTTTATAATGATTTCAGTTCATATGTGGGCGATCTAGCTGAGAGTTTATTTTTAAGAGCAAGTTTCTTCTGCGGCACCTTAAAGAAAAGTTGCCATATAAATTCTGAAGATTTTATTATTTTTATTTTCGTTTTTTAAAGTATGTTTAATTTATAACATTTAACAAAATAAAAGCAGCAATATGTGTTTTTCAAAACAGTTAGTCCTTAAAAATTTTGGACCTTAAAGCTATTTTTTGCACCTCCCTCCTATAGCCAATTGCTCATCTCTGCTGCAGCTGCACATTCCGACAGTTTCATTTGGCCGTCTTGCAACACTGCCGAGCAGCTGCTGTCCAGCCCTGACCAACACTGCACCGAGTTGAATGCAGAAAAAAACAAGCAAAACGGCATGAAATTATGCTGAGTGAGTAATTACTTGAAATGAGCTGCAGTGCCGACCAGTAGAGCAAACCAACGCTAGGCATGATTAGGAAACTGCTCAAGATGTGGATTGTGCTGCGACCCACCCACTGGCTGATTTTAATAGCCCTGTGCGTGCTCACCTGCGCTGGTTACTGGTTGCTCTGGTCGGAGATTCGCTTGGAACGCGGTAAGTAAAGCCCTGGACACAATATGCGCATCTATTTATTCCTTTCATAATACACAGCCTTCAAGCCGCTGTCTAAGCTGGGTGAATCCTTGAGCCCCGATCAGCATGCCTCATCTTCCGCCGATGACTTTGACTACGAGGAGCACCTGGTGGTGCTGTACAATCGCGTGCCGAAGACAGGATCCACCAGTTTCGTTAACATCGCCTACGACCTGTGCAAGCTGAACAAATTCCATGTGCTGCACATCAATGTGACTGCCAATATGCACGTCCTCTCGCTTCCCAACCAAATTCAATTCGTGCGCAACGTTTCCAGGTGGCACGAGATGAAGCCAGCACTGTATCACGGCCACATGGCGTTCCTGGACTTTGCAAAGTAAGTAGATTAACTTAATCCGGCAGATCCCATCTTAGTAGCATTCCTAATTCTCAGGTTCCAAATCGCCCACAAGCCCATCTATATAAATCTGGTGCGCAAGCCTCTGGACAGACTGGTCTCCTACTATTACTTTCTACGCTTTGGGGACAACTACCGACCGAATTTAGTGCGCAAGAAGGCGGGCAATAAAATTGTTAGTATATAAAAAGTATTCGATTATATAAACCCAGCATTCCTCACCATATCCGCAGACCTTCGACGAGTGCGTGGTGCAGAAACAACCCGACTGTGATCCCAAAAACATGTGGCTGCAGATACCCTTCTTCTGTGGCCACGCCGCCGAGTGCTGGGAACCCGGCAGCAGTTGGGCCTTGGACCAGGCCAAGCGTAATCTAGTCAACGAATACTTCCTAGTCGGAGTCACCGAGCAGATGTACGAGTTTGTGGATCTGCTGGAGAGGTCACTGCCCAGGTGAGCACTAAACATTGTGCACAGCCCAGATTAAGATGTACTTTCAATGTGCTTTCCTGCGAACACTAACTTTCATGCTTTCTTTAACAGAATTTTCCATGGCTTTCGTGAGCACTATCATAACTCAAACAAATCTCATCTGCGTGTGACTTCATCCAAGCTGCCGCCGAGCGAATCGACAATAAGAGCTATACAAAAGACTAAAATCTGGCAAATGGAAAACGATTGTACGAGTTTGCGCTGACCCAGTTCGAATTCAACAAGAAGAAGCTTATGCAGCCTGATAACAAGCACGTGCAAAAGTTTATGTACGAGAAGATTCGTCCCAAATGATTGCCGAGACGGCGACGGAGTCGCAGAACAAGAATTCGGCCGACTCCAGTGGTCTAAACGTCTGCCAGGAGACGCCGATTATTGTATTGTAAATACGTAATTCTCCCACTTAGATTTGATCTGTACTTAAGAGTAACTAATTCGTACACTTAAGCGCTACTAAAGACTTTAGCAGTGAATATCGTTGACATATTAATAATCGAAACTTTTATATTTAGTCTAAGCTTTGACCCTGTAAAACAACCGTGAACGCCTTTGTAGTTCATCGTGAGCAATATCTAGCAACAATTGTCTGCACAATATCTCTTCGTTTAGTCAAATGTACTTTTTTATACTCGACAATACAATGGAATGAATGGAAGAATCTAGGCCATAGATCGATTTTGTAGAACTTATAAGTGTATTCATACGTAAACGACTCTCATTAATTGTAACTGTCATAGGCTAAGCTCAAAATCTGAATTTGACATTCAAATTAAATGCATGTAAATAGTTAATAATTGTCTGTCTATACCAAGCGTAGTGCGTATCAACAGCTGTCGTTGGGATTGCGTGTTCGAATTGAGAATTGATTAATGCCATCAGTGGGTTACTTTTAACTTTCAGCATGCTGTACTTTGTCTAAGCTAATTGCAATTGACTGTCCAACGAAAATCCGCCGGACTTTAAAGCCTGACGTAGCAGTGGCTCTAGCTCCATGGGCGAAGGTGACTGTCTGGCGATTGGACGCAATGACTATCCGACACGCAGAATGGGCTCAAGCAAGTGCAAGAAAATGAAATTGAAATACATTTGGAAACGACGGCAGGCAGCGGCGAAATACTTAATTAATTGCCCGCGCTTGAAACTAAAAGCAAATGAGTTCGCTTTACCCACAGCCCCCGTCAGTTGATCACTTGATCGTGGAACGCGGACACGCAAGTCGAAAGTAGCTACTGCCTGCCAGAAAATCATTGTTGTCGAAAAAGAGTGATAACCCAAGTATTAACTACCTGCAAAGCTGACCACATTCACGACTTGTAAGAGAGATTTAAAACAAGTTTTTTACTCAGTCACAGTGGCGATTAGTCTTTAAACTAGTTGTGTACGTTGCGTTCAAAAGTTCAAGTCTAATTACGTCCAAGTCGCGTAACAATCAGAAGATTAACAGCGGTACACTGTGCAAAGGCGTAGGAATATATATCCCCCCGATAAATCCTTATATAAAAGTTGTGAAATGTGGCTCAAAAACTCTTAAAAAACCTTTGTTTACAGAATGAAATTTTATCACGAAACAAAGTTTAAATGTGTGAAAAACTATATAAAGTACCTCGGTTTACGTTCTAGAATAAATACAGGAAGTGTACTTTTCGCAAGTGTTTCCAAGAGAATTTCTCCGAAAAATAACCCAGTGAAAATGCCAATTCAAAAATTAACTACTTCGTGAAAAATTCTGCATTTTAATTACACTTATTGCTAAAAATAAAGTGAACAATTTGCAAACGCTTGAGTCTATGCACATTTTAATCAAACAAAAAATGATAAATGTTTTGCCTTGGAAACGATAAAGTGAAATTAAACTAAAAAATAAATCAGTTTTATTTGTTCTAGGACAATATGGTAAAAAGTTTTTTAAACATTCCCAACAACTAAATTGTTTTAAAATTAACGATTTTAAAAAGAGCATTATAAGAATAATTTGGATTTCAGTGTATTTACTTAAAACATTATATTTAATAATGTTAACTGCTATAGAGAATCGATTAAGTGCACTACACTGTGAGAATCGGGCTACTTAACTTAATTTTTTAACAGTGCTTAAAACCATGGAAAAAGCATAAAATTTATGCTGAGTTAACAGAAAAGTTTTAAACTTTAATAAGTAAAGTAAAGCAAAGAAACCAAAAAAAAAAAAAAAATATATAAACAAAGATGACCATAGGCAATTCGCGACGTGATCTTTTAACGCTCTTTAACTCGACTCTGTTCGCTTATAATGACCTATTAAATCGCGTTGGCCTTTTTTAAATGCCCGACTATTCCGACCGACATACATTTCTTGATAACTTTGTTATATGTGTAATGAGCGCAGTGCACATAAAAGGGGCAACTATAAAACGATTTGACAAGCAGCTCTATATTTTCAGTCTCTAAACGCGATCCAAGCTCACTATATCACTGTCAAAAGAGGGCCCAAAAAGGATTTCAAAGCTGAACACACATATACCTTTGGATTAGCTGATTTAACTAAGGTTGGTAAATGTTAATTACAATTTTGTTAATTTTTGTGCGACGCCACTGTCGAACTTTAGAATTTTCTGTTATTTGAATTTATAAAACCTGGATTTCATAGATGTTTTTTTAGTCCGGAAATTTTTTATTTTACTTTTTTTTTTGCCTGAACCAAAAGTACAAGAAACAAATGAGCTGATAAGCAATTAAAAAATATAAAAAAAAAATAATTAGGATGCCTTTTGAAAATTAAAAGGATTTTATTTTTATCTATATACATGAATAGTGGTGTGATGTACAGAGTTGTGACTGTATAACAGTGGCCATCACTGACTGGCTGTATTTTTCGCATTGCCTTTTCCTCATTATTTTTGCAAGTATTCCTTTTTTGCGTTCGTCGGTCGAGAATTTCAAGTAAAGTTCAGTAACTCGCCGACATTGACCCATTTACTGTGCCTTCGATCCGATGCTCCCGGCCTGAACAAATTACAAAAAAAAATATTAATTTATTTGCGTTGGTATTTGCATGTGCAATACCTTTAACTTATCGTGTTCAGCTGATTTTTTGTGTAGTTGTACCGTGTTTTTGATTGCATCGTCATGGCAATGTTGACCGCTGCATCTGCGATGAGTTGCCTGCCCTCTGAGGCGGCGCCCTCTTTTCCGATAAAATGTAACCGCATTGGTGAGGAACAGTACAAGCTCGCTGCAATATATATAATAAATATACATATATCTATATATACACATATAAATTAAAAAATACTTGAAACATTTCATTAAAATTATCTGCACTAGAGCAGCAAAGTTTAAAGGCAAAGCGTAGGCGTATATAATGCGCATGCTTACAGCTAAGGTCATACACTGTAAACTTTTTTACAAATTATATAAATTATATTAATATTATTTGTTTTTATTAAATAAAAAGATTTGCTTTCTTACATTAATTAACAGAAAAAAATGTTGTGTATTTAAAGAAAAACTAGAGTTTATTTATATTTTGGATATGCCTAATATTAAAATTGGCAAAAATTGAAACAAATTTAAACCTAATATTTAGTTATAAAATATAAGTACTACTACTACCATCTTAATAAGTTTTTTAAATTTAATTAGTTTTGTTTGAGTTCAGTTCATTACTATTTAATTTTGCCTTTAAAGAACTAAATTTACTGTAACTGTAAGTTAGCCAAATATTAAAGACAGGTTTTCATGTAACTTTACTTTTCCCAGTTTTTAGTAATGTTTACTTGTACATTTTTTCTTAAGAGTAAGGTCAAAGCACTTTGTACATTGGATTTGCCCTTGCCATTGTCAGGTTTTCAAAATCAAGTTTCTCATGTAGGGTTTTTCACTTTCTGCACGAAACCGAAGGGCGTAGGCTGACATTGCAAAGGGGTCTTAACCCCAGAATTAGTCATATTACATGCTTTTTTCAGGTATAGCTTTTTTTCAAGCCGCCGTTGTCGCCGGTTTATAGCACTCAGTTTTCGTCAGCAGTCGCCTCAAGTTCGATATTAAAAATAGACAAATAGTCCAAAACTGGCCCCAAATGAAATCGAGAGTATAAATATATTTAACGAAGCGTAAAACCATGAATGGCCGAAGTCTTCGCACGTGCGATCGTGCGTTTGAACCGATTTGTCCAAAACCGGGCGAAACATTTTCTGTCCACAAGACACTGGGTGCTGGGCTTTGAGACGTGTTAATTATACCAAATATGCCCGACAGATGTACAATTGGCGCTACAAAAATAGGACATAAACTATTAATACTTTTCAAAAATAAAAGTACATGGGTAATCGTGTAGCTTCTGACCTGATTATTAATATAATGACTGTTTTTTAACACTACTTTTTACATTTTTCTAATCAATAACTATCTATTTTACTTTTCTTAATTGTATATCTCAATTTGAAAAAAAAAACTTTCAACAGGCTTTGAAATATCTGTTGGTTATTAAAGTGACAATTTTAAAGAAATTTTGATCGTTGTACCTCAGTATAACTATTTAAGTTTAACGTTTTTTTTTTAAATCATTTGTTAGATTTTTGTGTTCTTTATTTTCTTTAAAATTAAAAACAATTTAATTTCATCTTTATTCCATATATATTTGGCAAAAAAAACGAGTTATAGAACATAAAAAAAGCATGAAGGTAATCAAAAAAACTGGTTTCGTCAATTTTTCTTTTTAAGTAGAATAAATTGACAATAAATTTTAAGTGACTGCATTGGGAAAGTCCCAAAAACTTTAATTGACAATGCTATATTGACATGACCCCAAGTGTAACTTTGTCGAACAGGTGTAAGCATTAATTGGCGTAGAGCTGGGCAGCATTGAAACCGGATAGCGCAGCGCGGAGTTTCAGGGTCGCCGTAGGAAATGCCTATAGGCCGATGGATTTTCGACCGCCCTGTACTCTGAACAATTACACTCGAAGAAAACCCGAATAAATTAGGCAAAGCTCAGAAAGTGTTGAGGTTGAAAGCGAAACTGAAACCGGCTTCAGGTGGCATCATTTCCCAATGACGATGCACCCAGATTAAGCTCTCTCTCGAGGTAAACTCCACAAACTCACACCTCACCTCTCAGGTCGACACACGTGAACGTCATGCTCAAGTTCAGATTTATATAGTGTTGTACAGGTAAAATATAAACTTTTTAATGGTGATTTTTTGTTTTACTTTGATTTAACTAATATATGTAAATTATAGTTAGACATATACCTATTTATAAAAAAAAAATTGTTTTAAATCAATATATTATTATTAAATTAAATAGGTCTTAGTAAAAGTTAAAATCTGTAAAATTTTTCAAGATTTGGGAAATTTGGGATTTAGTACATACAGTTACTGCCGCTTGTCAAAAAATATACGTCCTTTTGTAATTATCAAAGAAAAAAGTTGAATACTTAATAATTTAGAAAAATTAAATAAATTATTTATGTTTTATGTTTTCTAACTAATATCAGAAATTAATCTGTTTTGGCAACACTCGCCACTCGAAGCGCATCGCTCGGCTACACCCACTCTCTGAGCGCTCTCTTCCAAAAAAAAATCCAGTTTCGATTCTTGGCCTGGCATAAAATCTGAGACTCGCGCTTTTGGCCGCAACAGTTTCATCTGGGCTTTCGGCTCCGTTGCACGCGTATCTCCCAGCTGGTTTTTCGACCGTCTTCGCGGATAACTGTTAGCCACTAACTATTAGCCATTACCATTAGCCATTTAGCCCAAACAAGTTTCGGTTTGTGTTGTGATCCGTGTGTACTATTTAAGATATCGTATTTTCCCAGCCAGCTGCATGGCCAAAACATTAATATTTGAAACAAAATAAAACACTTATGAATGCGAAAATAGCCGAGATCTGTAGCATATCACCTGGCCCATCTAATCGAATTTGGTAGACAATTTCAATGTCAACTCTTCGCATGCTAATTTCCAAGTCTTTTGTTTTCAATTCATTTGGAGCTGCGCAACAAGATGGAAAATTTATGGCGCTAATTTCTGATTTGATTTCATTAGGCAGCAGCAAGATGGGAAATCTATAGCGCTAATTTCTGACTGCTTTATAATATACTCACAGACCCTGGGTACTAGTTTTGTAATTAAAAAACAAGCTTAACTAGACTTTTGCTCAAGTAGAACGTGTCAAGAGTGTCGAGAATTGAGTTCAAGGTTTCTAAAAATCTATGTTTCATCTCTGCAAAAATTGCATTAGCCATGATAATCGTTATCTTTTGCAAAAATGCAAATTCTCTCGCTTCGTCTTCCGTTATAAGTTTGCGAATGTCAAGGTGAAGGTTGGCCAGGTGATCAATATTGCTATCGATCGGTGGAGAAGTCTAGAAAATCAATGCAGTTTCTCCCTTGAGCAGGTTCCGAGTCACTTGTCTCATTAATTAATCTTCCCTCTTTCCTATAAATAGCATGCAAAATTTGTGATTTTGTCATTAGGCAAACTGAAACTTAAGATTGCAAATTTTAAAACAGCGAAACGCTTAGAAAAAAACTGCAAATTATCACAGAATAATTTCATTTGAGCACAGAGAGCAACAACAATTTGCAAAATGAGTAAGTAATTGTGAAGTACTGCCGTCATTATATGGACAACTAATTGGCGATTGTTGTCAGTTAGCTTAAGTTATTTAGTTGGAGCCGAAGTTCCAAGTGCGTTTAGTGAACAAACCAGTCGCACAAGCTCAAAGTGCAGGAGCTGCCGCTAATAGCATCTAAGTAATAGCATCTTTCCTTCCAGGAGTGCCCACAATGCTGTCGGATATCGACCAACTGCCCACACTCCAGCTGGGCGACTATACGCTCCAGTTCGAGCTGGGCGAGCCCACGGCCCAGGGCAAGGAGGTGGCCATCAAGGAGCTGCGGGAAACCCCCGAGCGCCAGAAGGAGGCCGCCAAGGAGCTGGCCCGTCTCCTGGAGGGTAAGTAATCACCAGGAATGGTTTCCATTTAATTTAGATTATAACAGGATTTATTAAATCAAATATTCTTTTTCAAAGAACTAAATTTCTCGTTCTTTAATATAAAATATATATATATATTTTCTAAAATATATTTTTTTCAATCTGTATAGTTTGTAAATGATAAATATTGCTTCGATCTTTAAATTAGATCAAGAAAACCAGAAGGATAACTAAAAAAATTATATTAAATCACAACTTGACAATGAAAATATCAATAATGCAATATTTATTTAGATATCGCTCGTTTTAAAGTTAATTGTATAAATGAAACCTGTTGCTTACTTGAATCACTTGATTATTATTTTAACAAGCACAGGCGAATTTGATTAAAAAACACAAATTTTATATTAATTATTCAGGTGTTTCCACTTTGAAATGATTGCCGGCAAAACCGCAATATTCAACAGCGATTTTGATTTTGCATATATATAACCCGATAATTTACAATTGTAACCTCTCGAAAATAAGCTAAGATCGGAGTTTAAAATATTAAAAACAATTTATAAGTACATATATGACATTTTTATTGAATATTTTTTTCTGATTTAATCTTCTAGTACTGATATTTCAACAGGTCTTGTCATTTTAATGTTTATACAATCCGGTTTCTGATTTCAATTTATTATTTCTCATGTTAGAAGTAAAAAGTAATACTGAATATTAAGTATATACTTTTGCAGGTTCTTTTTACTAAATAAAAAATTAATTGCCTTTGGAGATGAACCCAAGTAATGTGTTTGCCATAATTTTTTACAATATCTGAACCTTCAATTCTATATTATTAGTTTACGATTTCGTGTCACTAATAGCAAGTTAAGGGGTAAAACTAGCACACCCTTGAGAGGTTTATATTGCATAACTCAATCATATAGCAAAAAAACATTCGCTTTTAATTGCTTCTGTACAACCGATCAGCTTAATTTAAATGTGGGTTTTTAGAAAAGCATTTATGATACTGAAGGTGTGGTTGATTCATCTATTAATTCAATTTCAGCGGAGACGGATTTGCACTATCCCAAGGGAAACGAGGAGTGGCTCATTAGATATCTGAGGCCCTGCAAGTATTATCCGGAGAGTGCTCGCGATTTGGTAAGCTTTGATTTAAAAAAAAAACAATTACATTTACATAATAATTTTATATTTAACCTTAAACAGATCAAACGCTACTACTCCTTCAAGGTGAAACACGCTGATGTGTACAACAACCTGAAGCCTTCGAACGAGGCAAACATTTTTAAGCACAACATACTCACCGTCTTCCCCAACCGAGATCAATGTGGGCGTCGCATCCTGGTTCTGGAACTGGGCAGTAAGTACTCAAAGAAAACTATATATTTAATCCGATTAATCACAGGTTTCTAGAGAAAACTGGTTTCATTAATGACACAATTTGATGTGCAAAGTTATAGATTTATATTTGTTCATATTTCTGATCTCACATTAAAAAAATTAAATTTTGTGGATTAAATGATTAATGCTATTTTTTTTTTCAGTCAATATTTGAAGGACTAAATTTTGTTGTTTTGATTATTTTTATAATAATTGGTGTTGTCTCAAAGTTGATTTTTATAGATTAATATATTTCTAAGATCACATTAGAAAAGCTATAATTAGCCAATATTTAAAGGGAATACCTTTTGTGGAATTTTTCGTCTAAAAGATATTTAATAAAAATTGTTTTTATTGATTTTTATAATAATGGGTTTCAACGTAAATTATAAAAAATGCTGATTTTTATATTTAGTGTTCATCAATTAAGCATTTCGGCATTATTAATATGTTTAAAGCAGGCTTAACCAATTTTAAACCCCTTTTTTCGAGATTTCTGGCAAAACAACTTAACAGATCCCTGACTAATCTAATTTAATCTTCGATTATAGAACGCTGGAAGCACAAGCAGGTGACCCTGGATGAGGTGTTCAAGGGGGCCGTTCTCTTCCTGGAGGCGGCCATGCTGGAGCCAGAAACGCAGATCTGCGGTGCCGTGGTGATCTTCGACATGGATGGTCTCAGTCTGCAGCAAACCTGGCAGTTTACGCCGCCGTTCGCCAAGCGTATTGTGGACTGGCTGCAGGATTCGGTGCCATTGAGGATCAAGGCCATACACATTGTGAACCAGCCGAAGATCTTCCAGGTGGTGTTCGCCCTGTTCAAGCCCTTCTTGAAGGAGAAGCTGCGCAGCCGGATCATATTCCATGGCACCGATCGCGAGTCCCTGCACAAGTACATGTCGCCCAAGTGCCTGCCAGCCGAATATGGGGGATTCCGGGAGGCCAGCCGGATCGACGGTGACCAGTGGTACCAGTTGCTCCTCAAGTGCGACTCCGAGTTCGACACCATCAACTCGTATGGCTACAAGAAGAAGTGATCTGTGGCCAGCAGCTGCAAGTGATATGTAATTTACTTCCCCAAGTCCCAATTTTAAGCACACGTTATAGTTAAGCACTCGATCTGTCATACGCTTGTCCTCTTAGTGAATAGCGCCTAGAAATTGCCTTAGTCTTAATCAGAATCGGAGCCTCGATCGCATCCAGAGAAAGTGTTATACCTACCAATTATATTTAATCCGGGGTAAGCCTATTTATACCATGTTACTATTGTTCATTTTAAAACAAATTGTTGAAATATAAACACACTTTCGTATAGACATGATGCACATTTTCATATTCTTTGCGGTCATTTAATAATGGGTTTTCAATTTTCAGATAACTACATTTAAGGCACTCTGAAATTTTGCCATCAATTAAATATATTTTTTTTTAGACTTTTTTTGTTTTTGTTTTGTATAAATCTGGTATAATTTTTTTTTTATCCTCTATAAGACACCAAAAGCTTGTTTGTTTTTTAAAGGACACTTGCTTTGACTATTAAACAGTTTTAATATATTCGTTTAAATTAATATTTTTACAAATGAAACTTCTTATTCGGATCGAAATGAAAACATGTCTTACATAAGACCTATTTTGACGATACATATAAAAGTAATAATTTAGTATTCATATTAGATTCTTTCAAGTTTTCGAACTTCCTAGTTTTTTTTTATTCATGGCAAAAATATGCCTTATAAAGCTAATGTTATCTAAGCCGTTCGCTCTTAAGTAGTTCGTTTAAAAACATCGTTTCTTTAGAATATCATCAGCTTCAGGATAATCGCTTTATATGTAAGCAACATCAATTGATTACTTTTTGGTCTGGGACACTTTCCCCCCCCCGCGGAATGCAAAGCTCTGAAGGTCAACCCGGTGGGGCAAGTGGTTAAATTAAGCGTAAGTTCCCTGACAGCTCCAGTCTGTCTGTCTGCTCATAGCCTATAATTGGTGGCTGGCGCCTTGGCGAACATTTTGTTGCCCGCACTTCGCATGGCGGCATCATCGCCATCGCCATCCGCATCCTTATCCTGCCCTCCACCTCCACCTCCACCTCCGCCTGTGCAACAGATGCGTCGCTGCACGAGGCGAATGGGGCGCGTTAGGTCAATGGTGTCGCCCTGCTGGCGCAGCTCCGCCTCCGCCACGCACTCCATGTGCCGCCACTGGCGAAGGCCAAGGACGAAGGCTTCCGTCACATTGGTGGCCGCCTTCGAGGAGGTTTCAATGTGGCAGGCGATCTTCTGCTCGGCACACCATTGCTGCACTACTTCAAAGTTCACCTGCCGCTTCTGCGCCGGAAGGTCGTTCTGAAACGGGGAAAACGAATTCAATTTTAATTTAATTTAATTTGAACAAGATTCTAAATAAGATGTTTGTTGGCAATGGAATTAATATCAATTCAAGACTCGAAGCTTCTATAACTTAAATAAGTATTAAAAGCTGTATACATTGCAGATTCGCTCAAAAGAATCATTTTTGATTCACAAGAAAACCAGTGTTGCATTAGCCTTTTTCAACCTACTTCAATTAATATATTTTTTTAAATATACTCTTAATGGTCGCAAATAAATATTTATACTAGAAACTACATTTTATAATACCCAGTTAAAAGTTTAAAACTAAAATAAAGCTTAATCATTACAAGTAATTGTTTATTATAGCAATAATGCATAACTGAATTGTCTTAAAATGCAATAAATTAAACGTATACACTGGAATTATCAATTCCAAACCATAAAATATTCTCAGAAGTGCATACCTTATTTCCCACCACAATAAAGGGAAACTTGTCCTGGTCCACGTCTGCATAGTTGAGGAACTCGTTGCGCCACAGAGTCAATCCCTTCAAGCTGTCCCGATCGTCGAGGGCGTAGCAGAGCAGGCAGATGTCCGATCCCCTATAGAAAGGTGTGCGCAACGCCCGAAATCGCTCCTGACCGGCCGTATCCCATATCTGTGAAGTATGGGAAAATTATATACAATCAGACAAAGGCGACAATTAACTTTGATTGAATTGACGATTCAATCAGCGGTCTATTGAAATTTGCATTCGATTTAAAACAGAACTAGCTGCGAAACATTGCAAGTGTACAAAATTGGGCTGATTTTTGTATGTCTGACTCACTTACACTACACCATTGTGTCCCTTGTGAGCCAAACAAATATTTAGTTTTAAAGGTAGTTAGAGCAGCCAACTGATAAAAAAGTGGCGGTGATAAGCAAATTACTCAAAAATAAATCATTGGATCTGCTTTCTACTAGTAATTAAAGATTTTAAATACCTTAACTATATATTTAACATTTTACACATTTAAGTATTTATAGTTTTTAAGCTATGTTTAAGTTATTTTATAAAGCATTTTTTAGGAATAGTTTAAAACCCCATTTTACTATTTAATAAATGAATTTCTAAACCACTAGAAATATTGTTATCACCCCCAACAAGGGTATGTATGTACATTTTGACCTCGAAAACCATTAGTAATCTGACCTTTTTAAATTGTTAGTGCTTCCATGGTAACATGAAAATATAGACAGTATAAAAAACACCAGAGTGATTTCAATTTTTTTCGCTGCAGAGAAGCCGGGGAAGTGTACTTTTCTGCGAGTTCTTATGCGGCTTAGCGAACCATGAACTAATACATTTATTTTCCAGGTTCTTCCATTTTGGACAAATCTGGCTTCAAAATATGCGAAATTCCTCTGGGATTAATCATCCAACAATCTGCATTCCTGCTTTTTCTATACCCGGTAAAATCGGCTGGTTTAATTAGAATCATTATTCCGATTCGCGCCACCTTGGCTGCACTTTGCTTACTCACTGAAACGCGCTTGAATATTTATAAGTTGCCGAGCTTGGTGAACTGTGAACAATATTTTGTTATGGTTTCGATAATTTAGAAGACAAGCGACAAGCATTAATGAAAAACAATTCCAAAACAGATGAGATTGAGAACAAAAACTGCGGCGGCGAATAAAACAAAGTCTCCACTTTGTTAGCAAATAGAGGGAACTGTCATTATTGTTATTATTTTGGTTTTTTGTTTTTTTTTTTTTTCGCAATGCCAAGCTCTACGTTAATTGAGTAGAAATTTAATGCCTATATGTGTGTGTGGGCATGGGGGCAGATGGAGGAGATACGGATATAAATATACAAAGGTACAGGTACAGTGGGAAATTGTAGGATTTAACTTAGATTACATAAAATGCGGTTTAAAAATGTTAATTTTTATAGTGTCTTTTTTGATAATAACTTTCATAAATCTACGGATTGGAATATTAAACTATTTGATAAAATTACTAAATAGAATAAAAACTCAATATTTTTTAAATTCAAAACACACCTCATCAGAAAGTTTATTTTTATTTTATAAATATATTTGTGGTACCTTTTTTTCTTACTTACAATACCAATAAGGTTATTATTTTGAAAAAATTAAAATTGTCCTTTATATTAAATATTACTTACAATTATACTTTTTAAGAAATTACCAGGTATTTTATAAAACAAATTTTAAAAATATGTCTTTCAGCTTGTTTAAGTTTTATTTGACCACTGTTCAACAAATGATAGGGAGGGAAAAACAAAGCCTGATCGTTGTTCAGTTTTTAAGTGTTTAAACAATATGCTGGTGGATTAGATCGTGGGGCCAAAAGTAGACGAGGGGGAAGATTGGGTTTTACACGCAAAGGAAATACGCTTGGCTTGTCGTTATCTTGCTCAACTGTTGCATTTGCTCTACAAATTGCAAAAGTTCTACGGCCCGAAAAATGAACGTAACTATTTTTACTGAGTTATGGTATTTACTTTGGTAATAGTTTCTAGTAAGTAACCTGCAATGTAAAGCGCTCTCCATCGACGACTATATCCTTGTTCATAAACTCCACACCGATGGTGTGGAAATTGTTTTCCTCGTAGCGATTCGAGACGAAGCGGGTGAGGAGGGCGGACTTTCCAACCCCCCCGTCGCCCAATATGACAACCTTCAGCAACTTGGATTTCTGCGGTGGCCGCATGTTTGTCATATTGACTGTGTTTGTTTATTCTTACAATTGAGCCCGGCAACAGTGAGTAGATTTCTTCGGTTTTTCACTACTGCGCAACTACAAAATAACTGCCGATTTTTGCAATTACTCTTCTTTTGAAATTAAGCCCACGACTCTCGATCGATTTACTTGCACTTTTTCAATTACAATCTGTCGTGTACTTTACAAAAAAAAAAAAAAAAACTAACAGTTTTTTCTACAACGATTTTGAATGCGGGGCTCAATAGAAGTCCGCGCCGTGGAGCAGCAGGTCCAATTGAAGGGGCTGTCAGCTGACAACTAACAGACCGGTGCTTATGGCACAACATGCGGGCTTTTGGGGGATAACACTGCCGCTAACAGAGCCCCGATTTAGAGTGACCATTATCTCTTACCTTATTATATATTACATTATAGTAAGCATATTAGTTTAAATAAACCTAAATACGCGAAGGAAATTAGCATTACCATTTATATTGTAAGGGAAACATAGGGAAATCTATACATTTCAAGCGTAGACCACTCTTTTAAAAAAATAAAAATCTTTCTATCTCATAATTTGTAGTCTAATAAAGAATGCTAAACATTTGTCTAAAAAAGTTGAGTAAAACAACGTTGGTCAAAGCAATTGATTTGGAAGAGTAACTTTAGTTGTTAGTTTAGTTTCTAAACCATAACTTTTGGATCATATATAGAAAAACATAGATATTTGCGAAAATATAGAATAATTTTTAAAGTTACGTTTTAAATAAAGTATTTTATTGTCAGATTTGTATAATTTTTCTTTAAAGAAAACCCTGCTCAACAGAATTGAGCAGATTTTCAACAACCACAACCACACATATAAAACTCTTGTAAAATACAAAATGACATAAATGACACTTACCCATTAAAGGAACATGTAATATAATTATAAATCTTTATTGATTTAATCACAAAAATAAATAAGATCAGCCCTTGATAACCGCCATAGGTCGCATTTTAAGATCAGCCCTTGATAACCGCAATAGGTCGCATTTTGATGCACTTTTTGCTTATGCCCGCAGCGTGACAGGTGTCCACGACATCGGTGACGTCCTTGTAGGATTCAGGGGCCTCCTCCATGACCAATTTGGGCGAGGCCACGCGAATGGCAATGCCCATCTGATCCAGCTTGTCCAGCACCTCCTTGTAGTCCAGATTACGGCGGGATTTGGCACGCGATAAGGCGCGACCCTAAATATCATAAATGAGTCATTAGTTCACATATATTCATTTTAATTACTTAATATTCGTTTTTTATCAATAATAATAATGACTCACAGAACTAAAATTACTTAAAAATTTGTGCTATTATTTAGGTATTTTTAAAACAAACTAATGAAAACTCACCGCTCCGTGGCAGGTGCTGCCGAAGGTCTCATGCATGCCCTGCTCCGTTCCGGTCAGAACGTAGCTGCAGGTGCCCATGGTGCCACCCACCAGGACGGGCTGTCCCGTGAGCTGGTAGTCCACCGGGATGAGAGGATGATGTGGGGGAAAGGCGCGCGTGGAGCCCTTGCGGTGGACCAGCAGCTTGCGCTCCTTGCCGTCCACCATGTGGTTCTCCACCTTGGCAATGTTGTGGGAGACATCGTAGATGACATGCATGTCCAGATCATCCGGTGTGGTGTTGAACAGCTTGGCGAAGGCCTGGCGGGTGAGGAATGTCATGGAGCTGCGATTGACCCAGGCGAAGTTCGCGGCCGCTGCCATGGCCTTCAGGTAATCCTGACCCTCTACCGAATTGATCCTGGCGCAGGCCAGCTGTCGGTCATTGGTCTCGATCTTGTCCCGCTTCATGGCCTTCTCCATCTGCACGAGGGCATCGGTGGCCACCTGGTGGCCGAAGCCTCGGCTGCCCGAGTGAATCATCACCACCACCTGGCCCGTCTCCTCGATGCCCATTTTGGAGGCACTCCACTTGTCGTAGATCTCGTCCACCACCTGGATCTCTGCGTAATGATTGCCCGCACCCAGGGTGCCCAACTGCGGCAGACCGCGCTTCTTGGCCCGCATGCTCACCTTGGCGGGATCGGCATTCAGCATTCGACCGTACTCCTCGCAGTGCTCCTTGTCCTCGGCCCAGACATAGCCCTCCCGCAGCGACCAGTCCATGCCCATCTCGAGGGCCTCCTCCAGATCGCGGGCATTCATCGGGATGATGCCCTTGGAGCCGACGCCCACGGGGATGTGATCGAACAGTGACTGGGCCAGTTGCTCCTTCACCGGCTGCACGTCCTTCTCGTACAGATTGGTGCGCAGCAGACGGACGCCACAGTTGATGTCGAAGCCCACGCCGCCGGGACTTACGACGGACAGGGGATCGTCCATATCGAAGGCGGCCATATTGCCAATGGCGAATCCATAGCCGGAATGAATGTCCGGCAGTCCAATGGACCGACCCACGATGCCCGGCAGGGCAGCCACATTGGCTATCTGTTTCACGCCCGGCAGAAAGCCACCCACAGCACCCGGACGGCAGGAGTTCTTCAGCTCCTCCAGCATCAAGCGCTCCAGGCGACTGTTCACGTAGAAGCACCCCTCCACGTTCATGTTTGGCTGGAAGCCCTTCTTGATCCGCCAGCAGTGGTCGCTCACCTTCTCCAGGTACTTGAGCTCATCGTTGTACGGCCGCACCACCATCCTGATCTTGCGGGGATTTACTTTGCCAGCTAATCGATTGCTATTTATAAGGTCGCTATTTCGTCAACTTTAGCATTGCTTGCCGGCATGAAATGGAGATGCAGTGTGACCAAGGAAGAGTAACAAAAAATACCGACTGGTTCCCAAAAATATACTTTTCACACCATTCTCATTTCAAATGAACCGTTAATGTATTATAAGCCCAATTTTTGTACTTCTTTAAATTTAAAATCTATTTAATGAAAAAGATTTGCATTGAAAACCATTTATAAACCATTTATATTTAAAAAAAATGTATGCGGTTTTAAAATGTTCTGAACTATTACAATATTTATAAGATTGTCACCACAAACCCGCTATTTCAAATTTGCACTTCAAAAATAAGAGAATAAGGCTGCCTAAAATTGGCATCTGAGTACTTCTTTGGTTGTTTAGGTACTTTAAATTTAAATATTTCCATTCGTCTCCCAGATTTAAGTAATAATTTAACTCCTCTACCCAGCAATTCACATCCGCATTAAAAATTTATTTCACTCCGTGAGTATAACAAGTATAAAGTATTAAAATATTCTTGCATGAAAATTTATTTCCGGTTTTTTATTAATTTTATCTGTTAAACAAATATTTTTATAAAAAAAATTAACATATAATAAAAGAATTCAATTTTAAAGCTTTGTTTTAAATGCATTTTAAAGTGTAATGACAAAATTCAAGAACCATTTCCATCGAGATCGTATTTTGAAAAATTCATGACTCCTCAAGGTATCTTAAAATAGTCATTGTAGTTCTTATAATAGTTCTGAATATTAGCAGGCGGGCCATAAATCTTAAAATTGCTATTGATTAGGTCACTGATAAGGAAACTCAGATTTGGGCATTGCTGGGCCAGATCTTCAGGGGCAAATGGCACAGGCCCTATAATTGTGATATGGATAAGTTTTAGCGATGGCAACCTGTTGAGTATTTTGGGCTCCAGATAGGAATCTCCCGTCTGATTGTTCACATGGAGTAGGGCGAGTGCCTCTAACTTATCTGCCGATTCCAAGAGCTGTGCTATCTGGTAATCGCGCACATCGCAGTGACGCATGTCCAAAAATAACAGCGATGGAACCACTTTATCCACGGCACTAAATATATCAAATGACCACTTGGCGTGGTCCAATTTTAGGGCTTTCATTCGGCGACTCTCGGCGGCTCCTTGGCATAGAGGGTTCAAATATCGCAGGACATCTTCATCCTTGGTGGAGTAGCCCACGTTAATGTGCAGACTGTTCAGGTGGCGACCCAGTTTGATCATTAGATCCTCGTGAAAAACTGGTGGTTGTCTCATGCTAAACCTGAGATCCCTAAATCGATGCAGTTGTCTTTCGATGGCCCCCTCAAAACATTGAAATTCATTGTAGAGCGGCAGTAATTCATCGAATTTTAGGTAACTAAATATTAGATCCAAGCAATCATCGTTCAGCTGCAGCAAGTCCATTTTGAACTAAAAAATAAATTAAAAAAAAAAAACAACCACGTTTAATAAGTAAACACAATGTATTAGGATTTATTTTTAAAAAACACAAGCCTTTAAGATCACGCTCAGTTGGCTTCTAAAGTAATTCTCATTTTGGCGATTGAGATAGTGAATTCTCTTACAGGTTTAACTGCCTACACAAATTAAAGAATGGAAAGATTTTTAGCATTGGGTTACCTTACTTTATCGGATTAGGTAAATATTATTAATTTATAAAATTCTTTAGCATCCACTGCTATTTATATTAATCAGGCATTTAAGCCTGTATCCAACTATATATCGCTTCACTTAGTCTAAAATTCTGTTCTAGTTCTAGGCATAACCATAGCTCTAATTATTGGCTTGGCAACATTTGTTTTCCTATATAAATTTCTGAATATTTCTGAGTATAAGTGGAGTAATAGTTGTAATAGCTATATAGGCGTTAGCCCAGCCAGTGTTTCGGCAATGGAACTATCCCGGAACCGCCCGATCCTCAGAGCGTAGGATATGGCGTGTGCTACATAGCTCTGTTCATGGACGCCGTGGAAAAGGTAGGACATGGCACCATTTGCGTGAATGGTGACATCCGATCCGCCATGTAGATTTTCGTCTGTATTTATTGCTGCCTGCTGGGTGTATTCCCAATCGGATGTATTGTCTTCCGTTGGATCTCTACGGTTTTGGGTGACAGGATCCACCTGAAATCCTTGATAGCTGGTGCCATAAGTCAGCGTGGTGTAGGGCGTTTGCTCTGTCTTTGATTTTCCCGCAAAACCCAAGATACTGGATCCCCTTTCCGGGTGGCCATTGATGGTCAGACTGTGCGAATGATCGGCCGTGACAATAACCAGGGTTTCGTCCAAACGATCTGTGGATTTGAGGAAGGATAGAGTGGACTCCACGGCCGCATTAAGCTGGAGAACCTCATGAAGTGCCTTGCGTGCATGTCCCCGATGATGGGCTTGATCGATTAGGCCAGCTTCCACCACGAGTAGGAATCCCTTATCGCTGTTGCCCAGAACCTCCAGCGCTTTAAGGGTCATATTGGACAACGAAGGCATGCCAGATTCACTGCGATCCCGTTCATGATCGTACATAAGGTGTCCATTGGCGAAAATGCCCAGTAGATAGTCAGTGTCCTGACCATTGAGATTCCATAGCTCACGATTGTTTTGTACGACGGCATGTGAGACACCCTCATCCTCTTTTTTGCGCCTCCAATCCTGGATGAGATCCCGTCCGTCCGCTGATTTACTGGCCCAAGTGTCCAAGGGATCGCTGGGTGAGTCGGTGACATTGGACACCAGCATCTGACGACCACCGCCCATGATAACGTTGATTTTCTGACCCGTAGGCTGTTCGATCAGCTGACGCGCTATATCCATGCAGCCCTGATCCCGGTCCTCAGCTTTCATTCCGGTCTCACACTCCCACCGACGATCCGGCACATGGGCATAGAGGGCAGCCGGAGTGGCGTGAGTTACCCGGGTGGTGGTCACGAATCCCGTTCGCATGCCGTCCACCTGGGCCCACTTGAGGATCGTCTGGACATGATGGTCCTCCTGCAACGAGGCGGCACAGTTTCCCAGCGGCACATTCGCGTCCACGCCGCCCGTTTCGTAGTTGACCTTGACGCCGCCAAAAAGGGCCGTAGCCGTGGAGAAGGAGTCCGGAACCTGCTTGTCGGCACAATACGTCTTCAGCAGTCCCATGTCCGGGAAGCGTTCCCAACTGAGGAGTCCCTCCTCCTTGAATCCATATATCCGAGCTGCTGTCACGGTGTTCGGTCCCATGCCATCGCCCACGAAGAGTATCACGTTCTTGGCTCGACGACGATTGAATTCCCGGGAAACGGCCTTCTTTAGTTCGTCTATTCCTTGGTCGTACCACTCCTGCTGTTCCCTGGGCAGATTAACGGGCCAATAGGTCACCTCATCCATGTCGCCCACATCGCCGGCCATTCCGTAGTGCACCACAAAGCCAATACACATGGCTGTCATTAAGAGGGCCGAGAAGACCACGGATATGATAAAGAGTCGGGATCTGAACCACTTGGATTGTTGCACCGGACTATTTGCGCTGTGAGCCGACCCGTCGGCTCCTTGAAAGCTGCCATTTTCCACACCATCCTTGGATCTGGGCTCCTCCAAACTATTCAGCTGCACCTCCATCATGTCCACATCGCTCAGCTTGCGAAACTTTGTGCTTTTTATCGGCGCTTCACTTCTCTTTTCCATTTCGCAATCACGTCTAGATCGGCCTAATCTTTACACAGACTGAAAATGCGAGATATATGGGCAGATTGTTAACTAATCATTGTTTACCACAGATAAAAGGCAATTTATAGACAGAAAGACGTAATTGGTATTGATGTTGGGTATTTATCTGTTGGGTTTAAATAATGGCTACCCGTTAGCTACAAAAGTTTTGCTTCGTTCTAGAATTGTTTGTAATGCCTAAAACAAATATAAAAATGTGTTGATAAAAATAAGGTAAATTTAAATTTAAGCGTATTATTTACAAGATTTTGTAGATAATAAAAATTTAATAGCCAATAATAGTATTCACATCACATGTAATTTCAGTTCACTAAACACAATCGATTTTTGTTACTAATTGACTTATTACCGTCTTAAACAAAGTAACTATAAGAAAATTTAATGATTTGCCAACCTAGTCTATTTTTAAAGTGATCTAGCCTTATCAACGTTTAAATTATGAGTATTTTATTTAAATTTACCAACTGGATTCTTGTTTGGTATTTTCGACCGATAGGTCCAACGATACCGATACCATCTATCGATAGGCAAACAGCTGTTTTGGCTCTCTGGCGTTGCCCAAGTGTGGGTGTGTGCGTGTTTCCGTGTACGTGTACGTGCTTCAATGTTTTTTTTTTTGTATTGTTTATTACCGCCGTCGCCGCTCCAAAATTAAAGTGATTCATTTATAAAACTCGTCTCCGACTCGCGGCGAAATCCACCAATACTCGCCATTCGACCGCTGGCAACAGCTTAAAATTTAGTCTCGATTGAAACTCCACGCTTTTCGAGTCGCGGGCGAAAAAAGTGTTTGCGTGGATTTGTGCTCTTCGTTTTCAATCAGCATCAATTAAAAACGCGTGTGTCTGTGCCAAATATATCCAATAAACTAAGCATTCCAATTGGAGAGAAGCGGAAAATACATACACCAACACAACAGCAGAGCGAAACAAAAACAACGTCATGGATGATTTGGGTGAGTGCCACTTTTCCCCAGCGAAAAGATAATACTTCCTTAACTGGGAGAATTCCGCAACATAAAAAGTGTGACGTAGGCAAAAGCCACAAAGATAGTGCTCCGACTCCGACTTCAAGGCCAGTCGTTAATTTGAGTTAATTGGAGTTAATTATGTTGATGCGGGGGACTTTGACATTGGCCGCTAGGTGGCGACACCGAAAGTCGGAAATCTCACGGATGAATAATTATATTAGTACAGTGAAGATTGGTTAAGATTAGCTTTGGAAATTTTGAGTATTACTAATGAACAATGTTTGCTTAGAGTTTAATTTACAAAATGGGAGCGGTAACTGACTCATTATTCACCTCTGTTTATTTAAGAAATACAAACATATATCTTAAGAATTTAGCGTCTGGTAACAAAAACACCACAATTTTGGTAAATATTTTAATTTTAATAACTTTGCTTTTAAAAAGGTTTTTCTAAGATGAAGTGACAAATATTTACTGTATTTCGAAATGCTTATCATTAGCATACAAGCATTAATCACGATTAAAAATGGTTGTGTTACGTGAGGTTTAATTCTGGATGAGTGCACGTCTTATCGCTAACCCGTACATATGAATAAATGTACATACATATACAAGAATGAATTTAGCAATTTGACCACTGCCTTACACACACTATAGCACGCTACGTTTAACCTGATTTGCATTCCTTGCACTTTTATGATTTATCCAAATTCCTGGAAATCGAACATAAAAACATCAAGGCCCGCACTTCCAGCGTGAGATCATTCACTATCCCACTGCGATGAGGGTGTGGTTGATTTCAACTCCAAGTTCGAAACCCTTGGACTTTTAGTGAATGATCTGAGAGAGCGAGCTGATTTGCCCGGCAGCTTTATTTGTTTTCTTCCACTGCCACAAAGCGCTCTTTTAGTCACCATCAGCGAAATAAAAGTGTATCTGTCCCCTTACTTTATTTTCTTTATGACACAATTCTTCGATGTTTACAGTCTCTCTGCTTGTTCTTTTGAATGTGTTTTTTGATAAAGCCACAATAAAAGAAGACCCAGCTCATGGAATTGCAGCCAACTCTCCAAGTGAATATGTGTGTAATCTTATTATTTCTGCTCAGACATTCTTGAGAAATGAGTAAAGTAAAGGCCAAGTTAAAAACACTCTCTAAAAATTCCAGCTGACTGACACTCCACCTACGCACAGTGGTCTACTGTCCACCAATAATTCTAAATAAATTTATTAGTATGTCTAACCATATAAAATGTCAAATTAAACCTTAGACAAAGAACAGGCTTTAAAACACAATTACTTTAACCGGTAGCCGATCGTTTGCTAATATACCAAAGGATCAAAGGTATCACCAAAAGTTAACTCTATTAAATGGTTTTACTATTTCTTTACTTTGCTCAAATCGAAATATTCCCATCTTAACTTATAGCTTAAAAAGTTCCACTGTAATTGTCAATGAGATCGCTCAGGAAGTTGGGACTTCAACTTCAGCTTCATCTTCATCTTGATCTTATTTACCGGCTTCAATTGCATCAATTTTGCTTTACAGCCATTAGTGAGTGCGCGCCCACTTCATCGCCCACTCGACACGCGATGTCTTCTGTTCGTGTTGCGTGTGCGCACTGTAACTGCAGTGACGAGGTGATCTGTCGAGATCGGTTTTGTCTGGTTCTTGAGGGTCTTTGGAAATATTATTTGAAAATATTTAAAGCTACTAGAAATGCTTCCCTTCAATAACGATTTTTCGTCTTGATTGCTAATCAAAAATTTAAAGTTTTGTTTATGTTTTATCTACATTCCTAGACATACAATTTTTTAGTTTGCCATCAAATTGAATTAATGCTAGCCTGTTTACTACGAAATTTCGAAATAAAAACACAAAATGTATTGATTTTACTTGTTTTTACTCACGTTTCTTATATATTTGCACCAAGGAAAAGGTCGATTTAATTGGCAACTGGCCCACTGTTCACACACCCAAAGGAAAGCTCTAAACTGGCGACAATATTTTTGTCCGCTCTGGTTTCCTTTTCCTTATGCCTCCCACTTGCGGTCGAGATGCTCCGCCGCAGGCCGCAAAGCCAAATGAAAAGTCACTCCAAAAGCAAATGAAATGCGACTTTATAGCGAACACGCTGCTAATGCTCTTCCTCTCCCTCTCTCTCTCTCTCACATGCTCATTTGACACTCAAAAAAAAAAAACAAACTGGACCAAAAAAGGGATTGTTTCCATAATAAGTTTATAATAGTTTGCACTTAAAAAAATATCTCTTAAAGATTTTTACATGTATTATTTTGTAGTGCAAAGAAGTTTCCACAAAAAATGAACAAAATTGTTTGTAATGATCAAATTTGTTTTCTATGTTCTTCGAATAATTAAAATATTTCCCATATAGAAATTTTCCAAGTATAGCAATCAGATATATATTTAATAAATTTGATTAGGGTAAGGAGATATTTTTCTGAGTGCAGTTTGTTTACCAGTTCTCAAACACTGGGGCTCTCGCGTTCTCCGCTCTTTATGAGCGACTAGGAGAGCCGTAGAGCCCATCATCTATTGGAGCCCGAGCATTGGGTCCCCTTTGGATTTCAGTCGATTTCGACGCTTTTACTGAGAAGCGAGCGCAGCGCGTGTGTTTTCAGAGGTCTCTCGGTGTTTTGGTCTTTCGGTCTCCCATCTGCGCTTCCTACGTTCTCCTTCGCCAGTGAAATTATAAACAAAATATGTGACAACACACACTGCCAAAGGGCAGGTAAAAGTGCACAGATAACACGGGGGAAAATACAATAAACAAAGCCAAACCAAACCAAAACAAAAGGCAATCAATCAAGTGCTCAACGGAGAACTAAAGCGGGAAAAAGTTGATGAAAAATCAGTGGAACTGTGCTAGTGATATTGTGGCAGGTTGAAGCGTGGGAAATTGTTTACTTCGAGTGTAAGAAAAATCAACGGCAAAAAAGTTGACAAACATCAGAGACAGCTAAGCACTGAGATAAACGATAAAGCAGGAATGCCAGTAGCAGCTAGATAAATATGAAATAGAGAACTTGCCAAGATTAATGGATCCGTGTCACTCGCCTTAAGATTTCACTAATTCTTGGCAAATCTTTTCGGCAAGTTGTTCGAAAAACATTTCAATTTCATTAGCATTCCCACTAATTATGGAACTAATTATCAACGGACAAGACATTCAAATATATGACTTATTTGCCTTGATCTGGCAGAGCATAGAATTTTGGTTAGCCCCATTAATTTTCGCCTCGGGGCCGCCAAACGGATTAAAATCGTGGGCGTTGAGTTGGAAATAAGTTTTGTTAATTTTTTCTGGAGGAAAATGCTCGAAATATCCAAAACTATAACAACAAACAACAAAAGCAATTAAATTGTGCCCACTTAATCTATTAAAATTATGACATTTTCCACATATTTCCATCGTTTAAAGCCAAGTGCATTAATGGGGGGGCCACTTCCTTCCCCTTCCACGTAAAAGTATCTCGAGTTACGACAGCAAATGGAAATGCTGGAAAATGATGTAAACTCGGCTGACATAGTGCTCACAAATATACATTTTGTTGTGAGTTCTGCACTTATGAGAATCGCTTTCGTTTTCGTTTTTTCACCCCAACATCTTTTTATCTCTCAGATACGGTCAGTGGCTGCCATTTGTTTACGACCAGACAGCTGCTGTCTTTGTCCCTCGCAATGCGATCTGAAACCGCAAATATATCTACCGATCACTGATCTCTGGATTATTTCCCGCCTTTTCCCCTTCCTTTTTCATTTCTGTTTGGCAAACTTGAAGCCCGTTTTTAGAGCCCATCTACTTAGCACCTCTAGATTCTCCCCACCTTTGTCGTTGTGCAATGAGTTCATCGCTCGGTTTAAGTTTGGATTTCGATTGTTCAGCAAGTCCCTCTACAGTTTGCTCCCTGTTTCTAGTATACTCAACAAGCTGATTCTTATCGCCTAGTCATAAAATTTCAATTAGAGTGTGTTGTTTCGATTGCTCGAGAAAGATGAGTGGGGCTCCTCCGATCTTTGATAGAATTTCGAAATCGTTAATTGTTGTCAGAGAATTGTTGGGTAATAAAGTTTCACATACATTCAGATTTTTAAGAAAAAGCCATTCAAAAGCCTTAAAGCAAGGATTTTTACTCCAATAAAATGTAAAACCAATTCATTGAGAAGTACTATATACAAGTTCAAAATTGTTAGTTTGCCTTCAAAAAATTCTTATTGCTTTCATCAAATCAATATAGGCAATCCAGCTTTAATTAAACTAATCAAAAGATTCCCATTTTTAATACGAGAAAAGACTTTAATCTACTCAAACATAATTTGATCATTGTGTAGGCCACTTCCCAATAAACCCTTTATCTTATCATGACCGCAAATACCCCAGAAGTCAGTGGGCGATACACCGTCATTTTTTCCCGCCCTCTTACAGTAGGTGAATGTGAAAAATACATTTTACAGCGGCATAAATTGCCCAAGTTTATTGCAAGACCTGGCCAAAAGGCCACTAACCGAAAGAGAGATCGCCCATTGGGATCAATATCACCCACATGAATTTTCGCTGGGCTTGGTTGCCTTTCGATTGCTCTTTTTTTTCTGGCCACGCATTGCGTTTTCACCTTAGCGCCTTCAGCAAGGTCAACACTCGCATTCACACACATTTTATCTACTTACTAATAAAATATTTATATTGAGATCGTGGCGATCGGCCGACGGTAGATCGCTTGGAATTTCCTGCGAAAGAAACAAAATCGTGCCTTTGACTTTTAAATATAGATGGAAGACGGAGCCGAAAACAATTGCCCACAATTTTTGGCCCGACGTCATCCTAAATAGACTGAGTAATGCCTCAGGTGTGGAGGGAAATAGATTTTCTTTAACGAAGACCTGGAACGAAAGTGAGATTTTCACTGGCTTCACAGTTTTTCTTTTTTTTTTTGTTGGCTTTTCTTTTGGCAACGCTCTGCGGAAATCTCTCGCAGTATTTTCAATTAATTTTCCCCATTTTCCCAGTTCAGATCTCCGTTCATTAGACGACGAAACGTCCGTCGCCTTTGATTTGCTAGAAATGCTTTTTTCCTTTTTTATTTTATTTTCTTTTTGGTTATTTTTAGTTGGCGATCATGGTGTTGACGTAATTTGGCAACCTTGATTCCCCGTTCCCTCCCCTGTTTTAGTGTTTTGGGCCGGTTCGCATTGTTTTTAGTTTGGGTAATTTATGTTTATTATTTTTTACCTTTTTCCAATGTGTCGTTATTTGTTTGAAACAAATGTAAAATATGGCCTGCATGTTCATTTGGGTATTTTTATGATTCCATAAATCTGTCTTTATAGATCGTTTGGCTCAACTAAATCTAGAGACCATCATAAATTTTGTTACTTGCATAGATCATCTATTGAGATCCACCCACTCACTTTGGATTAGGGAGTCTGAGTAAATGATATTTTGGATATTTTGTTTTTGCCGGACTATGGTGATGGCCTCAAATCTAATTTATCGATCTTGTGGATGACATTTGATCTTTATATCACTTTGATTGAAACATCGTTTTGGTGATCACTCTTTTTCTGTGTTTTTTTGTAGCGTTCCTAACACAAACACATTTTTAAATATGAGGATGATGGATTTTGTTTACTTTTCTAGCATATATCTATAAATATTCTTCAAGCAAATTGCATAATTTTCCTAAGATTACCGATCTGTCACTCTTCACCATATCCCTTTAATCTTCTAATGCGGTATTTTGTCAGTCCCAGTCAATTAATAGCGAATTTCGAATGCACAAAACACTCCCCAGACAACAATTTCCATCATCAAATCACTTGGACTTCCACTGGGGGCAAGGGAACTAGTTTTTTTTTCGATGGCGGTGGACTGGGGTAAAGCTCTGATAGACGGGCAAAGACAACGACAACATCGACAACGACAACTACAACATTCACTGTGACAGGCTAACTCAACGCAAACAAAAACGACAAATCCGTCGTCGAGCCCCGAAAGACCAAAAATATAAATGCGCTTATAAATAATTCAAATGAATCCGATTTTTGCCGGTCGCAGTGCAACAACATCAACAAAACCTGAAAATTTTGAGAATAAAAAATGTCACTAAACAGTTCCTTGATTAATCATTAACGTTTCAATCAAATCAGTGAACAAAACAAGTGAATCTCGTTGGAAACCATGGATAGAACAATGTACGGCAAAATCGATCCCGGAGCTCGTCAACCTTATCGAACAGCTCGTAGCAAGGGCATTCTACCAGGCTGTAAGTACTCCAAATGGAAATATTGGAAAAATACGAAGAAAAGTTCCTGCAACATCGACTCTTTAAAAAAAAAAATATAAAAAATATAAATAAATTAAATAAATAAATCAAATTGATCCTTATATATATATCTGATCAAAAAAATTATTTAATTAAATTAGAAATCAAGGCATTTTCATGTAGTTAATTTCGACCTTTATTTTTTCTAGTTTATTTGACAAATAAAACTAAGAGAATTTTGGCAGGAGAGGTCGTTCATTTGAAAGGAACTTGTTGATAGCCAGAGCTCCACGCACCGATCGTTGCCATTGCTGTTGTCCGGCTGTCCGGCAGACCAATTAAGAAAAGGAGCCTCTAGACCAGTGGCCTCCGATGCGTATACGCCCCGAACTCCAAGGTCATTGATGGATACCCAGTAGCTGTAGGCTGGGTGTAGGTGAGGGGTGAGATGCTCTAGCTCCTCTCTGCTTTCCAAGTTCACCAGGAATCCACCTCTTTGACGGCAGCGATTTGTTGCCTCAAACCAGTTCGATTTGGCCAACGAAATGTAGTAATGCTTTCCATTGACCTCTATAATGTCTATTAAAATATTTGTTTATAATATTGTTGTAGTTATAAATACAAAACTTACTTTGATTACCCACGGGAGAGGCCTTTAAAAAAAGGACATTCCATAAAATCAGACAAGTCAGGAGCACTCTAAACATGTTTCTACAAGTTTCAATTAGCAACTGACAAATAAAACAGAAATTGCTTGAGGCTCACAGATAACAAATACTGATAATGTTTTTTAAAGATATGACTACCATTCTTAATAGCACTAGTTTACAAATTTAACTTGAGAAAACCGGAGAACAAACTTTGATTTTCCGGTGACTCTCTGATTCGATAAAAAATAAAATAGGCATGAAAACAGATGAAAAACTTTAATTACAATTTAAAAAAATGGTACCATATAAAAAATGTTATGTGTCATTTTCAAAATTAATTTTTATTTACTCATTATTTGAAGTTTTGGTAAAGTATTTACTGTAGGAAAACCCCCGTTAAAAACGGACGACAAGGAAATGAAACTGAACCAAATTCTTCAACATTTTGCTGTCAACTAACTAAATTGGAATAGTCAAAGATCTACTTAAACCTTTTCTTTATCAGTGCTTGTGAAAATGTATTTGTTTTACAATTTACACTTTAAGTGTCGTAAAAAAAATAAAAGCAACCGGCTTCAGTTAAAAAGATAACAAATTATCAGCTCAATAAAATGTGCGAATGGGACGAAAATTTTAATTATCAATTTTAACTTGAGCTATTCTTTGGTAGCCTTTTTTTACAGCATAAGAACGTTTAAACAATGTGTACAACAAAAAGTGAGTAAAATAGACATGACATAGACTTGTAAACCACTACTTCCAAACAACAATAGATATAGTTTCTTGAGCTGGAGCCTCACAAACATACTTAAACAAGCTGTTATTATCATTATTGCAGGGACGATCGTTAAGTTGGATGTCCGTGGAGTATCCGTATATGTAGCCCAGGTGAATGCAATGTTCCCTTCCGCCGGCATTGTCGGGTTGGTTGGGGGCCCACCGCTTTATGGTTATGGGCTGAGCATTGGTAAACCAATTGTGGGTCCCTGTTTTACCCAAGTCATTGCCAGATGTCCAGTACTCCGTGCGTTCTCCCTTGCTTTTTAGGTACGCAGCCACGGCATCAAACTCCTCGTTGGTTTCGAATGTCACCAGTTCGGATCCCAACTTGCGGCAGTTCTCATAGCCTGTATACCAATTCACCTTGTCCTGTCCAAAGTAATAGTAGCCATCGTTGATCTTGGTGAAGGGACTCGAGTTGATAGACACATTGTTTGGGTTCCCTTAATGTATTGTTAAATGCAGTATTAAATATATTATAATTTGGTCACTTACCTGGAGTCACAATAGTGGTATATTTTACGTTTGCCCATCCAAGACTCAAATAAGCCAGGAACAAAATAAGTTCTACGATTTTCTTCAGCATTGTGTTGCAAACTGTTTTGTTTGGGGATACTTTGTGCTTATTTATACGTTCTCTGTTATCTAAGCTGGTAATAATTGAATGTACAGCTTAATTGAAATGCTAAAATTAGAAGATCCATGTCATGGACTTTAATTTGATGCTATTTTTTGTTTTTGGTTCGACACCACTGATAAAGTCCTCTCTTTTTGTGTGTTTTTTATTTTTTTAAACAAAATTTTATTTTGTTCTGATAATATACAAAGATGCGTTCTTTTTTACGTATTTTTTAAGTACATTCAAAAATATTCTGAAAAGAAAACTTCATATATTTACTTCCACACCACAATGGATATGGTTTCCAACTTGGGAGCCTCGCAAATATATTTGAACAAACTGTTGCCATCCTGGGAGCAGGGACGATCGTTCAATTCAAATTTCTTGGAGTCACCGTATATGTATCCCAAATGGATGCAGTGCTCCCTCTGACCGGCATTATCGGGCTGATTGACGGCCCACCTGAGAGTACTTATTCGCTGGCCACTAGAAAACCATTTGTGCTGCCCAGTTTGGGCCAGGTCATTGCCAGATGTCCAATAGTTCTCCCGCGATTCGTTTGCCATTAAATAAGCGGCAACAACATCGAACTCCTGGTCTGTTTCAAACGTCACTAGTTCGGAATCCAATTCACGGCATTTTTCGTAGGCTGCGTACCAGTTGAGGGACTCCCTTCCAAAGAAGTAGTATCCATCGTAGATTTTTACAAAGGGTTCCGCCTTGAGAACAGCACCAACGGCATTGCCTGCCAAAACAAATCAAATTTTGAATCAAATAATTTTAACTTTCTGATTTTCTAACTTATATTTATTTACCTTCGTTTAGTTGTATGGTGAACTTTTCGCGAGTCCAACCAATTTTTGCAATGGTCAGCAATATAAGAACTAAAACCGTACACCTTAACATTTCGGTATTCACTGATTGACAATTACAGGCTCAAAGGTTTTATTGACAGTGAAGCCCCTTTGAATATTGATTAACATTGCTAATTTTTGCGGCATATATTTAATTCTGCTTCTACCTATTTTCGTTTGGCTTTGTGCTCCATGTTTAAATTAAAGGGGTATGTCAATGCCAAGGTTTTCGGTCCTTAAAAATAAGTAAAAAAATAAGTAAATAAATATTTTGCAAAAATTAACACAAAATTAACAATAATTCTAAGCAAAATGCATTTTATTTAAATAAAAAAAAATATTTTGATTGAATGCAACAACAATTTTGTCTGCGTATAGACTTTTGTAATTAGTTCATCTTTAAGAGTATAGTATACTTTTAGGAAATGGTTTCAAAGAACAAGTTTCTTAGGAGTAGCTGTCTTTTCGGCAGTGACTTTTAAATCTGCTTGAACTCCGAAAATCGTACATTGAATTACAAAAGACTATTTCAAATCTTAAGGCATCATAAGAAATCATCATTAAAGTAAATGTAAACAAATTGCACCACAAACACAGCAGATGATGCAATCACAAAAATAGTGTACACAAATGCATAGCAAGTAAAGTGTTTTCCCTTTTTTAAAACATGCTTGCCCTAAGCATTTTTACTGTCTATCTGTCAATACACTCAGAAAAAATGTTTGTTATTAAGAGTAAATTAACATGACAAAATTAACATAGTTAAAATTTGAATGAGGAATAAATCAATAATAATTTATACAAAAATTATATAGCACAAGATTTCGAAATTCCAAATTTTATATAGTGATAATGCACATTATTATGAGAAATTTTCTCGCCGTATTTTGAAGTGTATTTGCCCAGCGTGTTTGTTTACAACTGCTGGGAGTAATGTTAATTGCACACAGACTAACACCTTTGATTGCACTCGCAACATAGTCTCCAGTTGTCAGCAAACGATTTGAATATTACCCGTTCAGTTTGCATTTTGACGTTGTGCGGTCTTCATCGGATTTTGTTTAATAAGTGATCGGAGAGCAAACAGTCAGTCAAATTGACATGAAAATCGGTAAGCTTCAGTCAGTCGAGTCTTGCGGTGTGGGATTCGCTTTACAATCTATAGACTGGTAGTCGCTGACCTTACTACGCGTTTCATTCATTAGATCATTAGATCATTGTTCCCATTGAGACACCAGCCGATCCAAGTATCGTTGGTGGGCGTCAGTGGTTTCCAATCGAATGTGTGTTCTATTTATTGCCAGACACGACACTTTGGCAACAAACACTGGGCTATATCCAAGTGGATTAGTGAATAACGTGCTTTTCGTAGTGATAAGATTAGGAAACATTTCAAAAACCTAAAGAAATTTAGAGTTTGTCTTAAACGAATGGATGAGTAGTGTTAAATCAGATATAAATCATAAACATCTATAAACATCTACTTCTGACCTACAGTTTTGTCTGGTAGCTTTAATAGTGGATGTATACACCTGTTTAGGTTGGCATTACGCAAGATATTCTAATTGCCGAGGTGATCACCTCAAGGCATATGAAATTCGTTTGATTGATTTCATTGGCGGTTGATCTCATAAAGTGGGCTTTACAGATAGTGAGGAAGTTGGGTTGGACCAACTATAAAAAGATATACAACATTGATAAAAGCATATCGATAAAGCAGAACCCGTTTTTATAGCTTTGAATTGCCACAGGTTGGGGCCATCTGTTTATTATTTTTTTTTCTAATAGATAATCTCTTATATTGTTGAATTCCTATGGTGGAAGAACTCAAATTGTTCACCTTTTAAACCGAAAAATCAATTGAGCAAAATCATCACCACCAAAGCGACACAAAACAAAAAGAATAAAACAAAACACTTAATTCTGAACAAAAGCCATAGCAATTTGTGGCTATATGTTGCTGTTGTTGCTGTAATACTAATTTTAGTTTTTATTTCAAAGTCAAGTGATTCATTCATTCAGCAAACAAAAAGGCAACACTCTCGGGAATTGAGTGGAAAGGGGATTGCGAAAGGCGGACGCCAGGTGGCGCCACCAGCTATGTGACACTCGCCCACGCAACAACAAATGGACATAATTACTCAACACCTATACTCAGAAAAATATTTGTATAAATTCTAAGTAAATTAACCCTACGCGTTTGACCAGTATATTTTCTTCTTTTAAAGGTGTCATTTTTATAAAACTAAAAATTATACAGAACTAAATCTTTAGATTATATTTTTTTAACTACAAAAACTTATCTGGGCTAAAAACAAAAAACAACTCTTTTTTAGTCCATTAGTCCTATATCAAAGGAACTATATTTTTTTTTCGTCTGAGTGCATTGCTCTGCTGTTTGTGGCTCCAGCTGTAAATGTTTTGCAACCGAGCGCATGAGTTGCACTCATTTTCGATTTCAAATTCGAGTGAGTGGCTATGCTGTGAGTTGAGTGAGCTGGGCGGTTGAGTGCGCGCAGCTTCGACGGCATTTGTTGTCGAGCGTCTTGTTCAGTTGCTTTTAAGATTTTGCCGAGCGAAAATAATTTTTGTGCTGTGCTGCTGCTGCTGCCGCCTCGAATGTGAGAGATCTTTGCGCGGGTGTGTGCGTGTGTGCGGGAATTTAATTAAGGCAGCCGCAATCGATCAGCAATATCAACAATAAAAGCCGCAAACAAGCCGCCAAAATGAAAATCGAAAGTGCTCCCGAAGCGATCCAAACAAAGCCAAAAACAACATTAATATGTAACAATGTCAACAACAACACAGAGAGTGCAAAGTGGAGAGCAAAAATAAAAACAATTCGCGAGTGGCTCTCACCCACGCTCTTTCCATCTCACCTCCCGTTCGCTCCTTCGTTGCATTCAGTTGTCATTGCAAAATTTCAACAGCTGTCATGTGCAGTTGCCTCCCTTCCTCTCACTCCTACACCCACTTTACCAGTTAACTGAAAACCGAGTTTTGAGTGTAACTCCGCCTTGAGAAAAAGAAAAACAGTCAGTTGCCGGATATTTTAATTGATTTTAATTGCATTTTAATCAAGCCACATGCTTCTGCCAATTGCATTCTACGAAACTAATGTTTGAAATGTCTTTTTAATGAAATATCCCCTCGGGCTGGCAATAAAGTTGGTTATTGAACATATTTTCACACACAGAGAGAAATTCAGAGACCCCTAACGGTACACTCAAACATGGAAAAAATAAGGGTGTTCTATAGCGATTGATCTAAAAACACATTTATTGTACACAGGAAAAATACTTAATATTGTTTCTAGATAAACATTAAGATTTTCTTTTAAAAAAATCACAATAAAAAGTTTTGATATATTTTTAAAATTAAAACTAAGTCTTACCCCCAGTTATCCGTACTTAAATAAAGGTAGCAAACCATATTTGTACATAAGTTTGAAACTTAGCTATGATATAAATCTTATGATAAGATCTAAAATAAACATTTTTATATTAGTTTCAACCAACTGCTATCATAACAAACTAAATCCTTTTTAAAACAGTTTTTTCACATTTGTTTGTGTGTGAATGAGATTTAAAGAATTTATTTCCGTTTCGGCATCATAAATTTAAAAATCCCGTTCATCTTTTTTGTCGGCTCTTCTTTAGACGTTGACCCATTGAAGCGTGACGTTCTGATAACCCTGCCCTGTCCTATTTATAGATGATCCCCCTGCGCCTGTCTTTCCCCAACCGGAGAATTCATGGAAATGGGAGTACAGACCCCACATATGGTGGTTCGAATGATTTTCTCGTCAGTCAACCACATGTTCGATCTCTCAGTTTGGGACTATTTTTAAAAATATTGCGAAATAATTTGGCTTATTTTGTAGCCCAATAATGCAGAATGTTTTCGAATATAAAATCGAGCATCGTTCCTCCTATGCCTTTTTGATGATTTTTATACGTTCTTATTATGAATCCGCTTGCCAAAACGTATGAATCGCGTCACACCTTATTTTCCTTTATATAACTCAATGTGAGTGCTATATTTGAGTTTCCACTCGATGTTCTAGACTTTTGGCATTGGCCCAGTTACAGGTGTGCCTTTTTCCTACACTTCCCCCAGACTTTTGAACTTTCGGTTGAAATGTTCAAATGTTGTTTGATTTATTTTCTGGCCTTATAGCTTAATCGCATGCTATCATGTCTTCCTGCTGTTTTAGTGATTATTGTTGTTGTGGGTGGGTCAAACAAATGGCGTTGATTGCGATTATATGACAGCTGATGATACAAGACATCCAATAGATACTTTCGGCAAGCTCAAAGTTACTTTAAGCACACTCAATCTAATGTTTAATGCACGGGAAAAACAATTTATAAAAAACATTACTTTTAAATTAAAATAAACAAAGTCTGTTATCCAGAATATAAATATTTGTATAACAAAGCATTGTTCATAATTATTATTTTGGAAACTTTAACTATTTTAAACCAAATTATCACGTTCAATTTTATTTATGTGAATTTATAAATCATATATTTTCGTTTCCCTTTAATAATATTAAAATGTTTTTCTCTGTGAGAAGTATTTTCTCCATCTTATCGACATTTTTCTCGCTTTACTCATGCGCTATTATTAAGTGAACCAAATACCAATATAATATAATAATATAATATATTTTTTGTTTCCCTGTAATTTTTTTTTATGCTTTTTTAACCAAGTAATAATTTAATTTATTTTTTAAATAATTCAATAGTCAAAACATTTCTCTGTGAGAACTCTTTTCTAAAACTTTTCTACCTTTTTCTCGCTTTGTTCAGCGCTATTATCATGTTTATTTAGCCACTTCCCCGTCCCCTATAGCTCTTAGCTGAATTATAAGCAAAAAGAATGCAAACAACATTAATTTGATCAAATATGTTGACTATAAGAGGTACATTATAAAAACACTAACACACTGGCAGATATTATGGCATCGTGTAGATGCTATATTTCTTGACTTGGTGCGATTTTTAGCCCGTTCGACAACTTCGTCCCACCTAAACTGAATCAAAAATTGTGTGTAGATGTTAGGTCCCCCGCTCACCCGCTATCATACCTATATACCTACATTTCTATATAATCACCCTCTGTGTTTGGCTAGTTTTGGGCTGCAGTGTGGGTGTCTTTTTGGCCTGACTTTGTTTGGCCCCGAGTTGATTGAGTTTTCGGTGCTTTCATTTGGTCAGTTGGCAACTGAACTTTCGGTTTAAATGTTGTTGTTGTTGCTGTGCCGGTACAAAAAAATATTTAACTAAACTACCGTTTATAGTGGTCCAGACAAATCGAAATTTTGCATAACGCAACGGCAACCGAGTGACAATCAAACGAAACATTTCGATACCATCGGTTCTGGCCAAATTTAGTGCGCGAAATGTCTTCAAAACTGATATCATCGTCGTTCCACAGTTCGCCTCTTAGCGATTGCTTTAAAGTGGGCGAATTTGAGAGACGTTTGGGTAAGTTTGTTCAATGGGAGCAAGTGGTGCGTGGGCATTATAGGGTTAATAGTGTCTTTGAAGGCATTTTTCGAAGGCGGCTTCGGGTCAAGTTCAAGTGCGGCTGCAGGTGTATTTTCAAATAGTTATATTAATTTTTATGTTGTTTTCTTTTTTATTTAACTGGTGCTAAGCAATTGTTAAAACTCCTAACAATTTGTTTACAATTATAATTCACATACTCAGTAAACAGTATAACCCTTACGAATTTTTTTTCGTGCTATATTTAATTGCATTGATTTATTTGTGAATTCGTTTTTTCAACCAATTTTTTTCTGTAGTGTAACTTTGATATTTTCTTCCGCCTTGGATAACAAATTGTACATCCTATTGAACACTAAGCTTCTTATCACTTCAAAACAAGCTTTCGTACTCTTCTCCAATATCAGTTACCTTAGACACAAACCAGAAATAAGACCTAAGAAGTAATTTTAGGTATTGTGCCATATCGCCCAACACAAAAGAAAACAAACAAAGTGTTATCAGAAACTTTTGTTGTGTGATATGTGCCAGCAAGCGAAGGTAAATGGCAACGGAATGGGATCTCCGTTTAGTTAACAACGGACTATGCGTCAGAGGTGCAGTAACAGGTGCTTCGAGATTAAAATTTAAAGAGAAAATACCTGAGACAGACCGGAAGAAAAAGTGCTATGGCTAACTATGGGGATTACGACAATCTGGGTAGCTACGAAAATATACCATATAATTTAACAATAGCGTTGAAACAAAAGCTTATATTTGGAAATTGCTCATTTAAAAAGAACAAAACAATTTTTAGAGGTTGAGTTGTCCAGATAGAAAAAATGTCTTGTTTATCAAAACAATTGCTACATTTTTAAATATAAGATGTTTTTTAATGTAAAATAATGAAAAATGTTTATTCTAAAATTAAGACGACTTGTTCAAGTTCTAATGTTCTTATTATCATTTTGTTTTATAGATGCTCTTCTAGCCGATCTGCAAAACAGTGTGCCAGGTCAACCGCAACATCCTCAGCCGCAATATGGAACTGTCCAGCCCAAGCATCAACCTTTGCAGCATCAGCAACCACAGCAGTTTGTGGACAACACTCCAGGTTATGGAAGTCTCAGGGGCAAGGCCCAGCCTCAGGTGGTGAGTGGATATTGTTTTTTGTGTTTAACAATCAATGCTTACTAAATTGTATTTATTTGTTTAGTATCAAGAGCACTATAGCGTAGAGACGCGCTCGCCAACGGCAGGACAGGACTTCAATGGCTCCTCGACGATTCCAGGCTACGCCAACCAGGGATCCCTGCCCCGTCAAGCGGCACCGGGAAACACAGGACTCTCAGAACTGGACTCCTTGCTGCAGGATCTGCAGAATGCTCGCTACAATGGGGCGGATAAAAAGGGTGAGGGAAATTATAGTTCTATTAGAGAGAAAAATACGTGTACAATTTGTTTTATGGCTAGATGTCTTCATAACTCAAATATGGTTTATGTTTTACAAGCTCAACAGTAAATTTCAAATTCTGATTATTTGCAAAACAGTTCCGTTTTCTATTTTTTTTTATTGAATTCTCAGTGTACAAGGTTTATTGCATGTCGAACTTGAGCGATTTACTACACACAAACAAAAACATTTCACAGTTAAATATCAAAAAGAGTCGTTTTCTATCTGTTAGTTTCCACAAAACGTTTACAGAATGCCCCGTGGCTGGTAACTGATACCCAATTGCAACAGAATTCATCGTTTGTATTACTTTTCAAAATTTAAAATCGTAAAAACCGTATAAGCTGTTTGTTGTTCTTAGAGGCATTACTGAATTGGAAATGCTTTGGTTACATGTAGCTAAGCTCTTTCTATTTTACTTTCCGTATATTAATTTTATTTTGTCTGCTCTCCTCAGATGTTGATGTACCGGTCAACTACAGCACTCCAGTCTCGAAATACAATACGATTAATAGCTATGCCACCGTGGAGGAGCGTCCCACAATGGACAGCCTGCTGAATGAACTAGACAATGCTCACATCTATGCCGTGCCTAATGGGTAAGCACAAAATGAAATACACCTTCAGACACAGGGATTAATTTTGAATCTTTATTTGTATCTTTAAAAGATCTGCACACAAATCACCGACGCCGGGACGCCATGTCACCATCACTGTGCGTGAAACGAAAACGGAGAAGCTCTCGGGTCCCGATGGTCCAGGTATTTACCAGCTTACCCTAATATCTACTCGGCTTAATCTTTACTAATCTATTTTGGTTTTTGAATTTGCAGTTGGCACGGTGGAGGAACAGATTGTGCACCAGAAAGATTCGTATACACCCAATCATGCTGTTCCGGGTCAACAGGTGCATCAGGCTTATACGTCGCAGGCCACCAAGGAACTGGACGACCTCATGGCGTCGCTTTCCGACTTTAAGGTTAGTTATTACTAATGTTGGTTTTCTCCAGCCATTGAGTTGTTATAGTCAGAAATATAGTCGGAAGTTTTCCAAATGTCCAATTTCTGACATAGAAACTTTATATACATGCGTACTTTTGTTATGACCAATGATTTAAAAGATTTAAAAGTTAAAAGATACGTTTAAAACGTAAATATGATAGTGCAAATAAAAATGACTAAAAAGGTAATCCACACAAAAAAATACAAACAAATTTTGACTAAAGACTGACTTTAAAGAAATAAGACACATTTTGGAGAAAAAAAAATTTTAACATATAATACTTTTAAGCATCATACTGAAGGCTATTAGTTACATATCAAATAAAGATAAACTACAAAGAAACCAAAGACGTTATCCACAGAGACAATGAATGGCAGCAGATAACCCGAACAAATTTTTTAATGACCTTACCGCCAAATTATCTGTTATGACTAACTGATAAAAATGTAGTGGAGTGCAGATTGGATAACGTTCTGAAAAAGGTTTTACCTACATACATTTTGGGAAAAAACTTTAGTCGAAACTCTACACGGGCCCTTACATTGTTATTGTTTGCCGGAAATCAATAATAGAATATCTCTATTGCAGTTTATGCAATTTTGTTTTTGGTATAGTTCTATATATGTATATAGTATAGTTATTTTAGCTTTTAAATTGTATTTTTTTTTTGTCATTAAAATTCTATTTTCAAAAAAACATCAGTCTGCAAAATATCATTAAAGCCTGTTCTCCACAAATCTTTTCTCAAGTCCACTACAATACATAATATTTGCAGAAACTTTGTTGTAAGCAGCGCAAATGTTTTCACTTTTTCACCTGTCGAAGGGATGCGCTCACTTTGAACAGCGTCAAAACAATTTGCATTTGGCCAAAGGCTTCGGCTTCCTATTTAATGCCACCACATCCTCCTGCTTCTCTCCTACGTTTTTGTATATTTTTAGCAAGCGACATGCCATTTCTCGGTTAGATTGTGTTTTGTAATAATAACCATAAAATGAGCAGATATATCATGGCAAATCGCCTGACGCAGGGCAACCGAGCGAACCTAATGACACCGCCGATCCATAGATCCCCGGCCCATGCCCATTGACGATCCCTTAGAAAAGTAGCAGACCAACCGAATAGATCTTGACTTTGACATCTGCCAACGCAGCCCGAAGGTGGATGATATTGGGTATACTTTAATGGGCCACATAAATTGATTAGGCTAATGAAGTCTGATTATGATGGCTGCTGTCACACGATTTATTGCACACGGCGCCAAAACATTTAAAGTTCTTTCCCAGATCACCGTTTACATATACGCAAATTTATTTTAAATTCAATCCGCACCCTATTAGGCCATCCATCAGTTTGGGCGGCAATCTAGTAAACAAAAAATGTATTTAATTATTCATGCACTGCACATCTCCTTAGAATATATCCAAAAAAAAATATTGTTTCCGTTCATTTGGATTAGCCTGTTTTTCTTTTATGGCGGTGCCTCAATTTCTCTTCCACTCACATGTCCGACATTTGTTTTTAGAACTTTCTGACATCTTGAACACAGAGCGCCTATTTAAATGATGTATTTTAGCAGATGTCTTTTGCATTTTATTTGGTCTTTTTATGCTACTTTTCAGTTTGCTTTTTATGACCTTATTTAATATACTGCAGCCCGTCTGCTCCTTTTCTTTTTTCTAAAATGAATTTGGGTCAAGGCTGGAGAAATTTTTCCTTAAATCGACCGTCCTTAGCTCATTCAGTTAATGGAACGCATCAATCATTGGATTGGAACGGAACGATAAATTTAAGTGAAGGCTAAGGAATGCGGTTTATTAATAGTCTATAATTTGGTAAAATGCCTTTCTTGCAGTTTTTCAACTGATCATTTTTTTTTTGCATTATTAATTAATGCAATAAACTTTATTTTTGTATCTATATGCTAATTTTACCTTAAAATGTTTTTAAAACCTTTTTGACAGATAAATAAGCAGATAAATAAATACATTTTTTTGTTCTTAGTTCAACTAATTTATTGGCAATATCTTTTATTTAATTATACTTCTTGATGTGACAGTTAGTATCATTTCAGTTGAAATATGAATTTTCAACAGGTTTTATTATTTCTATTAAAATTTTTAATGTTAAAAAAATGCAATTGACTTGAAAATGGTTATGTTTAATGTTTAATGTATAAAATAAAATAGCTATTCGACCTTCTTTTGCACAAATATTGCAAGATGTCAGCAGGGAATGCCGCGAATTGTCAGTTTGTCGCCGAGGTATTCGGCTTGCATTAATTATTAATTAATTACTAAGTGAAAAATATTTTTGCACATTTCTTTTATTTTGTTGGCAATCGACTCAATGGCCATTGCGCCATAATCAGCACACACTGAAGTGGGAAGGGGTGAATGAATTCTTCAGACTTTGAGTAAATTGCAATTCAATGTCATTGACGAATGGCAGGCGTGCATACACAAAGTATACACATTTGAGAGGTCGGGGCTTGTTAATTATTTAATATCATTTTCAGTTTTCTGCCAGCCGCCTGAGGGGGCAAAGGGGTGTGGCAAGGCGTGTCCGTGACTTTTGTTGATATGATAAATATGAAAATTAAATAGAAAAGCCTCTTAGCCCCTTAGCCTCTTTTTTTTTTGTCTATATATGTGGAAGGCGTAGAAAAAAAGTGAAATACAAATATATATTCGGATATAAACAATATTGCACACGGCACGTATGATTTTCCCGGCGCTTTTCCTACCCACACAGTCAAGAACAAACGGACAGTTAGTCGCCCGCCCACCTCCACCTCCACCCCCACCTCCAAACACACACACCCCCTCCCACTTGTCAACGCGTTTTCCACAGCGCCGCTTTTGCTATAGTTTTTCATTGCAAATCATTTGCATGGCTATTTTCGAAAGCGTTTTTTATTCTATTTTCTTTCATTTTCATTTCTATAACCCAAGCGATCTATCCATTCGGCTATGGGTGTTTTAGTGTGTCTGGTATATTTTCTATATTTTTGTTTGCGCTTTCATTGCCATCATCTGGCGTTCAAAACCGCATTCGCATTCGCATTCGCATTTACCGCCCATTTCTCCCTCCGCCCGACACACATTCATTGATCGAGATTTCCTCGGTGCCTGCTTCCTGTCCCACAATTTTATAATCCCCCAAATTTTCACCCATTCCCCGCTTTTCCCGATTTATTGGCCACGACTGGAAGCGTGTGCCAAACATGCTCATGCGCTTTTTATGGGGAAATCCTGTTGACCAGCCGGTCGACGTTCATTTTTATACTCAACGCCAAGCGACGGTTTCAGCGGTTGTGTACGATTTGGGTCTTAAAATAGCCAATGAAAATATTAGAATAAGAAAACCCCGCCAACGCTAAAGCCAATGGCAATTGGTGCGGCAGCGGAAACAGGAGCGGAGCTTTGATAGTGAGGGTGGGCGAAATAGATCTTAAAAAAAACCACCAAATATGATTTAATTTTACCCAATTGTTCCTATGTCAGCTACAAGATATAGTCGTCCGATCGGAAAGCTCGCAAACGGTATAGAAACAGACAGACTTCTGACCAATTTTGTAATACCCTCTGCAAGGGTAAACAATTGACTAAAAGTTCTATGATGTTTAATGTTCATAGCATTAAGACTTTGTTTCGAGATTTGTGAAATTATTATTTACCATGTTACCTTAGAACAAGAGATTTGCATTTATTACATTTATAATATCATGTCCCAGAATTAATAATATTATGTACACTTAATCACCTATGAACCATTAATGTTATCGTTTGTTAAGACCATTTTGTCAAGCTTATTGGCATTCCTTAAAATCTTAATAATAAAATGATTAATTTATTTATTTATTTCAACATTTCAATTAATTATCCTGTTAACACTTAATGAGACAATAAAAATTGGAATAATTGTCTATCTTAACTGTTATAAAAATATAATGTTTTTACAATACATGCAAAATAAATAGCTAGCGTGTGAAGATAATTTAATTGGTAAACCAATTAATTTAATTAGACAACGAAATTGCAATATTTGTCTATCCTCACTGTCATATAAATGATTGTTTTTAGAAAACATTTAAAATAAAATAGCTACCGTGTGAAGAAGGCCCCATTTACAGTCCTGATCCTCCACTTGCTGAAAGCGGCGGACGCTCAATTAGGCGTCTACTTAGTTAGGCTGAAAAGCAGGCAGAACCCGAGCACGCCCAATGAAAACGCAAAGTTTATGAAAGAAAAATTGAATATTGAAATGGAGACTCGACAGACAAGATCCACACACACACACACACACACACGCACACGCAGGGGTGAATCCCCGCGGCCGCCCACTCTCTTCCTACCACCAAAGACTTTTCTTTCGTATTTTTGGCAATGAACGAAAACTACGTCAACGTAGAAGTAGAAGGAAAATGCTTTGCATATGAGGAGAGCGTCGTGCGCAACGAGGTCCACATACACACAGTTACACTTACAGATACAGATACAAATGCAAATACACATACAGATACTCGGCTATATAGTTTTGGGCAGGAGAATCTGTGCGAAGAGGAAGAGAAACATTATTTTTGATATTTTGATTTTATTTTTTCTTGGTGGCAGCGACGGCTAAAAGCAAAAGTTTTTGTGCTAGCGCTCGCACAACTTTTGATTCAGTCGAGTGAGGCACATCGACGTAAGACCACCGCCGCAGGATCCCCAAGGATCGTATCGTATTAATTGTATTAATTGGGATACTTATCCATTCGCAGGTTAGCAACGGAACGAACGGCATTGGAAACGGAATCGGAATCGGAAACGGAAACGGCAGTCATCCGCAACAGCACTCGTCGACAGTGCAGCACCAGACGGTAACCGACTACGCCAGACCGAACAAGGGCAGCCAGCAGGCCCATCTCACCCAGACGATCGAGGAGACGACCATCGTCGAGGACAGTCGCGAGGATCAGTTGGATTCTATGCTTGGCAATTTGCAAGCGAACATGAGTCGCCAAGGAGTCAATACCGTGCAGAAGGGCTGCTGCAATGCCTGCGAGAAGCCCATCGTTGGCCAGGTGATCACCGCCCTGGGCAAGACATGGCATCCGGAGCACTTCACGTGCAACCACTGCAGCCAGGAGTTGGGCACACGCAACTTCTTCGAGCGCGACGGCTTCCCCTACTGCGAGCCGGACTACCACAATCTGTTCAGCCCGCGCTGCGCCTACTGCAACGGTGCCATTTTGGACAAGTGCGTCACCGCCCTGGACAAGACCTGGCACACGGAGCACTTCTTCTGCGCCCAGTGCGGCCAGCAGTTCGGCGAGGAGGGATTCCATGAGCGCGACGGCAAGCCCTACTGCCGCAACGACTACTTCGAGATGTTCGCCCCGAAGTGCAACGGCTGCAACCGGGCCATCATGGAGAACTACATCTCGGCGCTGAACTCGCAGTGGCATCCGGACTGCTTTGTCTGCAGGGTAGGTTTTCTTGCTACATCAGTCCTTAATTAATGCTATCTACTTTTATCCCAGAAGTTAGCCGACTTAGCACTAACACATTTAAATCCATACTCAAAAGGTCATTTTATATGGATTTCTTGAAACTATATTAAAATCATTTTATTTGGATTTCATAAATCTATATTTTCATTATCGAAAACTTAATGAAAATATATATACAAAAAATCCATGAAAATGGCCTGAGATTGATTGTTCAATTTAAATGAGTCAGTTGACAACTTCTTGTCTAAACTTAATAATTTTCATTCGTGCAACATTTATTAACTAACTTTTTCTAGAAAAGAAAATACCTTTCTTGACTTCAAAGAAACTTGAAAGCATGCAATTTAACATATCCAATTATATAGAAAGCTGGACAAAAATATTTTAAAACCCTTTGTGACTAAGAAATCCCCTTTTGCATTGCCCCCTCGCATAATTGGTAAAGGGTGTGCACTTTTTAATCGCTCAACCCGATCACATTTGTACTTTAGGATTGCAAGAAGGCCGTGCGCGGCAAGTCCTTCTATGCCATGGAGGGCAAGCCCGTCTGTCCAGAGTGCGTGGGCGTCGATGAGGAGGAGTAGAGGAGATCCAACAGTAACAGCAAAAGCAGCAGCAGCAGCAGCAGCAGCAACAACACCACCAAAACTTGTTGCTGAAGTTCAGCAGCCAAACGAAAATAGAACCCGGTGGCAGCGGCTTTAGATACATTTTTGTATCTAGTTGCGTGCCACTTTTTTTTATTATCAGCGTCATGAAGAAGTCGGCGGCCGAAACAGCTGCCCGCCGTCCGTCTTGGGCTATTTTCGTTGCGGGTCTAGGAGCAACACAACACAACACAACAAAACACAGCGGCAACATATACAGCAGTAGTACCAGCAGCAGCAACAGCAACATCGGCACTGGCAACAGCAATTGAAACCCCCTTTTAATCCCTTTTTGTTCACTCGCCCAGCTGGCCCGCTCCTTTTGGGGGCAGGTGCCGCTGGGGAAAATGAGTATTGAGATCCCCAAAAACCAGCCCTCTATGATGGTCTTTTTGCCCCCTTTGCCCCTGAAAACCCGACTTGTTGAACTTTTTCTATGCAATTTTTGTAGGCTTAAGTTAATAGGTACTTTTTAAATTTAAAATCATTTATGAAAATGACCAACAATATTGTAATTTGTTTTTGTAAATAAAATTTTAATAATTACACATTAAAAAGAAAAACATACAACCAACAATCAACAAGAACAGAAAATGGGAAATGGATAATATGAAAAGATGAAAAGTGTTTTTGTATCTTTTCAAGGTGGCGGCGACCTTCGGGCGGCATCCACCCACCCAAAGATAGCCAATCAGACCTCGTGTCAAGGTCAGTGTCAGCATGCTGGCCTTGACACATGTGTCCGATGCTATAGATGTCGACCCAACCCACACACCCACACGAAAACACCCCCACTCCCACAGTTTTGTGTTCTTGTTGCTGTTGTTCCGGTTGATAAACAAATTACAATATTGTGGATTAGATTTTCGATTAGCGAAAGCAATCATTTTTACCAACTGAGACTATTTTCGTTGCTGACGTTCTAGTCGGCATTTATGTGCTCCGCATAGTACTTGTCTATATATCTGTCTATAATGGACGTAAGATTCGCACTGTTTATTGCTCGACTTTAATGGGCATCCCAGGGTGTTAATTGAATTGATTGTTTTAACTAAATTTAAATATATTCGTCAATCTTAGTCAAGTGGACTTAACCAGTTCGCGGAATTGGCTAGCCAAAAATAGAAGGCCAAAAACTGCAATCATTATTTAAATATATAAAACACATAATTGAAATTCTCCATTGACTGAAGCAAATTTCGTGCCATATATATTTGGTTTATTTTTAGTTCATATCGTTATTGATTATTTGGTTTAATTTTTGTTGCTGTGTGCCCCACTTATGAGTTTCCTTTCATATGTTCAACAAAGAACATTTTATGAAATGTTTTCGAGGGAAATTATTGCACCTGTTGTTTATGGAATGATTGATTTGTACGTGGTGGTGAAAAACGAAAATAGTTTTTCCCCCACAGATATCACGGTCTCAATGATTCTTTTGCTCCATGTTTCGATTGCTGTTGCCGGTTGGATGATATTGTCCTCTGCCCCCCCTCACTTTTTTCCATTCCCCTTCATTTGGAAACTGGCCAAAAGCGTGCGCAAAATGTTATTGTCTTAAGACAATTGTTGCTGTTCTTGCTGCTCCCGAAATGTTTTTCCAAACAAAAGCAAAAAAAAAAAAAACAGAATGAAACAAATGTCTTGGCCACTGTTCTTTCATATATTTATCATATTTAAATTTCCTCAAATCTTGTTTTTTGAAATGTACAATCTTTGTTTTCCAATTAGCCTGACACTGTGCACAGTGGGGCCAGGGTATCTAGTGACCCATTCGACACTTTTGGTTTGACAAAATTCTAATTAGGTTTTTCAGGCCAGGCATAAAATTTTGCACATCAAATATTATGTTGTCGTCTCTCGATCGGTTTGCTGGTTTGCTGGTCCGTCATGCTATATGGCAACTAATTTATGGTCGTAATTAGCCTGCGACGCGGACTGCACGACCATTTGGCCCACAATACATCATCCTTGTATCTATCATATATTTTCAAAATGTACATCTAGTGCAGACGGTTTAGTTTTAATCTTAATACGCAGTAACAATTTCTAGTTGTATACTGCGTTTCTAAGAAGTCCACTTTGCAAAGAACTAAATTTGATTTTTCAATTATTAGTCAAGTTTTATTAATCATCAAAACAATTCAAGGTCCTAAAGATTATATTTGTTTGTTGTTTACCAGTCGTTTTCCTGGATTAAGAATTTAACATTTTTTATTGCTTTCTTTCTGTTAATTAGGCTATTTTCGATTGCGAATTTAAAATATTTTAAAGATTAAAAATTTAACCTGATTCATAATATAATAATATAAGAGAGGCTTAAAAACTGAATATATAATGTTATAACAATTTATCTTCAAGATACTATAAAATCTTTTTATATTTTCCCGATTGCAGGACTGCCGACAGCCCTTCCAGGGAGGATCGTTCTTCGATCACGAGGGACTACCGTACTGTGAGACGCACTACCATGCCAAGCGAGGATCGCTGTGCGCCGGGTGCTCGAAACCCATCACCGGACGCTGCATCACGGCCATGTTCAAGAAATTCCACCCGGAACACTTTGTCTGCGCCTTCTGCCTCAAGCAATTGAACAAGGGCACTTTCAAGGAGCAGAAGGACAAGCCGTACTGCCACACCTGCTTCGCCAAGATATTCGGTTAAATTCGCAGCTGCCAAACCCTAGTTATGGATATAATACTGTTTTTTATACGATTTACGAACCCTATCCCACACGCACTAGACCCATACACACCCTAGACACACACACCTATTTACCGTGCATCTGTGCTTTGTATAACCGAGTCAATTTAGTAATTTAATTAACGCCATTCGAGCAGGATACGATAATAGAATGCAATCGTAATCAATTAGCAGACACTAATCCTAATCAATTATGTTGGTCACTTTGATATTGCTAATCGTTCGAAAAGAAAAAGACCGCAGAATGATAAATAAATATATATGAGAAAGCCAAAATATGCGATTTTTAATTGCCTACCTCAAGGAATGGGTAGGCTTCTATCAAAAGCTTGGTGAGCAAACTAAGTGAATATGTGACATATTATAGGGTATACTTACAGGCAGCAAATATTAATTTTTTAATTTGCAAAACAGAAACATTTTATCACTTTACTAGTAACGTTGATTGTTTAAATATAATACAATAATGGGAGAAAACCATTTTTAAAAACCTTAAGAGGATGAAAAGTTAAGCGAAATATAATAAAAAGAAAACTGCACATAGCTGCTTAGTATTATTGTGAAATTTATGAAATATCTGATAAGCTTATGCGGTACAACATTAAACAATGTAGGTTCTTTCCTAAAACTGGAAAATGTTGACCCAATTTTTTTCACCAGTGTAAATGCTGTTACGCAAATTATAAAATTAATTTTTCAAGGCCAAGGACTGCTGTGATAAGTTTCTTAGCCGAGTCTCGAACCCGGGCTTAGTTTTTGCTTTCTGTATCTTGTTTGCGCAACAATTCACCAACATCTTCGCATCTGACTCTCTTTTCGAATCTTTTGGATACGGATACAAAATACTCACCCACACAGATGTAAAACGATGCCGGCCGGTTAACAAATACACTGTTGCCTTCTCGCTCTGACAATAGTCTCTTGACATTGAGGCAGAATAGGAAGAAGAGGAAGAAGCGTGGCCAGCTCTCATCGACCCAGTCCCCACACCCCGCCTCCACTCCCCGCCCACCTTTCATTGTACATCCCCAAAAGAGAGAGAGAGAAAACCGAGAACACAGACAGAAAAGCGTTATGATATGATTATACCAGAAAAATTTCAGTTTTATATGATTTTGTACATTCTTTTGTGATATTAAAAATTGAAATTCTAAAAATGCAAGCAAATTAACAATATACTTTGCTACTATTTTGAAAGTATACAATTTAAATTTAATTGAAACAAATAAATATAAGAGTTGTTTTCATAAAACATATATAAATTGAAAAATATTTGTTCATTAACAATGCAGAGGCTTACTGTAGAATTGTTCTCGCACTACATTTTTTATATGAATGTAAATGTTTATTTAACCTGCAAATTTCGATATCCATCTGTTTTTTTCTTTTTTTTCTGTGTGCGTGCGGGACTCGCCCCTATGAAAGACCGTAGAGTTCCCATACTTTTATGAATCAGGCGGCGTTATTCTCGCTCTGCTCAGCTCATTCACTTCCCAACAGTTGGCCGTGTCGGTTCGTGGTTTCCCCGATCCAAATTCTCTGATTCTCCGCTCCCCGATTCTCCGAATTTCTCGCGGTCGTGTGCCGGTTGCTGTTGTTGTTCTCGAAGCTCTTTATAATTCCGGGTGCGTGGGTGTGTATGTATATGATTTTTGTTTAATTGCCATCATTTTGTGAGCTCAGCCGGTTCAGAGTTTTCAATTTTCGGTTATAATCATAGCAAAATTCCATCGAAAGAGATAAGAAAAAAGGGCGGGACGCAGAGAAGAGCCACAGGTTGGTGTTTCGCATACAGTTGCAACGAGAGCATCTCTCACGTGGTCCAAAACCAGAGTTTTTGACTCCGACTCCTATGACTTTTCTCTCTCCCGCCATCTGGGCCCAAAAAACAGTGCCGTTTCTACCAACTTGTTGTTTTCGCGATGATGTAATATGAGCCCGATACTGAAACCGAACCCGAGTCCTTAGCCAAACAAATCGCAAACAGGGTGTGTTTTTCGTACAGTGAAAGCTTTAAGAGGAAATATTTTAATATAACCAAGAAAATAATATTAATTTAATCATAAACAGTTAACTGTTACTTAAAAGTTTTTAAAATTCTTAAGCATTGTTGCTAAACTGAAACAGTTTTCAAACTGTACTAATCCAATAATGCCCCAAAAACCTTTTAAAAATCATATTTCACCAGTTACTAATTGTCTTTAAAACTAATCAGTTTGATCTAAAAATCACATCAACAAATTTCCGGCAATAAAAAAGGTTATTGTTATCACGAACTGTAAAAACGATCATTCATCTAGACCATGTTATTAAGATTTAATCTGTCACAATTATATTCCGTATAGTTTGATAAAATATAGTCGAGAGTGCTTCAATTATTAAAGTGCAAATATAATAACTGGGTTTTCAAAAATCGTATTGGGAATACTTTCTAAAGCTGTGGGACCTACAATAAAAAGATATTAGTGAATTTCCTGAAAACAAATTTGTTTTGAGTTGAATGCATGAAAGTAATTTCATTTTGTTTTTGCTCACTCAACAGTCAATCAAGTAAAATTATTATGACTGCTACCTTAATTCAGTAGCATGTAATAAAGTGTTTGAAGTTCAGTGAAAAGTTTTGAGCTGTCAGAATGTTTTTTCTGCTAACGTAACTTTTCACTGTACCTTGACCATGATATCAGCCTCAATTGGGCTTGATGTGGCCACAATTGAGGGCCCTTTTGTGCCAGAGTGTTGATTGTGCGCTAATTTGTCTGGGGTGTGTGTAAATAAAAGTGAAATTAGCCACTGAAAATTGCATTGTAATTCATTTGAAAAATTTGCTTGTTCGTCATTTGGCTTCAAATTGATTGATAATAATAAAAAGGGGAGAGTATAAAAATAAACCTCCGGCTATTTTCATATTCAAGGTTGACTCACAGTAGGGTGGTGGTCGGTGGTCGGTCAACAAATTGGGACAATTTTCACCGGCACGCAACATCGATTGGGCGTTCTAATGGGCTGTGCTCATTACATCCTCACCTGGCCGCAAATTTCGAGCGGGCTTATCACGTAAGCCAAATGTTTTTTTGCCACTTGGCCGGCCAGCTGTTCAGTGCTGCTTAAACTATTGTACTTATCAGTTTTAGGTTTTTTTTTTTCATTATACCTTATTTTTGTTAGGATTTATGCTGTTTTATTTATTTTCTCTCTCTCTGATGACACATCCATACGCCCCTTCTTTAAGTTCTTGACTTATATTTCCGCTTCAAATTCTAATTTATTTACTTTTCAAGCCATCTACATTGGTCTTCTAAACAGTCGAGTGCAAGCAAACAATTTCGAGTGGAGCTTGGCTTCCTCGTGATAACTCATGGAGTACAGATTGTGTCGCACTCTTGGGTACGAGTACATATCTGAGATTGCGAATTGAGTCGTGCTAATTAAGTGTAGCAGTAACCATTCTGAGAAATCCATAAAAACCAGTTTATGGTCGATTGCCCGACGATTTCGCCAACGAAAACTTCCCGAACCTAGACAATAAGAACTTATCACTGCGACTGGGGGTTCACGGGTATAATTATTGCTAATTGTTATAATTAGCCGATGGGTGACACCGAATCGACCGTTTGCTGTTGCTTTTAGCAATGCTTGAAAACGAAACATGAGTTTTTGTAGTTAGAAAATGATTCAAGTTAAAAATATTCTCTTTTTCACCAGATTCGTTTGAATGCTATCAATATTAATGACCAATTATGCGCTTATCGTATTTTTCGCGATTTCTTAGAACCCTTGAAAGAGTATTTGACGAATAATTAAACACAAAAAGATAAGATAGCCATCAGTAATCGAATTTTGATTTTTATTGAAATGTATTGAAATGTATGCCACTAGAAATCTAATTAATTATATGTAGATTACCCTTATCGGTGGTATTCTGCCTTTTTAATGTTGTTGGTTGATCGATTCGTGTTCGGTGATTCTCAGTACTTTAATGACCGGGTGGTCTTCAGTTCACGTAACTCTATTTATAACTCAAAGATAGCCTTGCAATGCGGTTTAAATGCATGATACCTCAGATATCGAGTGTCAATAAATGCATGCTTTCCTTTCAAGATTTGATTATCTTCGATATATTTATATACTCAGGGCGATTGTGGTAGCACTTCAACGAGGGGATTCCAAAACGCTGACGATTGCTAAACATTTCTCGGAAACGTGCAATAAAAATATTTGTCAGATAGTAAACATATTATATTTGTTAAGAAATGCTTTAGTGTATGTGAAAATCTTTCTTTAGAAATGAACAAAACAAAGTTCACCTATCGAACTAATATAAACGCAAAGATTTTTTGGATCCAACTAATCAGACCATGAAAGAGAATAAAACTGATTGATTTTCTATTCCCACCCTCATAAAGATATTTCCCAATTGAGATCAATTACTTGCCGAACCAATTTTATTAACCATCTTGAGCAATAAACAATTAAATTTTCTCAGCTTGGAAGGAAGTAGTGTATATTTAGATGTCGCCCTCCGCCAGCTTGAATGTCTTGAGATCGACATCATCGTAAAGGGCCACATCGTGACCAGGATCCTCCTTCTCCTCGTCCAGCAGGCAGTAGATGCTTTCCGTCTCCTGTTTAATGATCTCATCGCCCAGTTTCTTCCAAAACGGACGACAGCGGTTTTTCCATTGGCGCAGATTGAAAAAGGCACAGTATCTTGTAGTGGATGATTTCAACATGGCCATATAAAGCGGTGTTATCTCGTCAGCCATTAACTTGGCCTGCAAATAATTGGCCATCTTGCGGCTATGCTGATCGTTGAAGTCCACGTAAATGCTTTTGGCGTGTTCATAGCACTTCTTTGCGATGCTCGTCATCTGAGTGTCCTTGGCGAAGATTTTTCCCAAGTGTAAAAGGATTTCGGCCTCCAGATCTCGATGGGTGTAAAGGCGCGACAAACGAAGAGCCCGCTTGTAACACGAAATGGCCTTTTCCACGTGCTCAAAACTTTGTATTAATAAATAGTTATTTAACATTGAAGATCTCGAAGAATGTAAGCTACTTACATCTCGGAGCATTGACCCTGAAACATATAGTATTTAATGTTGAGCTTGACAAAACGGTACTCGGTGCAGGCCAGGATTTGGGTGCGAATCTGGTCCAGACACTGCTGTGCCGAGTTATAGTTTCCGATCTCCATCAGGAAGTAGGCGCGCTCCAAAAAGGTGTCACAAAAGATTTCCATGTTCTTTTCCCTACCAACTAAAAGGGTTAAGATGGTCAATTATATTAGCCATACATTAATACAATGAATACAAAAATTGCAATGCTTTGGTAAAACTTTTTAAAAAGGTTTTTTGTGTTTGGCCCGTCAATAGTACTCACTTTCCGCTATAAGGACGGTGGCCCGTCGTGCCATGGCCACCGCATCCTCGGGATGCTGGCGCACAATGGCCTTGCCCTGGATGAGGAGTTGCCTGGCCAGATTCTGGGCCACCAGTTCGTGGAGCGTGAGGCTGCCGGCGGGCATGCCCATTTCGGCGGTCCACACGTGGCCCCGCACCAGATCCATGGCGATCTGTAGGTATTTAATGGCCGAGTCGCGCTGGCCCGTGTTGACCAGATACAGGGCGTAGGTGTAGTAGATCCGGGAGATGGACTCGGCGGCCTCCCGTTCCTGACCCTCGATTTTGTGGCACAGCGAGATGATGTGCTCGTTCAGGGCTACCAGGGCGTATGCGTATTTCTGGCGATACGGCTCCAGCAGCTGCATGGTCTCGAAGAACAGGGCGAAACACTGCTTGAGCCCGCGGTGCTTGTTCAGGCAAACGGCCAGTTCGGCATCCCGAAGTCGATCCACCATTGCGTAGAGCAACTCCGAGTCGTCCGAGAGTCGTTCCCGAATATTAAGGCTCTCGAAGAGAGCATTCTCCTTGGTGGCCAGGCAGTGCAGGAACTCGGGCAGCATGGTGCATCCCTTCCGGCGCAACTCGTCCTCTAGGGCCTCAAAAACAGGACCCTTAATCCGGCGCGCCTCATCATATGTCAGTGGGGTGATTCCCTCCCGAATCGACTCGCGATCGAAGTTGATCTCCCGAAAGTTTCGGTGGGGAAGATTTCGCTTAACCTGGCGCGTAATTCGCACCACCTCATTTTGCCAATGAATTGACATGATCTGATTAGTGTTTTCCAAAGGGAATTGCTATGCTGGGGTTTCAATTTTTTTGTAGTGACAATTCTGGTAAGAAATAAATGTAGGAAGACTAGAACAAAAGGGTTGACAGTTGCTTTTGTAATTTTATTACCCTCAACGTTTTTTATGTTAAACCCTTGTGTTAATTTTGCAAAAGCAAAACAAAAGTTTTAAATCATAAAAAAAAGTAAAGAAAAGCGAAACCAAGATTTCAATATGACCTTTGCATGATTTTAGCCACACATTTTAAATATAAATACATTCAAAACTATTCCTATTCTAAATTAAGAAAACTACATCAACGTTGTCCCTAACCTATACGAAAGTATTACTAATTTGTGTTTTATCAAAACTATCTGGCACTAAAATGTACTATATTTTTTGTTGACACATGCATTTATTTCATATAATTGGATACTAATTTTGTATCTGTTCTCATTTTGGTTTTTTAAATGTACGTCTATTCGACTATTCCTACTGTGGTTCGAAACTGCGCTAAAAGTCTGGGAAGTTTTGAGGTGACTGTTTTCCGTCTGAGCTAGCTGAGAACAGTGGCTGCAAAACTGTTTAGCAGTGGTTAAATGACTCCAAAACCAACACCTCTTGAGGTTTTCCTTTCTACGGCTTCATTTGATTGCACGCTTGCAGATAATGTGTTCGAGTGCTCCACTTGTAGTACAATATATATTGGGTATATTGTCTGGTCGGTTTGGGCCATTAAGCATTGGTTTTAGATCGCATTCGGCCTCTCCATTGACAACAGCTTCACTGCACTCCATTGAATTGATCACTTCCTTACCTCCATAGAAATCAAACAAAATTACGCAATGACCAGCGGGGACACGAGCTTTATTCCTGATCTTCCCAGCGGCGGACCATTAGCCGTTTATAGAAAGAGGGCTAATTTTGACTGGAAGCGACTGCGATTGATATTCGAAAAGGAGCAGGGATTGCGCATTAAGGTAAGTGAATCGTTTTCTCTTATAAAGTGAAGAGAAATGTGTTTTTGAGGTCTTACATTGTCAAGGCTCTAGAGTCAATAATACATATAAATATAAATATTATGGTATTTTACCAAATTTAAGTTTTATGAATTCCTGTGTAGTAATTGAAAGATATTTCTTGGAAGCCCCGAAATGCATATTCTCTGTAATATCAATAAAAGATAGCTCCCACTCATGCCCCCCCCTTTATTTGCAGTACAAAGTGTGGCGCCGTTTGGAGAATGACCCCCTCTTTGCCCACCCCTCCCGCACGCTGCCCATGGACGAGCAGAAGCGCCTGTGCGCCATGCAGGTGAATCGGATGAAGCACCTGGATCTGGTGCCCAAGGAGGTCGAGCAACTGAGCTTCTCGGCCAAGACCAAGTACTTGATGTACATCAACGAGGCGCTGGCTTGCTACTCACCCAGTTTGTCGGTGAAGATCGCCTTGGGCGTGGGCCTGTTCAACAATGCCATCCGTGCAATGGGCACCGAGAAGCACACGAAATATATCGAGGCGGCCTGGAATCGGGAAGTGATCACCTGTCTGGCCATCACGGAGCTATCGCATGGCAGCAATACGAAGAGCATCCGGACGACGGCCACCTATGATCCCAGTACCCAGGAGTTTGTGATCAATACACCGGACTTCGAGGCGGCCAAATGTTGGGTGGGAAATCTGGGTAAAACGGCCACGGTGGCCATGACTTTCGCCAATCTGTACACAGCGGATGGAGAAAATCACGGACTCCATGGCTTTCTGATTCCCATTCGTGATCCCAAGACACTGCTCTCGTATCCGGGAGTCCTTGTGGGCGATATTGGCGAGAAGTGTGGCCTGAATGGCATCGACAATGGGTTCGTGGTCTTCACCAACTACCGAATTCCCCGCGACAATCTCCTCAATCGCACCAGTGACGTAACGCCGGAGGGAGTGTACGAGAGTGTGTTTACTGAACCCGGAAAGGTCCTTGGAGCGGCACTCGAAAGCTTCTCCGCCGGTCGCATTGGCATCATGCAGGAGTCGGCCAATACCCTTTGCAGTGCCGCTGTGATCGCAGTTCGCTATGCCGCCGTTCGCAAGCAATTTGGCCCCGAACGACAAGGCGAGGAGATGGCCATCCTGGAGTACCAACTGCATGTAAGTAAATTCTGGAGCAGTGCACTTAAGGTAGTAACTAAAAGAACTTAAGCATTTAACTTTGCAAAATGTTCAAGCTTAAAAAGTCAATTTCAGTCAGTCAATTCTAAAAATGTATACTTTTTAAAAACACGTATAAATTATTTTAAAAAAACATTTAAAGGTTGTATGTTTTCTTAAGTATCTAATTTAATTTTTGGAATTTACATATATCAGTAGGTTTTCATACTCGTAAATCAGTGAAAAGTCCAAACACATTTTATATGAAGCATGTATTTTACATAACAAAACAAAGTTACAATTGAGATCAGTAAATAATTGATAGGTCTAATGTTTTTTTAAGCAAGACCTTGTTACATGAATATCGTGTTGAATTCTTAAACATACTTCTGGCTCTTGAATACTAATTTAAGTACATTTTCTCCATAGCAATATCGCATTTTCCCCTATTTGGCTGCTGCCTGTGTTCAGAAAATCGCCACTGAAGAGCTGACAATCACGTATATGGAAATCATAGCCCGTTCTCAGGCGGATTCCAATGGTTTTGATATTTTGGTGAGTTGTCTTAGACTTTTTTCCATTTTTAAATCTAATATAAATTATTGTTTAGACCCAAAATGCTGCGGAGATCCATGCGTTGATCTCCTCGTCGAAGCCTTTGATCACCTGGGCAGCTCGGGATGCCATTCAGGAAGCCCGTGAGGCCTGCGGAGGACATGGCTACCTGGCAGCGGCTAAGCTCGGTCAGATGCGCACCGATCACGATCCCCTGTGCACCTACGAGGGCGATAACAATGTCCTGGGCCAACAGGCCTCCAATTGGCTACTGCGCCAGTGGAGTGCCACTCAGCTGGAGACGCCCATCGGTAGTGTGAAATTTCTGGAGCACCGAAAGGAGCTGCTGGCCCTCAATTACGCCTCTTTGGTGCAGAAGACTCCTATGTCCAGCTGGCAATGTGAGTGGTTTAGTTACGCAATCTGACATAAACGAGAAGTCCTTCTACCTTTTTTTGAGTAACCGAATTTCTAAAAAAAAAATTATTAATAAGCAAACATAAATATTTTATTTTGGGTGTTATTTAATGTAGAAAATTTTCATTCCACAAAATAGTAATATTTTTTTTGTTTTTAGGTCATATTTGTAGAATTTTTAAAATGTATAAATTTGCTCTATTGAATTTATATAACTAAAGAATTTGTTTCCTTGCAGTTTCTCTCAGGTGCTATGAGTGGCTCCTCTGCCACCTGATGGCCCAGACCACGGCTCAGATCGAGGGTCAGTTGGCAGCGGGATGCAGTCGATTTGAGGCCAGGAACAACTCGCAAGTAGCCGGAGCCCGGGAACTATCGTTGGCTTATGCCGAGTACTATGCACTGACGCGCTATGTGGATCATGTTAGTAAGCTGAAAGTGGAGGCCCCATATGCCTCGGTGCTCCGCCTGTTGTTCGATGTCTATGCCATGTGGTTGCTGGAGAAGCACATGACCACCTTCTATGTGGGTGGATTCGCGGCTGGACGGGATTTCTCGGCTGCAGTGCGTCACCTGCTGTTGGAAAGTTGCCTGAAACTAAAAGATCTGGCTGTGAGCATAGCGGATGCCATTTCGCCACCCGATTTCGCACTGAACTCGGTGATCGCCCGGGCAGATGGTCTGCTCTATGAGAATTTGCAAAACGAATTTATGACCAATGAGGGGGCCTTCCAGCGACCCTCCTGGTGGCGGGACGTCATTCTACCTCAGGCTCAGTCGAAACTTTGAGCATTCCCACCTAGTTTTCGCAGGAGACGAGGATGACGACCAGTGCCTGACTAGGAAATTTGAGCTTTTGGCTGGCGAAACAAAGCACACCAAGTTGAAATGTAATTATTGTTGCCTCATTTGGTAATCAGGTATTATGGCAAATCACATTCTCATCAATCCTAGTTAACGTTTTCTATCATATACCAACTATAACAAACATTCGAGTATTTTAAGATCAAATCTGTTACTAGTTTACGTTTAAACGAGTTAAATAAAAATATACAAAAGCGTGTTAAATAAACAATAAATCAAAAAATGTATTTTAAATGGTTGTAACATTAGATTTCAGATGATGGGTTTGATTTCTAAAACTAACATTTTATCTGATACCTGTTTAATATTGAATCATATAGAATTTAGTTATTTGGGCTGGTCATTTATTTTAAAAAAGAAACCTATTTAATTTTTTCTGTAATGAAATTAACAAATGATGCTAAATGAACACTTAATTCATTTTGTTGATTGTTTAGGTATGAATTTCTTGTTAAGTTGTTTGTAATGGTGTAAAGGATAAAAGGTAATAAAAGCATTAACGGACAAGTTTTAAAATAAATAATGAGAGAGCAATCTCACATATTAACAGATAATTTTTTTTTGTTTGGAATAAGAAACTGCTAATTTTTTTTTGATTATTTGGACCTGTACTCCATACCAAGTACTTAGAATATACCTTTTGTTGATGGTAATAACACCACAACCAACCCTATTCTTAAAGATTTTACACAAAGTAGCACTTTCCATAAAAAAAAAAGAAACGAAACTAGGTTTTTTTTTAATAATTATTCTGCCAGCGAACCTCCCTTTTATATTAAATCCCCGAGGCGAGTGATTCGGTAAGCGTTGCGACTCTCTAGCCGCTGTCATCGCAGTCGTCGGTTGAATCCACAGGTGTCGGATCGTTTATAAGAGGACCTGGACCCACCTGTTCCGAGTCAGACGTTGCCCAGTTGTCGCCCTGTGAAGAAGATCGCGGCGTACGAGAGAGAATCAGAATTCGAACCCGAGAACAAAAACCAAAAAACTGGTCAAGAATCGTTAAGAATCATAAACAAATCAAGTGAGTCGTGCTCGCTGTGTTTCTGTATCTCTATCTGTGAACTGAGAACTCTTTTGGGAATACCCTATACAGACTATATAGAAAGAGTAGCCTCTCCCGGCATTCTCGGCATTATAACATCGATAGTTTTGCCAATTTGTTGCGCAGTTTTGGTTCCGTATTTGGGAGTGTATGTGGCGCGGTACTAAGTGTTCAATGTTAGGCTACCTTATCGCCGAGATTTTAACGATGTTGTATGAGAGAGCTCGAAACAGTTCGGTGATCATCAAAGTCAGGGACAAAATAAAAACAAAACGCGTTCGATCATCGGCAGTGCTCCTCAGTCGAGTTCCTTTGTTTCAACCGATCCGCGCAAAAAGTTGTTAATTATTAATATTTATATTTATTTATATAAAAAAGAATAAGAAGAAAATTCAGACCGGTTGCTTAGCTCAAAAGTCATTCAATTAGAACACCTCAATTGCTAAATACAAAAAAATCCCCCTGCTCTTAAAGGCAACTTGATAAACTTCTGTAAAAAATGAGAAACAAAAGCGTTAACAAATTGGAATATAAATGGCGCACCAAAAAATATATACAGAAGGCGGCCGAAAGGGAAAAAATAAAACAAAATACTGAAACAAAAACATTCAATATCAATTTCTAAACTCTGAACAAATTAGTGAGAACCGGTTTGGTCATCTCTTTCCCCCTTTTGGCAGCCGAACAAACGAATTGAGTCAATAATAATATACAGAGTCATATGGGTATCCATTAATTTACATTTTGGGGTTTTCTGTTTTCTGTTTTCAGTTTTCGATTTGGCTGGCCGTGCCTTCCTCCCCGTGATTTCTTTTCGTCAATCCATTATTGAAAAATCGTGTAAGGGCAATTAGTTGTGGGCCGGGCCAGTAAAATGTGTATGAAATGGCTGTAATTGCGGGCTATGGGCTATGAGAACATCGTTGCTAGTTAAGCGGGGGTGCAGTGTGAAGCCAATGACCCTCTGAAAGGCATATCCGCATCCATCCAAGAATCGATTGAGGGGAGTGCATGCCCCGTGCATTTGCTCCCCGCTCAGATTACCGGCTTATGCAAGCGGATTTATGGATTCTCAGCCCTGGGGCCGGCTAATGACAATGGCTGCGAAAGTATCGGGAAACAATGAGCAGCTGGTCACAGTCATTAGCAGATGATACTGGGCAAACTTCAGAGATCTGATCTTTCATAAGACAAAGTCATCTTGCGATCCATGTATATCCATTTCCGCTGTAGTCTTCCAAAACTCACATTAATTTGGGTCTAAAATATGCATCGCTGGGCAAAAAACAAGTTCTATTTACACTAATTTTAGAACCAGTTTTTAATGATTCCTTTGTTTTATTTTTTACACCCACAGCCTTAAACTCCAAACGAATTTTGCATACGCAGATGCCAGATAAATAAGATGTGGAAGCTTCTGCTTATTTGTGTGGTGATGAGTGCTCTGAATCAAGAATCATCCGGGGGTAAGTGAACTTATAAATATGTTATTTCCTGAATTATTAAACGAAAATAAAGATCTATTTTGTGAAAGTTATAGAATTACAAACAACAAAAACGTACAAAAAACTTTAATAACTTTTTAATACACTTTTAAAATTATTTAGCAAGTAAATAATTTCGTAAATACCACACATGTAGCTAAAGTTTTTTAAGGTCTTCTAAGTAATGGATATCATTCTAAAATATTTTTAAATCGTGTTACAAATATTGATTAATTAATTTTCAATTTTCAGCTGACCGTGTGCCGCCCCGCAGGAGACGTGCGTACGCCGGAGGATATGCGGGAGGATATGCCAGCAGTGGAGGTGGAGCCGGAGGCTACACGGGATCCTACAACAGCGGCGGCGGAGGCGTGGGTCATAGCAGCTATGTGGGTACTGGTGGTGGAGGTGGTGGCTACTACGACTACGATGACGACTATGGTAACTCGCCCAACTTTGGCATCATCGATCCGTATCTTTTCCACCAGCAGCTGACGAACCACATCCTGGCCCAGAACTACGCCAACCAACAGTGAGCATTGAGCATCGATATTGTCTCGGGGTTGCTGGGTAGTCATAAGGCGGGCTAAGGGTTAACCTAACGCTTCAATCCTATCTGTTCTTGTAGAGCTATAACGGGTCTGGCCACGGCTGGCAATGCTTATGCATCTGCGGATGCCTCTCTAGTCGACGACAACGATGAGTAATTACCATTAGCTAGTGCTTAACTAATTCCAAAAATGTCGGTTTCTTAATTTACGATATGCTAATCTATGTTCTTTTTCTTCGCAGTCGCATCCAGCAGCAGATCGCCGCCCAGCAGGCTTATCATGACAATTTGGTGCGCCAGAATCGGTATAGGGGTGGATCAGGATCCGGGTCTGGATCTTCCTATAACTCACATCGCTATGCACCCAGCTATGCCGCCGCTTCGGGATCCATTGGACCCAATGGCTATCGCCAAACGGCCTACATCAACCCAGCCAATCCCGTAAGGCATTCGATTGTTAGTTTTAGAAAAAAATAGTTTCAAATTGGATTAGAGAGAAATAATTTATCGAAACTCCGTTTGGCACTAATTTATAATGAACAGACTTGATCTATTACGTAGCTTATATACAGTTCATACTAAACTAAATTAATTAAGTAATACAAAATCGTTATCTTCAAGCCTCTTCCAAGATTGTAAACATTTTTGGAGGCCGTTTATATATTGCAAATACATCACATGAAATATAATTGTGTATCCTTATGTGCAACCTTTGAAAAACCAAAAATTAAATAATTATAGTAATGAAAATATCTATATAATAGAACATAGCTTGTTGATTCGTACTTAATCAAATGACTAGATTTAACTAATCAAATTTTCTTATTTGCAGGCCTCCCCCAACATAGTGAACCGTTTTGGAGGCGGAAGCGGCGGTGGATCCTCACACTCCAGTTCCAGCAGCTCCGGAGGAGGTGGTGGTGGTGGTGGCTACAAGGGTGTCTCGGTGTCGTCGTACAGCCACAGTAACGGAGATGGAACCAGCCGACGTGGGGCCCAGACCACGGTCAACGACAACGGAAAGGTCACCTCGTACTCGGTGCACTCTTAGGGAGATCGGTGGAGACTTTCTGGTGGCTTGGCCAACATTTACTCCGGTCTGACAAAAGCAAACCAATCCCATTTAATTTGTATAAAAAAAATATATATATAAATATACGTGTATTTTATTGTATATTCGCGGACTTTCTTATCGGTGGCGTTTCTAAAGCGAAGCTTTCTTTAATTAGAAAGTTTACCTCTCCCTCGCTCGCATAGACAAACAAAATATGTTAATTTTATGTATTTATATTTCGCCCTTGATTTTGTCGTTGCTGCTGGCATATAATTTGTGTAGCATATAATTTTTGCAATTTATTAGGTATACAAATAAGTCGAGTATACGTAATTAAATATATTTTTGAATGACACTTTTAAAGATTATTTTTATTTATTTTGCTTTAATGTTTTCGTTTTTTATTGGATGGATGAGCGTATCAAAGGTGACAGGAAGTGATCTATCTCAAGTTGAAATTCTCGGCACATTTGATTCAATATAAAATGGCTAAACTTCAAGATCGTATTCTTTATTGGAGGTTGAGCGAAACCGGAGCTAAGATCTTGAATTTAGTGAATTGAGAATACTTTGCAACTGTTTAAACTTACATTAGGTTTGGTTCCTTAAACTTTAAATACCAGTCAATTTTTAATAATAGAAACTCAAACAAATATTGTAATTAAAACTGTTAGAATCTATAAGAAAGATTCTTTCATAAAATGTGACTTTTTGCATTCAAATGTTATTTTTAGTTGCTAGACCCATTATTTTGATCACTGTTGTAAGTATGTCGATCGCAATTTTGTTTACAAAATAACATAACATAACACGACTTTATTTTTATAATCGGAAAGGGAAATTAGTACTTCCTGAATACGAATTAGAGCTCAAGGTTTTCTATGTATTCCTTCACCTTGATCACCATTTTTCTAAGTTCAATGTGAGCTCATTACAATCGTCTTCTACCTATAAACATGTTTTTGTATGTATAAGCAATCGCTGGAGAGATAATGCTCACAGTCGAACATGGCAACTATATACCGATTCTCAAAGATGAACATAAAAATATTCTATATAGGGCGATGATGTCGAAATTAACTTTCATCACTCGGCTTTCTGCACCAATTGCGAGCTCCAATTCGAAGTGTACATATGTGGCGCTATCAGTTCCGCGGCCCACAGTGGCATCCTCTCTAGGTCAAGAATCAATCGGTTCAAGTCTGAGTTATATGTGCCCCTTATCAAATTTTCACCGATGTCTGAGGCTTTAAAGCGCGGCTCCGCTCGCTCGATTGCATTAGTAGAATTTCAATCGCGAGTGTCGAACGTTTTTCCGGAGAAAAGTAAAATAAAATGAATAAGTTGCTGATTTTGGCCCTTTGCTTGGGTGTGGTCTATGGAGGTAGTGAACCATTTCAAAATTAAATATTTTTAAAAACTTCAAATGAAAGTAAAGTGTATATAGTTAGATCCTTTTTCTTGTGGCTGCTTATCAGCTACGATGAATTTTAGTTTAATCAACATCATCAACGGAATTTCCCTGAATGAAATATTTACACAACAACTCGTTGAAAATTGTGTAATATTCTGAAACTGTGGCGCGTGCGGCGATAAGAGTTTGTAAATTATATTAAAGGGTTTGTTTTTCGTTTGAAAAGCGAGGGATATTCAACGAATCCATTACCCCTTAAATTATGTAAAATTTTAAAGCTACATGGGAATAATTAGTTTTTAATTTTAATTTCATGAATATATTTTTAAATATATGTATACAAATACATTTGTAACACAATATTCGGAAAAAAAGTGTATAGATCCTTTTCAACTTAGATTTAAATAAAAACTATTTATTGTTAATAAGCTTAAATTGCGTTTTTATAACAGTACTAAATTTACTTGAAATTTTTGTACAACGATATTTATTTATACCATATATTATATTCATATAATCATATATAGAAAATCTAATCAGGTTCAATTTTTTATCTTTACAGATTTCCAGGAAAGGTAAATTTAGGTTAAAAACTTCTCACTCCTGATCCTAAATAATGTTTAAGTTTTCTGTTTCACAATTTTTTTAAAATATTTTAGACCCAAACGTGATAGTTTTCAATCTCGGTAAGTGCCGTGTGGCAAATGTTGAAGATCTTTCTTTTTTTAATTAAAAAAAATGAAATTTCCCCCATTGGCTGACATGACACTTCAAAATTTAAATTAAAACTAAATTGAGTGTTTAAGAATATTTTTTTAAAAATAACTGGGTAAAAAGCTTTCTAAAATCAATGTTATTTAATTTAACTGTTACATTATGTTTTGTAAAGAAGAAGTAAATAAATTTAAAAATTTATTTTCCATGGTGTTTAAGATTTGAAACTTTAAGAAACTTGATTTATTTATCTTAAAATTTAATTTATTGCGTATAACACGATTTTTGATTTTAGAGATCGTTTTAAGACCCAGTCCATATTTATCTTCTGTTGAATATTTTGTATTAAGTTTATTGTTTTAATCTTTAGCCACAACAGTGCCCATCAGCAGGCGGTGGAACAGGCACGCAGAAACTCTGGCTACGGAAGCGGTGGCTACGGAAGTGGTGGCTATGGAGGTGGTGGCTTTGGAGGTGGCTACGGCGGAGCCTCTGGCCAGGTTGATGGCTCCTTGGGAAAACTGGAGAACTCCTACGACTCTGTGGGTGCCACTGAATCCGCCGAAGGAGCTGGTGGCTTAGGTGGTGCCGCTGAGACCTTGGGTGCTGAAGCTGGTGTTGGTGGTGCTGGAGTTGGAGTTGTTGGCGCAACTGGTGGTGGCTCCTTTGGCGTAAACAGTGGCTCCTCCTTTGGCTCTGGTTTTGGTACCCAGAGTGCTGGCTCTTTCGGTACCCAGAATGCTGGCTCCTTTGGTGCCCAGAATGCTGCCTCCTTTGGTGCGCAGAATGCCGCCTCTTTCGGCTCCTCCTTTTCCACCAACGCCGCCTTCCAGTCCAGCGCCGCCTCCAACTTCGGCAGCACCGCCGCCCACCAAGTGGGCAGCAATGTGGAGTTCGCCGAGAACGCCGATGCCGGCAACAAGGTCGACTTTGGTGACTCCAACTCGGTGGTCACCGTTGGCCGACTGGTCGCCGGAGTTCAAAGTGCCCCATCTACTTCCGAGTACTACAGGCAAGAGAAGGTCACGGTCGGAGCTCCACAGCAGGTGGTCTCTTACACAGTTCCCGGCTCCTCGCAGCGGTTTGTTCATCATGAGGAGCGGATTGTCGAGCAACCACGCCCGGTAGTTGTGCAGACGCCAGTTGAAACCTCGCACTATTACTCGCGAAAGGTGGTCACCACCGCCAGCGCACCGCAGGTGATGCAGCCATCCGCCAGCTTGACCTATGGATCGAAAACCAATGCCGCCTCCACTTTTGGTGGTAATGCCGCCTCCACTTTCGGCAGCAATGCCGCCTCCACTTTTGGCAGCAACTCCGCTTTCAATACGCAATTTGGCAGCTCTTTCGGCCAGAACTCGGCCCTCAGCACTGGACTCGCCTCGGGCGTGAACTTCCAGCAGAACAGTCAACTGAATCAGCTGCTCAACCAGGCTCGTCAGGGCGCACTCCAGCAGGCGGGCTCCTCCGGCCTGTCCTCGGTCAACCAGGCGCAAGTGAACAGTGGCTACAACGCCGGCTCACATGCCGGGTACAACAACGCCTTCCAATCCGGCTTCGGTTTCAACTCCGCCACCTCCCAGAATTCTGCTTTAAACTCTGCCAGTTCCTTCAACTCCGGACTGTCGGCTGGATCCTTGCTGGGTGGCAGCCAAAGTGGATCCCTGCTCGGTGGCTCTCTGCTGGGAGGCCAGCAGAACTTCGGACTCGGACTCAGCGCGGGTCTAACAAACGGACAGCAGTTGGCCGGATCGAACAACTTTGGCGCCGGATTCGGAGCCGCAGCCGGTAATTCCGGCAGTGGCTACCAGACCAAGCAGTGGGAGAAACAGTCCAAGTGGTCTTCCCAGTCAGCGGTGAGTTGAGTCTTGATTTAAATTTTCTGACAGAACAGATCATTTCAAACATACAACAAAAATAAAAAAAATGTTTTCTTCAATTTCAGTTCGATTCCGCTGGCCATGTGAACAACTACAAGGATCTGGCCACCGGCGAGAGCGAAAGCGTTGACATCAACGGCAAGAAGACCGGCTACCATGCGGCCACTGCTTCCGTCGATGACAACGGCAAGTTCGGCACCCACAGTGTTCACTCGTAAACAGCGACACCGACACGCATCCAAAACTAGAAACCGTTCGTGTTCTTAGGGAGTAAATTTAATCAACTCCAAATGTTGTTTGTAAAAAAATGTGAAAGTAAAATGAATTGTTGTCAGATTTCATCTTTTCTTTTACGATTTTGGGACATGGAAAACTCCTTAAAGATCAAAATACAAGCTTGCACATTTTAAATAGGTAGATTAATCACAATCTTCTGAAAACTCTTTAGAAATAATTATTTTTATTACCTGGACGACAAAATCTTTGAAAGTGAGAAAAATTATCTTAGTAAAATTAATTTCAACTCACACATGGAGTTTTATGGCTAGGCATTAAAGTGGCTGAATAACAGCAGTCTGGAATTAGTAATCTACAGGCTAGATCTATTTAATATCATTAGCTTTGTTAGTCTTGGATGTTTTTTTTTTGTCTATTAGTGTTATTTAAATCTTTTAAAACGTTGTTCGTGAAAACAAATGAAATGAAGTCACTTTAGTTAAATTAAACATCAAAGAAATGAACACAAATAAAAAACTAAAACGACACATTTATTGAAAGAAAAACCAATGGTAAATAGTTTAAAGCTAAAACAGGAGAAGCTACAGTGTTAGTAGGGGCTCATGAGAAGGGTCTCTCCAGTTTGCCGTCCACCACCTGGACGACACCGCTGTTGATGACCTCCTTATGCTGATCCCCCGGCTCACTTCTGGCTTTGCTGTCCCGACGGCGCCTGAAATCCGCGGAGGACATGCAGTAGCAGGGCTTCCAGCTGGGTCGTCGGTAAATCTGACCTTGCTCCTGCGGCACCCGCTCCGTGGTCCAAACTGGAACGTAGTGCGTCCAAGTCTCTGCATTCCCGTTCCCGCTCCTGTAGATGCTGCCTGCATCGGAACTTCCTCCGGTGTAGACGCTCTCCGGATAATATTGCGGATAGTAGTCACCGCGATTGGAGCCCTGATAGCCACCTCGATTGGTGCCCTGGTAGCCACGCTGCTCGCCGGAGAAGTTCGGGTTCCACTGGGATTTGGGATCGTATGGCTTGCGGCTCTTATGCTTTGGGTCGCTGCCACCACGACCCTTGTAGATGGGAACACTAGCGTCCTCTGTTTTCGGGGGTTTGGGGATAACAAATCAATATTAAAATATATGAAAATCATATTGATCAGCCAAGTATTAATTAGTTTGAATGCCTTATATAAATTATATATTTCATCCGAACCTCGAACTATTTTTTAAAAACAAAATTAATATTTTCGTTTCAAGTATATTTTGAAATATTTTTACCAATTATTTAAAATTATTTTCATCATTTAATAATTGTCTTGAATTTCTTTTTAAATAGTTACTTTTATTTTAAGCCTTGTACTCACATAGAAAATAAACAAATTTTAAATGAAAAAAATATTCTCTAGCCATTTCTTTGTGTTTTCGATTTAAGAATCATAACACTACAAAAATACAACATTGCTTATATTTGTTCAAAAACATTTGTGCATCATATCAGAGCAAAATTAAGTAGTTATTATGTTTTTAATTTATTAATGTGTAGTCATTCAAAAGAGTGGGCTGCCTTAAAAAAGCAAAGCACTTTGCTTAAAAGCAAAGTCTATTTTTAAAAAATAAGATTGACTGATAAGGCACTGGTTGTTTGTTATTCACCCTTTGCAGTTTTTTGGTGAGTATAAGGTTTTAGAAGTAATTTCTCGTGACACATTTAATCCCCAATTGTTTGACCCATTATTTATTTTGTTGCAAGAGAAAAAGTGAAATCAAATGAAATGACTACTCACCCTTGTCGCCCTGCTGCTGAGCGGAACTGGTCTCGTTTCCATCCGGATCGGAGGTTATCTCGAACGTGATGTCCGTGTGGATGCCCACACGCTTCTTGTGCTTGCCCAAATCCGTAATTTCCACGCTCTCCTTGGACTCTTTATATATTTTTTGTATTTCATTCAACGCCAAGGGGAATTGAGTTTGTTAGTATTTCTTTTTTTTTTTTTTTTCGTGTTTTGCATTTCGCAGCTGGGGTGTGAGGGAATTTAATTACCTTTCGTTTGCTGCTGTCCATCGCCCGTATCGACGGTGACCCGAACTCCATGGATCTTGGGTCGATTTCCCCCGCTGCTCGTTCCCCCTCCGGAATTACTAGAACCTCCTGCTCCTCCTCCTCCTTGTCCGCTTAAACTTCGCCCAGTTCCTGGGTCGTAGCTGCCAGTCATCCCAGTTCCGCCCAACTGTCCCTGTCCCTGTCCCTGTCCCTGTCCCGACTGACCGGGTAATACGGTCTGATTGTTGACGCCATCGCTCTCATCGAAATCCAACTTGGAGGACACTTTACTCGCCTGACCTGGTTGCCAACGTTGTTTGTTTTCGGTTTAGCATGGAAATTAGATTTACCAGAAATTTAATTAAAGTTATGCAAACACTTCGAAACACCGCCACCGCCACCGCCACCCCATACCCCAATCCCAATCCGGACTTTAATCGGACGAATTGGAGCGTGAGCGGATCGGTGGGTCCATATAAGTGGACGCAATTAGCACACGCTGACTTATTTATGGATATGCACCGCTCGGCGGCGATTCAACCAACTGAACTAATCTGGAGCTTGAGCTTCTACTGACCGATTTGAGGTTGCACTTGAATATGCACGGCCCCAGCCACAATTATGGGATTAGTCGCAATCAGAATGGGATTTCGCTGTGGGAGTGACTACCAATTAGGGAGGCAAAGGGTCGACTTCGCCCTGCCCAGATACTAGTGCTTGCAATCACTGCGGATTGTTCTGTTAATTCTGCGGTAAGCCCATCATTGATTGGCATACTTTTGGGGTGAAATATGGTTTTTTTTTTAAGTTTAAATAGATAAGCCCTTGGATTTGCAAAGGGAATTACTTGGGTTTTAATTTTAATTAAGTCCTTATTGACAACTTTGAAGTAAATCGAAGTTTTTCAATCTCTAAGGCGTTTCAATTATTGTTTTTTAAAGTTTTATTTGTATACTCAAAAACTTGATTAACTTTTAACTTATGTCTTCAAAAGTCTACAAATAATTTGTTAAAACATAATCAATACCTTATCTACTTCTTTAATGTGTAAGATGATTTTCACTACGATTTAAGAGCCGATTTAGAAGTTTAGAAGTTAGAAGTTTTGTGATTAATTTATAATTTTTTTTGGAATTGCCAAATTAAAATAGTAATGCCCTCGCCCATAAGCTTTATCTCCTTCAAACTGATTTGATTGCTTGATACTGTATAGTAGTTCCCCCATTACTGGAATTTCCCTTCAATTGAGTGACACGAAATCACATCTATTCCCGAAAATTCCAGCTGACTCATGGAGGAACTTCTTTCGCCCGCCGCGTGATTGATTGTCGACCAATAACTCTGAACAACCTTGGACACAGTGATGAGTTAGCAGCAGGCCACCAAAAAATAAAAACAATAGATGGGCGGTGAAAGAGCTCGTTGTTGACAGCATTTTGCCGTACAAAAGTACAAAAAGCGAGTGTTCTAATGGGTATTTCCTTAGGAGTTTCTCAAACAGATCTCGAGAATGGAGCGCGTCTCGTGTGCGCACTTGAAAACCGCCGACAAACAACTAAGCCAGGCAAAACGACCAAGCTGATTTCGAATATCTACGGAGATTCATTAAAATTAACTGGCAAAGCTGGAGAGTAGAAAAAAGTTGCTTTTGTTTTTAATGCTACTTAAGTTAGTAATACTGTGGATGTTTTTGTGCACAGTGAAAAAATGTGTAACGAATTTTTAATTAATTACATATATTCTATTTTTTTATATTGATTAATAAAGTTTTTTTTGGCTAGGCAAAAGATAATTGATTTAGCTTTGATGGTTCTAATGAAATCATAATCATTTTATGCAATACCGATACAGTCAATATCAATGTATCATTCTGAACATTATAAACATTATATTAGGAAAATATCTTAGATAACTTAAAGATTCATATATTGTTAAATTTTGTATGCATTGTATGGAAAATGAATTTTAGTCGGCAGTAGCTTCTTTCAAACTTTTTCATTTCACTATAAATTTTTAAATGTTTCTTAAAAAACTTTTATAATTTGTTAAAACAAGGTTATACCAATATTAAATTTAGTAATCATTTTGTCTTAGTGTGCTTCTGTTGTTGACGGCTTGTTAGAGCTTTGCGGATAAGATCTTGAAGTGAGTTGTTGCCGCTGCTGTTGTTTCAGATGCATTCGTGGGCGGGGTCTATTGCACCTGAGCGTTATGCGTAGATCAGGGCCCCGTACCCCCGTTCCAGTAATTGGACCTAATCGGTTGGCTAGCATCTTTTGTGATTGTTTCGATGTGGTTTCCGTTGTATCTTGGAGATTCCATTGTATCGAGCTCGTCACTTGTTTTTTGTGTGTTCTCCATTCTGTGTTTTGTTTTGGGCTTTTTCATAATGCTCTCATCGTTAATCATGGGACGTCGAGCGCTTCTCTATGGCCAGTTGGCAATTATATTCTGCGGCAATTTTGACAGCCTAGCCACCAAGCGATTATCGTCATTAGCCCAACGAAAAACTCGAATACGAAGTTCATCGCATCTCAAGTTCAAGTTGGCTCTGAAAATAAATTGCGTTCTATTCGAAGTTTTATTTTGGGGACTTTCTTATTGGTATCTTGGGCTGCATTGTTTTTCCTCCCCTAAGCCGGATAGTGGTGCACTAATGAAGTATTTTCTCATTTGTCAAGCAACGCCCCCGAATCAACCACTTGTTCGAGAAGGCGAAATTGCATTAGATGGATCTAGATCTCCCCATAACCGCACATGTTGGAATAATAATGTCGGGCCAAACAAATGTATAAGCCATAAATTCCACCCCCGCATCATCGCACTGGAGTTGGTTTCCGGCAATTAATTAGCAATTGCATTTGGCGGCTGTCATTACGTGTGATAATTAAAAGGACGTCCTTTGGCTTGCCAAAGAAAACGAAAGAAGGAATGAAATCCTGCAAATGTATGGCCATAAATTGTATGCCCTTTTGGGCCCGGCCAACAGATCCTGGCCCGTCTGCAAATGCACTTTAATCTCGAATTTATCAAGCGTAATAGTTTTGCCCCTCACTGCTGCTGTTGGGTCGCTCAAGCAGGCTTTTGTAATCTCGGGGATTAGACGGGCATACATGTGGACACGTGGGGCAGGGCACATATCAAGTAAAAGTGGGTGGGTTCGGACAATGGGATGTCCCGAAACCATTAAACAGATGGATTTCGTTGTCAACCTTTTTATTGCAAGGTATTAGGTATGAGTGGTCTAGAATCTCAAGATATTCTGGGGTATATTGCTGTCAAAGACAATGCCTTATTACAATTTAATAATCCCCTCATGTTCTAATTCTACTCCATATAGAGACAAATTTAATAATATTTTAATAATGGATTTTAAAAATGAAAATTAAATGCTTAGCAAAAATCTTGACTTTCGTAAAACAGAAAAAATTAAAAGAATCTGTTTATTTTGTTTATAACATATTACAATAAAATTTTTTCATTTGCTATATAGTAATTCATTTATAATTTTTATATCAATTATATTGTTTTTTAATACATTTTATGATTTAAATATTTTGGTTCAATGCACAAAATTTAAAATGTTTTAACAGCAAACAAATTACAAAATAATGTTTAACATATACATGTATATTTTAATAAACTATAAATAAATAATAAGTGCAATATTAAAAGTTTTAAATATTTGAACAGCCTTAAGTGATAAATTCTTCAGTTACTTTTAAGTTTAAATTGCGATACAATGGTAATGTTTTTTTGAACGGTCCGCTACGGAAGTAAGCTAAAAGGTAACTAGTTGCCTTAATCATTTTTTCTCAGCCCTCTGACTGGTTTAATTCAGTGCTTGTTGACTCCATCTCGGTGGGTCCAATCCGGGCCAGAATCAGTTCCCGATTTGGGCTCTGCTCTCGACCACTTCTGACTGACAGCTTCTTGCCAATGCTGCTGCTGCTGCTGCTGCTGCTGCCGTTGTGCGTTGTTGTGTGTTGGCCGGCGATTTGCATAAAGTTTTGCATTTGCTTACATCAACTTAATTCTCATTGTTTCTATGCATTTGTGCTGCACTGGACGGACGGCGGAGAAGTTCAAGTGCGTTTCCAGCGAGTTGCTTGCATAATTCTATGGGCACTTCAAGACCAGAAAAAGTTTTTAAACTCAAATATCTGTTAGGGAATGGGGCTTCGAAGCCCATTCGGACAAAGGCATACTTTTGGGCTGGGCTGCGAATGGAAATTGGATTTTTGATATACTCACTTTGATAATTTTCGGGGGTATCCAAGCGGAGTTGTGTGTGTGACTCGAATACATTAGATTCTTTGTCCATAAATGTTAATTACACAAAATATATGTAATATGGCCGACAGAAGGCCGAACGAACACCTATCTAACAGATGCAGATACAAAGATACAACATGTTTGCCTAACCAAAGACAATTACTATTGTTTGGGCTCCCGACAAGGACCGGACCGGTTTTGCAAACAATTAAACTGGCAAAATCAAAATCGAAATTTACTAATTTATGCGTCTAGCTGCCATTTGCAGTTTATACAATATTACAGCCATTTCTCATTCCATATCTTATTTTCCAGACCATTTCGGGGGGCCATCCTTGAACTAATGAAATAATGGGCCAGTCGAATTAAATTATGGCCGAAGCAGTCCCAAAGGATTCTGGTCTTGCGACTCGGGACTCAGGACCCAGGACAATAACTAAATTTGCACCCACCCGGGTAGTGAAATTTTTTGATTGTTGCCGTTTGATTTGCAACCACTCGAGGAAAGGCCATCACCACCACCCATTCCAACGGCGGGCAATTCGACACCTTGCTGGAACATCACCCACCGAACAGCACCCCTCCTCATCCCCCCTGCGATCCCAGCGATCCACTTCCACTTCCGTATCCGCACTTCCGACCCTCATTGACTATTCACACTCATGTATTTCTACATCGCGCAGTATTATTATTATTATTTTTTTTTTCTCTTTTGGCTGTATATAAAATTTTTATTATTTGCTCGTTTACGGCTTTAGCATTTGCTCTTTCCCCTTCGTCTGGTTTTCCTTTCTCTGGCTGCCTGGGTTTATCGTTTCTCGTGTAGTGCGAAATTATCACAAAACGCATTGAATTTGCTTTTATTGTTGGCGGGTGTCGGCTGCCTTTGGCCGAAGTGGAAATCATTTTCCACCCCCCTCTTCACTATCAGCCTCCTTCCCCTAACTCACAACATTTCCATGCACTTTGAAAATTTTACAATTTCTAAATAAATATATCTGTCCATTAGTCGTATTTATATTTTAAACATTTTGCTTTTATTTTAGACAAATCTTCCTCATAGTAAAATATTTTTTATGTTATTTGAAATATTTTGTCAAATTTTGTATTTTTTTGAGTACTTTTTTATCCTAAGTGTAGATGCAGCGGAAGCAACGGAAGCCGGCGGCCTTTGCCTTTGCCTTTGCCATCGTCTTATCATCTATGTGTCCTTTGTTGTGTCGCCACCGCCATCGCTGCTCCCGATTCTCCTGGTGCTGCTGATGCGGTGGTGCTCTATCGGTGGATGGCAACCACAGTGGCTAACCTCGAATTAAAAAAACCGTGAAAAATGTAACATGAAAATTAGTGATGTTTATCTGTAACAATAGTAAAAAGCGATTCTAATTTTTCAAATTTTAAGCATTAGTAATTTACGAATTAAATAGGTAAGGCTGGTACGAAGATAACGAATAAATAAAAAGTATTTTATAACTGTCTTTATAAATAACACTTTATACTATTCACGCTACAATAGAAAGTAGGCTAAGAATAAATTATGTATTTTATGACTGCCCTTACAATTAATATATAATGTTTTTCACGCTTAAATAGAAAATAAACTATTCTAAAATACGGTTTTTAAGAAATATATGTGTTGGTAAAACCCAGATCAAATAATATATACATCATTTGGAACTTTAAAAGAAACTCAATTGACATTTAGTCAGATTAGTGACCCACTGTGCATGCAAGGATTTTTTATGGCCATCTTCCCACATCGACGTAATCTGGCAGGTTGCTTGAGTGCAAAAAAGTTGGTTTAAGGCCCTTGAAAATGGAAATGTTCAGTGCTGTTTCGAGGGCTGTCGCTGCCGTTGTGGCTTGTTGACCGTCCGCTCCACCCACTCTCCTCCCCCCAAGGCCACCCCCTCCCCAACACTTAGCTGACAATGAGCAGTGACAGCGAAAGGGGGGGCGGCGAAATAGGGTGGCACTTTGAAGACCCTCTTGCGGTTGAACCACAAACCCCAGAACTCAGACCCCGGAAGTCTGCACGTCTGATGCATCTGTCGCATGCCGGAACTAAGCGAAAAACTTAGGAGGGTGTGTAATTTCGGGGGGGGGGGGGGGGGGAATGTCAACCCCCGTCCCCAGGGAAAATGCAGTCGATAATGATGCGTATTCGCATTGGCGATTATGATGAGTTCGATAGAGCTGCAAGCGGCACAACTACTCGACTTGACATGCATGATTTAGTGTCCCGTCTGCCGAATTCCACTTGGCCATAACAGCAGCACCACCAACACCAATACCAACACCAACCCCAACCCCACGCCCTGTGACCTTCATCCTCTTTTGCTACCACTTCCATTTCGCAAATTGCAAATAAGTCAGTACAAAGTGCCCCGACCGTGTCGTGTGACAATTCTCGCAAATTATGTTTTTTTGTTGTACTTCCCTCCAAATGGCCAGGAATCTGCAGCCAGCCTAATCCGATTACACTCGGCAACAAAGTACAAACGTAGCTCTAAAACCTACATAATTTCTGCATTAAAATTAAATTCATTTTCTTTATAATTTAGTTGTTTGTCAGCTTTAATTGGAACCTCTTATATTATTAAGTATTTAAAAAAGTAGCCAAGAGTATTACATTTTTGTAAATACAAGCATTTTATAATTAAAGTACCAAAATATAAATAATTAATATTGCAGTCAAGCTAATTTTTTTATGTAATTAAGAAAATGTCTTTTTAACATTGGGATGTGCATATAAAATTATTCGATTCTCATCTTGATTATAGACAGGACTTTGTTTATTAACATATTTTCCGTTAAAATTGCTAGAAAAAATTAATAATAATTTACATAGTTTATTTGTATTATTATGTGTTAATTATATTCTTAAATTTTGACGAGTAATAATAACATTATAATTCATCATAGATGGCAGACAGTTTTACCTGATGCTCTATCTACTTATGTTCCCAATATTTTGTTGCACAGTGTTGCTGCACCCATTTCTATTCCGATTTGAGCTGCACTTTTGGGTATCTCGCAGCCAGCATATGGCACACTTGGCTGCAGAGGATTCGAGGACCTGGACCTCCACTTTTTCGGGTTACAAACGGATCTGGACCCGGACTCACACACGCCCCATAATTGGATTTCGATGACTGCAAATTGGTGATAATTTCGATTCGCTTCCGGGCAGCTTCCACGAAACGCACGTGGTTCGTGAAAATGCGACCATCTGCGCCCGATAGGGCAGATTCAGACTCTTTATGTCTGGTCGTGACCGGCTAAGTGCGGATTGCACAAATGGACAAACGGATTGGCGGGGCTCAGGGTCCACAATGGCTCTTTGTGTCTGGCCAAAAAGCCTCGATCACAAAAACGCGGTCCGTGGACATAAGCTGACTGCCCAAAATGTGGGAGGTAGAACGCTAAAGTCAAACAAAACCGCTCCTTATACTTGATAAGAACTATTATATAAGTGCTTCCACAATGTCGGTACTTAGAGTTTAGAATTTCTGGCCAGCCTAGTGGCCTTCTCCCTGGCAGTGTGTTAAACTGAACTGTGAAATTTGCCAAACACAGTTGGGCAACAGCGAATGCCATTTGCAGATCAAGAAGGTTCGGCATTAAATCCGGAGCTTGGATCTCGTTGGCCAGCTCCAATTTTCATTCTATCTTCTAGTGAGGAGCTTAAACGGTGTCAGGTTACATTACTTTTTTAAATCGCCGCCTTTAAATTATGGGGTTTATTATTGGTGCAAAATAGGACAATACTTATTATTTTAAACGATGGATCGCTAAATAGGTATTTATAATTTCTTCATTGAAATGAATAAACCTACGATACTGCACTGAGTGATTAACTTTCTGTTTGAGCAACTAGTTATTTCTTCATAATATTTTGAACTTGAATATCAACAAACACAATAACTATAAGAATAAACGCTGTTTATATAAATATCAATCGCTTACTGGTATAAAAAGGCATCTTAAATCGTCTAAATTGAGTGATGATCTCAGTTTAATTAGTGATTTACATGACAGTTTCTCACTGGGCTTTACTTTGTTTTCAATACTTGCACTAGAAGTGGGGATTCTCGTCTCAACCCCAATCGATAAATATTGGGGGCAGAGTGGGGAAGAGTCTGAAACACTCATTACACTGGATTGGATGGGATTGCGCCCACGGGGCGTTGCGTGTCAATTTATGCAACTCTCCTGCAATTTCCGGGGTATTAAAGCAATTTCCAACCCACCGGCCACAGCATATACACTCGTCGACATGGGCAGGACTTAATGGGGAAGTCCTGCATGTGACTACTGCTCCCTTTACGCCAGTTTGGGTGTGACGGAAAAGCCCTTCTGGGCATTGGAGAAGCCGAAAGAGTGGGCGACTCGACGGCATCGAGGAGGGAATATTCCGGTAGCTCACCAAAAATTGATATCACATTTGGATAAGGTGCCAAGGGGCGGTAGCTCAATTGCAGGGCGGATGGCAGTTTAAGGGAGATTATAATAGAGAAAAACAGGGAATTCTAATAGACAATCCATCAATACATTGTAGTACTTTTAAAAAACTTTATTTAGTTATTCACATTGTGACTTTAGGTATTTTACATCTAGTACTGCTCGATATAATCCCAAAATTGGTAGTAAAAATAAAAGGTTTTCATAGTCTACAGATCAATAAACCAATTTTCCTCTCCATTTTTAAACAAGGTTAGGCATCTCATTAAATTTCAATTCCGATTATAATCATTTGAGAGGATTAAGCATCTAAATCAAAGTTTTGCCGCCCTGTTGTGAACCCTTTTTGGCCACTTCCACCCCTGTCACTAAGGAGACAAGTCCAAAATCTTCCGACGCAATATAAAATACTCTTCGAGATGTGCGTATAAAATGTCAAAACGTTTTAACAGCATTTTGAATCCGGCAGCATCACAATGAAATGGAAAATTCGCAGCAAGTAAATGCAATTTAGCCAAACGGGAGGGTCGTCAAGTGACGCTGCACCCAGGGGGACTGTTTGATTTACCGTCAACAGGAGATTGAAAAAAAGAAATTCAGAAATAGATTCAAGCGGGCCAAAAAAAAAAAACACGCGCCACCAAAAAGTGAATTAAGAACTTGTGTGCTGGAACGATGCGAAGTTAGCCCAAACGAGGGGTGACTTCCAGATGGGGTGTGGTTTGGTTTGGCCTGGCTTGGGGGGCAAATTGAGTTGCAACACTTGGCAGGTTTTTATCTACGCACCACAATCAACCAGCCAACCAGCCAACCGGCCAACGAGCCGAGGCGGGGGTCCCAGACCCTGTCAGCAGGTCAGAGACCATCAAAACCACCATCCCATTCCAGACTACACTCGAAAAATTACAATACATATCTTCTGGGAATACCCAATTATTACCAAACGATTAAGATTTTAGGCACGTCGAATCAACTTATTTGTTTAAAGCCCTAACAACATTTTCTGATCACCATTTTTAGGGCTTGTTTATGAGTGATTGCATGTTTTACCTTTATTTTGACTAAAATGGTATGTTTTGCAAATTTTGGAATGAATAACAGTGAAAATTTTGGAATGAATTATATAAATATTAAATTAATATAAATTTAAAATATTGATATCCTCTCATAGCTTAAAATCAATACAATTTCAATTATTAATGTTAAATAATAGACAAAAATTTATTAATATTTGAGAATTGAGAACAGTAAGATTCATTTTTAGTATAATTTTTTTAGGTCTAATAAAAATTTCTATTTCTTAAGATTAAACTTTGCTTTTAACTATTTGTGACTTTAATTTATATTTAATTTGTAAATTAATAAAAATATAAAATGGAGCAATATTTCAGTTTGTTTTTAAATGTATTTCTAATTTGCTGAACATTTTTCTTGCAAATATCAAGCAATATTTTAAAGAAAAAAAAAGTCTCACCGTGTCGGCCAATTCGGATGAATTCAGGCAGTTAAATGTGCCGAGTGTAGGCGTAGTGACCAACAGCCTAGCCAGAAACTGAACAGGAGCAACTGTTTCGTGTTGGTGCCCGTTGATAACAAGATTTGTTTTTGAAAATTTCTGGAGGGTCGTCCTTAATTACGCCGAAAAGCGCAATGAGCAATTTCGAAATGGCAAGTGAGTGCGATGGCGGAGGTCTGGAAACCACATCCACCCCAAGCAATTTAGGTAAATTAAATTTAGAGTGAGCCCATCCTTCGATTTTCAACAGAGCAGCGTGGAGTGGCGCTCAAAAGTCAAAAGTGTATGGCCCGTTCGGTTGATTTAAGCCAGAGATAAGGGCCTTGGCAGGAGGAGGAGGAGGAGGAGGAGGACATACCCAGACAGGATAGTATAGTATAGCGATTCCACCCTCTCCCAAACATGCATCCTTAGACAAATACTGCCATCCCAGACACTCGACACTCGCTACACGGATATTCCATTAAAAGAGCCAGAGCGAATTGAACAATTTTCACTTTATGATTTATTGTAATGAGCTTTTTATTTATGGCACGGCCTCTTCTATTGGCCAGAAACAGAAAGCATAAAAATATATATTGCAGCGTCTGCTTTTGTTTGTCTTTCCCCCTGAACGTTTTTTCTGCGTTTTCGAAAATTAAAAATTAATTAGGCATTTATCACTTGGCTGTCTAACAGATGGCGGTATTCCTGGGGGTTTGGGGTGGCAAGTCGTTGACACAAGTACGGGGTAAGTGCAATCGAACAAGACAATTCCTTTAGGCAAAAAGGCCTACACGGAAATATAGTTAAGGTGGAAACATTTACATGAAGGTTTAAGTTTGGAATTGGGGGGTAAAATTGAGAACATGACCATAAACCTAAAATATGTCTTTAAATGAAGTGATATGGAGATGTGTCATCGTTATTCTCAACATATAAATTCTTTACTTCGTTCCTTTTAATGAAAAATTTCCTACAAGGAAAAATCATAGTCATAGTTGTGAATGGCCAGTAATAACGTTTTGATAAATAAATGTATGAGAAATAAATGTGAATACGAACATCAATCAATATTGCACTTCATGTTTTTCTACACTTGACGAAATTAGTTAAGCAGGAATAGCGTTTAAACTTTTTAAATGTAGAAAATAAAAAAAAAAAAACAATATGTAGTCATAATAATGCAAGGGTTTTCAACTGTTTACCTTGCCAAATTAGTGCAAAAATTTGGCTTTTACTTATCCCCGATTTGAAGGTTCACAAACTTCAATTTTGCAGTTTAAACTCTATCGCGAATGTCCGTTAACTGAAACGTTAACTGAAAAATGGCGAACTGGAAAGCGGAGATCTCAGGATTATCGGGGCACTGGAGCTTCGCATCTGGGGAAGACGCTGCTCTCGTAGGTGGGAACCATATACTTGATGTTGATAAAGGCATTGGGACCTCCGCAGTACTCCAGCAACTTTAGGGTGTCCTCGATGACGTCACCGATACGACAGTTGCGATCCGGATCGATTCCCTCGCCCAGATTCACGTTGATGTTCTTGTAAAGGTTGCAAACGGCCAGCAATTGGCGGTAAAAGGGCACCAGAGCCTGACCCACACAGGGACCTGAGGATTTGATTAAAACATATAGTGGATTTTAATTAACTTAATTTCCTATCCAAATTATCAGTTTTTCTAACTGTGTGAACACCATACACAAAGCAGATTTGCTTAGTATTTACCCTATAGCTCGAAAATGCTTACTTCTGCCATTTAAAAAGACAAAATTATGGGTACTTAAGTAATTCATATTGAAGTAGTAAAAGTACTACAATTTAAATCAAAAGCTTACAAAAATCTTTGCCACCCAGAGTCTTAACACAATAATCTTAATGTAATGATCAACAACTTAGATCCTAAGACTGCGAGGTCAAATAACTCACCCAATCGGACCATCAGCTGAATGACTTGAAGGGCGGAGATGATAATCCGCTTGTCTCGCGTCTGAAAGGCCCTTTTCAGTGGCAGGATCAACTTGGGGAGCACTGGGAGCACCTTTTTGGGGGACCTCATGATGAGATCGATGGCCCCGTTGACGGCCAGCAACCGAGTGTCGTAGTCCATGTCCGCCAGTCCATCCACGAAGATGGGCAAGTAGTAGCAGTAGTCGAGATTCTCCGGCACACAGTGCCACTTCACCGGTCGCTCCTTGGTGGGATCCTGTTTGCTGCTCCGGCCGGACATCACGCACGGGATGTCCCCGCGGTTGAAATAGATCTTGAAGACGGTCTCCTTCACGGGCTTCCGTTTGAAAATGTCAATCCTGTGGATCAACGGTTGCAATCAATCATTTTTCACTTAATTCTGTAAGTTATTTCAATTTACTTTGGAGGTGGCTTTACCACCGTGTTGGGCTGCAGTGCCTGAAAGGTAAAGGCAGGTACTTCTCGTACGGGCTGAAAATCAAATAAATAAACCTTAATAAATAAAAAAAAAAATAGTTAATTAAAACCTTTGCCGATTAATTGTGTTACCGAAAGAGATTAATCATAATAACTTTATATAAGAACTGACTATTTTAAGGCTTAATATTTCTATCAAAAATTAGATTTATTATTGTTATTATTAACTTACCACCTTTGATCTGAGATACAGTAGTTCCCGGCATACCCTTCCCGGTTCATGAAGTCGCGTTGCACGTTCATTGGTTTTGGAACACATGGTCAGTAGAACTAAAACCACTTACAACTGGAAAATAAAAGTACAAAACTAATGTTGTGTGCCCAAGCTTCGAAGCATTCAATGTTAAGTGAGTCTCGTGGACTAGATTTTTTGTTATTGTTGTAGAAAATATTCACGGATGTTTTTTGAATGGGCTACTGGATAAAAATGCCAATCAAAGCATATCAATTTTGGTAAATCGAAAATGGGCTGACAGAATGGACCCAGTTTGCTCATAGCCAAATTGTAAAAAAGAAAGAAATAAAGTGTAAATAAATTACACGTATATGTTGGTAAATATTTATAGACATTCTTATCAAGACGTCAACAGTCGCCCCCATCCGTGAAACCGAATAATTTTGGGGTGTCGTCACCCCTCGCACTTTCACACCTCAAAGTGTGTTGGCATATCTAAATAGTCATAAAGGGAAAGTGCAAACATTTGCGCACTTTATCATCTTTTCCCATTTCCCATTTCCCATTTCCCGACTCCCCCCAGTTTTTGAGCGGTAAATGTAACGGTAAATATTTTGTAACGCCCGCCAATTAAGGCGTCTACAGTGGAGCCCCCACTTCCAGTTTCGAAACCCCCAATTCCCCAAACCCACGGCAGTAACCTACTTAAAACGGTGGAAAAACGAGACCCAGATACCCAAGTCGACCTATCTCCATTGCGCTTCTTGTTGCCGGTGCCCTGAATTAATTAAAATCCAACATGCGAATTACTTGACTGTCCTTATCCGACTCTGTTCTCCAGCTTTCCGTCTTTTGCTTTTGCAGCTCCTGTTTTTAATTACCCACGCACAGCTTTTCACTTTCGCCCAACACATCGTTGCACGTCGCGATTTATCCGTTTTAATAATGTCGAGATCCCTTTTGCCTCCCCCAACTTTGCCTAGATTTGCCTCGGCTTAGCTTCTGTCGCTTTCTGGCATGTAAATTGAGTTAAAGGCATTTAGGATTATGGAGCATAAGGACAGACCTCTGACTTCCTCGCTAATTGCTTAGCATTTCTCCATGGAATTATGATGGGTCCAACTGGAGGAATTAGCAAATGTGTGAAAATAGTTGGGAATTATCAAATAGAATGCATATTAGTTAACGCGGCACTTGTTTATTACTCTCATTGTAGGTCGCTAAATTTCTTTCAAAGAAGTGTTCTTGACAAATTTTCAAAAACCAAATTACTAACTATAACTATTTTATTTAGTTTTGTAAATAGCAACAAAAGGAAAAAAAATTTTAGCTTTAAATATGTATTTTTTAATTTTGTAAGAAGTAAAAAGTCGAACGGTCATTTTGGAAATTTCCCCTACCGAAAATAAATATAATTCAAATATGGGTAGCAAAAGGGTTTTAATGCGCTTATAATCAGAGCTCCCAAAAAGTGTCACAAAAAGATCAGTAACCTTAGCTCTTAGCTTATCCTAAAACATCATTATGTGAATATTTGTAAGCCATTAACCAAGAAGTTAAATAACTCAAAATTAAATGAAAATCGTTATCTCAGCCAGGCATCGTTGAACTTCCCCTCTCAGCTCGATTTCATACGATTTCCGCTCCAAAGTAGGCAATTTATCAATTGCTAAATAATTAATAAATTTTACCCATTAGGCGACCACTGAATGGAAAATCAAAACAAAAGACACCGTCGGCCAGACGACAGCTCGCAAATTCGCACTGGCAGCGAGGGCTTTTTACAATGGCCACAACGCAAATCAGCCGGATCATAATTTATTGGACCCAAAATGGGAAGTATTTCACGCAGAGCTATGGGGCACACAAAGTGGACAAAAGGCCGGGGGTTTTTGAAAGGGGTTTTAGGTGAGGTGAACCGTCGGTGAGGTGAGTCCGTGGGTTTGGGGTACGTTTGTCTAGCTGACACTTTCATTAACAAAAAGTCAGAGCGATGACAACGGGCATCAGAGAGGGTGTGTGTGTGTCTGTGTGTGTGTGTGTGTGTGTGTGTGTGTGCTTTGGACGGGTTGAGGGGGTGGATATGTCTGGTTGTTTTTGCATTGTTACAAAGTGCAATTCTGGGAGGGGGGATGGGGACTTGTGGGTGGCGATGGCCATTCAGCTGACATGGCTGCAGTGCGGCACGTAAATCTAAACAGCCACTGACAGCTTTCAACTGGCACTCACTCCCACTTTTTATGTGCTGCTCGAAAATGGACAATTGGGTGGAGTGGAGGGGGGAGTGGTGCCCAAGCCCAAGCCCAAGCCCAAGCCCAAGCCCAAGCCCATCTTGAATGTCATATAAGCCATATACATATATATCAATATCCTGGCCATATATCAATATGCACGCGCTCACATATATCTACTTTCGTTGGCTTGTTTGTCTGAAATTGACATCGCCTGTATGCTGTTTTCAGCCATGCCCATACCCTCCATCCCGAACATGGCCAACAGGGTTTTGGCCTTTTGTTTTAGCCCGGTCTACGGTCTATACCACTATACTCCTACAGTCCGGCCGAGATTTTATGTTCGCATACATTTTGAGCGCTTTATTGTTTGTCCAATTTCGTGCAACATGGCCTGGTCAGAACGACAGGGAGAGTAATCGAGTATCCGTTGTCTGTCTCGTGTCAGGAATAAAGAGCTTCAGCTACAGCTCCGTCCCGATGGCCGTTAGGTGTTAATCTAATAACTGTCAAATGCAGGATGTTGGTACTTCAGATTGGTAGCAAAATTGCTGCTAACTCGCTTCAAGTGGCGAATAAATTGTATCGAAAGGAGATCAGCGATAAAATGGGAAAACTAAAAAGGATTAGGGTATAGCAAAAATAATGGGTATATTATGGGAGCTTAAAAAATGTAGAACAACAAGAAATTGAACAAAAAATAGTTTTCTATTTTAAACTCGCTCCAGTAATTGAAAAATATACCGACAAAATATAAAGAAAAACCGTCAAAAACTGGGGAAATGGTATATTTCAGCAAAGCAGCTACACATTAAAATAGTGTTTTGGTACTTAAAGTATTTGTCTGCCATTTCTTTTCATTTGCAACCATTCAGAGTTCAAACTTCAATTTCAATTCCAACTTATAATGCCTTTCACTGTGTTTATGTGGCTCAATTGCGCTTCTGGCAGCCTAAGAATAATTTCTGCATCGCCAAAATCCCATAAAAATCAACAACTTTGAGACGGGGTCCATATGAGCATCTAACTGCTAACTGCTGACTGCTGACTGCAGGCCGGATCACAAGAGCAGTCAAGCATAAAAATGGCCACCACCGAAGGCAAAGGGCCAGAGATTCTAGTATAGTTCCAGCACATCCACATCCACATCCACATCCACATTCAAATCCACATCCCATGCAGACAGATAAAAGTCTCGCTCTGTATTCTAACATTTTTATGAGTCGTAAATCGAAGCGATAAAAATCACAAGAAATGGAGATACAAAAACAAACAATCCTGCGAACCGAGTGAGAGGTCAGTCCGGAGTGTCTAGACCGGACTGGGTTAGACTTTCGGCCCCATCCTATCTCTCACAAGTCACACGATAAATTCTGCAACATTGCGCTAATGACAACAATGCACTTGCAAAAAAAAATATATATATCTAAAGCTAAAACAATACAAATAAATATCCTAAATAAAAACATAGGTAATAAGTTTATGTCAACAAATTTAAAACTAATTTATATGTAAAGGGTTTTACTATTTAGTTTAGGGTGAAAGAGCAAACATCTTATATATTTTATGTCAAAAATAATCCACTCCTTGTAAGAGAAAAATAAACAAATTTCTTTAAGAATTCCTTTTGCAGGTTTAAAGAAAAAATATTTGGGCAACAAAAAGATATTTATAATAGTTTTAACATAATAGTTTTTTATGTTAAACAATTCCACCGTTTTATAAAAAAATCCTCACATTTTGTGTTATTAGTAAAGTGTCGAAAAATCAGCTTTGCATTGTTCGTTAAAAATAAAATAAAAATGGAGGATTGCCGGGTTGCTATAGAAGGACCCATATACTAACAGCTATTGGTTTAAGAACACACCCCAAAAAAATGAGGAAAATGTTTTCCGAGTGCATTTGCCCAGATCAACAGTAGTCGCCCTGCATTCTGGAAGCGGCGGAAGTTCATTATTGTCAGTGATTAATGACAAGAAGCGCGGATGGATTCCGGGACGTGGATATGGCCACTGGCTCTGTGCATTTGACTCTCTGCCTGGGCCCCATAAGTTAGCTGTTGCTGTCAGCTGGCCCGAACCCGAACCTCGACTCGAAACCGCCTGGCTGGAAAGAACAAAAAAAATGGGAAGCCAGGACTCGAAGAGCCTGAGGCTGGCCAGAAAAACTAGGTACCACAGGACTTGGATGGACGGGGACGAACTGTTGACATCACTCCGTCCGTCAGTTAGCTGGAAAATGCATTGCTATTGCTGCCAGCTGCCAACATGATTAGCGCGTTGATTTGGCAACCGATTGCCAAGTGCAGTGCAGTGCAGTGCAGTGCAGTGCATTCGAGCCAGCATTTCAGCCATCCTCAACAGAGTTTGACTTGCCAACTTCGCTGCTACGCCAATGCCAATCCGGCGTTTATCGCCCTCCTCCTGGAATGTCCTTAAACTTATGCAGTGCTAAGCGGCATTGACAACGGCACGCACACATCGTTTGGCAAAGACAGGGACTTCGGTGGGAAAAATGCGTATCGGGGGCCTTGGGCCGCCCTTCTGATGGTTCAATGTACGTCAAGTGAAATTAATTTCAAACAATGCAGCAAACTCCGAAAACAACAAAGTCGGAGAGGCTAAAACCCCACGACAGCAGAAGCAAATTAAATAAAAATTCCAACATGAACGTTACCGGGGAGAGAGTTGAACTTCACTGGAAAAAAGAGAGTTAATTGTTTTAATAAAATCTTTAGAAAATCGTAATACTGTTCTTCTTGTCTTGAATCATTTTTGCAATTCTCTTTTTAAATTGCGTTTTTAACATGTTTAAATTGATAATTTATTTAGTATACCTTACTTTTAAGTATATTTAATAAGTTTACTTTTAATTTGAATTTGTTTCAAATTAACTACAAGGTAATTTAAAACATACATTATACATATTTATTTTACAGTTTAGAATTTGTTTGCTCTTTATTTTTTATTCAAATTTTAATTATATAATTGTATAAGCCTTTTGTCGCCAGTTTTTTTTTTTGTAAGTGTTATTCTAGCATCCTGAAGAGGAGCCTCAGGAGCACTGTATATTGCCATATGACAGACTCAATCTACGTGCCTCGAGTCGATGAGTAAGCCAAGTTAAGGGCAAGCAAAAAAACGAAGTAGAAGCAAACCAAACTTGTCGAAAATTATTTCGTTTTAATTATGCCAAAGGGCGATGTCTAAGGACGTGTCGAAATGTGTCGCCGTTTGGGATGCACTCTAAATGAAATCACGTCACCGATTTGCCCCGCCCATAAAGCAACGCCCACACTCCGACCAAAATCCCGACACTTCAGGTTGCCTACTACAACTTTTCCGTTGTCATTATCAATTTGAGTTAATTGCCGCAGCCATCCTGGCCAGAATGTAGCCATTTTGCAGCTGGATGGCAGCAGCGCAGCCATTGCTGTTGTGCTGTCGTCACTTCCGGTCTGGGAATCCCCCTCCCATTCCCATTCCCATTCCCATTCCGTTTCCCTTTTCCACCTCCAGACGACGCGACGACGCATTGTCTGTGACTGTTTGAAAGCGTTTAGTCGAAATTTATTTGTATTACATGTACATGCCAAAAACTGCAGACACTTTCATGGCTGCGGGGAATGAGCCGTGGCGGAATGTTGAGTTATTAAATTAAGTACTTGTTTGATTATGGTATAAATTGCATCGAACAGCGGAAACAAGTTAAAGCAGATAAAGTGCCTACGGGAATTTATTGCCGCAGGTGCCTATCTAATCAGTACTAGTAATAGTACTTGTACTAATACTATTATAAAAAATAATATATATAATAATGTACTGACTTACAAAAACGAAAATAAAAAGTTATCTGTTTAATATTTAGCTTTTTTATAAAACAAACAGTAAGTGGGCACCGATTTTTGCTTCGCTTTGTGTTCTTTTTTCGTTTTGATAATAGTTTATCAAAACCGCAGGAAACTTGCTGGCATAAGCAAGAACTATATAGAATTAAAAAAAAAATTAAAAATGCTTGATTGCTTATATAATAATTGTAAATAAAAATGGAATGTGCTAATTGCAATATATAATAGTTCTTTGTTCTTTCTTGAGTGTTAATCTTTGAATCTAGACGTTACGTGTAATCATCTTAAGTATATATGTTTTACGTTGAACAACACGTTAACAAAGCAGAGTTCAATAAAATACAGATTAAAAATAAATCATTGTTATAAAAAATAAAAAATAAGGAAACTAAAAAAGCGATAAATATACAAAAACAACAACTTCTATGAGAAACCAATAATCATAATCAGCTTTCAATTTATTTTTAAGATGCATTTGACCTAGACCTATATATTCCGTTCGTAACTCAAATCAGTTTGAACTTTGCTTATGAATTTGATAATTTTTTTATTGTTTATGCTCTAAAAGAGCATAGAAGAGAAGTTTTTTTAAAAGAGAGGAAAAAAAATTTATAATTCTTACTATCAGTTCAGTTCGCAGACAAATGCTATTTTTCTGTCACATTTTTCGACACCCATCAGCAGCTCCTCCCCCGTAAACTCCAAATAGACACAGAAGCCATTCGCAAACTTGCGGGGCGATGGCTCTGTGGCCAAAAAATTGGTGAAGTTCATCGGGTGGGGATCCTGGTGCCAGTAGAAGTCGACCAAGGTTCCATGATCGACATCCTTCGGATCCGACAATCTTCCCCGATGTCCACCGCTCCAGAAAACGGAATGTGTCTGGGCGTGGGCCCCATATCGCATAAAGTCGGATATGAGTCGCATTTCCTGAAAACTGCGAACAGTCACCAGCCGAGACTGCGGGTCAATCATCTCACATCCAAAGTTCGCGTGCATCCAGTCCATCTGAAATGGGTCCCACAATAAAAACGGATAAATAATGCACACAGAGAACAATAAACAACAAAAACGGTTGGAGAATTTTAAATTTTGTGAGCACCGGAATAAAACGTATTTCCCATAGTCTACAAAATAATAGTTAAAATTGTACTGGCCTTGATTGTGTATTTAAAAACCAAACAAAAGCTGTTAGCATTTGTGTTATGAGTATAACATTTTCTTATTAAATTTAAAACATAATTTTTGATTACAAGTAAATCGAATTTTTTTTTTGTTATTTCTGTGAATTTACTTACTATAACAGGAACGCTGAGTTCGCGATCCTTATAGACCATTCTGTAGTATTCATAGGAGGGCTTCAACGAAAGTATGAAAAAAGCAAAGCACTTAAATCTCATTTATTACATACCGCCTTGTTGGAGGAAAAGAAGTAACAGCGTTCTCCAATCTTCACAAAAGGTTTAGAGCAGAGAGCTAAATTTGTTAGGTGCATACAAATTATCTTTAGTTTTGGAAAAATCTCTTTTCAAGCTCACGTTGCCAGCTGTCCTTAAAGATATAAATGTATCCGGCCGTGAGGAGCAGTAAGCCCGTTAGACCCACAAAGGATTTGTCAAGCGTACTCATTTTCACCAGTGGCTCTCAATGAACTAAAGCTTCACGACTGCTGTTTTCATGATTTATAGACCCGAAGGGAAATATAACTTTCTGAAAAGAAATTTGAGACTAAACATTTGGCGACTTACCCGGGTATTCAGTTTGAAAAATTACTTGGTATTGTACTGACAGACTTTTCCTAAAGTCTAAAGTATACAGATCATATTGCTGCCGTAGAAACCAACTTAATGTTTATATAAATATCTGCGAAAAACAGTTTTAAAATCAACTATGGTGTTTATTTTTGTAAATTTATAAAAAAAAATAACAATATTCTTTTTTATCATATCTGGTTTGGTAACCATAACCATTTAAAAAGAGTATTTTTTTATTTGATACATAACAAATACTTTGCGCTAGGAAAATATTATGAAATATAAATACAACATACAAAAATAAAATATAATACAAATTTAATTTATTTACTTTTTTCTTATATGGGCGTATGAACTTAGTTCTTCTGGATTAATCTTCCTTTCTTTTTTTTTTATTATAATAATTTAATGGATAAAATCTATAATTTAATTTATATCACAAAAGTTGTTTTACTTATTTGATATCAAAATGTGATGTCTTTTAATTTTACAAGAAACTTTTAACTGGCTAAAATTTTATTGAACTGTTGTGGTCCTAGTTTGATATTAATTAGTCACATTTGTTATTGTTTGATTTCCGATTTGATTTGTTTCACATTGAGTTAAACACTTAGCGACATGAGTTTAACCTTGTCCGCTGCGTGTTGCCCTGAGAAATTAGGCACTTTCCATTTGTAGATAAGCCATAATATCCAGAAGCTCAAAATAAACATAACTACGACAATGATACCTCTGGTCTTGGGTTCCAGGGAAAGCCAAAGTACCCCAATGGAAAGTTTGTATTCGCAGATATAGTAGTCATCGTGGCCGAAAGCTGGTCGCATGTACAGCGAGGAATTGGCCAGTTCCAGGCTGAGATAGCTTCTTACCTCCTCTTGTCGAGTGCCAGGCAGCCAATTGGTGAAGGTCAGCGGCTCATCCACTCCCTCCCAGGAAAAGGGTATCGCGCTGTTGAAACTATGGCCCGAGGTGGCGAAAGTGCTGCCATCGGGAAAGCCCCTAGACACGATATATTGCTCCAGGCTCCTCAGCTCCTCCCTCGTCTCCACGGACACCAGTGTTGACGTTCTGCGCCAGCAATCTTGCCTCGCGATGAACCAGTCAAAGTAATGCCCCGCCTGAGGTGAAATTCAAAGGAATATTTTATTTACTTTGAACAAAAGTCCCCTGAAATGTATATTTTATTTGTAATTTCAAATTGATAAATTCGCGATGAACTAGAAATATATGTGGAGTCAATATGGAATAATTTAAATAATAATAACTCAAGAGTCAGCTGAATTAATATAATATTCTGAGAAGATTACGTAATTTTTTGAAACTTTTTAAAATTTTAATATTATAAAAACGAACAAAAATCTTATAAAAGTGAAATAGTTTTTTGTTTAGGATCTTTTACAATTAGTTAATTGAAATATTTTATACTTGACAGACATGTTTGTTTTTAGAAATAGTAGCTTTTACTTTATATAACTGATAAGGAACAGAACACATTATTTCGGAAAATAATAGTAAGGTCTATACTAACATAAATAATTATTAAAACCACATTATAAGGCTAATTTTTGTTTCGATCGTAACTTACAGTCTTTTCATTGCCAATATAGTAATAGCCATTGCCGATCCGATCAAACAAAGGCTCACTTCGACAGCCAGAAACCCACAGGAAAAGAGCGAAAAATAATTCTGTTCGCATATTGAAATGTTGTTCAGATGCCAACGCAAAACCAACTAAAGTGCCGCGCAAAAGTGATGTTTACAATGACCAGTACTCTGAATTATCGGCTACAAAAAGTGATTGCAACCACATTTGATATGTACATATAAAAATGTATATATTTTTTGTATAGTACTTTATTTTTATATTCCCTTGCAGAGGGTATTAAAATTTGGTCCAAATTTAATAAAGGAGTCGTTTCGGAACCTGTAATGTATATAAATTTCTGATTAGCATCAATTTGTGAGTTTATATATATAATTTGTCCGTTGTCCGCTTTTATTCTTAGGCATGACGGCAAGGGTGCTATTATTATATTTGAAATATTCAGGAAATGTGTAACATTTTCAACTTTTTTTTATTGACTATATATTGCAATCTCTTTTGTATTAAAAACACGTAAAATTTTCTACTGAACTTTTTAGATTTTAAGGCTTAAAATAAAACTAGATAGAGGGTAAAGCAACTTATTGAGAAACACTTCATAACTTTTTACTTCTTTCACACTTATGACGTTGGTACACAGTTACGAGTTAACAACCCCTTATTGATAACAATTGTCAAGTTCTGTTCTGATAAAAAGTTTATTGCATTTCGAAAGGTAAGTCGAAAGCCATCACCGCAGCAAGTGCGGCTAGCTGCGATATCAGTAACACAATTTCAACCAGCTTAAGTATTAAATTTACTCCTTCAAATTACAATATCTTTATACCCGGGTATTATAATTTCAGTCACAAGTTTGCAACGCAGTGAAGGAGACTTTTTTCGACCCTATAAAGTATATATAGCATATAGCTCCCATAGGAAGAATCGGAAATATAAATAAAAAATAATTATAACTTTGCTGTTTTTTAATTTTTTTTATTTATTCGACATATAGTAAAATCAAAATTACGGTTTTAATTTCATTAAAATCGGACGACTATATCATATAGCTCCTATGGAAACAATAAAAATACATCATTGTTTTTAAACATATACGCAAGTTAATCATAATTTTAATGTTTTCAAGAATATTAAATTTTTGCAATAGCTGCAAGGGTATATAAACTTCGGCTTGCCGAAGGTTGCTTCCTTTCTTGTTTTATTATTATTTTAGAACCTCTTTTTGAAATTAAAAATCAGAAAAATTCGAGATATGTATGTGTAGGTACATTTGTAGATATGTTGAGGAATATCTGGCGATCAGTGCATAATGGAAAGCGAATCGGTGCCATTCAGCGTCTGTTCACAGATGTCGACAGCTCGCTTATAGCAGGATTCGCTGCTCATCATCAGTTCGCCACCTTGCAACGTGAGGATCAGGCAATTGCGTCCCATTTCGGGAGTGGGCTCGTCCGGCGCCCAGTTCGTGTAGACCAGTGGGCGGGCTCTTCCGAAGTAGTTCCAGTAGAAGCGGTTGTCCCCTGGCCACCGGTGGCCGGCACTCCAGAACTGGGTCCCATTCGGGTAGCCCATCTCGTAGAGGTGCTGGGCCAGAAACCGCATCTCCTCGTCACTGTCCAGGCAGACCCGCGAAGTGCGCTTGTCCTGGTAGCAGAAGTTGTGGAACGATGTGTGCTGGGGATCAGATTGGAGGGATATAGTCTCATAGTACAATTTGTTAAGTATTTACATTAACTTCGTAACCGCTAAACAACTTGGCAGCTTTTAAAATAGCTGAAAACAACATTTCCTATGGTAGTGTTACCTCATATAAATTACATTTTGGAGAGGTGGTTTATCTGCATTTAAAATGAATTATGCACTTTAAATATAGTTTGTTTGGAATATTTAAGTGAATCATAACTTTTGGTATTTGCTAAATAAGTTTTTTTATTTAATTTGTCTATAATCCATGTACCATCTCCAAAATCAAGCCCTTTTTATGGTATCTACCATTTATGGTTTCTTTTAATCTTATTAGGGTAAATAACATAGAGGATTTTAAAGATAGCATGTTTATAATTTATAAACGTGTTTACAGATTCTATTTTTAAAATTGTTGAAATTGGGTTGGTTTTTGGAAAAATATTTAAAAAGAATTGAACTGACTAGCATAATTTGTATGAAAATAGATAGATGATAAATCCATATAGCTGATCAAAACTCAAATCGACTTAAGTAAAACGTTCGAAAATAAAATTCAGAACACCCCTGTGAAATGTTTTCCAGCTGTAGCGAGTCTTCCGTCCAACAACTGCTGTTAATTAAAAGAATGAGATTAAACTCAACTTATGAGACATAACAGAGTTCACATTATTGTTAAAGAAACAAAACATTGATTTATAAAATATACATTTTGTATAATATTACGCTGTTTTTTATTTTTGACTACAGACCTTATATTGGGCTCTGTGTGGATAGATAGCCGCGTTATTGACTCACCAGCGGTTCTTCGTCGGCCACAAAGTAGCAGTAGTTTTCCCGGACTCTCTCGTACGGAATCCGGCATCGCATTCCATCGACTGGAATTGGCAGAAAAAGGAGGCATAGGGAAAATGCCAGGATATACTGAACTAAATTGCAGCGATCTTTCTTCCGCTTCGGGCGATTCGGCATTGTGCTGAAATAAAACTGCCGGCAGTTTAAAAGCACGGCGTTATCGCCATGCGCTATCGTTGTGAGCGGGGTGTTATCAGTAAAGCGCTTGTTTTGGCTTTTTTGCTTCGCTGATAGGGCCATTCGCTGAACTAGTTCAAGATCACGACCAATAAAAGCTCTAAAGGTTCGAAATTATCAGTCACACTTATTATATTTTAAAAACAGTATGTAAATCGGTTAAAAAAAATGTGTCAGAAAGTTTTAAAATTTAATTCCTCTTTGGAATGTGCTATTAGTCACATCCTTTTAATTACTTTGAATATTATAACAAGTAAATAATATTCTGGTTATTTTTATGAATAATTCTTAATAGGTATACAAATGTTAAATGGTAATTTCATAAATAATTGTAATAAAATTATGCACATCGTTAAAGTTCAAGTTGTAAAAACTTCTGTACAAATAGGGATCTTCTGGACCTAAATTGTCATGTCCATGGGTATGTGTGATACATTCCTTAGATATCCCTATGCTAATGGGGCAAATCCTACTTGCAACATAGTTTGGGATCCACACCGAACATATTCACATGCAACGTATCTTTTTTCATTTTTTTTTCGCCCCCAATTTGAAGACTGGAATACACAATTTTCCCCTGATCCAACTGTTATATCGAAATGTCTCTTTCTTTGAACATTTCGTGTGTGTATGCCGCGGCTGTTTGCACGCAACCGCCGCCAGGTGGCGTATTGCCCTTCTGGCAGTTTGCTTTAATCTGCTCATTCGGCTAAGCCGATGATTGAGAGAGAGCGAGCATCATACATCGAACTCGCTTCGAACAATTAGTTGCAAATCGTCGGCTCGAGCATCCATAGATAATTGATAAGTTTACGATTTTGAATGTTGGTAATTTATCTCTTTAAATTAAATTACTTTAAAATGATTTCGTTTAATACAAAAAATACTAATATTTATGTAAGCAGAACAACGATATATTAGCTTTTAAATAAGGTGAAAAGGATAAATTTACTATATGTTTTTATTGGATTTAAATAAATGGTTAAAAAAATTATCTATGCCGACTGAGATATAGTTTTCTTAAGTAACATTTTATTTAAAATCTTTAAAAATAAACATAACAAGAAAAACGTGAGACCAAAACCGGTTTAAGTATTGTAAACAACGGTCTTGTATTGCAGCTAGTTGCAATACTTGTTTGAATCGAACGTCGCCGTCGAGCGACGCGGGCAGAGAAAATGTTCGACAGGCTATATATCTATGCCTCTTCACAAGTCTCTCTGTTCGAAAAAAAATTCCATGCCGCGAAGAAATACGTGCGTCGCTCCGTTGTGAAAACCAGTGAAAATCTGAAAGAAAAGCGTAAAAACCGCACTAAGAAATAAAAGTACGCGAATTAGTAAACAATGTGTTGTAACTAATACCGATTTGGTTGTAATTTTAGCTGTAAAACAATGTTTTCGCTCTTTTTTTGGTGCTAAAACGACGCCGTCGCACTCGCGCCTTCTCTCTCTCCCACCCTCAATTTTCTACTTGCTTTTGTGCTGGTCGTTCGCCATAAGATTGTTTACGAATTGCTGTGAGTGGTAAAAGTGCAAAAGATTGGCGAAAATTACAGAAAATCCAATGGAGTCCGCAATTAAATGCCATCAAGCTGCAAAAAATGTCGTGAAAATGAGCCGGAAAATGTGGCTGCTATCTCTGCTGACGCTGGCAGCGCTGCACCTGCGCTCGGGCAGCGAAGTGGCGGGACATTTGAATGTTTTCCTAAATCCCGTGGAAGTTATGCGTTTACTAGGTGAGTTGACAATAATTTGTGTTGCGCCCCTTTGTTATTGATTTCTCTCCAATTAACTGACTCTCGGTTTCTCTTTAAAATAAACAAAATATGAACAATTTGTGTAAACTAATTAAAAAGACAGCTTTAAGTTTTCATTTCATTGAAAAAAGCGCACTTCCTTTAAGAAATTATGTTTATTTGTTTGCTTTTGGCTTAATTTAGATGCCCTCGCTCTATCGCCTCTCTTCTTGGCTCCCACCCGCAATCTCTCTCTCTTTCTTGCGCATGTCGCAGGTGTTGTTAAACAGTAAAACAAACAAACAAACCGCCCACAACAAAAACAACCAACTTTCGTTTGCTTCGTTAGGAAATTTTACGCTTCGTAAAAAACCAAAAACAAAAAAAAAAGATGAAGAAGAGGAAGCAGCAGACACGCCAAAAAATAAAGACAACAGCAAAGTCTGAAAATCTACATGCTGCATTCAATTTATCCCCATGGTCGGGAATATTTTTGAATATTTCTTGGAACTGAAATTCCTTGGCTCCCCAAAAACAAAAAAAGGGGATGAGAAGAGGTAGAAAGAGAAAGAGCGGGAGGAACATGCAAACGAGATGACAACGCAAAGGAGACAACAGCAAAGGCAAAAAAACAACAACGCAAACGTGACTGCGAGAAGGAGCATAGAGAACACGAAGAAGAGCATGGGGGGCGCTAGTGGGCCTCATCAGCTGTGAGGGGCGGAAGAATGCACAGTGGGGTGCATTCCATATATTGTATATGTATATTCTACGAGCTACACAAGTGCACAGCCAAAACAAAAGTTTCAAATTCCCTGTGAGTCTGAATTCTTCGACATATAGAGACTTCGAGTTGAACTGCAGTTAATCGATACCAGTAACGTTTATTAAATTACAGACAAATACAATAATATCTTGAGCTAAACCTTTTTTTTTACCCTGTAACAACAATTGGAATTTCATGAAAAATTCCAATCTAAGATATAATGTTCTATAAGATAAAAGTTGAAATGCAAAAGTGTAACATCCCACTGTGCGCCAATTCCTTTCCCACTCGGAGGGCTCACTGTAATTTTGGCAGTATTTAGCATGACAAGTCTGCCCACTTTAGTTGAGTTTTCTGCAGCTCCAAACTTTGGCATGCAACGCGCCTTGTTAAATCGAAGTTTTCTTTATCTTTTTCCAACCATGTGTGGGTGCCGATTCGCTGACGACGATGACGATGCGCATAATTTTGCGTATGCATTTCGGATTTGCGATTTCGGGGGCGTGAAATCAAGTATGCAGAATATGCCTGGAGTCTTGTGGGCTGTACTTCCCCCATTAAAACGTTGCAAATTGTATACACACACACATTTAGCTTTGGGGTAATTAAGACAAAGTCGAAAAGTTTCACAGACTTGCGTAGGATATATACGGCCATAAAGAAATGCGCAAATGCTTTGTACTCCTCACTCCGTGGGCCATAAATCAATTAAGCTGCATAATTTGCATTTGATTTGTGTGCGCAAAAAGGGGTTTAGGTGGTGAGGAGTTCCTGGCGCGGTCTTTAGCCAAAGTTGGCGGCTTAAATAAATTTCATTTGCATTTACGCGTAATTTATAGCTGGTCGATGATCACATTTCAGTTCAGCTCCTTTTTTATTTTTTTTATCATCCCCGCAGGGGTCCCGGCAAAGTTCAATGCTAAAAAGTTTGAGTCATAAAGTCCCTGGCATCTGACAGTCATATGAAATACGATCCAGACAGAATGGGCTGGGCCCACGATCAAATCATCCCATCATACGTTTTCCAACTTTATTCCCATTTCGATTCCAATCATATTCCACAGAAATAACCCATCACAATGATGAGAGCACCCAAAAAAGTTTAACGACTTTTTTGCTGCTGTGACACGCGCTACATTTTAAATAGCCAAAAGTACATTATTTAAATTTAATTTTATTGCCCTCCCTGCTACAGTTTTCGTAGTTTTCCCTCTTTCTGTACGTTTTATGGCATTTTATTGACGATTCGGAATTTTTCCAGCTTTTTATGGCGTCCATTTTTGGGTGCTTTGATTTAATTTTACTGTTTCTTTTTGTCTGCTAATGAAGCGGCAATTAAAACTGAAATGGGAAATGCAGAGATTAGAGGCTTTGCCAACGGCTTCGGCACGATTTTCACACTCTTGAACCGAAGAATGTGCTAAAATCGGCACGCCCCCCCGCAAATGATCGATTGGCAGCCGCTTTGGGCCATAAATTAGCCGCTATGAAGTCGAAGACACTCGGAATATTGGGGAAAACGCAACGATGGATGTGTTAAATTTACCACCAACTGTGCTAAATGAATTGAGAGCTCGCGGGCCGAAGCGTGTTTGGCTTTTGTTTAGGCCAATTTAAATATTTTCATATTTGCCTAGGTATCGGGAAACATATTGATGGCTTTTGTTATTTGAAGTGAGCCGCGGCTAAGCGGCTTACAACGCAAACAAGCTGCCAAGGTACGAGTATCTTGAAGATACACACGACGCGCTACTGTGGCAACTTTTAGCACCTAACCGAAGCTAAAGCTGTTGTATCTGTCGGATGGCGGTAACAAGCCAGGCATGTATCTCGTTTACTTCTCCTGCCGGCTTGTTTTTTCATACACATATATTTTTGTACGAGTATCTCGTCGTGGTGTTTTGTTTTCCCCCGGCCAAGTAGAGACATTTGTGCGCTTCTCCGGTTTATGGCTTGTTCTTGGCTGCCTTTCCAAGATCTTGCCAGCCGATAATTGTGAACGAGCAGGCCGTTTTCATCTGGTCGTGCTAAAAGCCTTCCGAGAAACGCCACCGATCCTCACAGACATTATGCCCTCCGTCCCACCACCCCAACACTCCCCTCTGCTAACGGTTTTGCGTTAGCTTGCTACTTGCTGGATATGATCAGCAGGCATGATCTATATTTTAATTGGTGTTTGGCAATTTATTGTCCAGTCTCGCCTTTCGCTGGGCTCTCCAGCCACACATAATGAAGTGGCCATTAGCTAATGAAGCTGTCCCCCTCGCGAAAGCAAAAAATAGTGAGGGAGGGGAATGTTTATGGACCAGGTCGTGCCAGTTTTTGCTATACGATGTGCTAGCGTTAACAGCTCACCTGACAGATCGTAAAAAGTGCTATCCGAAGGAGTTGACACAGCTGTCTCCGTCTGCAGATCTTATCTGTTCAATTAGTGATCGCGAAAGGGGACAATAAACTGTGTTAACCGGAAAACTCTTGATCCAGAGCAACACATCTTAAAGTTTAAAATGTATTTAGTTTCGTAGCTGAACATTGATTTTCATATAGTTTAAATGCAGCGATTTTTGATTTGACTGAAAGGCCTTTCCTTTTTAATGTGAGCATAAATTTTAAGACATCTGAGCTAGTTAAAGATTCTGATCGTAAAATAAACTTCAAGTGAACCTAATCGATTTAGTTTACTTTATCGATTTTCTGTGTCTTATTTATCGTTAATGCATGTAATAACTTTTTTAAACCATAACAAAACTAATCGTTTGCATATTACTTTCAAAGCCATATTTAACAATCGTCCAGTCAGGTTCTCACCTGATTTTTATCTACCTGTGTATAACGAATCTCTGCCTTTATTAAATTTATTATCGAATTCGACCTCAGTTTATCACGTTGTTCTGTGATCTGTGATCACTTCCGCACCAACTTTCTTTGGTCCACGACCATCACAGATATATATCTGTTCGTACGTGACTTATGGGCCAGTCCCAAAAGATCGTGTCTGGGCATTGGGATCAATATTTCGATTTTATTTTCAATCTATTTTTAATGCGATCAAAGATCGTGCGGCCTCGTAGGGCTATCGATTTCGAATTGATGGGCACTTGGCGGGTCATAAAGTCCCCCCAAAACCAAACAAGATCTCAACTCTCCGATTTCATTACGATTTTTTGATAGCAGAGTGTCGCATTACCCGGCGACGTGTTTTGACATTGGGAACTGCGATTTGATTAGGCGCGGTTTGTGGACTACAGCACAGACAGAGCCAGATGGGAGGCTCAGGGCCATTTGCATACTTATTTTATGGGTTCATATGTCTGGTGACTGTAAACCGCCATAAACTTGGCTAAGCCCGGGCTTAAAGCCATTTCCATTACCATCGAAACTATAGACAAAAAACGGCATTTAAACAAATGAAAATCGCATAAACCGATTGCAGGCAATAAATGCGACTGCAATACTTTGGCGGCAAATAAACGCTGACTGGAGTGGCAGTGGGGATCGATGCTCGTCAAAGGCTTACTGAGGGGCTGACTCCGACTGCAACTGTGGTTATCACTGGCAACTGACAACTCTGATAACCCCGCCGGGGGCTGCCAGATGCACGGCTACGTTGAGGGGTGTGGGGCGAATGTCAATAATAAATATCAGCCATTGTTTGCCCGGCTTGTGCTCCCTTTACAATGTGTGCATACATGCATGCTCAATATGCAAGCATAGTATGGCAAAAAACGAGTAATCATATTTACTTTAAACAACAACAAGCGCCATCAATGAAGCGCGTCTTTTCTCTCTGCACCGAGAAAAAAGCAAGTGAAAGGGGGGTTAAAAGGTTATCTGTGCTTTTCTTTTATTAGTTAAACTAAAAATAATGAGAATCGAATTAAATCAATTGATTCTTTAGGAAAATCATTAAGAGTTTACTAATTTTCGATTGGAGGATCTCCTTTGGTTAGTTATTAAATTCGTAAGTTTGAATAAAATGTATTTATAAGCAGCACATTTGTTTAGTTTTCATGCCAACTCTTTTTAAAACTCTACTCATTTTCTCTGTGTGTAGTTAACGCAGCAACCGAGTTTATTTCCATGTCACTGTGACATGTGGGCGCTGCGAAAAGGGGCGTGGCAGCTTTGGGCAACTGCAAAGATGCAGATGCAGTGCGTGCATCTGGTCTTTTGCTGTCGCTGTATTGTGTTTATTGAGTTGTTCGGTGTTTATTTGGGTTATGCGCTGTGGGAGTTTTCCGTTGCAGAAAGTTACATGGAAAGTATCGAAGGGATGGCGAATAATACCCATCGGAGTGGGCGGTGGAGCGGAATGGCTATAAAAACAAGCAGTTGGCTTGTATGCCTGCACCATCCAGATGCATCGCTAACTAGGCATAGTACGGCAATCCGTGAGATGTATTATGTGCTGCTAACACGATTTTGCTGACATTCCCGCAATAGGAAAACTCGTGATACGCTCTGAAGTATTAGTATAGATGGCTTTGCTAACTGGCAGATAGTGTGGCATCTGCAAGATGCGAATCTCCAGAGATTTTTATCTGATTCATGCGCCCTAAAGCTGCATACAGTTAAAATATTTAAAGTAAATTTGTATTCTGCTTTGAGAGTATTGTACTTCTCCGTTTGACATTGTTTAGTGCATATTGTCTTGTGTCATTTATATTCCTCCTATATACTTTTGTATTCTTCAAAAACTTTGTCTTATCGAAACTTTATAGCTTGGCAGCTGCAGCCACTCCAAGCTCAATTATCTTCAAGCACCATCACTCTTGACCCGCATCATTTATATATATATATATATACTTTTAGGAGGCTGTCCTCTTTCCTCACAAGTCAACACTCGCAAGACAACAGAAAACTGACAAAAAATGAATAACGATTAAGGTTAATTACTATTGATTCTGGATATTACAATAAGCCGGCCGGTCAAAGACGTTTAAAATTTTTTTGTCAGCTGGCCAAGTGCCTTGAAAAAACGTCAACTCTTGTAATTTGAATGATTAATTTGAGCTAATTTTTGGAGAGAATCCGAAAAGGGAAAACAAAATCTAAGCGTGAACTGTGCCAAATCGTTTCGACTTGGCAGAGATTTTGCCCTAAAGAGATGGCTAATTTTGCTGGCACAAATTTGTTACAATCAAAAGCCGAAAATGAGAAACGAGAACGAACGTTTAGCCCGCGGCCCGAAAAAAGGCAAGCAAACCAAGTAGGAAAAAAAATATTAGGCAAAACAAAAGGAGCAGCATCATTTATCATAACGACGTGAGGCAACTAAGAAACGATTCACACAAAGATACGGATGCGAGTGGGAGGGAGGAGGTGGTTTTCCAGGAGGAGGTGGTGTGCCGTTTGGAGACATGGCTCAAAAACATGTTAAATGTTGACATGTGGTGGGCGTTCGTTTTGGGGGTGGTGCCCAGAGCTTGTAAGCGAGATTGTTGTGCGTGATAAACCAGGATGAGGAGGGATTGGGGCTTTGGGGGTTACTTCAGAGGGGTGGGTTCGTTGAAGGCGGTTCCCGGCAGGCGCCGATCATTTGTTTTATTTATTTTTCGATTTGGCCACAAACTGCACAAAAGACCCGGAGCAGATTTCAAGCCAATGCAGCCAAAGTGACATATTAGCCATTAGATGGGGGGAAACCGAAGCCCGCAATATTGGCTTGGCCGACTGGCTGGCTGGGGCTGGATGGAGTTGCGCAGAGTCGGAGGCTGCAAAGGTTCAATGCGGTTACGGTGCAGATGGAGTCGCTGTGCCATCATTTATCATCTATTGCAATTTTGTTTGCCTGGGAGGATTGGACAAGATAAAAGACGCAAGAGATGCCCAAAGACCTCGGCAGAGGGTTGTCCATCTGCCCCACGTACCAGTCTGTTTGCTTAAGCAAAATTGCTTGTAGTCACAAGCTGAGCCTGGGATATTTGTCAAATGGAGATAATGGCAAACGAAGCCGAAGCCTTGGAGTTGATGAAGGAATACGACAGCAAATCGAAGGTGTTGCTGTGGCACTAGTTTTCATGAATTACCCATCACTTACGGTTCATTTATAAACATCAGGGATCTTTATTCGAAATGCCCTCAATTTATCTTTCGAAATACCCAATTCCGAAGTTTATAAAGAAAATAAAAGGCTGGAGTGTTAAGTTTTAATATAAATTCCTATTTTTTTATGTTGGAAAATTTTATGAAACCCTAAATTGAGCCCTTAAATTGACCAGAAAATGTAATTTAAATAATTAAGCAATCGATTTCTGACTGATACGTTTACATTGCAACAAGTAAACGGAAAACCTCATTGAACTCGAATAAAAACCACATTTTGCATTTCTAAAAATGGCATCGTTAACCCCATGAAGCTAATTTGCAAAACAAATACCTCCAGCCTTTGGCCTTTTGAAAAACCCCACTCAGATGGCTTCCCACACCCATCCACCACTCCCTGCCCAAAAAAGAGTCCAAGTTATGAGATGGCCACTGCCAAACCGCTGACCCCAAGGAGTGATCTCAGTGAAAACTCTAATTTTTTGCTGGTCTTTGTTTTGGGTTGGGAAAAATCAGCATAGGAAATCGGCACAGCGGAAAGCACTTCACGAATTGCAACGCTAATTACATGAAAATGGAAACCGTACCGTAGACATTTTTTCCGTTTTTTTGGTTTTTTTTTTTTATTTTTTTAGCTTGGTGTACGAGTGTCTCCGGCCAGTCGTTTCGGCAGTTCTATGTGGATGCCCCATCCGCTCCTTGGCAGCGGTGTAACAATGGTCACGACTGTGACTCGGAGCAGTAGCAAGCTATTAAAAAGTTGCAAAAAATACTAGCAACGACAGCATCATGACTGCACGCTCCGAAAAATTCGACATACGATATGGGGAGACTCTCGACGCCGCCGCTACCACCACCACTTTTTGCAGCTCCACATCGCATGCACGCCCACACGGTGAAAAAATAGCATCGATATCACAGCCAATCGATGGAATTCTATAGTGAAGAAATTCCTCAATTAACATGTTTAAAGAAATTTAAATATGCTTTTAATAATCTCAAGTTCGTACTAAAACAAGATAGCTAAGATATGCACAAAATTAGAGATAATTTAAATAATTATATAACATTTCTGATGGTAGAGACTTTTTTTTTTAATTCTAAGATTAATAAGTCTTGATTTTATATTTTATTGTTGTGTAAAAGAATGTATTTTCTTTAATTGCAATAAAAATTACACAAAATTAAAAATTGTAGATATAGATATCTATGCGATTTTCTCGCAGTGCATTGGATAAACCAGCCAGTTATGAACATGGCGGATAATACGAGCACAAAAAGGTTAAAAAAGTTCAAGAGCCGACCCGCGTTGGGCGCATGCAAGTGACATTTGCTCGTGACATGAGGTAGACGACAACGAATCCACTTCAAGACGCGGCCCTCGACAATCCCATCCCAGTATCCATCCCAGATCCCAGCCCCTTGCACCTTATGAAAATGCAATAGAGCGGCAACTTTCACATGAACCTGTGAACTCCTAGCCCAAGTGACGACTCTTGGCCGGGACAACATCTTTCGGCCCCGGTGAAAAGGGTCAATGGAAGCGTGTCTGAGGCTGAAAAGCTGCCTGGAGGCAAATTGTGACGGGGACAGGACGCGTTGCATTTGATTAAGTCATGGGCGCTATTTTTAAAATGCTGCCGAGGAATTTGTCGTTGCCGCAGCAACTCAGCAACAGCAACGTGCAACATGTTGCACATTGCAGAGGAAGTCGCCAAGGCGGGCCCATTGGGGAGAAAAGTCAGCAAGGCCCAAGTGTATATGCACTGAGGGAAAAATGTAAAACTGCTGGAGTAAATATAACTAGCTATAAAACAGGGCACACTATATTTTTTATATTTTAATATGATATTTTTACAAGGAATTTAATCTACTTTTTTGTTTTAGATTTTAAACTTTTTTTACTCAGGCATATGTTTACAAAAATAATATTTTAGAAGAAATATTCTTGACAGCGATTAAAACTAACTATCGTTCAAATTAAATGCTATCACGATGGACTTAAAATAATTGTAGTTTTTCAACTAGTAATTTTATTTTGAAGAGTGCATATATATACCCGCATGTCTGACACAATTTATACGCCACCCAGTTGAGCCATTTGCCGGGTCTGCCTTCGTCATTGGCTTCGCCTTCGACCATATCTACTTACTCGTCTAGGGCGATGTCTGGGCCTCTCTGTCTACCTACAAGCTCGCTGATTTTTATTGTTATTGCCAGTTGTCAAAGGAAGTGCGCCCCACGTTCCTCGGGTGTTCCAGCGATTTTCGTAAATTATTTCCTGGGCCACAGCTTGCCAAAGGCTGCCGCCGCTTCTCGTACTTACTTGTACGATTTTTATTTGGGGGAAAGTTGAATGCACTTGGTGGTGCACGTAAGTGGCAGCTGAAATTTGGGCACCGACTGCGCGTCATTGTTGATCAATGTGACTTACTTAAATTTCGATTTGTGTGGTCCAGGAAAATGTTTTTGTTGGACGTACAATGAGAACTATAAACTACCTGCTTGCATCATTATCATTAGCATAAGACGTCATAACAAACCAAATGAGTTGGCAATCGCGGCCAGACATCTCTGAAAAAAGGGAAAAACAAAAAAATAAGTAAATAAGAAAACACTACCGAACATGCTTCATTAACTCGAATCGACCTGGGTCAAACCGCAATCAGCCAGACAGGCAATCGAAGTAAAGGGAACAAATCTCGGACATGGCTCAGTTTGTTTGTCTTTACCCTGTTCTTGTTTTGCCAACCTCAGATCGCTGTTCCATTGCCGTTTCTCCCTAAATCCAGTTCGTGCTGTGCTGTTCTACATAGATTTCCAAGCGGGCTCCGTAGATACAGATACAACTGATGATAATCTCGAAAATAGTTTCCAGGGAATTCCCTTAACTCGAGCATTTGCCCGTGTTTATTTATATAAAATGTTGTCGGCGACTGTCTGCTGATGGATCGGGCTGAGCAAACAAGCCTCTAGGAAAACTCATTGCTCTGAGTGCATTCAGAGAGATTTACATGCAAAGTAGTGGATGAGTTTGTTTTATCAACTAGCATGGGTGATGGGAATGTTCTTTGAGAGTATATGAAAAGTGCACGTTCTTAGTTTATAGAGGAGTAAATATTAAATGTATTTAATTAATATTTTAACTTAAGTCAACCACTTTAAGAAGTGTAAAAGGAATACACCCAGTTTTAAATATATCATGATAACTCCCAATTACTGCATTATTTTTATTAAATCAATTTTTTTTTTCATTTTTCAGGTGTCTCTGCTGAGGTGTACTATGTTCGCGAGGGTCACATAAATAACTACGCCCTGAACTTTATTGTTCCCGTGCCGGCAAATGTCAAGGACATTAGTTTTACCTGGCAGTCGCTGGCGGGGCGTGGCCTGCCCTACAGCATCAATGTGGTCAGCTCCGATCAGGAGGTGCTGCCCCGGCCGGCGATCAATGTGTCACACAGCGGGGAGATCCCCACCAGCATCCAAACCTGGGCCATTGCCCTCAAGTGCAGCGGACTGAAGGCAGCGGAGGTGGACGTGACTGTTAGTCTGGAAGTGGTGCTGAATCGATCGCTTAACAATGTGACTCACCTGGTGTTTCGGCGCAAGAAGATCTGCCTGGTGAGTGACAGTGCCGAGGGATGGACGGAGGAGGATGTAGACGATCCCCAGCTGCTGGAGACCGTGATGCTGCCACCCACCGGACTGATCACCCTGGTGGTGGGTGTATCCGTGGCCATGGGCTCCGTGTGCCTGCTTCTGATGATAGCCTACTGTGTCAAAGGGGCAGCCAACAAGAGGCAGCATCATCAGCACGGCGGACAGCCCATGAGGACGTCGAGTTTCCAGAGACTGAACACCCATCCGCCTTGCCAGTCTTCCATGGGCTCGGCGGCCTACATGACGCCATCGATTATAGCCCCGATTCATGGTTCCTCGCTGCCACGCAAAGTCCCCGTATCCGTGGAGCAGCAACATCCGGAGGAGCTGCACCGCCGTATTTCCGAGTTAACCGTAGAGCGCTGCCGCGTACGACTCTCCAGTCTTCTGCAGGAGGGAACCTTTGGGAGGGTTTACCGCGGCACCTACAACGACAACCAGGATGTGCTGGTCAAAACGGTGGCCCAGCATGCCAGCCAAATGCAGGTGCTGTTGCTTCTCCAGGAGGGCATGCTGCTGTACGGTGCTTCTCATCCCGGAATTCTCTCTGTTCTGGGCGTTTCCATCGAGGATCACACCACTCCATTTGTCCTCTATCCCGCCCTGAATAATACCCGCAATCTGAAGCTATTCCTTCTGGATCCGGCCTGTGCTCGCACAGTTACCACCATCCAAATTGTCATGATGGCCTCGCAACTGTCCATGGCCTTGGATCATCTGCACAGCCATGGTGTGGTGCACAAGGATATTGCCACCAGGAACTGTGTGTAAGTAGAAGCGACAATATAAAATATGAATTCATTTTTTTTACGTATTAAGTAGGTTTTTAATGATAAAGAAATTATTAACAAATATTAGAGACATATTTTTGTTTAGACAAATAATTAAATTGTTGAAATTAGCATTGTATTCTATTCAATTTAATTTTGGTTAAATAAATCTTTGTAAGGGTATTCATTTTTTATTACCCCAAGCTTAAAATCAATTTAAAAAACAGATAAGTAAATAAATCATAAAAATCTAATCATTATCTATACGATTTTCCCTTTTAGCATTGACGATCAGCTGCGGGTGAAGCTGTCTGATAGCTCCCTGTCCAGGGACCTGTTCCCCTCGGACTACAACTGCCTGGGGGACAGCGAGAATAGGCCTGTGAAGTGGATGTCCCTGGAGGCACTGCAGCACAAACAGTTCTCCGAGGCCAGCGACTCGTGGGCTTTTGGGGTGCTGATGTGGGAGCTGTGCACTTCCGCTAAGCAACCCTATGCCGAGGTGGATCCCTTCGAGATGGAACACTACCTGAAGGATGGCTATCGGCTGGCCCAGCCCTTCAACTGCCCCGATGAACTGTGAGTATTCGAGTTGATAGAGATCTTAACCGCCTGTCTTACTAATTCAATGGCCGTTCTTTTGTCTTCTCATTAAAGGTTTACGATCATGGCCTATTGTTGGGCCCTTTTACCTGGCGAGCGACCGACCTTTGCCCAGCTGCAGTCTTGTCTTTCGGAATTCTATTCACAAATCACGCGCTATGTCTAGGACATCGAATCATCCGAGGGGCGAGAGGCGATCGGCTCTTTTGAAGAGACCCAGCGATTTAACCTTAGTTAAACAAAGTCCTGTAGCCTACTCTACTATCTTATAACGAGATTTGCCAAATCGAATGTTTAGCCTTGCCCAGGCAGGCCCTTCATCTGTACATATAGTTAACATATTCAGTTCTTTTGATACTTATCTCTAAGATTACTCTACGATACACTTGACTCTCACCACATAGATGAAATAGTTCAGTTTGCACAGTTCTCTTTTCAATCCATCAAAACTAGCTAAAACGAAAGCCGAAATCAAATATAGTGATATTTATCAATAGGGTTAGTTAAACGCATAAGATTACACATACATATTTATGATGCATATAATACATGTTGTATGTTTAGCATTTTTGACACTTTACCGTTTATATGAGAGATTAAAACATGATATACAAATATATACACGTATATATACACTCATATGTATATGCCAAAACAATTCCAGAAATTACCAATTTGTTTTTATCCGATTTTATGGTTTCGTCGTTAAGGTTTTATCACCGTTTTCTGAAGGGTTCCTTTCCAGCACAAGTCACGCCCTCCTCGTCCTTGGAACTTGAGGTCGGGGCTTAGGGACTGTCTCCCACACACTTTTCCGGTGAAAATCGCCCAGGCAAATGAAGGAAATTTACGGCTTTCCTACTCGAGAGCACCGAAGGAAAAGGACAGGCAACAAAGTTACGTTCACGCACACAAATTAGCCATAAATTTTAATTTTACATGACAATGTTTTTGGGTTCAAGTGAGAAGTAGGGATAAAAAGAATTTTCCCAGAGACCCTGGAAGATGAATCAATTTTTTTTTTCGCCTCTCCACCTTGCTATCTCTGTGTGTGGGTGTGTGTGTGTGTGTGTGTTTGGGAGTGTCCTTGGCAGCGTAGATGAGCTCGGAAATATATATCCTGGTGCTGGCCCACAAATAGCATGTGCTACACGTGTCCTGCGTCCTGCGTCCTTCGGCTATTGTGTTTGTATTTGTGTTTGTGTTCGTGGGCGTGGGTGTTACCTACACTTTGGAAGCCATTGCCAAGAGAAACGACTACGACGACGACATATCGTAAATATTTTGACAGAATCGCCTTTTGCTTTTGCTTTGGCGTTTTGGCCATTGTGTTACCAGCATCAACTTCCTTTATCCTTAGCACCTGCTGCCGCCTCCTGGTGGTAATCCTCGTGTTTGTGCGACTTGACCTGCTCCGTTTGCCTTGGCATTCCTGGTTATAGCCTTAAGCGGCTTTAAACTTGCTGCTGTTGCCTGTTGCTGTTGCTATTGCTGTTGCTATTGCTGTTGCTATTGCTATTGCTGTTGTTGTTTGGCTTGTCGTCATTGCTGCTAATATATATTCCCCGAACGGAACAACAGGGCATTACGAATACGAGCCCCACGAAACGCAAACAGTGTACTTAAGCGCATAGTTTGTTTATACTTATTAGTTGATAATGTGGCATGTCGAACTGCAGTCGAGGGACCAAAGCAAACTGCGGGTGGCCAAGCTGTTTGACGACAGGTGAAGACGTTCGCATCGGAGTCGTTGGTCAACTAGTTAACTATTTTATGTGGATGGCGCTAAGAAAACAGCACTTACGGCCACTAAGTGAATACACAAGCCATTTAAACACTGTTGCCTCTGGCACAAAATTAGCCTTTATTAGCTCGCTAATTTTACTATTTATTTAAATTAAAAATTTTATTTTTATTTTGCCATTTATTAGGGTTTTTATATTTTGTAAAGCTCATGTGTTACAATATTTAACTTACTCTGAGAAAAATATATTTTATTACTTATGTGTTTAATAAATAAAAAATTAAGTTAAAAGTTGTTCCTACCAGTTCTATTATGATCTAAAAATACTATTTAAAATTCATAGCACTAGTAAGTAATAAAATGTTATTTTATTCATCATAGCAGTAGCTTTGAGGCCTTAAAGCGATCATTTCCGATCCCTGTACATGCTAAATTCTGCTCTTCCTCCCATCACTCTTTCTCCCCCTGTAAACAAGCTACCCAGACAATAAGCAAAATACTGACTTGCATTTCCGGCTTCTGTTGGGGCGCCATCGCAAGACTAGTCCCACCAACATTGATTTCATTCAGCGAAGAGGGAGTGTTCCCAACCCAGCCCCACCTCATCAATGCCGATGTACTTTTCGAACATTTCCCAGGAATATGAAAAGGGGATACTAAACAGTCGGGAAGGGGGGGAGACTGACTGGTGGTGCCACCATTTCCATTTCACATGGCCATGCGATTTCCATGTACATCCGCGTCTGACTCAAGTGGCAGCCGCGCCCCCTATTTCCCCCCCATTTTCCATCCCAACCATAGGAGGTAACCCTACCACCCGCACTCGATACCCGACTGCGCGTCGGTGATAATTTAAAAAGTTTATATGGCCAAACTGCCACGGATTGCCAGTGGTGCTGCCGTTGCTTTGCACCATTCTAATGACAACTTAAATAAACATCAACAATGGGGCAATGCGAGGAAAATTGTTGGGAGAAAATCCAGCTAAAGTCTGAGGAAATATGTCGATGGCTTCGACTGGAAGATACCCACTTTTCATAATTTAGCTTAGAGGTCACAGTTACCGCAAAACAATTAATATTATCTTAGGTTATTTATTTTGTCTATTTTTTTAATGACATTTTATCATATTCAATGAAAATTAACGAGTTACTTCAAAATCCTAATAAACCCTAGAATTCCTTAAGTACCCCTTATAAAAAAACGATCTGCGAGGAAAATGGAAGTTCAAGTTTCTCATCGTCTAGGGCGGCCCATTGTGAGGAAATATTTATTTTCTATAAATTATTTTCGATTATCGCTGCTGGACTCCCCCCTCGATGGCTGGAGCACTAAATAAATACACTGAGCTGCAATTAAAGCTAAACAAAATGCATAATTTCTGCGCGTTTGTTGATAAGCTGGCATTCGTTTGGGGAAATCCAATTCCCCCGCTGTTTTTTAGGGGAGTAGGGGTACAAAATTTATGTGCCTCGCTTCCGCTAATGGAATTTTAATGTTTCATTGGAAGTAGACGCATAAATTTGGGTTTTGGTCAAAAGACCAATAACGGAGTCCATAGGAGAAAATTCCCATTGAGTTTCCCATATTTTTACAAACCAATTGCTAACAAGTAAAATTGTTGTTATGAGTAAACGAGTTGGCCCATTTAGTTCATTGGCGCCGCAATTCCACAGAATCGAACAAACAGAAAAATAAATAAAAAGCCAAAACATTTTTGAATTGGTTTTAATTGGAAGACAGCAGGTAACAGTGGGGGACTCACAGCTGAAAAGTGTCGAGAGAAAAATTCATAAAATAATGTATGTCATTTACATTTACTGCCTCATTGTTTATATGAAATAGGAAACAACAAATACCCTTTTAATGGGAACTACCAAGAATATTCTGTTGTAAATATGCTCAGTAATTTACAAAGCAATAGAGTAACTCATGCCACTTTTAGTCGTCTAAACATTTTCTTAAATGACAGTTTTCAAATTTTCTTGGTAATCCGTACTGGGAAAACACAATTTCTAACTTCATTCAATAGAAACATATTCGATTGCACATTTTGTTTGGATTGCAAGGTCTTTGCCAACTATTTGACAGATAAAAAAAAGGTAAGTCCTAACTGAGTTATTCACGCAAATCCTTTAATGCCATTTATCATATGAGGTGCACACACATTGCCAATTCATGTAAAGTGCAATGCAGCCAGGCACTGGCACTGGCACCGAGCCTGATCCTTTGGCAAGAACAACATTAAATTGAAACAAATTGAACATAAAAAACATTCAAAATAAGACAAACACCACGACGTTGAGGAAGGTGCCAGGATACAGGACCCTGCAGCCAGGACGCAGAATTCAGGACACAGACGAAGACGAAGACGAGTTGCTGCCAAGGTAAACACCCAACGACACCGAAAACTACGAGAGAAAGTTTCTAGTGGAAAGTTAATTTTTTCCCTGTGTTACTGCTGCACCGAAAAAAACTTGGATTCATTTATTTTATGGTAAGTTTTTGAAAGGTATTGTAACTTTTTTTCTTCTGAGGGTTATTTAAAGACTAATTTCTTCTTATCTCGACAATTGTTCAATTTTTCTTTTTTAATGTTGTACGAAATTCAGTTATAAGTATTAAACACAGATGGTTATGTGAACATAATTGAACTTTAAAAACTACCTACAGAAAAAGGAAAAATAATAGATCGCTAGCTAGTTTAAATAAATCTTTAATTTCGTTGCAATGTTGAATTTACGAACAAAGAAGTTCATTTATTTTAAAGTTAAACAGATTAAAGGATTACAAATTTTTCTTTGTGCACTGCTGCTGGAAAATCAGGCAAAGGTACACAACAGCAAAGGGAAGAGCATAGGAAACGGAAGTATTTTCTGTTGATACTGAACTCAATTTAGACGAAATCAAGTCAAACATGGCAGCTACCAGAAAAAGGAGCAGGGGACTGGTGGCACGGAAAGCGGCCACAGGAAATGTTGTAGTAAATCATGTGGGAGCCGGAGCCGGAGCCGTGAGGTAAGTGGAAGTGGGATTCGGAGCCGGGGCCGGAGGAAGTGGGTTGTGTGCAGATGCCAAAGAAATGCGAATGCTCAAGACGATGTCCTCCCACACTTCCCCGAAAAGAAGTTGACAAAAATACAAGCGCCCAGGAACAAAATAAAGAAAAGAGGAGACCAAACTCGAGGCTTGATTGATGTTTGTGCTGTTAGTTGTTGTTTGCGCAGGGCGGCAAGTGGCGGCCCAAGTCGGGGTATTAAAGTTTCGATTAAAGATTTCGATTTGGGGCGGATGGCAATTTGGACTGTCTCAGCCAGGAGAGCGGCCACTAATCAATCCTTGTCCAAATGTTTATATGTCCCGAACTAAATGAAGGCAGCCCAAAGTGAAAGTCATGGTTTGAGTAACCAAATAACTTGGAAACACGTGGAAAGAAATTGGGCTTCGGCTTATAAAAGAGATGCGAAATTGATGCAATTAAATTTTTAAGTTTGGAGTTTAACACAATCTATTGTGTTAAAAAAAAAAAACATTTCACGAAAATTGCAAATATGTACTTTGCATTTGCTTCGTTATTATTATTTTAAAAACCTTTTGTTATTTGCCGGCCATCAATTATCGATAGGGACCAAACACAAATCAAAGTTGTGTAAACATGCTGTTTTAAATATATTGCCAGCCATGGTTTTGACTGCACACACAACATACTATACCCCTTAACTGTGCGGGGTATAAAACAAACAATGAAATGGGTAAAAACTGTTCCAGGTTGCCATTTTTCTAGTTCCACTCCGGGGCTCGTTTTAATGGCCTTAGCTCTCTTTTTCCTCGTTTCGGATGGACTCCGCTCCGACTCGGCTGCAGCCTCATCCGGATTTAGGGTTGGAGTTAGGGGCTCTCAGCATGTGGTGCCAGGGATTTGGTGTCCTTGCTGTCCGTCTGTACGTTTGTCCGTTTGTCCGTTTGTGCGCACTTTCACTGGCCGCCGCGCTCTATTTACAGTTTTTTTGGGACAGGACGAGGAGAGTCCTGTGGCCGGGGACACTGAGGATTTGCCGGAATTGTGTTTGGTAAACATTTTTCGGCTCTCTGTTGTTTTTAATAAGAAAATTGGCCAAAGGCCACACACACAAAATGGACACACACTCACAGAGGAGGATTTCGTATCCCAGATTGCTTTTAAATTTTGGCTTGAGTTCTGGTTTTTTCTCTGGTTTATTTTCTTTGCTTTGTCTCTCTGGTGATTTATGTGTTTGTTTTGGGCTGCTCAGTGGGTCAAGCCGTGGATGAGTGGAACCGTTTATAGGAATTAGACGGGTAGTGGCAGTTCAGCTCGGATCGGACCATTGGCCGGGCTTCAACCGAGCCACGGATGCTGACTGAATAAACAAAACCGAAATAAGTCCGAAAAGCAATTGAGTTGACAATTTCCACCCTAGTTCAAAACAAAATCCAATTCCTCTAACTCTGTTCGCATAAATAGACTTCGATTATAATCTTGAAAGAAAATACGACGGAGACAAAACTAATTCCCTAAGCAAATAGAAATATGCATTCAATATTAAAATTTAAATAAATATGGAAATACAAAATATGAAATAGGTACGGGTAGAAAACATCGAATGCCAATAGAAAGCGATTCAAATCGCAGCTGAAATAATCACAGGGGAGCTGGGGAAAGAGTGGATATTTTCTCTAGAGAATTAAGGACCATCGTTTATCGCTACCATCAGAAAAAGGGTTAAAGGGTTACCCCTTCGATTCGATTTAGGGAAGCCGTGGGTTCTGGGCGTAATCAATTAGGCCCAAAAGGTAAACAAACCCAGACGAGCCTCGAAAAAATCGTTAGCCATAATCAAGTCTGATGATGATGATGATGAAAATGATGATGATGATGATGATGATGATGCAGCTCCCGTTGACAGAGACCCCAGCTTAGACGCAATTCATTTACCGATAATCTCCCAGACGGAACCTCTTCAAGCCAACTGATTAATGTTGATTATTATTATCAGATCCGTGGCTGGAACGACCAACTTTTCATTTGTTCGATTTGATAAATTAATGGGAATATGGAAAAACCCCTCTGACATACCCACTTCTCCATCCAAGAAGAGATTTCTAAAATGTGTTGAAGAGTTTAACAACTGGAAATGTTTTCGAATGCCTGCCAAAATAGGAAGGTGAAAATTCTCAATTAATTATGTATTAGAGGGTGTTGTTAAATTAATCTAATTAATAAAAGAATTAACAATGAAATTCTTCACATGAGCATTTAAACGAAATGCTCGTTTTCAATTGAGTAATGGTTGAGTAAAATTTCGAGCTACAATTTATACAACTTGTTTAAAAACTTTTTTTCTCAGGACTAAAACGAAAAACAAAAAATTTGTATATGCAGTCACATAAATATTTTGTTATTGGTATTACATTTTCGTATATACCTGCTATTATTGTTATATTATCCACTTATCTTATATTTCACTTCGCTAGACACACAACTAAATAATCTACGACAATAAAGCATTCTATTTAAATCATAACCAGCTTGCCGCTAAAGCACCTTATTTGTCAACTCAGTAACTTGAAACATCTTTGACTTCGCATCTCAACAGTATTAGCTGTGTGCAGAAAAAATAGCTGAAAAAGAATACTCCAAGCCACAGATCCTTCCATCCTGGTTTGAGCACAAATTCTTACTATACAGACTTTTATATTTATGAGTACAGTGCGTTGCAAAATTATAAGGTGGACGGCCCCTAGAAATATAAATACAGAAAATCTTATTGCAGAACCTGAGAAACTACTAAAACATCATTAAAAGGATATGAAAATTTTGTTTCTTTTTACCAAGCTCTTAGTTTTCACAATAAATGACAAAATCTTTACTTGTTATTTTCCTGAAAAAGCAATTTGCTAAATTTTTATCAAATAATTATAGCATAGTATTATTATAATAATTTATGTATGGTCTTAGCATTTAATTCACATTTTTGTTTTGTTCAGCGAATTTCGTATATTTATTTATTTACTATTTAGTTCTGCCCTCAATTTCGCAATTCTTTTTTTTGGTAATGAAACGCACTGTATCTAGAGTAGAATACCATATACACCTGTCAGCCATCAACGGCGAAAGTGTTGACAAAAGCGGCCGACAACATCAGACGTCAACAGATGCGGTCCACACGACCAGCCAGCCACTTTCCGACCGCCGACCTGCCACGCCCCTTTGGCTCCCTTGGCCCCCGCCGCCCCCTTTCTTCGGGACAGCAGCAAATCCAAGGTATTTTGCAGCGGAAATAAACCGCGCACATTGCACAAACTTTTGAGTCTTTATGGCAGCGTGGAAAATTGTCTAAGGGGGAATAAAATTTGCCCAAGTTTGCTGAACATATTAAAAAAAAAAGGTAGGATAAAGGAGATATAGTGGGTAGTATATATAGGAAAGGAACTGTAAAAATTTGCTGCACTGCCAACGGAAATATAATAAATAGAAAAAATAACTAGCATTAAAAAAAATGACAAGAGTTTGTAGTTGAAGTCTTCAGCTAGTTTTCCTTTATGGTTGTAAAGTTTTTCTTTTTCTCATCCGCATGCGTTTTCATCCCTGTTGCAGCTGCTCCAAGAAGTGGGCGGCGGCGGGGCGTGGCTGTGGTTGTGGCTTATTTAGCATTAGCTTTGGCCAAGCCAGGCCACCCATTTCGAGGAGCACACAGGCAGCCAAACATGGCAAACTAATTCCGTATGCAAACTTGGCCCAAGCCCAGAACTAAGAAGGCCCGTTCGGGTCAGGCGGACCACCCCAAAATGCTATTGAAATTTCGGAATTTGCAATCCCAGAAATCACGAGAACTAACTGAGTTTTATGGCAAAATAATCATTGGCACTCGTGTGGCCTATTGATTAGCATTTGCCTCTGATTGCATGATTCTCGAATCGAATCAAATCGAATTGCGTCCAATGCCCAATCCTCTCTATTCTATCGTCTCCTGAATGGCCTTATGCTAATGCCCATGTTCATGTTGCAGGTGCAACGCGTTGGCATTTGCATGCAAATTAGTTGACAACGCTCAACACTTGGCTTCGAATGGGTTCTCAGTCGCATTGCGAGATGGGCACAAATCGGAGGGGGTCAAGGCGATTTTGAAATGTCACACACTATTACACTATGCGTAAAATCTCGGGTGTGCAAATTAGTTTTTTTTTGTTTGAAACTTCTACAATTTTTAGAATGAAATAAAAAATTAAAATGTGTTAAAACTTACAAAGCAATTAAAATGTTTGGTTGTATTAAAAAGATTCTGATACTCACGAAAAATGTATCCATTAAAATGTTTAACCAGGCTGTCTTTGAACATAAGTGCCAATTTATTTCAAAACAATATATATAAATTTAAGCAAAAATTGTGCACAATTGCCCTTTTGGTAAATGAATGAATGTGTAGCCATTCAATGGCACTTAAAGTTTTCTTTTAATGTAGTTTTCTGCTTGGGAAAGAAGTCGCCTCTAAGAACTTCAGCTAACTTATTCCCAAGTGTTGTTTTTCCCTTAGTGCCAGCGCACATACTGAACTTAAATCAAATCAAAGTCAAGGCGGGCATAAATGTAAATCTTATATTTGGTCATGCAAAAGTTTTTTTTATTTGTCTACTCTGGATGTGCTACCCACGTTGCTGCTGCTTCATTTGCATTGAGGAAAGTCCCACACAGAGAGCTGGAAAATGGGGAAATCTATGTGCGGCAACTCTTCAATTTGGTATTCCGTTCGTCGTCTGTGCTGCCTATTGCCTTCTGCCTACTGCCTACTGCAAAACCCCACGAAACTCCTTCTATTCTGCGCCTTCTCTCTCCTTTTTAATCAATTTCTGTCAGTTGGCTGTCAGTTTGGGCCAGAAAACCGCTCGGCCTCACCATGCGGGCCACATATAGTGTAAGGCTATATAGTAACGGCCACATATATAGACGGCCATTTACATAGGGAGGCTGAAATTATGCGCATAGTTTTTGCAGTTCGTGACACTGTCCGGCAGACGCGAGAAGCTTTTTGGGTGGGTGAACTTGGTGATTTTTAATTATGATAAGTCGCCAGAGACATTTCCGCAGCCGATTAAAATCTAGAGCAAATTGTTGCAAACACAGCCACTGCGATTGCAGCACAAATTGAAATGAAGGAAAACAATTTTGTTCCGTGTTTATCCGGCAACATTGAAAAGCCTTGAATAGAGGCTGCGGAAATATGGGTGAACTATGGGCGGAAAATGCACGTTGATGCCACTGACCCATTGAGTCAGTTTCAGTTCATTGAATGGCGCAAAATAAAAGCATTCTGCATTGGATTATTTTCGAGTAGGCTATCTTAATGGTGAGTAGACGCAGAAAATTGGCTAACAAAACCATTTTGGGCTTTAGTATTAACTGAAAAACTTTAAACCTATTCTTTTCTACATTAAGCTAAATTTCAACAGAATTTTAATTGCCTTTGGGGCATAATCCTCTTAAGCATATTTAGCTATTTAAATGTAATTTTCTCATAAATAAGTACTTGCCTGAGGTGCTTTTGCATTGAATGGCTTTTTAAATGCTGCCATTCACATTCAATCCTTCAGCCGATTTTAATCTGGGTCTTTTGTTTGGTCTTCGCTCAAACCGAACCCTGATTAGGACCTCACAAGGGGTCAGGCAGTACTGGCGACTACTTAAGCACCTTAAAGACGATGGATTGCGTGGGCTTGTCGGCACCTCCTTAAAAAGTTGAACAGGCGATCCGCCTCCTGGCAGTGAAACCTCCTCCTTGGGGAGAGTAAAAGGCATGCTGCGTGCATGACGCATTGCCTCGTTGGCATTTGGGCCCAAACGATCGTGTTTGGGAGGCATCCCATCCGGTCTTTGAGTATTTAGAGGCTGCTTGTTTGCGCCGCGTATCGCGTTACTTATGCAAATAATTTCAGTGGAAATGAGGAGACATGAAATCTTGGCTGCCTCCTGCTCCTCCTGCTCCTCATCCTCCTCGTAACTCCTTCATCTTCATTTTTCTTTCGAATCATTTTTGGTGTCTCTGTGAGTCTCAGTGTGAGTCGCAGCCCCGTTGTTGTAATTTAATAACCAAGCGAGTCATATTTTTTTCTACCTCCTGCTGCTTAAGGCCAGCGGCATCGAAATGGAGCCCAAACGGGAGTGGGAGGAGCCGTGGGTTGTTGCTGCCTTGGCTTTTAAAGCACTTGTGCAATAAATTAAAAAGGCGATTTCGTGTCGCCCGTTGTCGCTGTCCCCTTGCCCCTCCCCCCTTGCATTTGCTGGCGGGGCGGCGGACAGCAAGTGGTGGCAGACATGCAGATTTTTGACATACTTGTTTGCATTTTGCTGCCGTGGCTGCTGTTGCAGCTTCTCCGCCTGCTGCAGTTGCTGTAGTTGCTGCATCAGCATCAGCAACATGTCGCAGTTGCTGCCCGCCAGCAACCTCAAGCTATGGGCGACACACAAAAAAAAAATGGCAGTGACAACGTTGTAATCCAGTAAGTGGACTTTAAGATACCCCAAAGAATGCTTAGTTGCAACTAATCAATCTACTGTTTTAAATTCCAGTTCTTGTTGTTTGAATAAAATAAGGAATTACAAAAATTCTAAACGCAAAAAGCATATAATTTTGTTTTCAAGTTCTAGCCTAAATATTTAATACTTAAAATTATAAAATGTAAATTTTACCTATATCCGAACTTCATAGTCATGGGGTAAACAAAAGAAGTTGTCTGAAGCTGAGAATATGCCTAGTCATTTCTGACAAGGCGGTTATAAATAGGCACTGGAAAAAAAATTATAAATACTTTCTGGTCTTAAAGAAAATTTCAAATATGTTTTATTTCTTAAAATTTACTAACCTTTTGGTATGTAGTTAAGGTTTTATTTTTGTTTCCTTAAACCCACAGAGTGTTTTCGCCCAGTGTTTTGGACGATGTACGCCCAGTGACATGCCACGCCCCCCGGCAGCCCCGCCCCAGCAGACATGACACTGCAGTTGGGGCCGGCTCATCATCATCCTCATAATTACGAGCAACGCTGGCGTCTCTGGATACGAGTATGAATCTGATTCCAAATCTGAGTCTGAGTCTGAGTCTGGACAGACGCTCGGGCATCGTTTGTCAGCTTAAACGTGTCCCTGTTTTCGCCCATCCCCTTGGCCAACTTTCCCCCCGCGGACAGATGTTTAGCATACCCGGGGAAAATTGTTTTTCAACTGCAGCGTAAGGATTTATGTCCCCACTGGGGGTCGCGATGCACCCAAAATCTCTCAGCTCCCAACTCCCGATGTTTGGCCTGCTTGGCCATTTAGTGGCTGCCAGTCACGCTATGATTTGACCCACTTTTATTGGGTCCACATAAGCCGACACGTAATGAGCTCAAGGCTTAGCTGAAAAGTGGACACAGCATCTGGAATCGCACTCAGAAAAAAATTGACATCATTTCGAAGCTGTTAAAATATCAATAGTTATCATTACAATTTGAACTTCTTCTAGTTGTTATTCCAGCAATTAACATAAACATTTCAATGTATTTCACATAACTATTACCTTAGTTAGTTGATTTTTTTTGGTGAAAAGTAAAAAGACTACTTTGTTTTGAGCTGTCAAATGTTATTTTTATCAAAATAATTTTAAGGATTAAAATGTAAAAGAAAATGGGAATGAAAGGTTGAAATTGGCCATCGAGGCTTGACCTAAATTTATAAAGCTATAATGGAAATATTACAATTTTCTCTGTGCAGTTGCGGCACCTGCAGGCAAGATGTCCGATGGCAGACCCCTGTGCATTGGCACCTACGGTGCCGTCGACCGGAGAATAGTGGTTCTGTTGTCCTGTCACCCGACAATAAGCTTGTTCTTCGCCCCCACCCCTCATCACGGCACCACCGCCTGCGAAAAACACAAAAGACCCAAACACACAACTTTGGCAGAAGTCACAGCAGGCCGTCGGTAGATCGGACAAATTGCTGGGCAGTCGTCGTCGTCGTCTGGTGGGGGAAATGCAAAATTATGACAACTGCATTTGCAGTAAGCCAGCCTCCTGGCAGGAGGTCTGCTCGGTCGAAGCCCAGTTCCACTTCCACTTCCATTTTCAGTTCCAGTTGCAGTTGCAGTTGCAAGTGTCAAAGTTAACTCGAAATTATTGTTGGCTAAACTTTTGCGGCGCTTAGTTGTTGGGTCTACCCATTCTGTGTGCTGAATTTATTGTTTGCGGTGTTGGGCAATTGCAGTTTTTGTGCTGCCTTGCCTTAATCAACTGCGATTGCCGGCTGTTTCACAATTTTTTTGTATTTTCGTTCAACAATTTTTCCTGCAGAGTTGCATTAAAAGTTTTGATTGTCACTGCGGCAAAGCCGTTTACCAACTTGATCCATTTTGAGTACTCAATTTTCCACTTAACCCACCGCTTGACCTCAATTAAGCCCTGTCTAATCCAATTTTCACGCTGCGCAGAGACAAACACTATGTCTTGACCTAATCACCTTGGCGGCTCAGTGTCCTCGTCCGTATTCGATTCTACCTGAGTGGAAAACAAACCAATTTTCCACTTCCCATTTCCCAGTCGTGACCTTTCATAAAGGCAGCGTGACACTTTTTCTTCGGGCTGACAGGCACGCCTCTTTCCAAATATTTTTCGAATCTACAGTGTGTGTATTGTGTATATTTTTCAATTTTCTGGCTGTCAGTCCCGCTGAGAGGCAATCAGTGTCGGGGCCACGCCCAGGAATACCATAAATTCGGGTCCTTTTCGACGCAGAACACGGCTTTGCGGTTAGCAGCTGGAGGTTGTCTTCAAGGAATGCATCTCGGCAACACGGACACACAGTGTACATCTTTCGGGGAAACCTCCCGCTTTAAACGGGCATTAAGTAAAATGCAAAAATGTTTCGTGTCAGCACACACGATAAAGTCGAATAACTGCCGCATAAAAATGCACAAAGTTGCATTTTCAGTTTTACACGGAAAAACAATTGTATAGACATTTTTGTTAAGTATACTTTAAAAAGATTTTTATGGGACTCATTTTTGGAAAGGTTAAATATTAGTATGGAGTTGGAAAATAAAAGGAAATAATTTTAAACTAAATTCAAACGAAAACTAAAATTCAAAATAAGCTGAAATGTTATACGACATTTGGGGCGATGTTTTAAAATGAATGAATAAGAAGACTCTTTAAGAGTATAGTCTAAACGAAACTTTAGCTTTAAGTTTACAGATTTAATTTGAAATGGGCTATACATTTTTTTGAGTGTGGGAGCAGGCACAGGACATGAGTGCCGGGTCCAGGTTCTGCCCACACACACTCCGACTTGCCATCCCAGGCACAACTCAAAGTTTGATAATAATGACGCTGCATAAATTGCATTTTAATGTCAACAAAGAGACAAATATTATAATATCCCCCCAGAGAGTGCATCGCAGACCCCGAAGACCCCCAATTCCAGGCACTCCCCCACATTTCCCCGGCCTCAAACAACTCGACCCGAGCCGAGCCAGATGTCAAAGTGCGAACGCAAACGTGGAGAATTATTTGCGGCTGGCGAAAGATATTTCCTGTGGCTGCGGCGAAACTTTCATGCCACATGCAACTTGCTGCAATCTAATGGAAATTTATGTTGAAGGCATGCCATCCTGCCTTCGACTTTTCCGCCGCCCAACAGATGATTGCCGGCTGGTTAGTTGACTGTCCATTCGGCAACAATGGCAGCAACAATTTGTAGGCATTTTCATATCGAACTGACCAAAAAGACGACCCAAAGAATGACACTGGTCAACCAAGGACCGAAAATTGTTTTTAGAAACATTTCAGTAACAAATTTCTACATCTTACATGATATAATAAACATGAGCCTCGCCAAAATATTTTTGGAAAAGTATCCTTATCTTAAAATATACATATCTATAATATTTTTTGACTTTTAAAGGTATTTCTTACTTTGTGCAACGCACAACATAAGTGATTAATACTGATGATTTAATTTTAATTTAATTTGCATTAATTTGATCTAAAATTATACAATTTTGTACATGCTTTTGAAAAAAACTGATTTTTCTTACTTCACACTCAATATGCCTTTAGTTTAAATAATATTAATCTTGACTAGTTATGCTGATATATTGGTTTAACCTCTTTCTAAAAAAATTTATTTTTGAATAGTTTGTTTTGTAGCTTAGTGTAAAGTTCAATGCAAGTCACAAAAGGCCGTCGGAAGAAGGCGAGGGAAATGTAATTTCGCAATTATTTGCTTGCCAGGGCCATAACTCACAGTACTTGTCATCGGGTGGCGGAGGAGGGGCGTCTGGGGAGTGTGGGTGCCGGCCTTAGCTAGTCGGGCCCCCTCCCCCTTCCCCACGAAGCCCACCATGGTCCTTGTTGGCCTGTGGATTTTTGCGGCCTGCACGTTTCCAATGCCTGAACTTTGACACACATTCACCCCCGCCCATAGCCCATAGCCCATTTAATTGATAATCGCAGACCACAGAGAAAGAGAGAAATATGCTCCACGTTCGAGCCTTTGGGGCGTATGCCGTGAAAGTTTGTGAGATGCATATATACACAGTCTTACTATTTTTACTAGTTTTTTGAAAGGTTTTCTCGGGTTAAACGGCATATGGAAGTGGTCTAACTACCTGGTTTCCCTTTCCTTCTTTACTGTTTTTTTACTGGATATCTCCCTTGGCTATCTCATGACCCTTACACGATCAGCATGCCCAGATAGGGATTATAAATCATTTCTACAATATTTTCCACATAAACACATACACGACAATAAATCAAATCAAAGAAAAAACTGTCAGTTGGCGCCAGTCACCACCACCGTAAAGACAGTTTACGAAAAGATTCTCACATTTAACCAAAAACCGTTTAAATGATTAATGTCAACTCTACGCGTTTATGATAAACCGTCCAAAGGTAATTTGCATAATTACGCGAGCGGCCTTTGTCGTTGAGGAAGTAAAACCTGATTTGATAAAATATAAACAATATTCAAAGAATGAATAATGGTTACATTTAAATATAATGTTGTCAACTTTCTATTACATTGAGTTACATTGAGTTAAAGACCCTTCACCCTTCGTATTGAACAAACGTTTAAATTTCAAGTTAAAAATCCATTTATTTTAAATTTTTGTCTTGATAAAATTTAAGATATATAAATTATATAAATACTATTGAAGTAGCAGAGAAATACTCATTTTTGAATGTGATGCTAACGATTCAAAACTTTTTTTTAACTAAAAAAAGTGTTCAAATTCAGTTTTTTCAATGCTCTGGATGTATTGAAACAAGGCAGTTATCGATACGTGATTCGGGACAATGATTGTTGCACCTGGCCATAAATCACGGCATTTCGTCCAAACTCTTATCAGCAGTCGAGCTGAGGACCTCAGCCTGCTCTACTTGCAACCTGGAGATAAGGAGAACGCACACAAATCGTAATCTCTGACCCGAAATCGCTGCTTTTGCTCTCCTAAGAATTGCTTTATTACCGCATGGATACCAACGCTTCCAAATAACTTTTTGCTATGTGAAGGTGAAGGGCTGCCCTTTTAATTGATTGCTCTCTGGCTCGGCCAATGTCTTGCATTATTATCACAACAGGGCAATCTGGCTTTGCAGCATAACAAAAAAAATAAAACACGATAAATAACAGCTCGCAGCGGGGAGAGCTGTGAGTTCTGAAGACCCTTTCTAGGGTCTCGGGTTCGCATTCGTACGTGCCCTGCCTGCCGAGGGTTCTGGCCATAAAGACCGGCCATAATGAACCCTTTCTCTCCGCACCTTGTCTGGCCGATTTCTCGACTTGGCCGAAGGCGCGATAAACATCGGGCATCGTTAGTCTTTCACTCCGTCTTCGCTTCCAACTCCAGCCTCACCTCCAAGCCCAGCTCCATCTCCATCTCCATCTCCAACTCCATCTTCATCCCGATTTCCATCTTGGTTCTTGTTTTGACTGTCCGCCAGTTGATCTTTGTTTGCTTCGTGTTCTTAACGAGCTTGTACTTGGGCTATCGATTAAGCGATCCCAATCTGGAGCTCTGCACCCAGTGATTTTCACTTAGCCAGGAAGCACCTTATTAAGTGTTTTATAAACCGCTCGAGTTAATTCCATAATCGGTTGCCATCAGTAGCAAGGAAAAAATGGGCTTCTGTAAAAATGTTCTTGCCATGATCTTGTGAATACAGTTATCGTTTTTTTTTTTTTATTTATTTATAATCGGTTCCCATTGGTAAATACAAAAAATTGGCTTCTGTATATAATTTTATATATCATCTTTTAAATTCATTTTACTTTAATTTTGTTAAATAATAAAAAAAAAACATCTATAAATCTTTGTTTGTAGCTTAACTTATTTTCATAAATTAAATAACTTTGCAATTGCAGAAATGCATTTGTTTTTAATCTCATTGGATATTATCTCGTAGTCGGAATACAAAGTGGGGCTTGCTCATTTGTTGTTCTTACAAATTACCGACAGGAAAGGACAATAAAACTGTCTGCTGCCTGCGGCTTAGTCAGCTGTCAGCACTTGATAGTTGGGCCACCAAAACGAGATCAAGCCGCACCCAGATGCAGTCTTTTATTCAGTTCCATATTCACAGACAGATCCAGCAGAGACTCCTCCCGAAACAGTGCCAACATATGTGTCGTCATTCCCTTTCGTCGCTGGCATTATTTTGACAGTTCATTTGTCACATCTCTTGATTTGACGGAATGGGAGCGGGAGCCGGGGAATATAGGGTGGGATCTACAGTAAACCCTCGGCAGATGTGTGAAAAATCACCAGTCACCATTTCCCATTCAGCTGGGACTTGAGGGCCTGAAAAGAGGCGTGACCTATGATCACAAAGGAAATCTTAATTGCCGATTAAAAGAAGTTGAGAACTGTATATAAGGGAGTGGCGGAAATAACTTCAAGGTGAACATATAATTAAGGGTTTATATATATTGAGATAGGGAGATTATATATATTGGATTAATGAAAGCCTTATGTTTAAGCTTCGATCATTCAACCGACATCTAAATACATTTAATTTATAATTTTGAGTAATATATGAAATATAACACAATCATATTGTATTGTATTAGTAAAACTCTTTAGTTTAAGCTTTCATTATACAAGCAACCTCTTCCAGCCATATATATGTACATTTATACATATATTTTCGAATTTCAAAACCCATTCCATTCCATAACTCATGAGCATTCTAATCAGCCAGAGTCGGTATCGAAGAAAGCCACCTTTAAATGGGAATTTATTGCCCCCATCGTATTTGTTTTTCCCCTTTGTGCGTTGCCCCAGTCCGAACTCCCATCATCGATGACCCCATCGGAATCCACAGCGGTCTTGTTAGCAAAATCACCTGCAGTGCAGACGGCCAAGCGGACCGAAGGAATTAATAATTCAGGCTGGAGCCGCCCAATGGCTTTTTGCCCGACTGACTGGACTGACTGGACTGACTGGACTGGTCTGGACTGGATTGGTTGGGGCTCGGGATTTTGGCTACCTGCAGAGCAATACGTCCAGCGGTCGCTGAATTGATGCATTCCGCTGACTTGGGGCCCTTTTTGGCTTACTGAATTATGGAGGCGACTCTTGTCAAATTTAAAGTAATTGATGGCTGTGAGTAGAAACCCAAAGTATCGTGTGTAAAGCGAGTAGCAAAAAAAGTTTTGGTTTGAGGGCTAAATAAACACTTGTGGTAGTATGAAATGAGAGAGGAGGTTTCCCAAAATGCTTCAGGTATTTTATCCTTTTTTTTTGTTTTACTAAATATGTTAAAAATGAAATAAGAAATGTGTTTGTTTGACAGGAGCGTATAAATATGCATTTCAGGCACGTTTTTGTTTTGAATTCTAATCTATTACATAATTGTGTGGCTTTAAAAAATCTAAAAGTGTTTATGTTCATAAATCCCTAATTAAAATATCACACGTCAAAACAGTCAAACATAAAATTTAATTCTTTAATCAACTTTTTCCATATTTTTAAAAGCCTTAATTGAGACTGTAAAAAGATTGTGCTTTAGTTTAGAACTCCTGCCCTTTGAATATCATACATAATTAAAGCATCAATTCCAGGTTAGATCCCAATAGTATTATCCAGCTAATCCCATTCTAAAGTGTATCTCCATCAAATCCATTGTTAACATTTGAAATCAAAGCGAACTAGTTCGTTTTACGACCCACAAATAGGCGCAACATTTGACTTTGATTCTGGTCCCACAGAGAGGGCATGGAAAATTATGTAAATTTGTGCAGGGCCAGGCAATGAGAAAACTGTAAACATGTCGCATAAATTTAATTAATTACGATTTCTTTATCCAATCGACCCAGTTTGGGCTGGGACTGCACTCCACCACCCCTCTTGAGACCTCGGGGTAAACGTTTTATGGCCGCACAGCAGCCGCCTACAGATCATCGAAGATTAGAAGTTATTTGGGGATGGCGAGGGGGGTTTCATTCCCCAAAAGCCGAAATCACTTGATCACAGTGCCCCGGGTTGTTGTCATCCAATCAAAACGACTTCTCACAGGGGCCCATTTCTTATTCAAATTTGATTTAGTTTTTCATTCCAGCTTGGGCCCCGCCGAGTAGTTCGATTTGGGAAAAATTGGATGGAGGACTGACCGCCTTTGGCAGCTCATTAAGAAAGTTGTTCCGCATTCATTTTTTATCGCCGTTGTTTATCGTGCCGCTTGATTATCTCTGTGTATTCCTATTTGGAGCTTTCCTCTCTCTTCATCTTGTCGCTTTTTTTATTGTCAGGCGTTTATTCTATCTAAATGTTTTGATAAGTTTCCCTGAAAAGTCGGGCGGCGGGTAGTAGGAAAATTTATGTGGCATCGTTTGTCATTTGGTTTATGGCTTGTTTAGGTGAGATGAAAAGCGATATGGGGGCTTTATGGTCTCAGGTTTCCCTGAAGTGTTATAGTTGAGCCCAGCATTAGCTTGGATCAGAAGCGTATGTTGCAATCCAATCCTTATCTTATTTCAACTCGCTTTCTATTTTCCATATCGCCTGTTGATTTCCCTTTCTGCATAATTATATTCAATGCTACGATAACATTTTTTTTATCTAGCATCTTTAGATTTTAATCAGGTAATGTGATATATAATCAAGACAAAACATTGAAAACATTAATTTAATATATGTACCCAACCTGCATTAATATTGTATTCTAATAAGAAATAATCGTTAATGCTACATTAAAAATACATTACAATTTCAATAATCTTTCTTTCAATTTTATTTTCAAAGTTTTATTGGGTAAATGTACATCTACAATATTTAGTATTCCAAAACACTTCGCTTATTATGGCATTTAACAATTTAATGTTATAGGAAAAGGGTAATGAACCTTCCATAAAAACATTTTGTATGAAATAACTATCCCTGACGGTCGTAAAATTAGCTTGTCTATACATTGTCTTGTAAATTGTAAATCTTGACTGAATTTAAACATGTCAGCGCTACTTGGGGACAACGTCATCATATCATCATCGGACATATATAAACTATAATTTTTTTATGACCGACATCCCCAACTGCCCGATGCGGGACATAATTTCAACATTAAGGCATCGTAAAACCGTCATGATAATTGAACGAAAAAATTATTTTCTCTTTTTGTTTTTCTTTCCACTTTTGATGAAGGAATTACGAAAATTTCATATTAAAAATGAATCGAAGGGCGTTCTTCCGCAGCCGAAGGCTAAAGAAAAATATTTTATTAACACTTCATTCCAATGAAGATCAATATTATTTTTAAACGTGAAACTTGCGGAGCGCCGGAGACTCCTCTCATACACCAGCGAATGGGTTGAGCTGAATAAAACGAACGGGATGGGGATTTTTTTGTGGTATTTTTCATCAGCTGCCACGAGAAGGGAATTCGTTTCACATTTCCACCAGAGAGGTTTTTCGAACACGCACTTTAATTGAACCATAAAAACGTCAGCAACTTGCAGTCGAAGAACTATTCTTAATTTGTTTATTTTAATTTATATTTGTTGAAGTTTTTATTTATTTTTCTAGCTATTTTTTGTGGGTGAAAGAATACGCAGAAGCGAGCAGTTTATAAACACATGAATCACTCGACAGGCGGAAACTTTTTTGGGGCCAGATTTTGTACTTTCTTCACTTCCCCTTGGGTATCCTTGGGTTTTCTCAGTACTCAGTACTTTCTGGTTGGGATGGCCAGTCATTAGCCGGGAAATTGCATGGGGCGCATGAGGAGGAGGTGATGTGCGCCATTTCTCAGGAACACCCCCAAAACACGAACCTCTAAATCGAGGAGTCTCCACCTCAGACTCCGCCTAGGTAATTACCGGTCATTAATAATATGCAGATGTGCACTGTGTTCCCTTTTGGGGGCAGGACTCATCAACTCGCATTTCACTTGTGCCATTTCTGTACATCTTTTCGGTTATGTTCTGTTTATGTTTTTATGGGCCACATATTTTCGAATACCTAAGTACCCGAGTAGGAATTCATTTTAAAGTGGCTGTTAAAAAAAAGCAAGACCCGTTTTCCTCCTGTCTTTTCCTCATTTCCATTTCTTGACCCCACGGGACCGGCAACAAACAAGAATTTTATGATGGGAAAAATGGGAATCTTCCGTTTGTATGTTAAGTAGGTGACAGGAAGAATGATCCCATGGTGTAGGGACCCAATGGCTGGGCAACATCTGCGCCTCAGGAATGTGGAAGGATGTAAACGGAAATGCCTGGGGGAGGTAACTGTAATTACGAAATAAAATATTTACAATAAAAAATGTTTCACTTTACATCGTTTGAAATCAAAAACTCCATTTATATACGAGACAAGTATCATTGAACTTTTTTTAGCTCTATTGTAAAACATATCTACAAATATTTACATGTCAGCTTTATATATTTTTATCTTTTAGAACTTGTGATGGTGACCAAATGTTAAACAAAAATAGTAAAACGCTTACAAAAAAACAATTATTAACTAAATTGTAGCTGTATTTCATAGAAATATTTTGTAATAAAAATGACTTTGTTGAGTTTAAACATTTTAAACTCAACAAGTAAATATTTTTTGGAGTAGAAAGAAAAACAATGTAAAAAACAATATTTTAAACTGCAGAAAGAGTTTATGATTAACATCAAAAATGTTGTTTATGTGAAATTTAATTTTTTATGTAATTAAGAATTCAATAAGAATCTGTGTGTGCAATCAACTGTTATAGTCATTTTAGGTATCCCCTAGAAAACAATATTCGCCATTTGCAATGACAATTTTTTGCATCTGCGCTCCAAACTCAATTAAAGCGTATCTGGCTCGCCTAATGAATTGTCTCGAATAATGAAATCAAATTTTATTATACATCGCCGCAGCTGTTGCATGTTGCAACTAATGAATAAGTGTAAATTCTTATGGAAAAAGCGTTAAGCAAAAAGAGAATGGGCTGGGTAGAGCAACTGGAGCTGCAACTATAAGAGCATCAAGTGCCGCAAAAGAATGCAAACTATGGCGAAAATTCAATTAAAAATGTAAAACAACTCAAAAGCGTGAAACAGGAGAGAGCTGATATAAAAGGGGGCGGAGGAATGAAAGGGGGCGGGGCAGTGGGAGCTGATGGAGCGTACGAGAAGCGACAATGCAAACGAACCAACTACATGCAATTAGAAGAGGAGCGTGGTGGAGCCGGTGGAGAAGCTGGTCAAAGGGAAGTATCGGGGACACCCGGCATGTAGTACACTTAAAATAAATATTTTGATTAAACGTACTGCAAAATATTTATTTTCCTTTGTTCTATATAACAAATAAAAGTAAATTAATTAAAATTAGTTTAATAACTACTGCTCCAATCTTATATTGTAAATACAATTAATATAAAATGATATGTTATACAACATTATAATGTTATCAAAAAGAAACAAAAATTGGAAAACGTAATATTGCAATTTTTGTTTAAATGTTTAAGGTATTTCATATATTTGTCTTTTATATTTTTTTTTCAATGCATATGCTGAATCTGAGGCTGGGCCACAGTTGGCTTTGATTGCTCAATATGCGTGTCTGGTGGGACGGTTGGTTTATTGTATCGCGGCTTTAGTGCGAATAGAGAGCGGTTTCCCCGACCCTCGAATCCCCGCCCCTGAAACACATAATGCCCAATGGAATGGATGGACCCGGGCCGTAAAATTGACAAAGAACTTAGTTAAAGCGGACACAACATCGTCATTGCATCTGTGGGCAAAAATGGGAGAATTGGTTTTGCTGGGGGGGCAGGGGCCTTGTTGTGTGCACCCACGAAGGATTATTCTTTGACTAGTGGCTAAATATAGCAAATTTGCAATGAAGTTAACTCAGTTTAGAAGTGCGGTTCGTAAGAGATATTCTACTTATAAATATATTCTATTTTTTTAATTTTTTTAAATGCAATTCTTAAAAATTATTTGCACTAATCATTTTCACTACTGTTTAAATTAAAATTTTTTTGTCTTAAGTATGTTTAACATTAAAAATTTTATTTTATTTTAGATGGACGGAAAACACTTTTTTCTTTAATCAAAATTTTTCAAACATAAACCAATCCCAAGGAGTTTACCCAGCTGGACAAACAGAATCCCCAAAGCTTTATCTTTCTTTGTAATATTTTGACTTGAGTCAATTAAAGTTTTTCCTTTAGTGGAAGCAGAATCCTTTCGCAGACTCGCATCCAAAAGCCGACAAATCGCAGCTCCTGCGAACCAGGACTATCATTTATATTGAGTCTAAGGAGGAATAACTCCGTTCCACCCTCGGCGGAGATTTATTTGCCGAGATTTTGGGAAAAAGAGTTGTGGCCCCAGCCGCGTGATTATCCAGTGCATTGAACGCGGCCAGACATTAATTACCAGCAGCTGTTGGAGATCCCATCCAGAATCCCTCTGGGTTTTGGGCTGAGAGTTCCCAACCGCATTTTTTGCCTATTTATGAACAATTATTTCCCACCCGTGGTGAAGTAAAAATGAATATTTTAAAGGAATTTCCGTGTCATCTTTTGTCCCCCGACATAGATAAATTCCGGGGCTATGGCGTTGGATTTCCCCAATTGTTGTGGTTAGTTTCAGTTGCTAGTGGCCCCCCACCCGCCATTCCGTTAAATCAGTTTATACAAATGTCCGTGTTATTCTCTTTATGAGTTTTTTCCCTGCTCTGCGGCATGCTGCTCCACCCCTTTTATGGCCTCACGGCTTTTATGATGCTAAAGACATTAAAACTGTCATAGCATTGGGCACTTAATTTGATATTCGAGCGGGGGATAATTGGAACAGACTCCTCCGTGTCGCACAAGGATGTCTGTGGAAACGGGATCCGCATGCAAGTCCGTCCGTCCGTACGTCCGTTGTTGTGTTTTCGTTGCGACGTGGAAATCATTTATGACAAATACTTGGCGGGTTCATGGGTGGCCCACACACAGCAGCAGCAGGCTCAGATCCGGGGGCGTTTGGCGTGGGAGTATCCGGATGGGTGGGGCCAGCTGCTCTATTTTGGTCCCTCCCGGTGGGGAGTTCAGTAAACATTAGCTGGCACTTGGAGCGGGGGATCAAATTACAGATATCTGGGAAGACGCCAGAAAAGAGTTTCTTGTATTTATGTTTTTTTCCAATTTTTGTGAAACGTTTTCCCTTGGAAATAACTTGTTAATGGTAATTTGAACACTATTATAAATTATTAAATAAAAAGAACAATGAAATTTATAATTTGTTAAATAAAAGAAATAATAAGCATTTTTTAAAATACATATTCTGCGAATTTAATAATATAATGTTTTTTTCTTTTATACGAAAATAAACAGGCTTATTAGCTAACACATTGATAACATTTTCGTATAAAAGAAAAACACATATATATTTTTTATAAAGCGAATTTGAACAAGTGTGTCGTAGCTGTCAAGCTTTTCAATTAATTATAAGCCGACAACAAGTTTCTGTATGTAAGCACATGGTGTGTTTTGATTTCAAGTTTTTATAATAATTGTAAAAAAAAAAATGGGTAATTATGAGTTTAACCTTTTGTTTTTTGTATTTATTTTTTTTCTTAATTTACTGTTTACTATGTAGTAATAGCACATCTCATTAAAAAGTGATATTTTAATGGAGTTCTGTATATGTGGATTTACTAGAAACATCCAATGACTGCAGAGTGTGCTGGGAAGTTTATCATTGTCCAACATTCCGATTCGGAGGCCATCGTCACCCCATGACCAGGCTCCACTTTCCATCTTGTCCCGTCGCTGGCACGTTTATATCGCGCCAATCTGCAGCATAAATCAGAATCATAGTCATCGCTGGCCGTTTGCAATTGCAATGGCCATGGGTATGGCACTTTCCCACGCCCGAAAGGGAGGTGGTGATTCAGTGCCATAAACCATGCGTTTTTCTCGTTGATGGGGTGCACATAAAAAAAGCTCTTTCTGCCCTTCCCCCCTACAATATAATAAACAATTTCCTGATAAATCGCGGAAGGACGGGCTTAAGTCTGCGATTGGGCATTGTCGTTCTGCAGTTCGCTCATTGGGCATGCCGCGAATGGCCAAGACGACGACGACGGACCATGAAATTTATGGCAAACTCAAATTTATGCATTTTAAAATGTAAGCGAAGGCGAAACAGAGACGTACGTGTCTAATGTGCGAATGGGGAGAGCCTCATTAGGGCTTCTGCCGCCGCCTCACCCGCCCCTGTCGCCCCCCTTCGGCTGCATTGTTGCACAAATAACTCAAGTTGCAACTAATTACGACGCATTTCGTACTTAACAACTGTGGCAATAAATTTCGAGCGTGGCCCATGACACGACTGACGTCAGCGGCGGCGACTGCTGGTCGCCGTTTTCCCCAACGTAGCCAGATTTCAGCCCAGATTTTTCTGCCCTCCCGCCCGGAAGCCCTTGGCCCTTTTCTCCTTAACGCGCCTCGTCATCATATTCGGAAGCAATACATCATTCGAGTCGGAGGCCGAGAGTCGGGAGTCGCGAAAAGTACACTCAACAAATTTTAATCGGTTAAAAGGGATAAGCCCTTGAAGAAAAGCTTACAAAACACAAAATATACAACATAAATGATAAGATGTGCAGGAAAAAAATGTTGTATAATAATGCCTTGAAAATTCTATAAAAAAAGCGTTTAGGAAAATTTTGAATTATCTTACTTAGTTAGTAGAAAACTGATTTAAAAGTCTAGTGCACCATTAAATGCACAGTACAAAGTTTAAAATTTAAATATACATAAGATTACAATGAAGGTTGGCCTTCAAGATACCAGCTTTTTACGAAAACTGTTATTTTTGTATGCTTATTAATTTATTAATCATACTCTATTTATTATCTTCTATTATTTGGGGACTTTAAGAAGTAATATACATAAAACTAGAGAAAACCGTATTTTATTTTATTTAATTTTGTATATCCCATGGTTAGCACTATATTTTTTAAAGTGTGGAAGTTGACTTGACAAAATAAAATAGCAATATCCCCTTTTGCTTTATTTTCTGCCAATTATGGCCTAACAACACTTTTTTAAGTGTTCGTGGGGAGGCAGAGCTCATGTCCGCGGCATGTGTCACGATGGCAACCGAGTCACTTGCCGCAAATTGGTTTGCATTTCGCAGGGGGAAGGGCTGAAAAGCATACCTCCCATCTCGTTAGTTGAGCAGCATACACAAATTGTGTTCTTGATGGGCTAAGGGGAATGTGGAGAGCAGGGGGCTTAAGTTGGATGTTGAGTCAGGTAGTCTGTAGTTGTAAATGAGTTTGACACTGGGGACTTCACGCATCGCGGATCGAAGGAGAAGGATGTCGGCCAAGTCAGTAAGCTTGGAATAATAATCCAGATTATCCCTTTAAACATCAGATTGAAAAAATTGCTTTTGCCAAGTACATATACAGTTACAGATACATTTTATAGATAAATATTTAAAATAATATACCCTCATAAGCACCTCATTTAAAGCATTTAATCAGTTGGTCAGTTTAAATATGGCTTAAGGAACTGATATTATGTGGATGCACCGCAATTAAACACGGTTATTTACATAGTTTTACAATTTAGATTTTTTTCCTTTATCAGTTTCTTCTGGCTTTAAAAAATATTTAATAAAAAATAACCATTTACTTCGAAAGGTTACCATTTTAGCCAACCTGATTAGATTTTGTAGATTTTTATTCTTTGTGCTCTCTTGTTTTTATCAAATGGTGGTGTAATCTAATTGTTCTAATTTGAACTATTGTTGGAAACCGTAAACTCGCTTAATTTATTCCACATACTAATTCAATTAATTAAGTTAAATGCAACTTAAATTTCAGCACCTATTGTTTACCCTTCCTTCGGTATTGTAGCCCCTCATTAATTTCAATTGTACCATTCAACTGCATACCTCAGACGTGAAGTTAACAGCACTTTTAGCACCTGACCACAACAATTGCAGTTTTCCCACCTTCTGGGGTGGGGGAACACCAACACTGGACCCACAAATTCGCGACAAATTCGATAATCAGTTGTATATATTCGCATTTAATTGTAAGTCAAATGTCGCTTCAAATCCCGGTCACGCAGCCAAACAACACCAAAAAATACAAGTCCCCTCTTCCAGCTGAAACTTTAGGGGCTGCATACAAATCGCGGCCACGCCCACCTATCGCCTAATCAGGCAAACACATGTGCGCTCCATAATTACATCGCAGCGGCAGATACGTGCCCTGTTCACTGAAACCCGAAATTAAGAGCACTGCAACAGCAACACAACGGCAATGCCAACAAATAACTCGTACTCGTACACTATTGCCCTGAATTAAGCCACGAATGCAGACGGTGTAAAGGTGTCGCACAGCTGAATCAGTTGGTAGTTTCGAGTGGATTAGATATGAGCAGCGGATCACAGGAAAGAGGCACTGTGACTACCTTTAATTGGTTAGAGTTACGAACATTACTGGGAATTGAAAAAAAAATATATTAAAAAACGAATTCCATAATCTTCAGTCTTCAAGTCACATAATGAACAAAAAGCAAATAAGATAAAAACAAATATTACAATTAAACTTAATAATTAAAATATAATATATATCTAAAATATATGTTAATGTTTTTACTGTTTGCATTATTTATATTAAAAATTTTCAACATATGAAATATTTATGAATACCTGCTTTTTAAAAATTTTTAGTAATTACTTTTTTTGTATACAAAATATAATTATGTTTTGAACTGCGAAATAGCGAATCTTAAAAGGAATGTTGCTTTCAAGTTTAACCTTGCCTTGTAACTTCGAGGAACTTCGTTTGGGGTCCTTTGTATTCAATTTATTTTTTATATCCAATCACTTTTACTTAAAATTCCACAGAACGTATTATTCCCGGTAACTCAACCGAACTGGTTGCCATCATCGTTGCGCCCCAGCCCAATCACTTCCTCGCTAATCACTTTGATTGCCAAATCACCGACGACTTTGCCCCCTCCCCCATCCACTTCCCCCTTCCTTTTTTCCAACCTCCGGCCATGCCCACAGGTCCCGACCACGCCCCCACCCCCGCCTACATTATTGCACTCATCACGTGCGAGCTGCAACAACAGCAACAGCAACAAGAACGCCGGCAATTGTAACAACAACCGCACAATCAGTCGGCTTGTAGCCGCCCCCACCCCAGCGCCCACATTAACCCCTTTCCCGGGAGTTTTCCCCCTGATTTTCCCCAGATTTTCCCCCACTCTCCGGACTGCGTAAAAATCACTCGTTGGCTTCGCTGGCTATTGAAGTTTTATTGGGCAGCGCCGTTGATATTGCAGCTTGATGTTGCTGCTGTTGCTGGTGTTGCTGTTGCTGCTGTTGCTTATGTGTTGGTTACCGCTGTTGTCATCGGCGGCATCGTCGTTTCCGTTTGACATTTTGTTAACAATTTCGACCACAATGCGTTTTCACTGCAATCCAAAAACGATGGGTGGAGATGGCCGGGGTAAGGCATGCGTGTGAATGGTGAATGAATGCTTGAATGAGTGTGTATTCAGTGGATCCCAGAGAGGGGAATTTGGAGGAAGGGGGGTCGGTCGACCAAGTTATTGCTCGGGTGAAATCAAACGACAAATGTCACGAATCTAATGAATCGAAACGTGCCAAAGATGTGGCCCCCAAATTATAGATGTGATTGGGAAGTGACGATATGCACATGAGATGTTTGAGAAACAACAAGAAGGAAAGCAAACTTCGGCAAGCCGAAGTTCATATACCCTTGCAGCTATTGCATTAATTAAATACTTTTGAAAACATTTAAATTATGATTTACTTGAGTATGTGCTAAAAAAAAACATTGAAACTATGATGATTTGCAGCTCAATTATTAGATAGTTATTTTATATATTTTTATTATTTCTATGGGAGCTATATGCTATAGACGTCCGATTTTGATAAAATTTATACCATAATTCTGAAATAATTAAACATTGCTATATGTCGAAGAACTAAACAAAAAATTAAAAAACAGAAAAGTTATAATTTTTTTTCATTTATTTTTCCGATTGTTCCTATGGGAGCTATATGCTATAGTCGTCCGATTTTGATGAAATTAAAACCGTAATTCTGAAATATTAAACCATTACTATATCTTGAAGAACTAAACAAAAAATTAAAAAACAGCAAAGTTATAATTTTTTTTCATTTATTTTTCCGATTGTTCCTATGGGAGCTATATGCTATAGTCGTCCGATTTTGATGAAATTTAAACCGTAAATCGGAAATATTTTACCATTACTATATGTCGAAGAACTAAACAAAAAATTAAAAAACAGCAAAGTTATAATTTTTTTTCATTTATTTTTCCGATTGTTCCTATGGGAGCTATATGCTATAGTCGTCCGATCCGGCTCGTTCCGACTTATATACTACCTGCAATAGAAAGACAACTTTTGGGAAAGTTTCATGCAGATAGCTTTAAAACTGAGAGACTAGTTTGCATATAAACGGACGGACAGACGGACAGACGGACAGACGGACATGGCTAGAACGACTCTACTAGTGATGCTGATCAAGAATATATATACTTTATAGGGTCGGAAACGTCTCCTTCACTGCGTTGCAAACTTCTGACTGAAATTATAATACCCTCTGCAAGGGTATAAAAACAAAACATGACACTAAATAACGAATTAAGGAATTTTATGAAGCATAAAATCTCTGGTTGTTGATTTGATGTTTACATTAACTTCGCTAACCATCTTACAAAACAATAATTAAGTTTTATATAAGTTAGATTAGGGTTTATAAAACTAAGTGTAAAATTTTATATGAATATGAATTTATAATTAAAAAATGTACATCAGTGCCAATAAAATCAACTAAATGTTTTTGATGTTTTAAAATAGAAATACCAATCAGGATCTAGTCCTGGAAAACCTGAAAAAAAGCGGGCTTATAAAAAATTACATTGTATATTAGTTTTATTTAAGACTAAATAAGATAATCGTAAGATATAAATAAATTTAAAACAAATTGTTAAATATAAATTCACAAATTGATTCTGAATTGTATGAAATCAGCACCAGTAGTGCGATCAAATCCTTAGCCACTATCTTAAATGACTTATGTCTGACATTTCCCGGCTGGGGACGGCCGAGGGGCCTTTCCCCTCATCGCCAGCTGGATGAGCAAGGACAAGGCCACGCACTTACCCAACGAACCACCCACTAAACACCCCCTCATCAGGGGCATCGTGGCAACATTGTGCAGCTCTTTTTGCCCGCTCGCTGGAGACACTGACATTGCAATTCCGCCTGCCATTCTTTTTCAAGCAGTTTCCTTCCAGGGACGGCGTGGGGGTGGCGGATTCCTTTTCCGGGCCCGGACCCGTATCCGGACTTGGGGCCTGGGCATGGGGCCTGGGACCTGGTGCCTGGGGCCCACTTGTAACCGTCGTCGCAGTCGTAGTCGCCCATTGTCACTGCAACTTTTGTTGCAAGACGCAACGCTTTAATCTTAAACACGCCAGCGGAACACTCGAGCATTGTCAAGTGGCCGCCTCGACTGCTTGACTGCCAGCTGCCGCAGTTCCATTCGCAGTGCCAGTCAGAGTCAGGATTCAAAAGTCAAGGCCCTGACGAGCAGTGATGCCAGGGGGAATCTTAAAAAATGCTACAAGCAAGAAATTGACAAAATCTGGAATTATTAAAACTACGTATTCAGTAAATAAAATAAAAAGCGCCTTAAGTTTTAGAGCAAATGACATATTAGAGCCCCAAGTTTTTTTTTTAAACACAATTAAAATAACGTGTTAAAAAACTGTTTTATTTTCAATACCCACATAATCAAAAACTACTAAAATAATATTTTTGTTTTATAATTTAAACATTTGTATATAAATACTAGTTATTTATTGGTTTCAGATTAAATGAGCGTAATTGTATGTCTACGATATAAATTACCTATACTTGTGTTACGTTTTATCTTGTTGCCCATAATTTTGCACAGTCGGGAAAATTTAAAAAGTTCGCTTAATAAAACACATATTGAGATAAGCTTAAAAGTTTTTTAACCATGGTTTTCCTGGTTACCACTTAATTTGAATAAATAAAAACTTAATCAGAATTAAATTTAATCAAATTCTTAAAATACAAGTTGCATGTGGAACAAAATCGGCCAAATGAACATATCTGTTGACGACGCCCTCAACGCGACACCGTCAGTTGTCCTGGGCACACGTAAAGTAGACAGCAGACTTGCATTGCAGCCAGCTCTTGGCTGGGGCCCCTATCTAGCCCCTCAAGACCCCCTTTTAACCCGCCCAAGTACACCCTAGCCAAGTGTGGCGATGGCTTAAAGCGCTGCCTGATTTCCATTTCATGCCACGCCCTCGCGCGAAAGCAGCTTAGACACCCAAGTCGAATCCCCAAATCCTTTTTGCCATGCTCAAGTGTTTATCTATATCGCTTACTGGAACCGAAGTTCCGCCATTCCAGTTCAAATGATGATGCCCTAGGAAAGGGGTGATGCAAATTTAAGTAAACCATTTTGATTAAATATTTATTACCATAAATAAACCCTTACACGGAAAAAAATTCTATAAGAATGACGACAGGTGCTCAGATGATTGATTACATGATATTATCAGAGACTTATTTATAATTGTAAGGGCTTTATTTGTAATGGTATGGCTCTTTTCTCAAAATACCAAACAATCGTTTGGTTCGAAAGAGTATCTAAAACATTGGCCCCTAAACACGACCTTCCAATTTGTTTTGGTCTTGGTTTAGTTGCCCTTTTTTGGCATGTGCGCATTTAATTGAAATTTCCACAAACGCCCACTTTTAGGAAGGGGCGTTGGCCGCCACGCCCCCCGTTCGCCAGCTAGGTTACGCACTCGCTTTCGTCTTGGCGAATTTTAATTAAAATTTTCGTAAAGCATTCACGTTTTCCGGGCATTTTTTCCAATTGCTTCGTCGCCACCATTTTAAAGTGTGAAGTTCCGAGACAATTTTCCGGTTACTACTGGGCCTTCCATCCGCCCAACTTCCGCCCACTTTCGGGTGGGTGAAATATTTAACATGCAAATGAGTTTGGCTGTGCATAAAGTTTCGCTTTAAATGTGTTTATTTTAGTTGCCACGCCCACTCTCCGCCAACGCATTGCTCGTTAAAAAGAGTTACAAAGTTGGTGAATATTTTAACACTTCTTCGCTGCGTTTTAACATTTATTTAGTCCTGGGCCAGGATTTGCCCTTTGCCCTTAACCCTCCCCCTCCCCCCACCACCCGCTTACCTATTTGCCGGCTTTTAATGAGTTTTTCAATTTCAATGAGTTCGGTTCGGTCCCTTTTCTGTCACTTCATTAGGCTACTCTTAGCAAACACCTTTGGCTTGGATATCAGGCACTTGTCGTTGGAAGACAACGACAAACAAACATCGCCGTTCAGGAGACTTCGAATAAAGGATACTCAATACTCTGGATGGTACTTGTTAGCTAACCCGTGTTTTGTCTCCTTAATTAAGGAGTCTTCAACCCAATATTTGCTATCAGACAATATACACTCTGTGAATTGAAAACTTGAGCTGGAAATTAATTGATTTGGCTTAGAATGCAATCGATAGCTTTTAACTAAACATTTATATACATTTTTTATTGGATAAATAAAATTTGACATAGTAGTAGAAACAAAATTGTGCCAACTTTTAAAATTAATAAGGTATTTCATCTTGCATAATCAATTCAATTATGCGTTACCATTCCCAAAGTTTAATCTTATCGATTCTAAAGTCAATTATTTGCTTTAAAAGTAGGCAAACTATGCGAGATCAGGTGCGGCACTCCTACTCCACCCACTTTAGATGGATTCAGTCATGACCAACTACCATAAACAGACTTTTCAAGGAGATTCGCCCAGCTCACCTGTGTTTACTTAGCCAAAGACGGCGCCACACCAACCAATCCCCATCCAAACTGCATTCAGGCATCAGGAGTTGGAAAACTTTTTGCATTAGCAGCTGCCACCAGAAGAACCCTGCCACCCGATTTGCTTGCCTTTGTCTCTGCCGCAGAAGTGGCTTTCTGGGCTGGAAGAACTGCAACTGCAACTGGTGTCTGTGGCATAATTGATTCGCCAGCCACCGAAGATCTCGAGCTGGCTCTGCCCCGGCAGTGTGTATCTTGCCACTAAACGCTTTGCTGACAAGCAGCCACTTGTCTGCCTTCAGCTCCCCAGATCTACGGCTCCTCATCGTGTTAGTCAATCAGTGACTTTTCTTTGGCAACAAATTTCGTAAATGAAAATGCAACATCATTTATCAACATCAAAACGGCAAACGCCAGCACATTGGCAAAGCCAAATACACTTCAACAAAATTAGTTTAAGACAGTTAAGAATACTGTGGTGTGGTGGCTTAGGTCACTAAAAATCTACATTAAAATTTTTTTTTTTAATTTTGACTTGTTTTTACGATAAAACTTCTCAATCAATTTCCGCAAAATAGAATTCCAGAAAAGTGGCCAAAAAGCTGCATTGATAATTCCATAACTTTGCTTTCAGGCATCCGATTTTGAAGTGGTATATCTTTAAAGTCTTGGCTTAAGTGCAGCTATAATTTTATAACTTTTCTTATAGATATCCGATTTTTTATATTTTGAATATGTTATTTTTACGATATAACTCCTTAATCATGTTTCGAAAAATGTAATTCCAGAAAAGTGACCACAAACCTACAGTGTTAATTCAAGAACTTTTCTTTTAAGCATCCGATTTCTAAGTGGTATGTCTTTAAAGTCTTGTGGCTTAGTGCTCTAAAAATCTGCGTTTAAGACTTGGTTTGAAATTTCGGGTCGATTTTTTGTCATTTTTATGATGTAACCCCTTTCTAAATTTCCGAAAAAATCGTCTTTGCAGAAAAATGACCAAAAACCTGCAGTTTTAAATCCATAACTTTTCTTTCACGCACCCGATTTTAAAGTAGTATATCTTTAAAGTCTTTTGGCTTTAGCCTCTTAAAATTTGCATTTAAATTTTGTATTAAAATATTGTCTTTTTTTTATATTTGACATATTTTCTTAATTAATTTCCGAAAAAAGTGATTGTAAACTGGTACCAAAAATCTGCAGTTTTAATTCCATAACTTTTCTTTTAAGCATCCGATTTCTTAGTGGCATATCTTTAAAGTATTGGGGCTTCAGTCTCTAAAACTCTGCGTTTAAAAAATTGGTTTGTAATTTCGGGTCGAATTTTTGTCATTTTTATGATGTAACCCCTTAGTAATTCTTCGAAAAAATCGTCTTTGCAGAAAAGTGACAAAAAACCTGCAGTTCTAAATCCATAACTTTTCATTCCGGTATCCGATTTAAAAGTGGTATATCTTAAAAGTTTTGTGGCTTAAGCCTCTAAAAATTTGCATTAAAATTTTGTATTAAAATATTGTCTTTTTTTATTTTTTGACATATCTTCTTAATTAATTTCAGAAAAAAGTCATTGTAAAACTGGTACCAAAAAACTGCAGTTTTAATTCCATATCTTTTTTTGCAAACATCCGATTTCAAAATGGCTTATCTTTAAAGTATTGGTGCTTCAGTCTCTAAAACTCTTCGTTTAAAAATTGGTTTGTAATTTTGGGTCGATTTTTTGTCATTTTTATGATGTAACCCCTTTCTAAATCTCCGAAAAAATCGTCTTTGCAGAAAAGTGACCAAAAACCTGCAGTTTTAAATCCATAACTTTTCTTTCACGCATCCGATTTTAAAGTAGTATATCTTTAAAGTCTTCTGGCTTTAGCCTCTAAAAATTTGCATTTAAATTTTGTTTTGAAAGTTTGGGTTGATATCTTAACGACATTACTCCTTAACTAAATTCCGAAAAACATCACTGTAAAAAAGGTACCAAAAACCTGCAGTTTTAATTCCATATCTTTTTTTGCAAACATCCGATTTCTAAATGGCATATCTTTAAAGTATTGGTGCTTCAGTCTCTAAAACTCTTCGTTTAAAAATTGGTTTGTAATTTTGGGTCGATTTTTTGTCATTTTTATAATGTAACCCCTTTCTAAATCTCCGAAAAAATCGTCTTTGCAGAAAAGTGACCAAAAACCTGCAGTTTTAATTCCATAACTTTTCTTTCACGCATCCGATTTCAAAGTTGTTATATCTTCATAGTCTTGTGGCTTAAGCCTCAAAAAATTTGCATTTAAATTTTGTTTTGAAACTATTGGTTTTTTAAGTTTTTGACATAACTCCTTAATTTATTTCCGAAAAACATCATTGTAAAAACCTACAGTTTTAATTGCATAACTTTTCTTGCAAATATCCGATTTCAAAATAGCATATCTTTAAAGTATTGTGGCTTAGTGCTCTAAAAATCTGCGTTTAAAACTTGGTTTGTAATTTCGGGTCGACTTTTTGTAATTTTTATGTGGGCAAAAGGCTGCAGTGATAATTTCATAACTTTTCTTATAGACATCCCATTCAGAAGTCGTATATCTTAAAGTCTTGTGGCTTTAGTCTCTACAAATCTGCATTTAAAAATTGGTTTGTTAAATGATCTTAATACTTTTCCTCAGTGTTTGTGCAAAAAGAATGGTTGGAAATAGGAGAGGAAGAGTAAAACTGCCTGTTGGTTACTTTTGAAGTGGCAAAGTTGAACACTCAGCACTGCACTTTCCAAGCAACCGAAGTGAGCTGGGCTGCATTGAAACTTGGGCCCAGATGCCACACCTTTCAGCCACAAGCTTGGACTCATTATAAGGCGCCGGTGCTCACATCAAGAGATTTGCATGCACTTCATTAGGCGCAGTTCCAGGGGACGCCCACATGGATGTCACATCTCAAACCGTGTCCGATCATCCATCCATGTCCTCCGGCCACATCAATGACAATCCCGAAATTGCTGCTCCTGCTGCCTGCCTGTTTGCTCTGCTGAGCCCCTCCTCTCCAGTTCATCTCTTTGGCCGGGGCTAAGTAAACACAGGCCAAGTGGAAATAAATTACAGACGACTTTGTCATGTTGTCCACTCTGCCAAGTCAGCCTCCTTCGAAAGTCTTCGACTTACTTACACTCCTGCTTACACTCCGAACGTTTTGGCTAAATAATTGCAATTTTTATCGGAGAACGCAATAAATGCCAGACAGTCGAGGAGAATGGCCAAACTATCCACTCACTATCGTGGTTATAATACTCATCGTCATTGCCATCGGAGTCTACATCAATGACGCTGTTGCTTCGGGGACTGGGGAAAGTTGTTGACCGGTCGTAGATAGGACACTCTACGAAGGAGTTCCTGGATTTCCTTAAGCAACTACTACTGTGACTACTGTGATGCAAAAAAAACCATAAAATTAAATAATTATAATTTAAAATCCAGTAAATTAGAAAAACTGATGGTAATACGAGAAGAATCTCCTTTTAAAATATGTATACTTTAGATATAAATAATTAAATTAAAATTCACTTATGATAATGTTCCTATGGTTTTGTAGAAATCAATTTTTGAAAACTGGCATAGCAGTATATTTCAAAAACAGGTATGCCTTTTCTGCAATTGAAATTCAATAATTTAAGAGTTTGAATTTACAATATTAAAAGCTTTTACTTTAAATATATAATACAGCAGCCATGAATATGAATTGCTGTTTCGTATTTTTATACCTTAGATACTTACGATTTTCATTAATTTATGAGGGCATTGCCACTTCATTATGCAAAAGTTTTGTTAATTTCTAGTTTCGCCCAATGGAAAACTTTCGTGAGGAGACGTCTCGGCTCATATGCCTCGGCACATAATTGGATTTCTGCTAAAATTGCGTTTATTATTGTGGTCACTTTGCCAGTGCCAGTGTGAGTGGCTCTTTATGAGGTGTGAAGGGGCCAATCATGTCTACGAATCCCCAGTTCCGCCACTTACTATATTCAACTCCCCCAATAAGTAGCTGCTGACCAGGCGGTAATTAAGTTTTTGGAATGACCTGCTCTATGCAATGCTTGTGGTTTCTGCGGTCTGAGCTCTTTGGGTTAGAGGGTTCGCGTGAGTTACCTTAAAGATACCTGACTTAAAGAGGGAGCTTGCTGACGAACTGACAACCGAAGAATCTCATGTCAATTGCAGAACATAAATCACCAGGTAGTTGAATCGAGCAGATGTAAATGTGAGAGCATATTTATCCAGGTTGACTTTCTGCGAAGGACCTTTGGGTGCTCAACATCGGTAAATGGCGACAATTTGTAAAGCGAGAAGGAAATTTGAATGAAAGAGCTCCGTGAATGCTTGAATCACATGCGAGGATGCCTCAGCTCAGCTCGGCTCACTTTTTATTTGCCTGACCCAGTTTGCTTACTTTTTTGTAAGACTTTCGACTTGATTACACTTTTCTGTGGCCCCAGTTGAATGGCGTTCTGATGGCTTCTAATGCAGCTATCTGGCCACGCGATGCAGTCCACTTAGGGCCAGTTAAACTGAGTGCACTCTGTACTGTGTACTGTGCACTGCCCACTTTCACTGCCACACTTTGCTTATCTGCCAGTACAAATTTCTCCATCTCCAACTCGGGGTGTATGCAAATCTGGGTCCTTGAGCCCGGACACTTCCAGTGGCTCAAATCCGAATCCTGATCCTGATCCTGCCCCCGCCTGCCATAATACACTTGATATATACCAAGTATTTTTGCATAGCACTCGACGTTGTTTCGCTTTGTGACAAAGTGTCAGGAAGGGTCTGTCGGTCGGTCGTTCGCTCGACATTCCGGCCATATCTGGCTGAATTATATTAAAAATTACCGCCTCTGCTGGCACTCGTTTTGCCACTGAGGGCACTCGAGATTTATGGCTCTGTGATTATTGCTTCACTTGTCTGGAGATAGAACAGAATCTGTCTCATAAATCCCACGTCACTTTGGATTGGTTTATCATCCAGAGGATGGTGGGGGTGTGCCAGATTTAAACCTAAGCAACTTCCGGTCTTCAGACGCTGCCACCCCTCGTTACATACTATATATATTTATATACATATATATCTAGCCCCCTCCACTGGCCACACATTCATACAATTAAGCACTTAATTGTCTGACAGGCAAATTGCTTTGTCAATATTTTCACCAAGTCACCGACCCTCTATCTATCCGCCCATCCATCCCTATCGCACGCACTTCTGACAGCCTCGAGTGGCGAACTTCATTACCCAAACCCCAGGAATCGAAACCGGAGGAGCAAAACCATCAAAGAGGCTTTCAAGTTTGACCACAAGTGTTGTTGTTGATGTTACCTAAAAAGCTTCCTTTTTCCTGCTTGCGGAGGGGTGCTCTGTCTGCCTCGTGTCACTTATAAACTTCACTTTAAGCTGTCAATATTTATAAATATTTACACGCCACGAAAGATGGTGGCAGGATTGTTTGAGGGGGTGGGCAGCCGAGGAGCTCTGGGTTTTGCTGTGGCGCCTGTCTAGGAAGATTGTGGCCTAGACTCAAAGTAATGGAAGCAGGATGAACAGGTATTTTTTGGCGGGGTAAGAAATAAACCTTTAATAATTTGGCTGAGGGAACTTAAGTGTTTGTTTATAAATAATTTAAGAGTTGTACTCTTTCGAAATGTTCTTTGGGTACAAGTATTGTCAATAATTTACATTATTTACGATGCCTACTTATAATAATATTATCTTTACTAATAAAGCCATTTAAAATTATTTGACCAAATTAATATTACTAAAGTTTATCTTTTATGTATCAGGACTGTTGGGACACAGAATTATTATTCTTTTTTGTATTATTATGATTAATATTTCTTTATTTTGCATCCAAGCACTACAAGTAATAAACTATAAGTTCAATATGGATGTCGAGTTAAATCATTATACTTTCTAATTTTTGGAAATATAATCACTTAAAGCTTTATTTAAAAACCAGAATCAATAAGGTGTCAACGTATTTTGTATAAAGTAAGATATGCAACATTTCATTCGATGTAAATAAAACGATTTCACTGGCTTACCCCCAAATTTGATTCGCAGTTGAGACTTTTCCACCCCAAAACCGTTGGTGGGAACAGCCTAACCCACATCTGACAATCATTAGGCGTAATAAATTTCTGCTGTCATCCATCCTAAACCCTTTCGAGGAAACTACCTTGTGGACCCCAACTCTTCCGTCAGGATAACAAAAGGAAAACGATAAAAGACAAGAGTTCGCTTCCTTAAAGGCTTGATTTGGCGGGGCCCATAAATGTGCAACATAATTCTCGTGGCCCTCAATCTGAACGATATTTTTATGCAAATTGTAATCAAGGAGCAGAGGGCACACAATCAGAATCACACATGGACATATGCGGAGCACACACAATTCGGCTCAATAAAAAGCGAACAAATGCCGCTTGGATAAGTGTAAAATTTACAATTCCAATTCGGCATCCGTTTTCAATTTTCCCAGCAGTTGTGCCGGAGAGTCTTTAAAATCGAACAATGGGCTGGAAAATTGTTGAGGCTTAAGCGAGGGTCTGATAACAATGGGGTTCGACTAGGGACTTAAGGAACAATGCCGCAGATGTTTAACACATATTTTTGCACAACTATTTAAGCCGTTGATTTTGACGCCCAATCAAGTGAAATTAAAAATCTTCAATACCATTCGATTTGTTACCCACGCGGGGTTGGTTGTTTCGCCATCTCAGCCGGCGGGACTCTAATGAAGCCATCAAGGGTTGCTATGTAGCCGTAGCCTCGTCTCGGCATGTGTGTGTGGTTAACTTTCGGCAAACACAAAGGTCCATAAATGTTGTCGTTCCAGCCGGCAAATGAATAAATTATCAACTATGCGAGGTAGGAAAAGTCCTTCGGCCTCATCTCGTTCGGGTAGTTGACTTCCCAGCTTGAGTGTGCTCTAATTGCAGCTCCTTGTCGTCGGGCCATTAGAACCCGCTCCTAATGGCTCCCATTGAGGGGGTGGTGGGTGGGTGGTGTTCCGGTAACTTTAAGTTACCAGAAGCCGCAGCAACATTAGCGCATAAAAAAGGCATTTGTATGACATGAAAGGTACTCAGTCAAGCGAGTTGGGGGCGGCAGGTGGTATTCATCTCCGCCCACAATGTCCAATGACAGAATATGGCATGCGGGGGGAGAAATTCGAATCAAATACACCCTCTAAAAAAGATGAACTTCAAAAAGATTTGTTTAAAAAAATAGTTAAATTTTTAGTTACATCCTTATTACAAAAAATTAAATTGAATCTTGTGTTAATTAAATTTGTTGCAAGTAAATACATCCTAAGATAAATTTAAAATATTTTTGCTTTTGACAGAATTGAATTTTAACTATGATTTAGTTTACCAAATCGAACATTATTATTAAAAGACATTAAATCTTGCCATACTTAGAATGAAAAGAAAAAAATAATATTGTGACAAATTGTCAAAAAAGATTGCTCAGATAACCAATCCAAACAAGTTATGACAAATTACAATTTTACTTATTCGGTTATAGAGTTACTGATAAACGTTTTATTTCCTTGCATTAGGAAATATAAAATGCATATATAATTGGATAGTATAAATAAAGTTTTGCCTGTTACACTTACACTTCCTTAATCATCATACCCTTGGATTGCATGGCAACTGGGTACAAAAAAGGAAGACAAATCAATGCAGGTGTCACAAATGTCAGACGACAGCTTTGGGATCCGTCCCTTTGCCGAGGGGATATTAATGTCGCCAAGTGAATTGATGATGCCGATTGTTGTTGTGCCAGGGCATAAGCCGATTTGCCATCTTATCACAGGCCCCGTTGCTCGAGACGGCTCCACCAGTAAATCCAACTCCGGGAACGATTCCAATTTCAATCTCTGAAGCGAGCTTTCATAATGGGACTTCACCTCCGTCGATTGACAGGCATAATAAATCATGTGTTATAGTATTAATCAAGCTGCTGGCTTCTGGTTGCTGGCTGCTCTTCTGATTGCCGAGCCTGCCTTTGTTGTCCGGGTAATCGCTTGACATTTATTGCACTTACCGCCCGGATATGCCAACTTTAAACCGACTTTAAGATGTCCTTCGCAAAAGTGTCCTTTAATTGCGCCTATTTTGTCTGCTTCCCTTTGGCTTTGCAGTCGTTTGGCCAGGCATTGTTTCTCTAATTGCTATTTGTCGCCAGTGTCCCATACAATTGGACGGCCCTTCTCGCCTTCTTGTGTCCCAACTTTTCTGTCTGGCCGTCACATTAAGAACTTGTAAAGTTAAATTAAGTGTTTCGTCTAGTAAGCGGGAAAAAAGCAAATGGCAGCAAAAGCGCCAAGATGCTGCAGAACTTTCGAAGAGGATAATTGCGGAGGTGGAAAGGTAGTTCTAAGTTTGAATAGATAGAATAGAACTGCTGACTGATGGATGTCCTCAGTGTTTACAGAATATTATTAACCTAAATGTTCTTGCAATATATATGTAGGTAATATAAAAAATTTGTTTGGCAATACTTAAATAATTATAAAAATATTCAATAAGTTTGTATACAAATTTATTCATTTTAATCAATTCTATATGTTATTTTATTTGCATATCCAAAATATTATTAATCGACATGTTTGTTTTTCTTTGTCCTATATATTAGAGAAAAATTTAAGAAAACTAATTTTTATTAAGTTTTATTGACCAAGTTAAAAGTTTTTATAAATTATATAATATTTAAACTGCTTAAATAGTTAATAAATAAATCAAATGGATATAGAGATAATGGGATAATGTTCTTAAAATATTACAACCTATTTTTGTCTTAATTGAACAAATAATGTTTGCAGAATTTTACACATAAAAAGACGTTCACACATTTTATACGAAAATTCTAGCTAACATAATGTTCTGGCATTCTGACCCACCAAATTATTTTGAAAGTTCAAAGGATTTAGGGTCAGAAACTGTTTGAATCAATTAAAAAGCTCTACTTAAACACCAACACGTTTCAAACCACCCACGCAATTTACGTTGCCCCGATTCACCTACACCGCATTGCTGGCAATATTATTTAATTCGCAGACAGTTAATTGTAATGCAATTAAGGGATTAGCTGAGAATGCCATTAGGCTTTATTGTTCATACGGACAGGACACAATGAAATGGGAGCTCGGATGAATAAATTCGGAGATGGCTGCTGATTTCCCTAAAACATTCATTTTAATGCCAAAGCACTACAATAACTCAAGCCAAAAGGAGAGTGCCATGCATTTTTCAATTATTTAAATGGCAGGCGAAAAATCTTAAGTGCTTACACGATTTGCCTAAGAGGCAGACGTTCCGCTGAACAATTTAATGTAATTGCTATCGATGAGGCTGGAGGTCCTCAAAAGCCGAGTCCCAAATATAAAAAGCCGCCGGGGGCTAAGGCAACTTGTGGGACGACCATACGGTCCATTTAAATAAACCAAATGTTTATTTTACCCAACTAGTTTGATTTCTTCTGCTACATTTTTTTTATTTTTTGTTTTGGCTCGAAATAAATGTCCCTGCATTTTATTTTGCTTTCCATTTGATTTGATTTTTAGCCTAGGTCTAGCTGCGACTGTCCTCTCGGGAGTTTCTTTTCCAGCTGATATCAGCAAAAATCGCAAATCAAATAAAGCAAATTGAATAAGAGACAAGTGCCACGCCTTCGCTTCGTATCCGGTGTGGGCGTACATGGGGGCAGAGGCGGGGGCGTGGCAACGGTTCTTTGGTACAAAATTAGTTGCTAGTTCCATTCGACCAACGTTGTTGTAAATGCGAGGACAGAAATCAAAATGTTCGCATAAAAGAATTATCTGTGCTTAAGTTAGATTATCCCTGGGCCATAGAATCCAATTGGCAATTGAATGGAAAGATGTCGCAGATTCGATTTGCCAACTTTATTTTCCTGCCCATCGGTTTGTTCCCTCCCCTGATTTGAAGTTCGAGTGCCACTTGAAAGTTTCCCAGCCCCAGCCCAGTATCTCTGCCTTCAAATGCATTACCTTTTTATCGAATTTCATTTGATTTTCTTTTGGGCTTAGGCAACAACAAAGCTCATCCGAATGTTGTGGGTTTTCTTATTTTTTTTTTTTGGTTGGGTGGCTGGCAAGGTTTTAGGGTTAGACAATTGTTATGGCAGCCATAAAGCAGAAGGTGCTTGAGCCCATTAAAGTTGTTGGCCATGAAGCCACCCAAAGCGATTGTGGGTACTCCTGGGCTCCTGATAAAAATCCATACGACTTGGAACCCATAAATCAAGTCGTACATTTTATTCTTTTATTATTCCGTTTTGAGGTTTGAGTTTTTAAAACCTTTTTAAGTCGCTTTCAAGCTTAAGGTGTTTTAAATGCTCTTAGTATTTTTTATATTTTAGATCCTTGTAGTTAATTAAAATTTATGATTACAAAACCTTAGTTCATGATTAAAGGCATCTAAAACATTTTATTCATACATTCCTAAAAAAAATTATCTCAATTTCAGTTAGCACAATCGTCCTGCCCCGACTTTATCGCCTTTGGTGGCCTCCAGTTCCTGGAGTACCGACGATAGCAGACTGATTTCGCGCATGACGAAGCTCAGGATGTGATCGATCTCATAGCTGTGAAAGCTGGGCACAATGTCTGTGGAAAAGAGGGTCTAAGGATCGAGTATGAATGGAATGAAAGGACTTTCAGGTCTCACCGCGGCGCTTGCAAAGTAGGCGGTACAGGACCTGGATACCATCGAACATACGCTCCTTGTCGAGATTGTAGTTCGAGGTGGTGTCCTTGCAGGTGCTCAATATCTTCTCCCACTTGAGGCAAGTGGCTCGCGAACTGACATACGATCGGTCCAACCGGGCCAGATCGTTTTTGAGACCCAGAACAGTTAGAGCCGCCTCGCTGGTGACCTGAACCATACGTTGGCGCATCTCCTCGATCTCGTTGAGCTTCTGACTCTCGAGTTGATTAATCTCCACCTGGGCGAGCACTGCAAATAGGAGGTCATTAGTAGGCCTATAAAAATCAAAAGAAAATATATGGGAAACCCACTCAAAGCATCGCAGCGGTCAATGCAGTCCTTGGGCGAGACAAAGATATCGGACACCCTGACCACCTCCTCCAGAACCCTCTCGTAGGGCTGAAACTGGGCCACTGTGGCCTTGAGGGCGGTGCGAAAAGTGCCCAGCTCGGCAATGGCGGTCTTGAAGCCTTCTATCTCCCTGATGACCTCCTCGTGGAGCACGGACTCCTCGCGAATGGACTTGTCGGCACTGCGCTTCTTGTCCGCACAGTCCTTGATAAAACCATTCACTTCGACGAAGCGTTTGCGCAGGCGCTCCTGGATTTTGTACATCTTACGGATGCGCTGCACATTCAACGCCGTCTGGCGTTTAGCATCCTTCAGCAGCGTTCTCTGGACATCCTTCATGGCATCGTACTCCCGCAGATTGGCTATGTACAGCATTTCGATGGTGTCCCCAGCCGAATCCCAATTGGGTGGTTTTCTGTTGCATACCGATTTAATCAATTTGACTGATTTTATGACCTTCACTTCGCTTACACGAAAAACTGATCCTGCTGGCGGGAAACGCGATAGTCATCGATGGCCACCTCTGGGTTGAGGTCCAAGTCGCCGATCACATCGGTCTTTATGGTTGGCTTGCGTCGCGGCATCTTTGTTTTTTTTAAATAAATCTTTTTAAAATATTTCTGGGTAAATATTTATGAGTATATGTTAGGCAATGTTGTGTCGAATTGATTCAGAGTTAAACTGGATGTCTGAGAGCAGGCAGCAAAGTAAATGATTTAAAGTTTTTAAATTTTATTCTAGGAATGCAAGACCGCTTCCAAAAAGAAAATAACAAATAAAAATGAAAAAGGCTTCAACTATTGCTTAACTAATGAACACATAACTTTCTAATTGAGACTTAAATTTAAGTTAAAAACTGATTTTTAATTTAATAACTTACAAAAATTATCGATATATTTAATGCAGTTAACAGTTACCCTCGCAACAAATAAACATATTTCTTTTGGTTTTCCCCTACTTATAAAACCATTGCCAAGGTTACCAGAAAACCTCCTGGCAACCATTGTTTCTTTTATGTCACCCAAATAAAAATCATGTTCCAAGTAGGTCTTGTTAATTGTTATTACAAAACAATAACCCAATACGAAAAGTAAACAAAGCACACACAGCTACAAAAAGCACACTCCGCAGTTCCGCGGTAACCAAAGCAAAAAAAAAAACAAAAAGAAAAAAAAAACTAAGCCAAACTTACACTCCAAGCTTTTGTTTCCGGTCAAGGGATCCAAGATGCCACGTGTGAAGCCCACCAAGAAGCTCGATGTCCTGGGAAATCTGGACCTGCGGCCCGAGGATGCGGTGGGCGACTATATCAGTTCGAAGCAGCAGAACAAATTCTTTGTGTGAGTAACTTTGTTCGTGCACTGAAAGAAAAGTGTCCAAGCTTAGGATTGTCTTGGTCAAACATAGCGAATAAAATGGTCATCGTCAAAAGATAATTTAAAAATAACTAAAGATTTTATAAAACAATTGAGGACTGATTTAAGTAATTGGATTAATTATCTTAAACATTTTATATAATTATGGCTTGAATGGCAGTTTTACTTGCATGAGTTAAATAGTTCCAAAATCTTTTTTATTTAGTATACCGCCCAACTCGGACTCCGCAGGCGACTCCATCGAGTTGATTTTCGTGAACAATCTTCGTGAACATGAGGCTATGCTCAAGTTGCAGGAAGAGATGCTAACCAGCGCCAAGCGGCAGTCGAAGGTGAACTCTACCAGGGTGCGGAACATGTACAAGATCCAGGAGCGGCTGAGGCGGCGCTTCATCGAGGTGAACAGCTTCATCAAGGACTGCGCGGAAAAGAAGCGAGCGGCCGAGAAGACCGCCCAAGGAGAGACCCTCTACCACAAGGAACTCGGCGAGGGCATTGAGAGCTTCAAGGAGGAGATCGGCGAGCTGAAGGCCTTTCGTGAGGCTCTCAAGGCCACCGTCCAAGAGTTCCAGCCCTACGAGAAGGTGCTCGACGAGGTGGTGAAGGTATCCAGCATATTCGTGTCCCCCAAGGACTGCATAGACCGCTGTGATGCACTTAGTAAGCTATATTTCTAGTATTAAAGACTTAATGATCAGAAATCAACTGGTTTCGTAATTAACAACAATTAGGATGTTGTTCCTTAACTAAAAAAAAACAAGGGGTATTATTATTATTATTATTAAAAAGCCAGGTCTTTTAGGTTATTAATATAAGTTCTATACGCAAAAAGTTTTCTATTATTTAAACATGAACTAGCGCTTATCAGAAATAGTTATCCATAATAAAGTTGTCCAATTATTTTATAATATAAATAAATTATAATTTTACAATATGTAATCATGTTCCTCTGAACTATTTTCAATATAGTGCTGGCTCAAGTGGAGATCAACAAGCTGGAGCATCAAAAACTGCTTGAGATTGAGAGTATGCGGCAGCGTATGGTACAGATTACCAATGAAGCGGCTTTGACTGTTTTAGGTCTCAAAAATGATCTAGCCAGGCTTGAACGATCCTACAACGAGTCCAGGGTTCAGTGTCTCAGGTGGGAGAAGATCCTAGCGAGCACCAAGGATGCAATAAACAACTCTTATATGGACAAGGAACGTACAATAGATGCGATTACCAACCTTCACCGCATTCTTTGTCGTCGTCGAGGTGGGTACCAAAATTATTTGATTTACTTAAAAAATTAATAAGTATTTTTGAGTTTTTTTTTATCAATGATTTATACTAATTTAGTTTATTTTCCAAAGATATACCTTCGTCTTCTGCTCGCGGTGACTTGGTAAAACTGTTGGATTCCATTAAAAACGAAGTGGAGATATTGACTGGTGTTCTGAAGGAGGTCGAATCATCCGATCCCGCAGTAAAATTGGAAGAAGTTAGAGATGTAACCTTCTGCTAGTCCTGTGAAAAAATTCAAAGTATTTAAATGAAAGCTTACAAACAATTTACACCAATAAAAATATTCAAAAAATTTAAATTTAAATTAAGTATTCTGTTTTTAGTTAAGCTAACATTTTTATATTTTTTTTTGTTATTTTTATTTTGTTATTGCTGCTTCTGCAGCTTGTAGCAGTTATTAATTGGTCTACGCTCTGCATTCGGTTGTTAATGCCACTTTCTAATTGCTTTTACCTCATAAATCTTGCTCAATGCTTTGGTCCGCGTGCAGGGTCCAAAAGTGGATCCGTCCTGGCTCTGCAGTCATCATAAGTCACCAAATTGTCGGACACTCAAGACAAATGTGACACTGGCTTATTTAATTAGAGAGCTGCTGGCGGGATGAGAGAGAAGTGCTTAAGCACCAGAGTCTGTGCATCAATTGGACATTTAGCGCTAACTGCGCCAACTTCGCTTGACGGCTTTTTAATTACGTCAGCCCGGGAAAATGTTCCTCGTTCTCTGTTCGCTGCATGACAATTAGCCGGTCCAAAAAAAAAAAAAAAAATAGAACGCCCTGGTCAATTGGCAATTTCTTTCTATTTTTCAGTTGGCAAAAACTTTTTTAATTACCACCGAAAAGGAACGTTGACAAAAAAAAACACTGGTCAACGATTCTGCCGACGGCTCTGATTTTCAATTATTTATTGACAGGAGTCTCGACTCGTCGTTTAACCTGTCCAACTCTTGACACAACGACCTCCACTCTGTGAACAAATGCACAAGAAGAGCTACAGTTTAACACTTTGGCAGAAATGCAACTTTAATGCCCGAATGCAGTCAGCACGTGTTTAAATCAAATATGTTAAAATGTATGACAAATATTTATAGCACAGGTTTTTTTTTAGGAGCATTTAAATTAAACACAAGCAACAAAAACATAAGAGTACTTTTAATAGCTTTTAAAATAATGTTGTGAGTTGCAAATATTAACAAGCTCAATTTAAGAGGCAAAAACTCAACACCACAAATTATCGGATTGATAAATGCCCTGCGGCCAGAAATAAATTGTAAGTTTTCCAGAAACATGCGATCTGGAAGATATTTTTTGGGCCCCAACTCCGTGGGTCTTTGACATCTTTATGCTTCTAGTCGTGTTTCGGATACCCGTTCTCCAAAGACATTTCCGCTCTGGCTGGTCTTTCGATTGGGGTACCGAAAAAGTGTAAGAACTCGGCCGCAGTTGATGTATGGAAACATTTTAATTAATGCTGACAGCTGAAAATGTCGCGGACACCTTTTGTTGTGTAAATTTCATCGACTCGAGGCGTTGGACTCTATAATTATGATTGGATTTCGTTGCACGTTGCTCGTTTCTATTTCTTTCTTTTTTTCTATTTTTCAATTTGCCTTACCCGTTTCCCCATTGAGCAGCACGTCAGTGAATTAATCCGCTTAGCCGTCGCATATTCCTATTCCCCCCGGGGTCTACCGGACTAGACAACCAACAGACCCAATACCAAACCCTATGAATCAGGTCCGAAGCAGGAGAAACCCGCCAGACGCTTGACCAGACGGTAAAGCCTTAATCCTTGATAGTTGTTGGCCCTTAAACTTTTCTAGGGTTTCCCCTCGGGTCGGGTTTTTTACCCAGGTGTCAAGGTGAATGAATGGGACAATGGGGAGCCGGGGCTCCACTTGACCGAGGAGCTAATTAATGGGTTTAATTGTTGCTTTAATGCATGACAAATAAATTAAGATAAGCATTTTTGGAGAATATTCAAAGATTAATGCGATGGAATAATGATTTTCAAACAAATCATTAAAAAACATATGAATGTTACTTAGTAATCTGCAAACAAAGTCAAAAATAAATTGTACTATATGTTATTAGACTCTGGGTAAATTTATGCGTAAATTATTTTTAAATATACTATTTGTTTGCTAATGAGAAATTATTAATGTAAATAAAAAAAGGTAAACATAATAATCTTGCTAATAGTAATGTAAGCAATATCAACAAATATAAATAAAATTAAAAGACAAACTCATAGTAATAAAATGTTTTGCTTTACTTTTTCGTGTTTAATATTTGTAAAAAACCATATAAAACCATATTCTAAACATTTGACTTCTAGCGATAAAGCTTACTTCTAATATTTGTTTATTTCGAAGTCCATTCATAAGACATAAAACATTTATATTTAAGACCCAAGTACTACCAGATCAAAAGACTCACTTTAATAAAAGAAAGGCTAGTTTAAGATAATAAATAATTCAGCTCGGAAACCATCAAATCGATGATCATAAAAGAGGGGCCACCGCAATGCCAACCGAAACTATTGACCCTGGACGCCAAGTCGGTGCAACCTTTACAGTGCCCGTAGGCCAGAACAAGTAAACTAAACTCCTGACCAGTTCAACAGGGGCAGCAACAATTTTCATTGTAATAACAATATATAACACACAAATTTGAATAACAAATTAACTGGCACACACATAGGCACATGGTGACATTGGGAAAGTCTTTGGGTCCAGGTCCAGTCCTTCTCCTTGTGGCGCGAGACTGAAAATAGCCATTCGACTTGGGCTCCTGTGAGCCAGCCCACAAACAACATACAACATGCAATATAATTGAATGCCTGCAGGACGTATAGACACATGTGTGTATGCGCCATACACAATATAGCAGCAAGCATGGTAGCCACAAAATATTTGCTTATGTGGCCCAAACCCAGACCAAAGCAGACCGGACCAAGCCCAACCCGACTAGGAGAGTTAAAGCCCGGCCCAAAACAGCTCTCGACCAACAACCAAATGTGACTTTGCAGCGTCAACGTCAATGTTGCATAAATCAACACACCGACGATGGCGCTGCCAATTTTGTGGCTCTATATCCGCCCCCGCCACAACCCCTTCCGCCCTCCGCCAACTTGATTGAATATTTCAAGCCATACATCTTTAATAATGCGCCACGAAGGCGATGTCGATGTCGATGACGATGACGTCGCCTCCGGCCAGTTTTCATGGCACCGCACCGGCCACGCAAATGCAAATGGGCAAAATGCAAAATGCAAAATGTAAAATGCACAGTAGCCGTCGCCACACAGCCCAGGATGTAATTTGGGCGTTTTTTCCTTCTTCCTACACTAAACTGACCGATGTCTAAGTCAGCCGTCCCGGTTCACAGAGCTAGAAACGCCTTCTAATCAAACTACGTGGACTTGACTTTTATGAACTACGTGCTGCCATATACTCTAACTTGGGTAAATAAATAATAACAAAAAGTCTATCTTTCATAAAAGAAAGATATGTTTAAGAACTTTTGGTTTCTACTAAAGAAAGTTTGAAAATATATTTTAAATTTACTTTTAAACATATACTGTTAATTGCTATTGATTTTTAAAATTTTAAAAAAGATCTCTGACATAAATTTAACATTTTTACTAAAACAATTTAACAGATCAACAGAAAGGTTAGAAAATATAACAATTTACTTTTTTAAATATCCTGTTATTTGTTAATTGTAATTTTAAGCACGTTAAAAATTTAAAATATTTATGAAAAATTATAAATATACACTTTATTTGTTTATGCAAAGGTATGCTTAGTTCAATGGTATGATCTTTAAGTTTATTATAGTGACAATTACTTAAAAATCTAATTGCAATAACTAATATTTAATATATAACAAAAATATTGTTTAAGTAACATTTCTCAAGGCGACCTTAATCTGAAACTTTTTTTTATTAACTCAACTGTCACGATAAACATACAAGGGTATTCGTGGGTTTTTCTTCAGTCGCAATCTTCCTGCCGCCCAAGAATAACTTCAAAATGTGAATCGAGGCTTGGTCTCGGTTAAGGTTTCCTTTTCGGTTTCGGTCTGGCAACATCTAATTGAATCCGACCGCATCAAGATGAAGTTCGTCTTTGGCGACAGTTTTGTTTGGGGTTTGCCCACCCCTGGCCCTTTTGGGTCCGTATACTTTGTGTGTGTTTAGTTGACCGCAGTCAAAAATAGCTTTGAAAAACTTTGGCTGGCAAAGTCTCGCCTGCGGAACAGCTCTGCTCTTTTCGGGCTCTTCCCCAAGAAAGATGATGCGATGCCGGGTGGATTTTCGGTTGCTGGCATCTTTGTCAAAGTCAAAAGTTTGTCATAGTTCAAGTTAATGTGCTGTGACTTTTCGCAGTTTTCCTTTCGCCCAAGCAAATGAACCATGTTTCGGATGATGTATTGATGTATTGCCAACAGTGGAATAAAGTTAAACTTTTAATAAGTTTGTCAATTGCTGGCATAAAGGCGGGTTGAACCACTTTCGTGGCTAATGGAAACCCTCGTGAAGGCAAGACCTTAATATTGCAGTGGCCTTATCTTGGCAACGACTTTGCAGTTAATTAAAATGTTGCATAAAAATCAGCTACTGCGGCGGCTAATGCTATTATTTTAGTCACTCGTTGCGTATACGCCATGTTGCAGTCGCCTAAGACAGCCACCACCCAATCGGCTTAGTTCGGCTCAGTCCGGACTACGGCCAGTGCTCTATCTCCAAGATCCAACAATGGGTGAATTTAATTACGCCACTGCTGTATATTGTTCACCATGGCCTAGGTGAGCGAGCAACAAGAGACGCATTACACATACGCAGTGTTGTCCGACCATTGTGGCCTTTCCCCACTGGTGCTAGCCACAGGAAATTAATTTGGTGTCTGTGCATTTTATTTCCAGCAAAATGCACTGGGGGTTCGCAGACAACAAGTCCTAATCCCACTTGGAGCAGGGCGGGCCAGCAACGAAGGTTGCTTTAAGGCGCGTTGTTCTCAAGTTGGTTTTAACAATGTTAACCTAACATGCAAGCTTAAATGCCAGGATTTTTCCATAACATTTCCACTCAGTTTTAGGGTAAAGCCCCGCCAAACTAAATTGGCAATTACTTTTAAGTTATACTTTTACAATCTCAAAGTTTACAGCAAGGATACTTTTTAGGTCTTATATAGCATCTCATCAAAAATGGCAATTATTATGTGCTTGCAAATTGCCCAAATGTCCAGCTACAGATCAAAACTTCTTGGACAGATTGGTCGTTAAACGGCAATTAGTCACACGACAGCTTCCACAGGTACTCTTGATTGGGCGAGTGGGCGTGGCAATCAAAGTTACACCCTGTCAATATTATCGACACGCATTATAAGCCCCTTCCATGTCGCAACGACCAACCACCCATCCACACGCCCAATCCCAATTCCAATTCCATGGCACTTGAGGAGCCACCGCTGCTGGAGATGATATCCTGCTGACACTTTAGACAGACCACAGACCCCACGACTTTGATGTGGGCACTGCGATAAGCCAAAGGGCGGTGAAATTGAGGCCTTGACAAAGGTGTGTGTCCAGCGGCGGAAGCTGTGCATAATTGGAAAATAGTTTGGACGACGAAGGGCCGGTGGCCATTAAGTAGCTCTGCCACTGGCTGTGGCTTTCCCTTGTAATTGCCCATGAGCAGGGCTCTGTTGAAATGTCTGAAGTTTCCAAGTCACTCTGTAAATCAAACTTAAGAGGAGATTAATTAAAATAGGATTCGATTTGAGAGCTCTGATGAGCTGTTGTTTACCCTCTATATCCTTATTGCCTGTTATTTCAATTTATAAGTATTTAAATATTTTTTTTTCAAGGGCAATCGAATTTTGTATACTGACGTTTTAAATTAGTATTATGTATACATTTTTTTGAACTAATAAAAACTTTAAAGCGAAGCAAACCCTGATACCGTAGGTCTACTCATCAGTCGCCAATTTAATATTCACTTTCCCATTAAGTAAAAGTTGTGAGGCTGAAGCTGAATCCACTCTTCTTTGGCAGATGGTAGATGGTGGGCAAAAAGTTTGCTGGCGTTGGCTCATAAATTTCAAATTTGGAACCATGAACATAAGTTCTGCAGTTCCCCCAGTTTGGCGAACAAAAAAGAAAATTCCGCAAATACACAAATCGCAAAACTCATTACGGTAATTAGACGGGGGGCTTGGCACAGTAGGCGGATGCTATAAATTTGTGTGGATCGGACTAAGTGCCTCTGCGGCTGATGAAGCGGCATTTGAAATTTTCAATATTTCGAATTGATTTCTGTTTCCCGCCAACAAGCGCTATCATTTAGGCCAATTTGCTGTGGCTGTGCGCGATAAGCGGAGTCGATGGGGATAGCTATGGCTATATATATATATATATATATGTTATGTGTATATTGCTTATCAACTGTCAGTTGCATTTCGCTCTTCTGGGTCAGTGAGCTTAAATGGGATTGCTAATTGAGTGGAAGGTGGTTTGGGCAACAGGAAGTGGACCAGCCCATCCATTTATCCATCCATGCAGCCATCCAGTCAAACAGCCACCACCACCCCGCACTTTGTAAACACTTCATAAATAATTTGTTGATAAATTTGTAGTTGTTGTCGTGTTGTCGGACATGCTGTGAAGTAAGGCAATAAGTGCATTGACAATGGCAGCGTAATTATGAATTTTACATCGATAAAAATTGCATTTAAATTCATTAATTTTTGCCGCAATAATAGTCGGCACTCATTATATATTGTTCATTATTGTGCCTGTCGCATCGCTGTTTACCATTATGCAGCAGTTGTTAAGTCCTTTAATTCATTTTGGAACCACTGATCACTGACACTTACAGGCAATTTATTTTAACTACTCAAATGCCCCTGATTGGGTCACTGAACTCTGATTGCATATTGACACCGTTTCGAAGCCACAACCTCAGAATTGAGCCCTTCTACGAACTTCTCATGGTTTCGTGTCTCCTGCGCTCTGATGCATAACATTAAGCTTTTGTCGGCCAGTAAGTACACTTCCCGTACTGTTCATTTTGGATCTGTGTGTGCAAGGGAGAAAGCCACAGCCATGCCCACTTTACCCAGCCACCGCCCTTGCACGTATATATGTGTAGATGCAAGTGTATATGTATGTATATGTAGCCGGACCTTTTGTCTGAGGCAGCCGCATTGAAATTAACTTTAGTGCCATTTAAAGTTATGCGCTTCATAAATTTGCAAAAACAGTTTCAATTAAAATGCGGCCATCATAAAAAGGAAATGCTGTCGGCTCATATTGCTCCTGCAAATGCAATACAGTTGTTGTAGTGGTTCCTGTTGTTGCTCTAGTGGCTCGTCGTAGTTGCTATACTATGCAATATAGAGAGGCGAACAAAAGGCGCAGCATCCGACCGCACGGCCAATAATGCAACAGTCCAGGGGCGGTGAGTCCTGGAGAATTCTGCAACTTGGGAAACAAATTTTCAATTTTATTTATTCCCTTTTAATTGGAATTACTTTGTCAGAGCTTTAATTGCCTGTCATAATTAATTTATATTCGTATAGACATACACATTGCCCAAGGAGTATTCTTTATAAAATAATAAAAATACTTTTGATGTAAGAGTTGGGGATTAAAAAAAGGATGTGAAGAGATTGGATATTTCTTTTTTAATTTTTTTTTATTCAGTTTGTTGCTTTTTTCTTAAAATAATAGGTTTATTTGCTGCATACAAGGATTCCCCACTCGTGGGTCCTTTTTTACGACGCCACTGGTCCCTGAATGTCTCTTCTGTTCACAGCTGGCTCGTTTGCATGGACTGCGTCCGGTTATGTGCCGCCCCCGACCACGTGCACCATGCCAGGCGGCCATCATCATCAACATAATTTGAATGCAATGCTTTTAATTGCAAACTTGCATTAATTATGATTGAACAATTTTAAAATGCAACTGCGCATACAAAAGACATTCTCTGGCTTTCCCCCTTTTTGCCGGGCTGTGAAATTGCGGTTGCTGTGTAATCGGCGCGAATGGATTGTTGGCAGCAGCAGCAGCCTTTGTCTGCCTTATCTATTCCTCGCCAGAACTTCAAAGCATCCTGGGGCGACGCGAGGAAATTTTAATTTTCCCCCATCCTTTGGCACTTCGCTTTTCATGCCGCTTATCGAGTCAGAAATTTCATGGGCTCACCTTGGCGGCCCTTTCCTGCGGCAATTGGGATCGATAAGGGGCAATTTGAACAGGAGTGAGTTGAATTTGAGGATGCTGCCCTACTGAGGTGACGCCATCCAATTTATCGAATTTTGTAAATTGACGGTAAATTGCCGGCGCCAGTGAAAGTTTTTCGCCAAGAAATTATACAAGTTTTCTGCTAACGATGCTAGAAACTCTTAAGTCGGCGGTTCTCACGATGGCAAAGTTAGGGGAAAAGCTTAAAGAGCCTGCTGCTTTTAAAATTAAAAAAAAAAGTGCTTACTTTCAATTAATTTAACCAACGCTTTACCCGTATTATTTTTTCCGCTTAATGATATTACAGCTCAGCAAGAAAACCGAGCCAATCAGTGGCCATAGCCAGTGGCAGTTTGGTAAATTCAGAGTTCAATGTATAAATATTTGGCGTTAATTTGCTGCGCAAATTTACTTATGATATTACCAGTTTCGACTTCTGCTGGTCTGCTTTTAATATTTCTCATAATATCAATTGGTTAATTTTTTAAAATAAAAAAATAAATTAAAGCTCAGTGCCAGGGAGTGTAATAGTGAATTGCCAATCGAATCGTTTCCATTAAGGAGAGATTCGGTTGGAAAAATTGAATTTACAGTTAATCAGACATGGCCACAAATGCGCTATAAGCAAATACGAAAGGCAAAAAAAGGGGAAAAAATTAAAATGGCTAACGATCCCTATGGCCTGGAGCACGGATTTAAGCGTTGGCTTTTCATTACACACGTGCTTTTTGTTCCTGTTTCTCTTCAGTTTTTGCCTCAGCTGCTGTGATTTTTTGCCCAATGCACCCACTGCCCGGGATCATAATTGTTGAATATACACCGTTGACGATGGCGTCCATAAAATAAATCAAGGATAATGCCGTACGGAATTAAAAATTAAACGAAGTGCGCCATTTACGGCTCCGGTTTTTTTGTTCTCCCCCATGAAATCATCCGTGGCCACAGTGAGTATCAGATCCCGATGACGGTCCACGTAGTCTACGGGCATCCGTATTGCAATATTGTGTGGGCATAGCCGATTTTTATAGACGCTTTTTATTGCGCATTTTCCATTGATGTTGAAATTCTCGCCCGTTTTTCTTTGTACCCTCCTTTCGAGCCACCCACAAAATGGCTCCTCTTTTCGTCCTTTTCGCTGATTTTATTTGAACGAAAATTGGCGAATGGTATGATAGACGTTGTCTACGATTGGGCGTGGCATGCGGGCGTGGCGTATGCGTAATATTTTACAGCAGCAAAAGAAGAAGAAAGGGCCTCTCAGTCGAAATGGACTGATTGGGGAGGTCGTTTGCTTGACTGCACATCTGTTCAAGTAGCTGATTATATTTGGAGGGCAAACATTAACTTTACGAACTTAAAGTGGACTGAGTCGTATTTAAAAATCAATAATCATCAGGAGGTGGATGAAAATCTTTCCCGTTCTATAATTTAATTTATTTAATTTAATTCTTTAAAAACGATGCAAATCCTATTTAAGACCCATATACAATCGCAGAAACCAAAATAAATAAATAAACGACCACTTTTCCATTAATATCAGTGACCTTTCCATACTGGGAAAATTGATTTGGGTGGTTACATGAAAAATTTGTCAATCTAAGCTGACAAATACAGGAAACTTAAAGGACTCTCAAACATATTCCCACCAGACCCCTGGTGCCTTTTCTTGGGGCACCATCATTTATGTCAAATGACCCTCATTATGCTGTCTTATTACCAAAATAAATTGAGTTTTGGCTGAAAAATCAGCTTTGTCTGGGCTCCGTGGGGCGGGCTCATGTGTAACCCAGCCAAATGAGCTGCTGGGGACACTTTGTGTTGGGTTTTTTCTCATATATCCCCATGGTATTATAAAGCGATTGGAATTAAAATTAAATGACTGTTTTCTTTTCGCACACAAATTGTGAGAAATTGGAGTGAAAATTGAGTTTACCTGGGGCAACAACTGCAGAGGAGGAACTGTTTGTCCTACTGCTCCATTGAAAATCCATCACGGGAGCCGTCAAAAGGCAGTCTCCCTGCCCTTCTCGGTCCAAACTTTAATTGCTGTTGCCGCTGGCGCCTCTGTAAATGTGAGAAAGGCCAAATCAAATATTGACAGAAAGTAAGTAAAAGCGCGGCGGACTTTCGCTCGCGTCAACAACATGGTAAATTCGATTAAGTGCCACGCCTCCAGCGCCGCATTGTGAAGCCATTAGCGGGGATCCTTCGGAGTCCGCACCCATCCCTGATTTTGAGTCCAGCTAAATTGAATTAAAAATGCATCATAAAAATGGTCGTAGATTTGATTAATGGCCTTCGTCCCGGCTAGGGACACTCGAAATGTAAAATTCAGACGGCTACAAAATGGCGAAATATGCAAAAAGGTTTTCGAAATAAATGACGGTCGAGACTTCTCCGCAAGACAGTCCAACTAATCATAAAATTGGGTCGTTGCTCATATGCAGGGGAGCTAGAGGAAACGCTAGTTTTTCCTTGCCAGCTCGTCCATCTTTTTTCCCCAAACAGGTCCTTTTTTGACGCGCATCCTGTTAATGAAGCCCTTTCAGGGCAGTAAAAACTTGCAGAAACTTGAGATGTTGCTTTTCCTCCTTTCCTCACAAATTGGGCAAGGACGAGACGCATAAATTAGAGGACAACTTTTTTGCGAAGCGAAGGGGGTGGCCAAATGGGTTGCCGTAGTATCGTAAAACTCAACTGCCATATGGTGAGGTAACAAAAAATAACAAGCCCAAGTGCGAGGACTTTCAACGTTAGTCACCCTCTGGTGACACATTACCCGAACCCCCCAACCCAATCCTCAGTGTCCTTGCCGCTGATCCTTGAGCGGCCAACGTGCTTGCGGCACATAAACGTATAAAAATATATTTCAATTAGCCGCGTCTTTTTTGAGAGCGTAGTTTAACTTTGAATGCCGCACCATAAAACGTTCGTGAAGCGGTTGCGAGTTCATTTCTGGTCCGGTTCGACAGACTCGTAAATTACGCGGCGGCAAATCGTAAATAATTTTTAGACTCCTAATAGGTTTTTACAGCTCTCCTCCTAGAGCGAAGCAGCAGATGTTCCTGTCTGTTTTCATGGCCCATAAAGACATGAGCCAAAGCCTGTTCACCCAGCGAAGGGGTTCCCAACTGCATGGGGTTTTCTATTCTGAAATATGATATGTGTGCCTGACTGATGGATGAAGTGTTTACGAGATGTCGACTAAAAAAATATTTAAGTGCGTGCTTGTTTAATTAGAAACAACTTCTCCAAAGATATGCAGTTTTTGATAAATGAAACTCTTAAAGAACTAAGCCAAGAACAAATTAAACACGTTTCTTTCTTTTTGTTAAGAAAACATTATTGAAACAGTTTATGGTCGTTATTTACAAATTTTTAAAACTTGCAGCGGCTTTAATCTAATTATTTCAATAGTCGCAAAATATAGGTACAATCAAATGTAACTGCTCGTGCTGAAAATTTGAAATTTTCCCAACATTAGGCGCATTATAAATCCTGCACAAACGTAACAATCCTGTCGCAATACCAACTGATGATTTAATTCAAATGGACAGATGCAAAAACTTTCGGTGCACCGCTTAAAACCATCAAAGCAATGCAAATAAAATCAAACCGAATTATTTTCGTAGCATTTTCGGCTACGGATGGTGCACATTTTGCTTTGCGTGCGATGAAAATTCGCTGCGAATAAATTCAATTTGAATTCGACCGTTTAGGACACGGACACCAATGCCAGGAAAAAACCCCGAGCCCACAACCGAATAAGCCCAGCGTCGAAAAAAAAACATAACCAAAAACCCGACAAAGCCCTACGAAAAACATTTTGATATGCCCAAAACAAATTGAATTTGCGCTGATGCAAAAAGCGACATAGTTATATATATGGACCTGGACCCCTCGATTCCCTTTTTTATCCTTGGGCTCGCCGGGTTTCCGGACCTGGCATCTTGGCAGATATGCAGACCAGCTTAAGAAATTGACAAAAACATAAATTATATTTCCTGCCCCTTTTTTATCTCTGAGTTGTTGCTAGGTTTTATGCCAATCTTATATTATTATTTGCCTTTAGTTTTCTTTGTGGTTTTGTCAATAACAGTGAATAGAAACAAAGGAACAAGGAAAACATTGAGCCTTACAAATAAAGGGGCCTAATGGAGATCGACAGCCAAATAAAAAATAGTCTTAATTTATTTTTCTCTATAGGGGATAGTTAAAATCGTTGAAAAACGGAAAAGCTAATGAGTTAATACATATAAGTTTTGAAAAACTCTGTGACTTTCTTCTTCCAGAACTTTTTTCTTAGCTTCATCAAATTTCCCACTGGGCTTGCGGCATCCGCATTTTACTTCTGCCGTCGACAGTAGCATCCGCAGTTAGCAGTAGGCAATTTCAGTTACGACGACAGTCAGCAAAATAAAATCACTTCTTCTATTCGGCGGTCTGTATGTCAGTCTATCTGTCTGCGAGCCAAAGGAAAAATATCATAAAATACGTAACGAACGACAATTTGCCTGCCATCTACACGGCCCGCGTTCAATTTTTTTGTTTGGTTCCCTCAATTCGAAAAGTATATGGTTTTTATCGTGAGTTTTTCAAATTCACAGCTGGATTAGGAAAATTTCAATTAAATTTATATTTATTTTTTTTAATATGTATATGTATTTTTTAATAAAAAAATTCAATGGAGAAATTGCTCCTACAAAATGTAATTTTTTGATGATATAAATATTCTTCGTTTGAGAAATGGGTATAATAACTTCGTAACCAATTTGGTAGGCTTCTCGTCTGTTCTTGTCCCCAATATTCACATGTCCATGGCGGTAGTCCTGCATTTAGTTTCCTGTTCGCATTGCTTTTTGCATGCTCAGACCCGTTGGCAGATAGAATTTTCCGCTTTGTGTGAAAGTTTTCCTTTTCTAGGCTTGCTTTTCCCGAGCCCACTGAAGCGTGTAAATGGCGCTGACAATGGGCGGTGGGTGGTTGGGTGCTTGTGGGTGGACTAGCTGACGGCAACGTCAGTGACAGTGGGGAGATTCCGTCTATCAACAAATCAGCTACCGAATTCTTGTTCACGCGTGTAGCCATTGACAACGTTTGCCGGTTCCACCGGTCTCTCCCAAAAACCCAAAACCCTATACCCAATCTCCACCGAAAATCACACAAACTGCTGACGCGATGGTGGCACCAAAAAAAAAAACCGTATCAGCTGAAACAAATGCAAAAAAGGCGGTGGCGGCCAAATCAAATAAAATTGTTAAATTGAATAAAAATCGGCAGCTGGAAAACGGAAAAATATTTGCGCATTTAATGCAATTGCAGACATGGGAATGCCGCCACAGCCGGGAGGCCAATTTGTAGTGCCCCCCGGTTGCGTCCGAAACTGGTCCACCAAACTGGGGGTGCTGGAAAACCAGGATCTGGCGGATCTGGTGGCTCCGATTCCCCTGGCCACCGGAGCATGGCGTAATTAATGGCCCATCGCCGGCATCGTTTTAATGGACAGATGCTGGCCCCGCGACCATCGACCCTCCGCACAAAGCGATAAGGTCTTCATTTGGCATTCTCATTGGTAACTCCATTAGCGCCGCCATTCAGCATTCGAGCCACATTAAGCAAATGTAAATGGCCAACAATCAAAACGAAGGAAGTGCTCTCATCGTATATTAAAGGTCCTTGGACGATGAGTTACGGATGTTGAGACAAGCTTAAAGAGACAAAATAAAAACAGGACGATTCTTCAGTTTTTATTTGGTTCTTAAAGTAAATTTTTACAGACAAACTCAGATCATCTATGAAACCTTTAGTTAATCTACCTGTTTTGGTACTATTAATTAATTCTACTAAATTGATTTACTTTTATTTAATACAAGTTTTATATTTGTGAGGTTTTATATTTAAATTCGCCTTACAAAACAATGCCAAATATAAGTTAAAAATAATAAAATCTAATATAATAATTCCAGGGGGTGCGAATACCTTAAATTTTTCTACTTTTTTCTTGAAAATTTTGTAAGCCCTTTAAGCTGGGAATCGCAAAACACTCAGTGCTGGTTTGCAAGCCATGCATTCTGCATTTTTATCTTTCTGCTCATCAGATTCAACTCCAGCCGAGTACACGCACACCTTTGTGCTTTGATTTGCTGTGATTAATTAAGAGCCAAGCCACTGGCCAGTGAAAGGCCTGTTGGCCTGTTGGCCCGTTGGCAGCTCAAAAGTCGGCAAGTGAGCAGTTTGCCGCTACAACTCTACTACAAATTGTGTTTACTGTTGCCACTGAGTAGTGGCGGACTTCAAAGTTAGTTTCAAGTTCAGTCGCAGTGCGCTCGAATCATTAAAGTTACACAAAGATGTTCTGGCAGAAAGAAAAGCACGAGCAGGACTCGGACTTGGACTTGATGGGGCAGCTCAATCGGAGCTGCATGGAGAATGACCAAGTTGATGTCTCAAGCAGGCCACAACTTTTTCCTCTTTGCCGCGTTGTTTGCACAATAAATGCCACATGAAATGGCCAGGAGAAGAAGTTGCTTTGCTTTGCCCCGGTTCGGGTCCTTCATCAGAACGATACGAAATCGTCAAAAATCGCACTTATCGCCCTGGCTAAGAAGTCGAGTCGACAAGCGGGTTCAAGACGAAGCAACTGAAAACTTAATTTCCGCTTTTGGTGCGAGGAGAGTGCCTCAAAGTTTATGGCTGCTCGAGAGCCCCATGGAACAACAAAATAAAACTTAAAATAACAACAACTATTTGCTCGTAAACAAGAAAATTCCACCCAGACACTAGATGGATAGATAGATGGATAGATGGATGGATGGGGTTCTATGCGAAAAACTTTGGGCAGAAACAAGCATGAAAAACCCAGCCAACGAACCAAACTCTGGATTTGTCTGCCGGAAGTCCGCAGGAAATCGTTGGATTGTCCCACTCCCATGCCCTCCGTCTATCGAGAGCCACAAAAAGAAGGGTTGTGGAAGGACTGTGGAAATGAAGACATTCAGGGGTAAACCTCGAGCAAATTGTCTCGTCTTTAGTTTAGTTTCCATGGCCCAGGACTCACGTTCATCGCCTGGTAATTATGCGTCCGACAATTGGGCCTTGGACTCCGGCCAATCGAGTTAATGTGGCAAACATCTGGCATTAGCATCCAGATCCAGCAGATGAGGAATCGAATGGCTGGCCATTTGACGTACAAATAATTTCCAATGAGTTTGCGGCCCATTGAGCTTCGGGACGTGAGCGAATTTGGAAGAGGGGGAGGGGGGGAGGAAATGCCCCCGATTCGCCTTTTGTCCCGAACAATTGACCATGGTCTGCCGTTTGGCTTAAATGCCTGGGGAGAATCGCATTTTCCACTGAATGGGAGTTTGGGTCTGCGCAATCGAGTTCTTGGCATTCAGGCGAAACAATTTGACATCAATTAATGCAAATGAATGTCTTCATATGTGGGGATTCTTTGCAGGCAGGCTGCACAGCAATCCTTTGGGCTCGACTCACAGCATTTGGCTTTTGAACTCATTAGAGGCCATACATACTATACATGCATGCCGGAATGTTGGCTGAGAATGTAATTTTATATTAATTATACAAGAGCCGGAGAAATTCCGAACAACTATTCCCTGTTGTAGTCAGCGCATTAATAAAGGAGTGTCTGCCAAAAGCACTGAACTAATGATTTGTTAATTCATTTTATTGCTCAAATTCTATTATCTTCAGTTTACTTTAAGGGGTATGTGTTACTCAAAAACTTGTAACTTGTAAGCTGTAATAATTAATTTATAATTATTTAAGACTTACATTTGGTTCGACAAAGGATCTAAGGTTTACATAAATATCAAATCCACAGCTTTAATAAAAACATTATTTTAAAAATGCTAAAATTGGAAACCTCAAAAATATGAGTTAAAATTGCAGTTTTTTGATCAAAACTATGGAAAATAAAGGTTTAATGTTAGAATGTCATACCTCGTTGAACTCGTCATAAAATTTCCAACAAACTGGCATTCACAGTTCAAAACTTTTGGGTTGGATCAAATTTCGAAAAAAATGATGATGGTACCCCTTATAAAAAATGCTAAAATTTTGTTTTGGGTAAATTTTCGATAAAAATGATGATGGTTCCCCCATATAAAAAATGCTTTAATCGGCGTCCTCTAAAAAATGAGTTTAAATTGCAGTTTTTTGATCGAAACTATAGAATATAATGGTTCAATGTTGGAATGCCATACCTCGTTGAATTCGTCATAAAATTTCCAACAAACTGGCATTCACAGTTCAAAACTTTTGGGTTGGATCAAATTTCGAAAAAAATGATGATGGTACCCCTTATAAAAAATGCTAAAATCGGCGACCTCGAAAATATGAGTTAAAATTGATCAAAACTATGGAAAATAAAGGTTTAATGTTAGAATGTCATACCTCGTTGAACTCGTCATAAAATTTCCAACAAATTGGCATTCACAGCTCAAAAATTTTGTTTTGGGTAAATTTTCGATAAAAATGATGATGGTACCCCTTATAAAAAATGCTAAAATCGGCGACCACGAAAATATAAGTTAAAATTGATCAAAACTATGGAAAATAAAGGTTTAATGTTAGAATGTCTTACCTCGTTGAACTCGTCATAAAATTTCCAACAAATTGGCATTCACAGCTCAAAAATTTTGTTTTGGGTAAATTTTCGATAAAAATGATGATGGTACCCCTTATAAAAAATGCTTAAATCGGCGACCTCGAAAATATGAGTTAAAATTGATCAAAACTATGGAATATAAAGGTTTAATGTTAGAATGTCATACCTCGCTGAACTCGTCATAAAATTTCCAACAAACTGGCATTCACAGCTCAAAAATTTTGTTTTGGGTAAATTTTCGATAAAAAATGCTTAAATCGGCGACCTCGAATATATGAGTTAAAATTGCAGTTTTTTAATCAAAACTATGGAATATAATGGTTCAATGTTAGAATGCCATACCTCGTTGAATTCGTCATAAAATTTCCAACAAAGTGGCATTCACAGTTCAAAAATTTTGGGTTGGATCAAATTTCGAAAAAAATGATGATGGTACCCCTTATAAAAAATGCTAAAATCGGCGACCTCGAAAATATGAGTTAAAATTGCAGTTTTTTGATCAAAACTATGGAAAATAAAGGTTTAATTTTAGAATGTCATACCTCGTTGAACTCGTCATAAAATTTCCAACAAATTGGCATTCACAGCTCAAAATTTTGTTTTGGGTAAATTTTCGATAAAAATGATGATGGTACCCCTTATAAAAAATGCTAAAATCGGCGACCTCGAAAATATGAGTTAAAATTGATCAAAACTATGGAATATAAAGGTTTAATGTTAGAATGTCATACCTCGCTGAACTCGTCATAAAATTTCCAACAAACTGGCATTCACAGCTCAAAAATTTTGTTTTGGGTAAATTTTCGATTAAAATGATGATGGTACCCCTTATAAAAAATGCTAAAATTGGCGTCCTCTAAAAAATGAGTTTAAATTGCAGTTTTTTGACCGAAACTATGGAATATAATGGTTCAATGTTAGAATGCCATACCTCGTTGAATTCGTCATAAAATTTCCAACAAACTGGCATTCACAGTTCAAAAATTTTGGGTTGGATCAAATTTCGATAAAAATGATGATGGTACCCCTTATAAAAAATGCTAAAATCGGCGACCTCGAAAATATGAGTTAAAATTGCAGTTTTTTGATCAAAACTATGGAAAATAAAGGTTTCATTTTAGAATGTCATACCTCGTTGAACTCGTCATAAAATTTCCAACAATTTGGCATTCACAGCTCAAAAATTTTGGGTTGGATCAAATTTCGAAAAAAATTTATAAAAAATGCTAAAATTGGCGTCCTCTAAAAAATGAGTTTAAATTGCAGTTTTTTGATCGAAACTATGGAATATAATGGTTCAATGTTAGAATGCCATACCTCGTTGAATTCGTCATAAAATTTCCAACAAACTGGCATTCACAGTTCAAAAATTTTGGGTTGGATCAAATTTCGAAAAAAATGATGATGGTACCCCTTATAAAAAATGCTAAAATCGGCGACCTCGAAAATATGAGTTAAAATTGCAGTTTTTTGATCAAAACTATGGAAAATAAAGGTTTAATTTTAGAATGTCATACCTCGTTGAACTCGTCATAAAATTTCCAACAAATTGGCATTCACAGCTCAAAAATTTGGGTTGGATCAAATTTTGAAAAAAATGATGATGGTACCCCTTATAAAAAATGCTAAAATCGGGGACCTCAAAAATATGAGCTTAAATTTAAGTTTTTGGATCAAAACTATGGAAAATAATGGATTAATTTTAGAATGTCATACCTCGTTGAACTCGTCATAAAATTTCCAACAAACTGGCATTCACAGCTCAAAAATTTTGTTTTGGGTAAATTTTCGATAAAAATGATGATGGTACCCCTTATAAAAAATGCTTAAATCGGCGACCTCGAAAATATGAGTTAAAATTGCAGTTTTTTAATCAAAACTATGGAATATAATGGTTCAATGTTAGAATGCCATACCTCGTTGAATTCGTCATAAAATTTCCAACAAACTGGCATTCACAGTTCAAAAATTTTGGGTTGGATCAAATTTCGAAAAAAATGATGATGGTACCCCTTATAAAAAATGCTAAAATCGGGGACCTCAAAAATATGAGCTTAAATTTAAGTTTTTGGATCAAAACTATGGAAAATAATGGATTAATTTTAGAATGTCATACCTCGTTGAACTCGTCATAAAATTTCCAACAATTTGGCATTCACAGCTCAAAAATTTTGGGTTGGATCAAATTTCGAAAAAAATTTATAAAAAATGCTAAAATTGGCGTCCTCTAAAAAATGAGTTTAAATTGCAGTTTTTTGATCGAAACTATGGAATATAATGGTTCAATGTTAGAATGCCATACCTCGTTGAATTCGTCATAAAATTTCCAACAAACTGGCATTCACAGTTCAAAAATTTTGGGTTGGATCAAATTTCGAAAAAAATGATGATGGTACCCCTTATAAAAAATGCTAAAATCGGCGACCTCGAAAATATGAGTTAAAATTGCAGTTTTTTGATCAAAACTATGGAAAATAAAGGTTTAATTTTAGAATGTCATACCTCGTTGAACTCGTCATAAAATTTCCAACAAATTGGCATTCACAGCTCAAAAATTTTGGGTTGGATCAAATTTCGAAAAAAATGATGATGGTACCCCTTATAAAAAATGCTAAAATCGGGGACCTCAAAAATATGAGCTTAAATTTAAGTTTTTGGATCAAAACTATGGAAAATAATGGATTAATTTTAGAATGTCATACCTCGTTGAACTCGTCATAAAATTTCCAACAAACTGGCATTCACAGCTCAAAAATTTTGTTTTGGGTAAATTTTTGATAAAAATTATGATGGTACCCCTTATAAAAAATGCTAAAATCGGGGACCTCAAAAATATGAGCTTAAATTGCAGTTTTTGGATCAAAACTATGAAAAATAATGGTTTAATGTTAGAATGTCATGCCTCGTTGAACTCGTCATAAAATTTCCAACAAACTGGCATTCACAGCTCAAAAATTTTGTTTGGGGTAAATTTTCGATAAAAATGATGATGGTACCTTTTAATAAAAAATGATAAAATTGGCGACCTCGAAAACATGAGCTTAAATTGCAGTTTTTTGACTAAAACTATGGAATATCATGATTTAATTCTACCGGGATGAAGTTTGAGGCTATACAATTGCCAATATACAATTTTTCAATTTAAAACAAGAAGCGTATTTGAATTGATTAAATTTCTGACCTGAACTTTCTGCCAAGTGAGCCACTTAAATTTCAATAACGAGCAGGTATAGCTCCCCACGTGATGCAGTACTATGCCACCAGGTCCCCCACGTTCAACGACGCGGCACAATGCATTAAACTTATTCCGCTCTAGCCCCCCGTAAAAAATGGAGGAGCTACGGCTACGACTCCGACTCCGAGTATAGCTCCGACTACGGCTCACGTGGGTGCAATGGAAAACTGGCACTTTTCAAGTGCTCCGGCACAAAGAGCAGCTGAAAAGGGGTTTTGCATTTTCATAAATGCCATCGCATAAAGCAAAGTTGTTGAAGCTGTTATTAAGTACATAATTTCGGGCAGGCAGCGAGCAGCTACGCTGCAGCCACGCCCATGCTACAGACTTACGCCCAGCTTCGCCCGTTTCCGTTCAACATCCTCAACTCCCTTTTGCCGCAGAAATGTGTTTCTATTTAATTTTTATGAAATTGCAACGCAACCAAAAATGCGAAAAGGCAAAAGCAAAGGCAAAGGCAAAAAGGCAAGCAGGCAGGAACTTATTGCCAGGGAGGTCGTTAACACGTTTACTACCAACTCTCCGTTGCTACGAGAAGCAACAGTTAACGTGGCGTATGCGCAACGTATGCATTTAATTTAATTTCATTATATTTATGCGCATCTATAGAACTGTGGGCGGCGGATGGTGGTGTGTGTATGTGGGAAGGCGTGGCATGCAAATTGCAAAACTTTCATCTCGTCCCCATTTTATGTTAAATAATTTATGTGGCAATGTATGCCACAAACACATGCAAAGGCACACGCACACGCACCCGCACTCATACGATATGTTGCCGTTTATGAATTTAATATTAAAGTGTCATTTAATTGACATTTTTTGATCAAATATATAACGTTTTTCGTTTAACGCATGCATATATATAAACGCATTAATTTTTATGCAGAGTTTGCAGCATTAAAATGGGCTGTGAAAATAACTCAATTAATTAGCAAGAAGTATTTTGACTTTAAAACGATTCAACCTCTCTTAGTTCGACACAAAAAGTGTTCGGCAAAATTTTCGAAAATACATTTCGTTGAAATTCAATTAGCCAACAGCAAACTTGGCTGGGAGAGTTGGGCAGAAATTACCATCTGATATTTAAACAGTTGGTTCATTTGCATTTGCTTTCAGCTAGAACACCTCCGACACTCAAATTCTAGGCGTTAATAGCCAAAAATGGTGCGATAACATTGCCGGCTGGGGCTTCAGCAATCATTTTGTTTGTCGCGACAAAATTTCATAAATAAACATTTGGTAAAATTATGCGAAATTTTGAATTGAAAATTCGTAGAATGGAATTTGGGGCTGATGATGCTGCTGGTTTTGCTTTTAACTAAGCACTCGGGCAATTGCATTAACGCTGCTGCAATTTAAATTTGGAATTATGCTTTTGGGATACAAATTAGAAGGCGAATGGTGCCGGTGGACCAGCTGCAATCATTAGTTATGCAGACGCAGAGCGAGGGAAAAGAAAAAAGGGTTCGGATATCAAAGGCAAGGCTTTTACGGGCTAAATGAGAGTAAGAGTCTTGGTTGCGGTGCAATTTCACACCACCCGCCTTGAATGCAATTCCCACTGCAAAATGGTTCTATGACCAGTTTCATTTGAAATGCAAATCGGTTCTCTCGTTTCGTTCTGATTTGGTGAAAAATGGGTTTGATGTGGCTGTGATGCCATTTGAGTGGCTAATTTTGGTAAATTGTTAATGTTAAGAATTGGAATTATGTTTTTGTACTAACCCTTAATACCACTGCAGTTTCGAAAACATATAAAAAGTCATTTAAAAAAATACAATAATGTTTTATTATTATTTATTTTAGACTCAACTTTAAGTGATTTTAAAACTATAGTGATTTCTATTTGTTCTTAATTAATTTAAGGTTACTCCAAAACGTAAATGAAAGGTAACTCATCATAAAATTTTTAGGGCTGTCTCTAACATCAAACGTTTTCTCCCTCTAAACGCTAATCCAAAGTATCACCCAAAACAATGCACCTTACCTGAAAGCACTTTCGCTCATCCACAGCCTACTTGTGTACGCTTTCAGCTTGCAAGCTGGCCAAACTCTTTGACCAAGTTATTTACAAGCGAATTAACTTATTATCCATAAAGTAAACCCCATTTGGCGGGGCTTTTAAATGCAACAAGCAGCTGGCTTCTGCCGTGCTTTTGCCATTCTTTGGCGCCCCCATTGTTTGAGTTACTTGCAGTTGGCAATTGTCGGCCCACAATGGACCAGACCAGACCAGACCAGACCAGACCAGACCAGAGCAAAGCAGAGCAGTCCGAGCTCCAGACCGGGCATCATCATCATCATCATCACCATCCTCGTCATCGCAGAGCAGCAGTGAAGCCGTGGAGCCGTGGAAGTCAAGCCAAGCGGAAATGCTGCTTTTAGCTCGTTTTAAGCTCGTTTTCAGAACAAATTTGACTCATTGTTTTTAGCATTTCTATTTTTCGTTCCATGTTTCCCTGCCCAGCTAAGAGATTTTTGCACGACTAACACAGTTCCGCTTTTTATGTGCTATATTTTAGTTTAAGTCGTAGTTTTTCCGTATGCCTTTGTTGGGTTTTCTGCTATTATTTTTGCTGTGTTCCTCTTTTGTTATATAGATTCGTTAGTTGGCAACAAAGTGGGAAAAGAGGAGTAAATGTGCGGGAGAAGGGCTAATGCAGATGCAAATGCGAACGTGAATGATTTTTAAGTGCACTTTTAGCCAGATTAAGCATACGCCACGTGGTCCCTATAATTATGCACAAAGGCAGGTGACCTAATTCGCTATTCCGCAGCTCTTCATATATGACTTTTGTTCTCTTTTACGTTACTTATATTTATAGTCCAGGATTATCTCCCCTTTGATGGCTGCCAATTAAGCTTAAAACCGGGCGTTCTTGATTAACCTTATCTACCGAAATTAACCCACCCTTTCAGGAAGAAAAAAGTAAACAAGAGGGGAAAAAACATAAAAATCTTTTCTCATAATTGAATTTCACTCTCGAGCTGAGTTCAGAAGTTCTGTTTGTTGTTCCCTTTTTGACGCCCCCGAAAGAGATTTAAATAAATATACGAATGCCATAAATGTTGAGGAAACTTTTTAATTACTTTATATGCGAACGTATTTCGTACTGTTTTTCCTTGTTATTGTTTATATTTAAATAATTTCTCCGTCCTGTCTCTTGCCTTTCTCTTCTTTTTTTTTGCTCGCCCTGCAGTGAGCTAGGCTTGTGTTCTTGTTTGTTAAATTATTACCATAAATTTGTGCGCTTCTTGTTGCCACTCCCCCCACTAATTAGAAGTGCTTGTTCCGAGTGGGCTTCGCCCCATTGTGACCCTGGCTGCGTCCTTCGTTTTGGTGTGTGTACGTGTCATAAAAGTTTCCATAAACTTTTTCAGCATTTTTTTGTTGATTGCTTTGACACTTTTAAGAAATTTCTGTTATTGTTTTTCTGGCTCTCGAAATATAATTGGATTGTTTAGCCAAATGAAGCCAGCATGATTGCCCTTTGTATTTCCCTATTGGAGATGGAGTGGGAATGAAATCTTTTATTTTATTGAAATGTGGGTTGATGAGTAACAATCATCATTGATTTAGCATTTTTTTAACTTTAATGTTTATTGTTTTGTTATTACATATATAGATTTGTAGTAGTATATTAGTTTGTTACTTTAATGTTAGTTCTGTAGAGTTCTTAAATTATTCTTATATTTAATACAACTTCTTTGTTTTAAGTTGCTTAAATTTAATTCAAATTTCTTTCCATGTCCATTGTTCATATATTTCTGCTAAGTCTGCCTTTGCTCTGAACAAATCTGCCGAATTCATATTTCAAACTCATACAGTTTATAGTATAAACTTTTCTGAGCTTACATTTTAATCTGCACTGTTATTTTGCTGTACAATTGAGTACAGAAATTTTCCACACAACTGGGATTTATCCGGCAATCTCATTAAAGTTTCTGCTGCTCACCATTCAACCTAATCCGAGATGCCCTGAAAGTTTGAAAACATTCGCAGCGCAACAGTTAAAACATTTGAAAGTTTACATTTCCAGCTCATTAACTGGCACAAACTGTGAACATTTCTCTAATTCCCTTGCAGCCGGAGAATAAAAGGGCATTCCGGGAACATTCCGCCAAGGAGCCAGCTAAAAGCCTGGGCTTGACCTTCCGGCAACCGAAACTAGCAAACAATGACAGGAGCAACAACTAATGCTTAACTAAAAACATGTATTAGGGGTACGAGACGCGTAGTCGGCCCCAAACTATTTCTGTCCCCCAACTTTGAGACACACTTCTGAAACTTTGCGAGCTGCACAGCCAAACTTGCAAAGGGAAATTGATAAAATTTCTTAAAGTCGCCTTGGGGACACATTCCCGGCGAGCCAAGTCGCAGGACTGCGACTTCTGTGCTCCTTAAAGACTCGTGGCGAGCAAAGCGCATAATCATTTGCACTAAGTGGGAAAGTAGAGATAGAAATAGAGATAGAGCCTGGCATGCCAAAATGCGTGCGCACGCGTTGCAGCTGCCACATTTGCATTTAAAACTGTTGACGGCATTTTATTAAGTTGAAGATAAAACCAGGAAAGCCACAAACTAAAAGTAAAACACAAAACTTTCTCCAAAAGCTGCCGAGCGAAGCTGTGAAACGCCACGCACCTACAAGGAACCCAAGGGGTTGAGGTTGAGTTTTTGGGGCTGAATAGCAAAGTAGATGGAGAACCGCAGAAGGCAACGAATTTCGGTGGGGCACTGTGGCAGAATATTATCGAAATAAAGTACATGTTATGAGATTATTTTAGTAGAGAACTGCGCTGCGACTTGACCTAATTTCGCTTAAATTTCTGAGCTCTGAATTTCGTTTGTACTTTTTGATTCAAAACATTTTAATATTTCTTGAGTGCTTTTATATTTAAATTCACATGAGGCTAAAACATTAAAAGGCAAGCCAGCAAGTTGTATTTTTATAAATTCACTTCGCTTTTGAAATTGAGTAAAATCGAATTATTTGACATTAATGGCTTTAAATATTTGCTACTTGAGCGACAAGTCTTATTTTGCTTTGTTGTTAATTTTTGCATTAGCATGGCTCCTATTTTACCCAATACATTTTTTTCAACACGTCTTAAGAACACTTGACTTGGTTAACGAATTTCCCATTCAATCAAATGAATACAAATTTTTTTGACACACCCAAATGATTTAATATTAAGAGTGATAACTTTGAAGTACTTGCTTGACATGGTTTACTATTGATTGTAAGTTGAACATGAAAATTATCTTAAAAATTAATTATTAAATTATTTTTCCAGAACTCTAAGTCTCAATCGAACTTATTTGAATTAAATAAATGTAAGGTGTATAATTTACTAGGTGCTTTTACAATAAAAAGCAGGATAACTTATCAGCAGGTTTTTTGGTGTTATCTCGCAGGACACTGTGCATTGTCGAAGTCGACGCCCTGGTTGTGAGTTGTGGGTCCTAGAGCCCCCTGCAGCCCTCTTCATCGTGGCAGTGGTCGACGGTCGACTTTGTGTGTTAAGGGATATGTAACTTGTGGGCTGCCTTACACAACCCCAACCCCCTTACACAACCTCCACCCAGCAAAACCCCTTTTTTGCTATGCCATAGCCATCCCTTTCGTCGGTTGCAGGTTTTATTTCGCTGAGTTTTTTTTTTTTTTTTTTGTAGGGCCAAAAGTTGTATGTAAACGAAAGTGTTTACAAAATGAAGTTGCCACTTGAACGAGTAAACAAATGAATGAATTCATTGCTTCCTGGGGGGTGTGCTAGGGGGGCTGAGGGGTTTGGGGGAAAGGACGACCTCTCGGCCCGGGGGCGGCCATCAGTTCCGGTCTGGGATTCCGCTTTTCGAGGTCGGGCTATTTGCCCATCGTAGGTGTCAAAAGTTAAAGCATCGGAGCGCAAAAGTTGCGCAAATTTTAAATGCTTCGCCATTTATATATTTGGCAGTGGAGCAACTTTTTCGGGTCACAATGTGGGCGAGGTCGAGTGGGTGGCTGTGGTCTGGTGGGGTGAAGGGAGAGGAGGAGGGGGACGGGGCGGGGTTTTGTGGGCGTGGGAGGCCGCGCGTGTGCCAAAGCAATTATTTCCCGCTGGCAGCATTCTAAATTGAGGCTGCTAATAGAGCCAGAGATGGCCAGGAGCAAAGCTTAGTTGGCGGAACACTTGCCATAAGCTATGCCCTCGATTAAGTTGAGTTGCCGCCGCAAGAAGGACACAATTAACTCTGCCGGCTTAGTGAGGAGATTGAGGGGCTTTTCAACAATCGCTTTAAATTCTGTTTTATTAGGTCAGGCGGATTGAGCCGTACAATCTAATACATTTGATCTTGGCTATGATTAACGCATTTGAATTTTAAAGACAAATTATTTAAGCCTTACATTTTAAAAATGTGTTAAATAAAATATATAAATATTTATAAGTGTATAAGATGTATTTGATTAAAATGTTAAATACAATTATTAAGAATTATTTTTTTAGCCTTGTCAACAAAAAAATCGAAAAAATAAGATTTCTTATCTACCTTATTGTCTTTTACTTTAATATATTTCCTTATCCCATCCCAAAACCATTACTTGGGTATTAGTATTACATTCCATTTCCTTTTATTATGCTAAAGAGACCTCACACCCAATCGAAAAAATACATTAGTATTCCCTTTTTTGGCTTTCCTTTCCAATTAGATGTGTTTTATGCAATCCACTTTCATAAATCCGTTCGAAAGCGCTTGCCCGCAATAAGTTATTCCTTGAGCTCGGTCTGTCCATCTTGGTCGCACTACAACTTGCTGAATACTAAACATTTTAAGCAAATGGCCATAACCAATGGCCATTGGCCATAACTTATGCCATTCAAAATGTTTTTCATATTTTCCACTTTCGCACTTCATGACCATAAAACATTTTCGCCTCCTTATATATCAGGGGCTAACGAATATTAGACCGGAAACTTACCAGAGTGCCCCCCACATTCCTTCGCCCTATAAACTACGGGGACCAACCACACCATCATCCAAAGCTCTGTGCCGCAGAAACAAGCCAGCAGCACACCCCCTCAGAACAGACAACTTGAACTTTCGCCCCGAAATTGCGCAACAAAATGCAAAAGTCAAAATTCTGCGGTGCTTTGGGGACGGGGAGGCGGTGGGTGTTCTTGCGGGCGTGGGCGTGGCTGGGGGCGTGGCTACGAAATGAGCGTTGCCAAATTTTCTGTACTTTTGTTGGGGAAACCTAATGCATGCATAATCAACTTTGTTTAAACTTGGGCGCCATTTTCACAGTTCAAAATTGTTGCTGTTGCTGCTGTTTATGCCCCAATTGCTGTTAGCCTTCTTAGCCTGGCCATGTTACTATTGTTGTTGTTGTTGTTTTTGGTGTTTTTGCTAAAGCTGCTGCTGCTGGTGGCGCCTTATCTCGACGGCTAAAATGGCGCCAAGTTAAACTCAAGTTAAAGGTTCATTTCATTAATTTGCAAGTCGCATTTAGTGCGTCGATGTCGACAGAAATTTGCATTTAAATCCCGTGACAAAACGAGCAGAAAAGCGCCGAAAGTCGGCGCTGATGACAGCGAGGAGAAAGAACTACTACTGGGGATTTTTCCCGGGGGTCGGAGGAGGTATGGTAATGGCTGGATGGAAGTTGGGTGGCCGGAAGCTGACTTCAGCGGCTGCTAGGCAACTTATGTCACTGGCACTCACTGGCAGATACTCTACGATGGCGAATCTTCTTTTGGCCATCATAAAATCGAATTTTTATATGGGGTTTTGTTATCAAATATTTAAAATAAAAATAGCTTAAAACTTATAACTATTATTTATTTTTAAGGAATTATAAATTCCTCTCAGTAGTAATTCATTCATAAATGTTTATCAATATTTCTTTTTAAAAATATAATTTCGAAACCCTTGTATCCATGTAGGTTAGAGATTTTTATTTCAATTCGGAACCGTTTGTTTATCTGCTTCTTATTATGGTTTTTGCAGCTTGTAAGTCTTATTTGTGCAATCAAAGCCAAAGCCCTGTTCAGACTTTCTAGTTCACAAGTCTTCATATTGATAGGGTACTTCAACGGGCGACCTATTTATCGAGGGCGACTCCTGCAAGCGGAAATTGTTTAGCAAATTAAGTTGCCACTTGAGCCGCTGATAACTTTTTTTGCCCCATCCGCGACTGTACTCGCTATCTTTTCATTAGCCGTTAATAACTTGATATCGATGAGCGGAGAGAGATCCTTGGGGGCAGAGTGCTCGATATGGTTTCTGTGGCTGGTCAGTGGGTGGTTGCTAGCCGCAAGACGACCATTGGATACGTTGCCGGGACATCTGACATCCGACATCCATTCCATTCCATTCCATTCGATTTGGCCGGTTTCGCCTGCGGTTAGAGGCAAAATTATGTTTGCCACTCGGCCATGCCCGAATCCTGCTAATTGGCTGGCCATTCGAGTGGTGCTCAAAGTTCGTGGGCAGTGAGCAAAATCTTCGATTCCCCCGGCACTCTGATTTAAGGCTTTAACTCTGCCATTACGCATACGCCGCGTGGCCGCATTACAAGAGCAGCTCTCCGAGCACTCTATTGCCTGATGCGCGCCACGTTCCTTTGCATAATCAGGAGTCCTTGGTCCTCGAGTCCCCGAGCTCCCGATTCGGGAAGTCCTCATTTAAGTGCCGCGTGAGAAACGGCACAGCTGCTTTCACAGCTTGTGAAATAGGAGCCGAGGAAGGACTTTGGGCCAAAAGGATGGGCTCGTTGGGCCAGAAGCGTCGCCCTGTAGCCGTCAAAATAAACACAAATTATTTGTGTAAACTTTGCCCAGATATGGCACACTTTGGCGTATACAGTGCGGAATATGAATTGAGGGATTGCGATGCCTAAGTGGCCACTCTCCACCCACCGTTCGCTCAGACTTTGATGTGAGGGCAGCCCAGTAGAAGTTGATTGATTGAAATTGATCGCCTTGCAACTGAAAGGAACTCCATGGATTGTGGCATTGGATTCGCAACCCTTCTCATTCGGCCTGTCATCTCAACACAGTGGTGGAGTAGCTAGCTGGGCGAATCCTTGGGTCAGGGATGGTTAGGTATGCGAAACATGCAAATCGATATGTCAATTTGTCACGCCTTTCATTTGGATGCTGGGCAAATGGCTCAAAATTGAAATAAACAACAAAAATGTTTGCTTTTGAGTAAGCCGATAAACAAAATACAGCACAGAGTCAGATTTCAGTTTTGTTTGAATTAAACCATGGCTGAAGTTTCCAACTTTGATGAATTTTGTATTCTTTTAGTTTGTAAACATTTTAAAGCTGTAAGCCTTTTATTTGAATGGAATTTTAAAGTTGTTATTGAGACAAGTCCAAGTAAGTATATAGCTTTTACAAATAACTTCATTGGTAGACTACTCCTTCTTTAAATTTCCACACAAAGCACAGCAAACATGTGCTTTAATTTTCTTTTACAACTTAATTGACTCAATCGCGGAAGTGTCGTGGCCATGAAGCAGTCTTCCAGTTTATGCTCAATTCGGTTTACCATTTCAACACCCACGCAATGTCGAACATAACTCATTGACATTATAAACGACTGCGTCGCGAACGACAAAAGCCACACCGACAAACAGTGAACGCCCGTTTCATGTTCCGTTCGAATAATTTTGGAGTGGAGTAAGGAAAATGCGAAGCGGAGACACCTAAATCGCAGACGAATGTCGATTCCTTACTCCGTCCAATGTCAGGGGTCGGATCTTTAAATGTTGCCGCTGCAACGCCACATATTGTTGTCATTAATTAAAACGTTTTATGGATTACATGGTGCGAGACGGAGCGTGTTATTCTTTTGGGGAGCTAGAAGAGAGCTTGTATTTTCACCTTTCCAATGATTTTTCACCATTTCTCAGCTGGCCACTAAATCACTTTAATATTCAAATATTTCTAGAGTCGCTGAGACCCGAAACGAACCGAAACGAAACGAAACGAAAGAATGAAAGACAAACTCAAACAATAAAACATAAAAATGTCAGGGAGATGCCAAGGCCCCCCGAGAGGAAAGCGGAGAATGGGGAATCGATGGCTGGAGAATTCCTATCCCCACTCGCCCATTGATATTGTATAGGGCGAGTTTTTGGAAGTCGGGGTCCTACGGAGGAGCAAATGTTCGCTATAAAAATGTCACATAAATACCAAGGCGAGGATGGAACTTTCTTGGTCTTTCTCGGCTCGTTTTTCGACAATTGTGACCCAGTTTTCAAGCCCAAGGAATTTCAATTTTGGGCGCCTGCGTTTCGGTTTCTGTTGGGGATGTGTCGATGGCGTTGCCATTACCATCATCCGGCTGCCGGAAATTAAATGCAATGACAGGCAAGCCCCGGACAAGGCTACGGCCGCATATTTTAACCCTTTGTTGACACTGGCAGAAGTACCTTCAAAACCCCCTCTTACGTCAGTTTGACGCCTCTGATGTCAGAGGCACACAGCCATCCCATCACCTGTCGTCCGTGTTTATATTTATGAAATATGCCAAGAAGGTGCCAACTCCTCCCTCGAGGTTATCCTGCCAACTGTACATCAAAGGCAATTCCCAAGGAGCTCGGTGGAGAGTTTTTGGCTGACTTTCGCTCATTTGCGAGCGAATGGCAAACATGCAAATCCAGCCAAAAGCAGTTTTTAATTTATTTTATGCAACTTGTAAAAACACCAAAAGCGAAAATTGTCAAAGGCCGAGAAGCAAGCACAAAGGATGAAATTCAGAAAAGTTCGTCGTGACTTTGTGCATCCTTTACGGGGTCGATGTGGGTTAAGAGCTGCGAGGTGGAGTGCAGTCGAATCTGAAGAGTTTGGCGGCAAAGTCAAAGGTGTTGATCAAAGAGGAAAAGGTAAGTCCTTTTGTGGGAGAAAAAATAAAAAACTTAAATCGAATTCTGCATAAAAGGAAAAACAATTTAATTTAGTAGAGACAGCTCAGAACCACAGACATTTTTGTCTATGCTTTTAAAAGCTTTTTACGTTAAACTCTCTTTGTCTTTTATGTTGTTTTATTAAAAAGCAATTTAAATTTGGTTAAGAGTATTTTCCTACTCAAATTATCATTCCCCACGATTAGTTCCTGCCACTTAGAATCCTATCAATAAATTCAGCCAAGGCTCTTATTAAAACATCCTCTAATCGCGTATCATTCAGCTAATCTGAACAGTTCTTCAACTCTCGCCTTCAATCGCTTCAAACTGCATTAGGAATAAAAGCACTCCAGATGCCAAGCTTGGATTCCATTAAAGACAGGACGATGACACGCCCCCCGCCCCTATTCCCGATGCTGAGGCGCCAAATGCAAGTGTCAAAAACTTAATTAAAAACGCGCTGCTCGAGCTGCTCGGCCAAAGTGCCATGGCAAACAAACTTCGGCGCCAGCTACAACTACTTGCACTTCTACTGCAACTGCAACTGCGACTACAACTACAACATCCACTACCACGGCAGCCACTTAATTAGACGTTAAACACTTGTAAAGTGCTCAGCGATAATGGATGCGTGAGAGGACTGAGTGCTCGAGAGCCAGGAGTTTGGGTAATGCGCCTGGCACTAAGGACAATTAAACCAAGGGAAGCCAAAAAATGTAATGTAACAATTTGTAAAAACTTAATTTTATTTTAATAATTGACCATTTCTGTTAAAATTCAACAGCATTTACAATCAAGCAATTTATAATTTTCTGAATACAGGCCTGATTGATTATTAACCATCTAAAAATCTTCATACAAACAAGTACTTATCCGGAAGATTTGAAATTTACAAAATAATATATTGAAAGTATAATGTTTGAGAACCTGAAAAATTAATTTAATGAACAAAGCAAAATATTTAACTTTTCAAGCCTTTAAAAAAAACATATATTTCCTGTCTGTTTTAAAATTAATAAAGATAAAATAATATAATAGGTTCTTATTAAATAAATAAATGTTATTACCTGTATCTGTTTTAAAATTGGCATGTACACACGTATTCATTTTTAAGTTTTTAAATGAAATGTTGTTAAGCAAGGCCTCCCGACTTTCACATTGAAGAAACAACATAGTTGAAGAAGATCATTGTCGATTGGATAAATATACCCCCGGCTTATGTGCTAATTTTTCAAACATCAGCTGTGTATTTAGCAAATTAATTACTCGTGATGGGAAGCGGATGGTCAGGTGAAGAATACCAGACCAAAGATAGCTTCTCGGTTACCTGTCCATGCTGCAAACTTGGTCATTAGTTAATTCACAGTGCGGAGAACGTACCAACTAGCTAACCATAAATATGGGGGGTTTCCCGTTTGAGGCATTGGAATCAACGATGCCGGTGCTGCTGCTTCTGCTGCTTCTGCTGCTTCTGCTGCTGGGGAGTTGCCAAAGTGAAATCGTGTAAATTGGACCACACAGACACTAGAAACAAGCCGGGTTAGAGCCCCCTATCTGGCCGGGCCAAAACATCAACTCAGGTGAGCTGGGCGGGCTGGCAAAAGTTGGCATGCAACTCTCAGACGAAGATGGAACGGGCGAAACTTTATGCATATCATGCACATGAGGTAGCCAACGTGGCAAGGGGATCTGTGGAGGGCGAGGGGATATTTCGGTCTCCACTCACATATATTTTGCATAAATTATCATCCGAGAATGGGCGACCAGGGCTACAAACAAGATAATGCCACAGCGGTGCAACATCATTAAGGAAATTACTTGTAGTACCGGCAGCAGGTACTTACTGCTCTTAGTTACCCAGTCACAAGCTTTCTGCTCACTGCTCACCTCAACCTGATGCACAGAGGAAATTTTCTGAAATTTACAAATAGTTTTATAGTTTAAAATACCTAGCAGCAGTGGCGAATTCTTTTTTTTCTAATGGATATTAAAACCAACAAGCAAGCACTCTTCGAAATCTAAATATCGAACATTTAGATGTTGAACTTTAATCCAAAACATGGACAACATTTTCTAAATTTTAATGCCATTTTATAATAATGATAATAGTATTTGCTATTTTTCTAAGTGTAGCGGTCTTGCTGAGGTGGTAATTCTGGCCATGGTAAATTATCATAACTGCTGCAAACTCTGGTCGTCTCTATTGAAAACGCAATATTTGTGATGCAAAAATAATTAATGTGAGAAGAGCTTTGGCAGCCTGGTTGGTTTAGGATCTGGTTTCTGATTCTCACCCTGATTCGGATTTGGTTTACGTTCACTCTTCCCCGACGCCCTCTTCCCGGTTGTGCGACTTTTGCTACTTTAATCGTGGTCGTGGTTGGTTTAATTAGTTCACCTGCACGTAGCTGTCATTCCATCGAAAGGCTTACAAATTAAGCTATTTGCTGTAGTTGTCCCGCTGATTAGTCGTGGGTTGGTTTATTTGAACTGGGCGAGGGAGGTATTTAAGCAATGTCACGAAACACAAAACAAATTAAGCTTTCTTATGGTGATTTTGACGGTTGGGCGCAAAAGCTTGTGCTAGTTGAAAAAAAACGCTTTAAAAAGCCAACTGACAATTAGTTGTAAATTATTCATTTAATTTAATAGCTGTGCATTGGATTAAAAAAAATTGTAAAATTCACCACGTCAAAAACGCAAATATTACAAAACAGTTAAATCTATACATACAAATACTGTGAAGAAAAAACACAGTTTGCATGAATAAATGAATATGTAAGTTTTTAAATAAACAATTAAATTTTTGTATACAAAAGCAACGGATAAGGGGCCTGTATTTTTGTGTGTTTTCTGTTTATTGGAATAGATAAATACAGTCATGCTTATATAACTAAAATTACCATCTGCCAAAAAAAAAAAAACATTAAGTTAATTTAGTAGTAAAAGAAATGTTAGTGACCGTAGTAAATGAATGCAACAAATGGCTTTATAAAACCAAACATATTTCACACTATAGACAAGAACAACATTTGAATACCTGAATGCCACTGTAACCACATCTAATGGTATTTCTATTAATATTGGTTTGGATTTCCACAGATGCTGTATGCGTGGAAAAGCACACTTCCATCTCGAACATTTGCCGCAGAAGGCAAAGCATTTGCAGCCTTTGGTCAGACCCACAAACACTTTCACTGGCCAATTCCACCCAAATCATCCACACCGCCCACAAATCCGAGCCGGGGCCACCGCCCAAAAAACACAGATTGGGCCATATCCAGGATGAAATCCTTGTAAGGACGAAACATTTCGGTTTCGTTGGCTTTGCTCTGCTAGTTACCCGAAATTCTGCTGCAAATTACACAAAAATTAAATGCATGAATAATTCGAATGGTTGCTGTGGTCAACAGCCCGAGACCCAAAACCCGTAGGCGTGGCAGCGCCCCCGAAACTAATCATACAAAAGGACCAGACGGACCTCAAAGGATGCGGGGAGTGAGCGGGAGCGGGAGTGCGGGTGAATTGGGTTAGCTGCTTTGTATTTACACTGCATTTTATCGCTTTAACACTCTGACACAATGAATATAAATATTTGGACAGCAAAAACAGCAGCAGCAGCAACGGCATGTCCTGGCAGCAGGACATGGGTTTCATGAGAATGTGTGGACTTGACCTGCGCATAAATTTTAATATCGAATAAAATGCCGTCCGACGATTGCAAAATAGTACGTGAATTTTGGTCTGTCCAATTTTTTTGTATTCACTTAGCAGGTTCATTTTGTCCGCAAATGCTTATGACATATCGATTTATTGATCGAGAAGTAAATACTATGTGCGGCTATTAAAAATTGAAGGCAAAGCCTTGTTTATGTGAGCTTTTAGTTAACTTTCTGCAGGCACACGAAGGGAGGGGAGGCAACGGAATAGTAGCAAACTCGATAGACCCATAAATTGAGTACCAAACAAGAAGTCAAAGTTCGTTTAAAAGCAGCCCCCTTGTGTCCTCTCCACTTCCACTTTGTCCGCAACCTTTTCGCCTGGCAAATTTGTCGCAGGAAATGTGCGTTGTGTCCTTTGGCCCTTTTTGGGTAGGTGCCAGTACTGCTCCTTATTCTGCGCTCAAAGCGAAATCAATTTCCGCTGTAGAAAACCGCCTGCTCCAGTCTCCAGTCTCCGCCGTGCCGTGTTTTTCAACTTTCTTCCTGTTGCTCAAATAAATATTTTGCACCGGATGTTTGGGTCACAATTTTCGTCTGATTCACACACACAAGCAGTTTTGTATTTTATTTTAAGTGTATAACTTTTGAAAGCCTAGCCAGCAGAGTATGCAAAATAAATGCACTTGATTTTATAGACTTAAAAGTTTGTGTAGCAAAGCGCAGAATATTTGAACAAAAGCAGCAGAAAAATAATTCCTGAATATTTAAGGAAAATATATTTTTTAAACCATATTTCCTATGATTGAATTAATGAATGATTTCTCCTCTCAATGTATTATATTTAATAATAATAATCATTTCAATATACGCTCATTTAAAGTAGCAAAAAGTGTGTCACATTTGTTTGCATACAAATTAATTAAATTTCAGAAATATTTGACATTCATTTCAATTTTAATTAAATCACGGGATAAAATTAAATTAGTTAAAGCAATTACAGCAGAAAATTCAAAAAGCAAATACAGATATTCTTGTGTGATTTGATTGCTTATTCTAAATATGAGTTTTAACTTTCATATGAGGTTAATCAACAGTTTATAACCATTAGCTTTAGATATTAAATCATTTGTAAATCGTTTGAAGGTAATGTATATCCTTCCTGCTACAAAAAAAAAACCTAAGCAAATATCATGGTATTAAAGTGTGGAAATTGGAGATTCCCCAAGATTCAGGTGGCCCTAAGCTGGCTTTAAAGTTTGCCCGAGAACGGCTTCATTAGTTGCCCGGCACGACTTTGTCTACGTCTGCATCTCCATCTCCATTTCCGTCTGCATTGCTGTCTGGACAAAAAACCGCAAAAACTTTAGGGCACGCACTGCCCCAATCCCAGCCAGCAATTCCTGGCCAACCTGTCCTGGCCATCCTGCCCCAATCACAATCCCAACCCCAATTCCAATCCCAATCGCCTGCGAGTCCTTGGCCAGTGCTCAGCTAGCTGATTCTTAAGTCGCAAAAAGAGTGGCAAAGTTTTTCTGGAATTTATTTTTTTCTACTCCTGGCGTTGTTCGACTGCCGACGGCAAAGTTCCTTTCTTATTGTTGTGCTGGCATGTTGCTAAAAGTTATATTATGATTTTTCCTGCTCGGCTTGGTTTCTTGTTTTCCTCCTTTTTTCGGTTGCTTTTTGTATGGTTTTCATCCTGTTTTGACTTTGTTGACAATTGAAATTGATTTTGCGGTCAGTCACAATGGCTGTTGATTTTCGCAAAATGATATTTATTTTTTATTCACATCACGGAGATTTAATCACACGTCGCATGACAAAATTTGAATCAGTTTCAATGTAGCAAATATTATTTGATATTTCGGCGAGATAAAATTTTGTGTCATGGTGCAAATGTCATTAAATTTGTATTTATTTTTTGCCACTAAACAAGAACAACTGAAAGTTCTTTAGCAAATAACAAACACGTCGATTCAGAAAATCAAATAAAAATCGAAACCAAACAAATAAATCACCCACAAAATGTTGCGCATTAATTCAAGTGCACCTGAAGGCAAACAGGAAACTGAGCGACGGGTTTGGTGGGTAGAACAGGAACAGGAAGAAATGTTCAACTTAATTGACATTTTAATACGCTGATAGTTGGCCAACGATAAAAACCGATTTAATATTCTGATAATTGTTCCACTCACAGGAACAATTATGCCAAAACTTAATCGAATTGTCAGTTGGGAAAATGTCGAAAATGTTTTGAGTTCAACGCCTCGTATGCGCAATGTTTTTAAATGGCATTTAACGTTTTCCCAAAATGAAATCATTTTATATATATATAAAATACGTCATATATTCAAAAAGTTTGATAAACTATTGCGCCTCTGTAAATCACAGTTGAAAAATTCCTTATACCTCGCCTCATTAAATAAACAAATAATATTCCCCCTTTCAAGTTTTCAACGGAGTCACAGCTTGAGATCACTCGAATCGCTCGATCACTGCCCTATGCTCCATTGAATTCCATTTTCCGGCCAATGTACCGCCCCCTATGGATGTTCTCACCAATTTTCCCCCATCTTTAGAAAGACAATTTGTTGTGACATTTTTATAAATGAGGCTCGGCATTAATCCATGACGCGTATCCAAACATTCTAGCTTCATAAATATTAAATTGATTTTGGGCAATCAATAGCAATGGAAAACATTGACTAATAAAACTATTAATTTTTAAATTTTGGAAATTAATATAGTAATAATTTATTTTTAATTGCTGGAAATTCAAAAATATCGTTGTCATCAAACAATAATAAATTATTGTTTACAAATAAATGGTTGAAAGATTTGATCATTATTGTTTAGATTATTTAAGACCGTTTCGATCCGAGTATATTATTTTAAACTTTGAAGAAAATAATAAATGTGGTCGATTTTTAACAATCAGTTTTATGATAAATTTTCGCATACCGTTTAATTTGGTGCATCTAAATATTTGAAAAAATCAAATATTTTTAACTGTGAATGCCATTTTATTGGACATTTTTAGACGAATTCAACGATGTATGACATTCGAACTTTTGACGATTACTTCAAATGTGTTATTTTTTTTAGCTTTTGCACAGAAAAAACATAGATTTTTTCAGGCTTAGGTTAACCGAAATGTTTTAAATATTTAAAAACCCATTTTGTGTCTACGTTCATGTGGTTATATATTTTATAAGCTAAACTTTTAACAAACAGACATGCTCTGCTCCAAAAACCACTTACAAGTTTATGTTCCTGTAATGTGGAACTCGGTGAACCGAATTTCTCTCGATTTTTTGATAATCCCTTGATACATGCTCAACCTTCGAATCCCCGAAAAGTTCCCTGCTGGCAGTGGTGCACCTTGAGCAAATAGTGAGAAATAATGATTTCGTACGTTTTATTTGCGCCTTTTTGTGGCTGGCATTAAAATTGAAATTGAAATGCCACAGACGGAGCACAGCAGTGATGGGACTGGAACTGGGACTGGAACTGAGAATGGGACTGGCAGCCGACTAAAACCCAAACCAGCTGCTCTGTCAGATCCTGATGATGATGACAGCGTGGCCGAAAGCGAAAACCACGTACAGTGGGACCCGGATTTAAGGAGCATCCGCCTGGTGCCAATCACTTGTCCATGCTGCGTTGTTCAAGTCGAGGACGTACTTTGGAGCGATTTCGCAGTGGGAGGCTGGGTGGGCGGGCAGAACAAACGGAATGGCGACAAGCGCATAGTTTCATTATCCTTCGGCGGGCAGACAGCGGAACAGGCACGGAACAGGACCCGTCGCTACACGAGGCGCATTACAAATTTTCGAAATGAAACTGAAATCAAATAAAGGACAGCGCTCCCCTCCGTACACAAACATCGGTCTGTCGGCGGAACGAAATCTATATGTATATAAAGAACAGCCAACAAAGCCAGCAACAATGCCACGCAATTAAAAATGGCCGGGCTGGAAAAAAAAGAAAAAAACGAAATCACCACGGGCGGGGGATATCCAGAAAAAATAAATAAAACAACCGAAAATTGGCAGCAACGGTGGAATGACAAACATGCTGCGAATTTGTAATCTGTAATATGAATTCGAATTTTAAAGATACATTCCCCGGCAGCCGTGGGGAACTGCAACAATGTGGAGCATGAAGCGGAAACGGATGCAGGTGAATATGATTGCAGCTCGATTTAATTGAGTTGCCCTGGAATGCCGTCGAAGGACTGAACAGACACTTTACATACTCATCGCACATGCATGTGATGCGGAAAAAATGAGGAAAAACAATCGGAAAAAGATTGGCAACAATCCAATCAGCTATACTGTAATTGGCAAATGCAAAATTGCGAATGAACGAATACTTTTTGCGGCAAATTGATTGAGAACTCAAAATTGGCAAAATGATGAAATGTAATGCAAATGTGGTTTCAGTTCGAATTGCTTTCGGGGCGTCCAGAAGAAATGTTTGGGGATGGACCCAATTGTGTGAATGAATTGTGCTGCTCAAACGAGCTGAAAAATGAGTTAAGTTGCACTTGCAAGTGCGTTAAGCAACTATTATTTATTATTTAGATCAAATGTTAAAAGCTGGGTTTGCTTGATTTAAAAGCTAATCAATAATATTAATACATTTATATCTAAACATTCTTCGTAAAACATTTCAGATATATTAAGTAGTAGTAAGTCAATTTAATCTGCAAATGATCTTCAATCTCATTTTTGGCCATACCAAATAATTCATTTCACACATCAAATCGATCACTTTACCAATTATATCATCCTTCGATGGCTGCCAACATTTGTTTTACACACTCACTTCAAATTTTGCCTTTACTGTTGGCCAGTTTTCAAACTTCCTGACTGACTGACTGGCTGACTGATTGCTTTGTCTTATCAATGCCCTCGAACCGAATACAATTCAATTTGTACAACTGCCACACCCACCGGGCAAGTGACGCCCAATTTGTCTTCTTTCCAGTATTTATTCCTTTTTGGCCTTGTTTTACCTCTGTCTGTTTTGCTGGCGCTTCTAATCAGAATTTGTAACCAATTTACAATGCTCGATGCGTTCCCTTTGTCGCTTACGCAATCATCCAAAAACCATTTTGTACCAGCTTCGAAAAAAAAGTATTTGACTTTGCGATTGAATCAAACAATCAATTATCTTGTCTTCTTCTGTCTTACGATTTTTTCGTAATATTTTCTTCATCTGATTCAGGCTTTGTTTTTTGTCATCCCTGACTTTGATGTTCCCCACCAGCAGTTGCCATTTTTATTGGCCACATTTTTGTGAAATGTGCATCGACAAATGGAAATCCCTTTGACTGCACTCGAAAAGAACACCAGATATTGTACTAAAATGCAAATAGCTTGTCACCAAAAAAGTGCATTGGCGCGTTTTAGAACTAAGGAAAAATCCTATAGGAATGATGAAATTGAAAAATTGATCAAATGTAAGGAAATGTTGCTTAAAATTCCTAGATTTTTCGATTTTTTTTCTGTTATTATTGGAAATCACATTGCTTTGAACTGGTTTTCTTCGAAATATTTCTAAAATGAGGAAAGGATTTTGTTTATTTTTATGTGTTACGTTAAATTGATTTAAATTCAGTTTTCAGCATATTTTTTTGGGAACAAATTTAATATTAAGCGGCTTGAGAACCTTCCCGGCACTTTTGTGGCCGGCACTCTTTTGTCGACCATCTTGCACATCAACAGGAAGTCAAATATACGCACACGCATACGCCTGGCACACAGAATACAAACATGTCCTCGGCAAAATGGCGAGCATAAATTTCCGCTTGCCATCCGACGTCTGACGTTTTATGAGCAGCGGCAGGCCAAGGAAAGGCGGCAACTGAGTCAAAGATTGTTTATGGTGGCCAACAGTTGATTCATCGCATTTAATGGATAACGCCGAAGCAGATTCAGCACAAAAAGAATCCAATTCGCGAGCGCACAGTGAACATATGCGAGCTCTGCCATTTAATGCTGAATTTATGAATTTATTTTTGCCGCACGACAATGCGGTGGTCTAAAATATTGAGCAATAAATTTGCAAAGGGAACATGTCTCTTTGCAGATATACGCGGGCATAGATTGAACGTAAATTCCTCAACTCACTCAACTCCTTCATCAATTATGATTATTTACATGTTGCTCTTCAGCACGCGCCCCCTTGGAAATGCCCCAATTACCAGTGATTGTTTCTCGACTGGTCTGAAATTGCATCGCCTGATCCCCCAATTGTTTGTCCAAAATGTCGATGGCTTATCATTTAATGAACTGCCTGGCCAGGAACAACATCAACACAATATGACTATTGTACTTATGGCAATATCCCCATTTTATTATCCACTGTGAGCTGTGTGTGTATATTCAGGCATTGGCTTTTATTTAACGCGCTAAAGTCGGCGCTTATTTTTTTATTTAGGTCAACTTTATTATATGCACATAATTACAAAAGCCCACACACTGAGCCTCCGTGTGTGTGCTGGCCGGAGATAAAGCATTTATGAAGACAGACATGTGGGAATTGCGGTGCTGGCAGGGCAAACAAAGTGCCATCGGGGGGACATCCTTCTGCCTTCCGAGTCTCATTTATTTGCGCTGTTCTAATAATAAGAAATAATGTCGTTTCATGTCCTATTCCAGCCAGCTTGTCCTATTGTCTATGTCCTGGCTGCTGCTGCTGCTGCTTCTCCGTTCGCCAGGACGCTCTAAAGGCCCAAGTAAAATATTTATGCGACAAAAGACAATTTTGGATTTATGCCCCTCTGTGTATGTACTTCGCTCACATCCAACCACCAGCACTAAAAGCAGCTGAGTTTGGCTTTTTGTTCCTCTAGTATTTTTCCCTTTTTTGGCCGAACAGGAACTGCTCCATAAATAGCACAGCCTTGTCAGGCTCTTTCGTGTGCGAATTTATGTGGCAATGGGCAGGAAATTGTATGGCTACACATGGCTCGATTGGGGGAGCATTGTGGCCTGAATCTGGGACAGCAAACTAATGTGTGCTAACTTTAATTGAAGTTCATTTGGATGGACGAAAGGCTAGAGCATTACATCCTCTGAATGTTGATGAACGTTTTTTAAAACTGACACCGATTAGGTTTCAATTCCTTGATTTTTGCCATATTTCAGAAGCTTTATTTAGTTACTAACATATGCCAAGTTCCATAAAACAAAATTCAGAAATTCAGAAACACAAATTTAACTGCTGTTTGACTTAATTTGAAGATGTGTACACAATTTGATAAAACACTCTAACGAAATGAAAAATGCTGTTTATGCCTATTAGGTCTTTATATATTTATATTCTTTAAATTTTGTATACAATTTTTTATGTCGACTGACATTGTTATAAAGTAAATAAAATAAAATGGCCGATCTTACAGTTCCATTAGTACATTTTTTTTAAATTATTTAAATAAATAATATATTTTTACATTGTCTAGGAAATCACCACAACTCCCAGTTCCCTACACAATATTTGGATTAAGTTGCTTAAATTTGCATCCAATAATCCACGGCCAGATGGGGTCATCGGTTAGTCTTAGCTTTAGCTCTCATTTCCACAGAACTCTGGCCGTTTGCCACACAGATGTAAAACAGAACAAAATTGAAAAGTGAAAGAAAATTAAGAGTGGTCCTTTCCGATCTATTCGGAAATGAGCAGGAGAACGTTACGGCGGCGACGCTCCGCTGGTCAGGAGCATCATCTACCGCCATGCATCCAAAACTCCATTTCCATACCCTGCGAAGGCACCAGGCGCGGTCGCTTCCAAAAGGTGGACGCATATCCCTCGATCCGAACGATGGATTCACATTTCGACCCCACCAAGGACAGGGCCAACGGCTGGTTGGCCAGCTCCGTCGAGGCTGATGGCCGTGGGCGAGCCTTCGACATGGTCAAGGACAACGTGCTGCTCGCTTGGCAGCAGATTCCACACAAGGACACGTTGGGCTTCTATGGCATCGGCTCGCCCACCCACCAGCCCGAATCGGTGGTGTTCAACCGGCTGATTTCGTCCTGTCTGGCCAAGGTCAGCGGTGGCGTCTCCCGGCGGCACCGTCCCAGAAATATACAATCGCCACTTTCAAGTATTATCCCAAGCCCTCAGATTTGCAAGCCCTTCGTTCTCAATCGCCAGGCCTTGCAATCGCAGCTGCAACAGATGCCCCATGTTCAACTGCAGCTGGATCCGCGAAAAGCTTTAGAGACATTTTATTGTAATGGTCCTACAGATCCACATGTTTCCTTTGCGATAAACCGCCGAATGGAGGAAGTGATCTCCAGGAATCAAGCCCTCAAAACGGATCCTAAGCCCAACAAGAAACCACATAATGAGCGTCCACGCCACTGGTTTTGTCCCATGGACTGTGGCGAAGCTAGAAATGTTTGGACTCAGTATGAATGGGCCAAATACAAACTGGATCCACGTCCCTTAAACAAAGAATTCAGGGAATGGCTCCAAAGACAAAAGGAGCAGAAGAGCCCCGAGCCCAAGGATTACGATGAGTTGTACAAGAGGTTTTTAAAGTGCTTTGAGCCACAATCTTCGCCAGATCCACTTTGCAAGATCTACGAGGATTGTTGCAAGCCCAAGAAACCAAAGGAAAATGACAATCAGGGAGGTGCTGATGGACATGGAGGCAATGGTGATGGTTTTAAGCCAGGACCACCTTCCGGTGATGATGGTAAACCGAATGGCGAAGATAAAACCGGAACCGGAAATGAAAATGGAAATGGAGATGAAATCACTGGTGAGGAAAATGATAAAGAAGATCGCAATAATAATAATGGAGACGTAGGCAAGGAAAACGAAAAAAATAGAGATAACAAAAAAGACACACTCAAAGATAAGGATAAAACTAAACACAAAAATAAAGATAAGGTTACAGATGAAGACAAAAATAAAGATAAGGATACAGATGAAGGCGAAGACAAAGATAAAGAAAAGAATAAGGATAAAGACATGGATATATATAAAGATACAGATAGAGACAAAGACAAAGAGAAAGAAAAAGACACAGACAAATACATAGAGAAAGACAAAGAGAAAGACAAATACAAAGAGGAATACAAAGGCAAAGAGAAAGAGAAGAAAAATGAAAAAGAGAAAGAGAAAGAGAAAGAAAATGAAAAAGAGAAAGAGAAAGACAAAGACAAAGACAGAGGGACAAAGGAAGAGGAAGACAAACATCATGAAAACGACAAAGACATAGGTGAAGAGAAGGATATAGACGAGAAACTATATGAAGAAATAGATAAAGACAAAGGAAAAGAGGATAAATTGGATAAAAAGAAAAACCAACAACCAAAACCGCCAACGGAGTCCGAGAAAGGAAGGCCAAGTATGATACCAAATTTGCCGTGGGCGAACGAGCCCCAAAATCCCAGCGATGAAAGTGCCACAGGTGAAACCGATGTTCCAGCAGGATACTTGGAAACGTTGGAGCCTGAGGTACCGAAAGACCAGTTAATCGTACCGCCCAAACGCAGGAAAAGGTATAAGTGCAACAAAGAGGATGCGGGCAAGCGCAGGAAGTCCTGCAAACCGTGTCCGCGGCCGAGTTGCGAGTGTAGGATCTGCCACTTCCAGGATCGCCGCGATGAACCGGAGGCTCCCTTCATGCGGGATATGAGGCGGCAGGAGCAGAGGCGCCAGCAGCGTGCCTACTATCGCCAAATGTGCCACCGGGAATATATCCGGAATCGATGTTGCGAGGAGGAGTACCGAGCACCCCCCCACAAATGCGATCCCATCTGCTGCGACAACTTCCTGTGCCGCAATCCCCGTCTCGCCAAGCACTGCGACTGCCTTGCAGCCGTACAGGAGCTGCAGAAGCTGCTCTCCGGCGCCAAGGATCAACAGAATTACGCCGGACCGCTGCACTGCCTCGAAAATCTGCGCAGGCGCGTCTGCCAGCGGATGTGCGATTGCATATTGCCTTAAATTAAATCGGAGTGTATTTCTTTCACCGTGTTTTAGGTTTTTTTTTTGGACCGACAATAAGTCATGTATGTATTTTTTATAATTCATTAAATCATTCACTTTGAATCAGTATCGGTGTTAATCTCTTAATAATATAAATTAATTTAAAAACCTTAATTAATTTTATCCCAATAAATTAACTTTTAATTAGGTTTCTTAACTTAGAATGATGAGTTTATAAAATTAATGCCCAAAAAAAGGTTTTATGAATAAGAAAAAAAGGAGAAATTCACATATTTTATCTTTTATTGCAAATCGCAATACATCATAAACATTTTTTTCCATTCATATTTGAAAAATTACAATCAAAACGAACCCTGCCAAGTTATCTATTTATGATCTCATCGAGAATGAAATGATTGAACAATTTCAAATGACTAACTTCCCAAGCCGCAACATTAGCCCACTCAGCCATAATTCTGCAAGTACAAAACACTTATGACACAAAACACATTCTGCCACTCTGCACACAAATCCTGAGCGGCAAACTCAAACACAAAAACACAAAAACCTTAAGCAATACCCGAGGCTTGGCTGAATCTGGCCAAGCCGGGCATTACAGCCACTTTATTTTCAATATCGAATTTCCCAAAAATTTTTCAACAGCCGCAAACACTTGAACATTTTCCCAGCGCTCAATTAAAGGCCATTAGGCGGGAGTCAGTAGCAGGGAAAGTTGGGGGGGAAAAGTCCACAGTCAGCTTTCATAAACCACCCGAATCCCCTTACCAAATCCGTTGCAATATGTGTGCTATGTATGGCCAAAGGATATGCTGGAAACACGCATTGAATTTCGCAGACAAAGAACACAGGCTTTTGGAGAATTCCCCCCCCCCATATGCGAAAATTCACATGGTGGAAATCTTCTCCCCTCAAAAATTTTTACCCCCTGCCACATTACTAGGCAAAAAATGTTTTGCTCCTCAGGCATGGGGAGTAATTAAAGTTTTGCTCAAGTGTCGATAAATTATGCGGAAGACGCTCTATGCAAATGACTTACAACAATACGAGCAGCTGCCAAGCGTGGCTTGACGAACTGACAAGCTGACAGACTGGGGGACTGACAGACTGCCGGACGGACAGATGGACGGAAGGAAGGAAGGTCGGACGGACGGACGGACGAACAGTTGGGCATTCTTTCAGCCTTCGAATGACAGGCACTTCATCATCGTGTCCTTCGGCGAGCGTGTAATTCATCACGCGAACAACCGCAGCTTCCCGCCCATCCGCAAAAGTGACATGACATGTTGAGCCTGCAGTTTGGCCCAAAAAGGGATGTGAGGGGGTGGGGGGGCGGTTAATTTTCCATCTCATGGAGGCGGCGAAAAGTGGGGGAGAAGGCTTTAAGTTCGGTGAGCCGCTTTTCGTGTTGAGGCATGGCAAAAGGAATGCTATTAAGCAAGTTGACATTAATCGTTCTGACTTCCAGCGGTGGTAAAGTCAAGAGTGGAAGGGAGGGGGTGCTCCTCATGTGCTTTGGTGCTAATGAAGCTCTGGCAGTCAGTAGGCTGCCGGTAATGGGAAAACAATTAAGTATGTAACATGCAAATGACGAGCTCTAAAAATCTTGTCAAAATGTTCGTCATGCATATTGATAAGTTTAGGGAGTGGCTCCTAGAAGAGCAATTAGTACAACCTCCTTGGCTGTCGTCGGTGAATAAATATCAGCTTTAAGATTGGCAAAGATTCCCCCATGGCACACACATGTTAAGAGATTGCTAGTAGCACTTAATCGTAAGGTAAAACTTTACTAAGTTCATATATTTCAGTTGTTTTAGCTGCTGAAAATTAATTTTTTATGGAAACCAAACTTGCGTAATTAAATTTATAATATATACAAGATATCAACATAAACCAATATATTTTCCGTTACAATCAGTCTTAAACACACACAAATTATTTGAACAACAGAAATTTTGATTTTATAATGCACAATAAAAGTCCACCTTCTATATTTTAAGACATGTGTAGCTGCCCAGTCAAAAAGCTTAGAATCTACATAAGTGTGGTATTAATTCTCGAATCCAATAAGCCATCCTCAATAATGAGCAAATAAATATGCATTTACCTTCTTGGATGAGAGTCGCTTTCATGAAAATGAAGATGGCCCAAACAAAAGCCTAGTTAGGCCCACGAAACTACTCCACACAATCAGTAGTTATATGCTTAAATCCTAATTTATGCTGACAATAGGAAATTTGTTAGTGCAGTTTGAATGATAAAACGCATTGCGAAATGGTAGAAGATAACCAATAAACAGGATTACGCATACGTTCAAGCCTCTAGTCTGATTAAACTACTGCACATTTTCGTATATATTTATGTTTGCTTAATTAATGAACACTAATTCCCATGCTTACTTGCCCTCCGCCTTAAGTCCTGGCTTTTCCACCCACCTAACTTAACCAATTTCCTATTGTTCGGGCCCAGGAGCAAATTTCAGTTAGTAAAGATACTTGGATCTATGGCCTGTATTGTTTGCGGCAATCTACACATTAATGTTAATGCAATTATGAAATTCAAACCTTGTTTATTTGTGTGCTAATAATTCCGGGGTTTTGATTTAAGCTTACCAAATAATTGCTGTAGGTAGTTTGGTCTTATCAAAACGCAATTGCAAAGCTAGAGCAATGGTTCAATATTTATTAAGTGTGTACATAATGGTATAACATTTCAAAACTGTTGTGAAAATCTCATAGAGCATTAATTCAGTACATAATAACTCTCAAGAAATAGTGTAATTATAAAACACTGAAATTTAATTTATTTCCTTTTTATCATAATTATATTCATTAATTAATTCATTAATTCAGTACATAATTACTCTCAAGAAATAGTGTAATTATAAAACACTGAAATTTAATTTATTTTCATTTTATCATAATTATAATAATAATAATAACAATTATGAAAAACTACTTCATAGCATTTGTTAGCATATGGACATTTTTATATAAAATAAAACGTTATTGTTTTGCTTTTTAACCTTTGTTACCAATGATCATAAACGAAATAATTTTAAATCAACAATAAAACTGAAAATTGCTTACAGCTAATTTTATTTTATTGAAATGGGCTTTCCCTCGAGATTTCCTCAAAAACTTTTCCCACAGTTTACTCTCTTAAATAGCGCTAATAATAAGAATGAAGTTGAAGTGCCTTTTACGAGCGCTTGCAACGTATGACGATGGCGATTAGCATTAAATTGGGCCCAGACCCGCACATAAAACCATTTTATATCCTCGCACAAACAGGTGAGGGGTCCAGGAAAGAGGGAAGATTGAAAGACACAGTTGACACTCCCTACCACCAAACCCCCCCACACAACAAGGTGCCCAATTTTCGGCAAGTGTTTTGGCTTTTTATTGCCAGCGTGTCCCATCATGCCAGTGCTGCTCCTTAGATGCCGCAGTTGACTCTTCAAAATTGGCCAAAACATAAAAATTGTATTAAGCCATAAAATGGAGCGTAGAGTGTAGAAATAAAAGTAGCCAAAATATACATAAAACGATTTTATATGCGGCTGACAGACAATTGAATTGACTTCTTGTACTTTTGTACTCAAAGGCGTGTCTTGATTCTTCTATTAAACTCCATTGTTCTGGAAGTCATAGCTTTATCTAAGTTCCGGCTTTCCCATTTTTACTTGGTAGTGTAAACGAAAAAAAAAGGAATCTTCTGTTCGAATTTTTTCGAATTTCATTTCATATTTTCTTTTCACATCCATTAGAAGTTGCTTAAGGGTATATGCGCATATCTTGTTAATCCTTCTGCTAGTAAAAAAAAAGGTTATTCCCTATGTGATTTTCAATTTTTGTATACCCTTTAGTCAAGGTTATGCCCTTTAGTCAATTTAAAATCTATCTTTTTACTATATTTATGTTCTTTTCTACATTTTGTAATCTACAGTCTTACAATAATCTAATCTTACCTTATGATTAAAAGCGTTATAAGCTTGTAGTGACTAGATTTTTGACTGCCTTATTTATTGTAATTATAATTTCATTAAATAAATAATTATTCATTGTGTCTAAAACTATTATTTTTTAAAGGGAAAATAATTACTTACCTAAACGGTATTTCGTAGTCGCATTTTCACATGCCTCATTTTTTTTACTGAAGTCCTCACGATGTTTGTCATTTGTGAGTTGTGTGATGTTTGTGTGAGGGGAGGTTGGACCACTTGAAGCTGAATTCCACCCGACACGGAGTTTGCAGTCTAAAGTCAAGTGTGTCTGTTCCGTGGCCCTGCACTTGCCCCAAATATGATTTCAATATTTTTTCTGCTAAGAACATTTCAATTTATGTTCTTTCAGTTCTGGGTTTTGGGTCTTGCTCAGTATGCGAATGGCTGCCCCCATTCCCCGTGTACTTCGGCTTAGTGCAAACATAAATCGCAGAGCATATTACACAACGTTAGATGCGTGCCCAGCATCTATGTGTAGGAGAAAAGAGGTCCTGCTTCTCCTTTTTTCCCAACAGTGTTTGCATTGCAAATGGCTGCAAACGATGGTGGGGCAGCGGATTGAGTAAGCATAGTTAGGGTTACGGGAACAAAGAGCAAACTTTTTACGCTACGATTGTCCTGTTGCTGCACTTGAGGGGATCGTCAGGAAGGGAAGAGGCTTCCCCCCAACTAAGGGACCAGCTTAAGCTTCTGTGGGTAGAGATGAGGGCACCGGGGCCCAGGAACCCAGCACGCTCCGATTAGAGCCAGACAACGTGGGAAACTGTTGAGCTATCAATATTAAAAAGGGAGCGTGAAAGGGATTTTTAAAATATTCATTCGTCCTTGATTAGTCTTGTTCTGCAATCAATCACTGCTTTGGAAAGGGTCGAAGCTCAATATTTCTTTATCTGCTCCTTCGAATGGTTCTTTTAGTGTTGTTGATGAAAATGTAACAAATGCCTTACTTGTTTGGAGTTTAAATGATTTTGTTAAAAATTATGAAATAATATCAAGAAATTTAAATGGCTTAGATTTTCCTTAAGTTTTCATTCTTTCTGAACTCAGATGTTTACATTTAAGTGCCTTTGATTTATAATATGAGTATAGCTAGTTAATTCGTAACTAAATTAACCACGTTACCACGTTATATTACATTTATTCAAATTAACTAGAGAAAAAGTAGAAAAGTTCATGTGACAGAAACAAATAAAAATGTTAAGTTTTAACTGAAAATGTAATGCATAAATAATTAAATATGTCCCTTTTGATAGAGTAGAAACTATTTTGATAATATTTGATAATATTTTTGATAACTTTATTGGGGTAGTCGTGAGTAAAGCCAGCTAATCAAAGCGATCCCCAGTTCGTTCGTGTCACTCTGCAATCGCCATAGCCGAGATAGTTTCTGGGGGAAAAGAGACATCCCCAGTCAGTGGTTCGCCTGCTGAAGCATCCTGGCTGCTCCTCGTCTACGTGTCCTGCCTGCCAAAGCATTCAAATTGTTTACCGTATGAGCGGGGTGCGCACGTGAAAGCCAAAAGAAAATTGTAGTAAATTTTAAATGGTAAGGCAGCCAAAATGTGCAGCAACTTCGGCTCCGGTGCTCCTCTCCGCCAGGAGCCAGAAAGCAGGAGCTGGGATCCAGGATCCAGGATCCAGAATCCAGGA